>NC_136069.1:868597751-869237378 GCF_964261635.1 Lissotriton helveticus
CAATATTGTACTACTAAACTGGCAGTCACAGGTGCAGTTACCATACAGGCTATAGGGTCACGATATGAGTAGTGCAGTAGGTGCAGTGGCACCGGGCCCAAAAGCTGTCATAATTCTTCTAAACCCTAAAGATTGCTATATTTTACTAGTAACCAGGCAGTCAGAAATGTAGTTATCTTGCAGGCACCATGGGCATGTTTTAAATGGTGCAGCAGGTGCAGAGGCACTGTGGCTAAAAGTTGCTAGTACTCCTCTAATCACATAATATTGCTATTACATCAATTAATTCTATTATTTCAGTCTTTCGTTACATTTTTCGTAATTTTTCTGTTACTTACCTGCACTATACCACTAATAACTGCACAATATATTGCTTTTTTGTACATAAACAGGTCATAATAGTTTAACAGACCTTCCGTAACTTATATTGTACAACTACTCAGCAAGTTTTTAACCTACAACCAAAAACAGCTCATTATTGATCACATAGGCGAAACCTAATGCTTGTTTCAAATAGGTCTAACTTTAAAATGGCCATTTGCAAGGGGTCACAGAATGACTTGCCTAGTGAATATTATATAGGTAGACCGCTAAGTCAGACCCATTGGAGTTGGCCAATAATGCAGGAATGGTGGCCTGCAAGGGGCTGCGAACCTCTGTCCCAGTGTTCACGGGACACGTTTTTTTAAAGCAACCCATGTCCCTTAAAGAAAGACGTGCTGCTGCAACAACAATGTTATACATTTGGGAAGACAATGGGGGAGCAGGCAGTGAACCCCGGGTGCACTGCCTGCTCCGCCAAGGCTGTCCAACAAGTTTTCAAAAAGAAAATGGTACCGTGGGGAGAGCTTCCTTTTTGTGAATCAGTTACCTCCTCTATTGACACAAAAGGGGGTGGTGATGGATGGAGCATCTGAACCAATCAAAGCAGTTCGGGCTGGACTGTTCTCATGAGGCACAGGGTCAAGGCTGATTTGCATATGGCCATGTCTGAATTGGGGTGGTGTATTGGGGGGGAGCAAAAAAAACGATGGATTTAGGCCCAGATCTCTGTACTGGGGTGAATGTATGACATTGTTCTGCATTCTGTCCATCAACTGTGGTTTTTGCATTTGTCACCCCGAGTGGGACGGGTATTCTCAGACGTGAGTCCCGTGCTCTCCACACCACTGCAGTCAAGCTATCCTGGCTGAAGACGGCTGATAGCCAGAAACCAGTCCTAGGATGCTTGATTCCGGTCCAAGGAAGACATGGCTTGGCAGTTCGGGCTGGACTGTTCCCATGAGGCACAGGGTCAAGGGTGATTTGCATATGGCCATGTCTGAATTGGGGTGGTGTGGGGAGCAAAAAAACGATGGATTTAGGCCCAGATCTCTGTACTGGGGTGAATGTATGACATTGTTCTGCATTCTGTCCATCAACTGTTGTTTTTGCATTTGTCACCCCGAGTGGGACGGGTATGCTCAGACGTGAGTCCCGTGCTCTCCACACCCCTGGAGTCAAGCTATCCTGACTGAAGACAGCTGATAGCCAGAACCCGGTCCTAGGATGCTTGATTCCGGTCCAAGAAAGACATGGCTTGGCAGTTCGGGCTGGACTGTTCCCATGAGGCACAGGGTCAAGCCTGATTTGCATATGGCCATGTCTGAATTGGGGTGGTGTGAGGAGCAAAAAAACAATGGATTTAGGCCCAGATCTCTGTACTGGGGTGAATGTATGATATTGTTCTGCATTCTGTCCATCAACTGTTATTTTTCCATTTGTCACCCCGAGTAGGACGGGTATGCTCAGACGTGAGTACCGTGCTCTCCACACCACTGGAGTCAAGCTATCCTGGCTGAAGATGGCTGATAGCCAGAAACCGATCCTAGGATGCTTTATTCCGGTCCAAGGAAGACATGGCTTGGCAGTTCGAGCTGAACTGTTCCCATGAGGCACAGGGTCAAGGCTGATTTGCATATGGCCATGTCTGAATTGGGGTGGTGTGGGGAGCAAATAAACAATGGATTTAGGCCCAGATCTCTGTACTGGGGTGAATGTATGACATTGTTCTGCATTCTGTCCATCAATTGTTGATTTTGCATTTGTCACCCCGAGTGGGATGGGTATGCTCAGACGTGAGTCCCATGCTCTCCACACCACTGGAGTCAAGCTATCCAGGCTAATGAAGGCTGATAGCCAGAAACCGGTCCTTGGATGCTTGATTCCGGTCCAGGAAAGACATGGCTTGGCAGTTCAGGCTGGTCTGTTCCCATGAGGCACAGGGTCAAGGGTGATTTGCATATAGCCATGTCTGAATTGGGGTGGTGTGGGGAGCAAAAAAACGATGGATTTAGGCCCAGATCTCTGTACTGGGGTGAATGTATGACATTGTTCTGCATTCTGTCCATCAACTGTTGTTTTTGCATTTGTCACCCCGAGTGGGACGGGTAGCTCAGACGTGAGTCCCGTGCTCTCCACACCACTGGAGTCAAGCTATCCTGGCTGAAGACGGCTGATAGCCAGAAACCGGTCCTAGGATGCTTGATTCCGGTCCAAGAAAGACATGGCTTGGCAGTTCAGGCTGGACTGTTCCCATGAGGCACAGGGTCACATGTCTGAATTGGGGTGGTGTGAGGAGCAAAGAAACAATGGATTTAGGCCCAGATTTCTGTACTGGGGTGAATCTATGACATTGTTCTGCATTCTGTCCATCAACTGTTTCTTTTGCATTTGTCACCCCGAGTAGGACGGGTATGCTCAGACGTGAGTCCCGTGCTCTCCACACCACTGGAGTCAAGCTATCCTGGCTGAAGACGGCTGATAGCCAGAAACCGATCCTAGGATGCTTGATTCCGGTCCAAGGAAGACATGGCTTGGCAGTTCAGGCTGGACTGTTCCCATGAGGCACAGGGTCAAGGCTGATTTGCATATGGCCATGTCTGAATTGGGGTGGTGTGGGGAGCAAAAAAACGATGGATTTAGGCCCAGATCTCTGTACTGGGGTGAATGTATGACATTGTTCTGCATTCTGTCCATCAACTGTTGTTTTTGCACCTCCTCTATTGAGGCACTAGCAACTCTTCAATGGTTTGCCATAGCAATTGCATTGTAAAGGTTGTAAAGATTTTCCCTTCATTGGTCATTTTTCTCAAATTATATTTCTGTTATTCTTCAATAACTACAATCCCAATTTTTTATAATACTTTCCCTCCCTGGACATTGTCATCCCCACCCTGTCCTATGCCCTTCCTCCAAATACAACCAAATGTATGATTATACTCCAAAATGCCATACCGTGGTTTACAGAATAAAATACTTTACAGGAAGGCTACAATTACATATATTCTGCGAGGACACCTATACAAATTCTATATAAAGCAAAATCCCTCTCTATGAGGGAACCAGCATTCCACTCAAGGTACTCATACCAGTAAAACTGAGAAACCTGGTGGGAGTATCATAGATTATGAAGTGTAAAATCAGAGTACCCTTGAAATGAAGAAATAACAGGGAAATCAATAATTACACAGCTATTCCCTTGTAATCACCCATAGTTTCTCCTAGATATTTCAGGTACATTCAGCCGTCAAACTGTCTGAGTGGAACACAACAGATCTGTGATGTTAGAGTGGATTTTGTAATTCTGCACGGGATGGCAACTTGCATTATCAGCCACATCAAAATGACACAACCACTTGTAATGAAGCCCTAAAACGTGACACTTTAACTGGGGTCCCTGAAGACATTTTAAAACTTTTGCAGGAATAATCTGAAGTAATTGAGACAGAGAAAAAGGTGATGTATGGAATGTTTGAGTTAATCTCAGCCACTGGTGCCTTTGCAGACAATGACAAAGCCTTTGAAAATCAGTCTTGGCCTCACACAAAAAAATGGCACTGTAGTTTGCACTGACAGGCCATGTTCCCCTTTCATGGGAACACAACCAATCAAAAATGTTTGTCCCTTCTTGGGCCTCATTAGTGAGGTGCATCTTGAGTACTATAGAACAGTGTGTTATGGGAACCATGACTGGAAATATCCATTGCACTTTGGGTGTCTCCCTGAGATAAACAAAACAATTGTCATAATAATCAGTTATTAGTTTAAACATTCCATTCATTACATTTTAGTTTTCTTTTTTTTTAAATCATTACAATAATATCTTCTGTTGCAAACTGTGGTGCAAAGTACACTTCCCAAATCTGTTACTCAAGTATCTAGTCATCTCTTACAAATTTCATCTAAATCTATAAATTGTTACTTTGTGCTATCTACGGGCCCTTAAAACTCTCATTACGAAATTGTGTTATTTTCTATGCTTCCTATCAAGTTTTAGACGAACTAAATCGACTCACAAGCTCTACCTTTCAACCATTCATATTAGTTTACCAACAATATGTCTAGAGCTTCCTACTGCAGCTTACCCAGACTCTAAATGTTACAATATGCTTTTAAATGGTATGGTAACTGGTCACAGGGAGATAGAATACACATGGCCACACATATTGGTCAAATAGAGGCACCAGGATTAAAACTCAGCTCTACTTGCCAGTGCAAAGCCTGTGAAGAAAGTGAACGCCTCACCAAATGTATGTGTGTCATCAGCTAAAATCTTGCTGGTAAAGTTGAGACAAGAAATGCCATGCCAGAGGCTAACACAGAGCCGCCATTCATACAGCCTGACAACGTTAAAGGCAGCGACAATCAGGTACAGAGAACCGCTAAAGACAGTGATAGTGGATTACAAGGAATCACTAAAAGCGGAAACATTTCAAATACAAAGAAATGCTAAAGGCAGTAGAAACCAGATACAGTGCAAAGAGCCAAGAAGGGTGAAGAACCCATGCAAGAAACAAAGCTGCTACTCACCGTGAAATCAGAAGACTACAGCCTCACAACCAGAGAGTGGGCGCAACAGCCCAAAATTGTAGCACACAGCTTGATGAAGGTGCTGGCACAAGCGGGCATCAGATGCTGTCAGAGTGAGCTTGGCTCTCAACAGCAGAAAGTTCCACAGGATATGATGATGCAGTTCTAAAACCACCACCTCCCTTCTATATCATCAAAAAGCAAAATATTGGTGACAGATAGACTTCCTGGAGCAAAACCTTAGACACTTTCATTGACGTGCAGGAAGAAGCAAATTACAAAAATATAATTAAATATATGAAGAATTTAGTGGGTGAAGGAGTAAAAGAAGTGATAAAGAAAATACCACAAGGTGATGAATTTACATACTGTCAAATCAAAGAGACTTTAAACACCAAGTTCAATCCAATGCCGAATGGCGACTATGAAAGGGACATTTTTAGTCAAGAAAGGCAAACAGCTGCCAAAAAGATGGATGAGTGTGAAAAGTAAGTCAAAGGTAGAAAGCCATAAAGTAATGTCTACAAAGAAAAAGATTTTGTGTGTTCGATGTGGATCTTCCTTACCACATGAAGAGAAATGTCCCGCCATTGGACAGATAAGCAAAGGCTGCCAGAAAGCAAACCATTTTCTAATGGTTTACAAAGTGAGGGAAAGATCAAGTGCGTCATGTTGAAAAAACAAAATGGATGCCGAAACAATACAGACATGATGCTCTAAGCGCACCCATAAGGCCAAAAAGACAGTGATGAAGATGGATGGCTGATGTTGACTGCTGGACGACTCACGCATGTTGGATTAGCTTCTTGCTGGGAAGAATGCCACTTGAAGATAGGTCAACAAGTGAAAGTGCAAAATGTATTTGGACACTGCCCCAAGATCACACAGAATGTGAATGGGTGCCCCATACTTTTTAACATAGACAGTGGTGCGCCGATAAACATTATGCCAGAGGAAAAGTACAATGAACTGTCTCTAGTACCCTGTTTGACCCAGATGAAAACCAAAGTGTCTACGTGGGCTGTGTCGAAGCCACTGCAAAGTTAAGGTTCATTCAAAGTGACTGTGAAAAATAAAAAGATTAAAGTACAAGCACCTCATCGAGTACATGTTTACTCAGTTTCAGTATTGCTGCTGACATGGTACTGATTTCTGTAAACTACAATGTCAATGCCAATCATGAGATAGCGAATCAGTTTCAATCCTTGATTTTAATAGACTAGGAAGACTTAATACTGTGAAAGCGTATCTTCTCTTAAAGGACGTTGGTCCTATTATTCAACAACATTGTTGAATTGCATTTCATTTACAAGAGGCTTTGGAGAAAGAACTTGAGACACTCTTAAAGCACAACATCATTGAGCGATGCACTGGTCAGACACCATGGGTATCAACCAAAGTGGTACACATCATCTCGGACATTGTTTCCATGTTCAGTTACACTTTGGGTATCAAACAAAGTGATAGTGTCATCAAAGAATAGCGGAAGAGTCATGCTCGTCTGTGGTGATTTGAGCCAAGCGAAGAAGGTGATTGAAAGAGAGCGCCATCCAGGTTTGTACACTGCTGATATGATTACGCGGCTGAATGGAGTCTCTTTCCGCCTTGATTTTGACATAGGGTATCACCAGCTGGAACTGGAAGAAAATTGCTGGTACATTACTACCTTTTTGACTGCTGTTGGTTTATTTTGATATAAAAAGCTAAGTTATAGAGTGTCATCAGCTGTAGAACTTTTTCAGAATGTCATTCATTGTTTAATAGAGCCAGTCACAAATGCTTTCAAGTACAGTGATGACATACTAGTTTTTGGGGCCACACAAAAGGAACATGATAAAGCTCTTACACTTGTTTTGTATACTTGCCGATGCAGGTCTCACTTTCAATGCAGCAAAGTGCGAGTTTCCTCAAACCAAACTCAAGTTCTTTGGTCATATCTTTTCTGATGGGGTAATGACTCCAAATCCAACTAAAGTACAAGCCTTTTCATCCACTTTCCCCCCACAAAATGTCACTATGTTGCGATCCTTCCTTGGTATGAACAGTTACTGTTCAAGGTACATACGTGACTTTGCCACTGTAAGTGCCCCATTGAGAGACTTAAAATAAAATTCCCCCTTTTCGATGGTTAAGTTAATGTGAGCAACGATTCAAGAGAATCAAGAATGCAACATTAGAGACAGAGGTTGTTGTTGATCCAAGCCCACTAGGGTAGGGTGCCATCCTTGCCCAGGACACTGAATATACCAATGCTCCATGGCACATTGTGGTTTATGCTAGCCAAAGTTTGTCATCAACCGAACGTGCCTATTTACTGCCTAAAGAAGAAAGCCTTGCTGTGTTGTGGGCTTGTTCCTTTATGGAAAGCATTTCACAGCTGTCACCGATCACCAAGCATTGCTCACCATTTTCGGCAATCCTATAGCCAAAATGCCCCTTCACATTCAGTGGTTGGGGGGGGGCAATTTCAGGAATATGTTTATACAATTGTGCATCATCCAGGAAAAGATGAAAATCCTGCTGACTTCTTTCCAATGTGCCAATAAAGTGTTATGACACTACGTCTGAAGCGGCTGATGCTTATGTTAACTTCATTCTGAAATTCAGTACCCCAACTGCCATATTGATGAAACAAATCATTGCTGCCACGCACACTGACCAGCATTTTCTAATCCTCAAAGACATTATTACACATTAATTATAGCAAAAACGGGGAACAGCCTTTACGACGCGGCTGTTACACCGCATGCCGTTACAACACGGTTTTCCAACGCAAGTCGTTACCACGACTTGCGCTGGAGGGCGCTGCAGGACAAGGAATTTTTTAATTTACTATCCAACACCTTCCCTACTGTACGTAGGCTGGTGTTAGAATAGTAAATTAAAAAATTCCGAAGTCCGCACCCCTCCAACGCAAGTCGTGATAACGACTTGCGTTGAAAAAACCGCGTTGTAACGGCACGCAGTGTAAAACGACGCGTTGTAAAGCCGTACAACCAGCAAAAACATACTTGACATCATCATGATGACCTTGAATACAAGAAATTCAAAAATGTGCTGGAAGAACTTTCAGTTACCCCAGAAGGCATCTTCGTAAGGGGGTCGGGAATTGTCATAGCCAAGAGTCTGAGACAGCAAGTTATTGAACTGGCTCATGAGGGACATTGTGGAGTTGTTGTTACTAAACAAACTCTACGGGACCAAGTATGGTTCCCTCATCTTGATGAACTAGTTAAAAAAGAGTTAAAGGCATGTCATTTGTGCAACTGCTTGTCATCCAAATCAAACCTGCTTCCGTTAAATATGTCTGATCTTCTAAAGCATGCATGGGCGAAAATTGCAATTGATTTTGTTGGACCCCTCGACAACGGACATAATCTACTAGTAATTGTTAATAAATAATCCAGTTTTCCCCTTGTGGAATATCTGTTGTCACCAACTCATGACCGAGTCACTGAGAGATTAGAAAGCATTTTTGCAACATGGGGTGTTCCTTTGATTTTGAAATCTGACAATGTAAATACGGTACATAAGAAAATTTTAATGATCTTTCTTGATGCTGAAAAAGCATTTGATCGCGTTACATGGCTTGTTCATGGGCTTTAATGTATAGGATGGGGTTTGGACCGAATTTTATGCAGGCAATTCGTAGTATGTATAAGAGTCCACGTGCTAAAATTTGTACTATGGGGCATGAAACTCCAGCCGTACATATAACCAGGGGACCACGGCAGGGATGTCCGTGTTCCCCCTTGCTTTTTGCAATTTATATAGAACCATTATTACAGCTTTTGGAGTCTACTAACTTTATCCAATCGATGTTAGTTGGTGAATATAATATACGTGTTAGGAAAAAGCTGAAAACATTCCTCTTCAAATCCCTAACTGACTGATCTCCTGCCTAGTTTATTAAAATGTTGACGAGTCTTTTCTGTTCTTTGGTTGTGCCAAAGGCGCGGAGATATTCCTTCGGGAATCGATTCATAGCGCCATACAAACCTGGAAATAAATAAATAAATAGCATATGCGGATGATATCGCAGTTTTGACATCAGACCCTGCGCCTGCTTTAAGAGAGGTAGAAAAAATTACGTTAAGGTTTGGTCAGGTCGTCGGGTACAAGCTTAACATCTCAAAAACTCAAGTTGTCTGCACGGCTGGGTTATGTCCCGGTGAACCTCGTATAACACCGGAGGCCAAGTACATGGGGATTAGAATCAGGATGTCTGTCCAGGAAATCATATAAGTAAATTGGGCTGATATTGTAGGATCTGTTAAAAAACAACTTGAAAAGGTAGAATGTCTACATTTGTCAATGGTTGGGCGGCGGAATGTATTAAAAATGTGTATTCTCCCTAAGGTACTCCATTACTTCCGGACATTTCCTCTTGAGCTTTCACAGATACAATTAATGCAGCTTCAGTCTGTTACTAATAGGTTTATTTGGGGGTGGAAGAAAGCTCGCCGGGGATCAAAATATATGATGCTTCCGCTTTCACGTGGAGGGTGGGGGGGTTCCAAATTTTTTTTATATTATTTAGTGTGTCTCATACAAAATTCAAAATATATGTTAACAGGGGGCTATAAGACAGTTTGAATCGCCTAATATCTATCAGATGATAGCAGGGAATACGGCCCGTGCAGCTATGCTGAAATTCTTTGAGCCAAGCTATTTTAAATGCACTAGATTTAAAATGATGATCGCAGCATATAAGGGATGGAAAATGCTTCGTAAAATTTTGGCCATAGGTCGGATTAATTTCTATACACCATTAGAATCTACAGAAATATTCCCGGGGATATTTTGGGATGCGAAGATGCAAGTTTGGAGAGATAACGGGATATGTTGTTTGGGTGATTTGTATAAGGACGGTGTATTGATGGCCTTTTCGGAATTAATGGCAACATATACTGTAACCAAGAATTATTTTTTTAAATATCTACAGTTACGTGATTTTTTACATAAACGTGCTAGGCTACAAGATATTTCGTGCAATGAATTTATTGAAGCCATGTATAAAGGGGCAAAGATAGGGACGTTATATGATATGCTAATTTCTAAGCAACGAGACAATCTTGATCTTCAAGATCTTAAATGGCAGGTTTCGACTAGAAAACTCTGGTTTTACACTACAAACTTCGATTGATATGGCAAATGAAGTAATTCTGTCTGCAAATCTGCATACACAACACTATAAAACCCTGTTTAATTTATACCATACACCAGTCAAAATGATGAAGTGGGGGGATATGTATGATGATAAATGTTTTAGATGTCAAATGGAGGAAGCTGATATAGTTCATATATTTTTTGATAGCAATGCCATTTCACAGCTTATTCTATGCATTGAACGATTTTTATTAAAAACAACTAAAGTGCCTTGTGTAATAACTCGTGAAATGATGGTCTTTGGGGTTTACAGCAGGGCAGAATCTATACAGAATAATTACTCCAATCGTTTCTTTATCTTCATGGCCATGGCGGTCACTAGATTGTGTATAGCTACAATGTGGTTGAAACCAGAGGTACCTGCGTATGAAATGTGGCGAGCCAAATTTTATAATGTATTTTACTTTGAATATAATTTGTATCGTCTTAAGTCATTGAAAAAGAAACAATTAGGACTGAAAGTATGGCAGCCTATGTTGGAACATCTCGACGCCTCGCTGCAATAATTACATTGTTATGAAGTAATGATATACTCAGCAGTTTTAGCTTTCCGAGTAGGCAATATATTTATGTCTATTGTTTTTTGTTTATTTCTTTTTCGCATGTCCATGTTTTTGTCTAATTTGAATTACTCTTCTTTGCCCTTTGTTTTGGTGTGTTTGTTTATGTTATGAACTGAACAATAAAAAAAATGAAATCTGACAATGGCCAGCCTTTCAATAGTCGAGAATTTAAAGATTTTCTCATCTAGATGTCAAGTATCAGAAAAGCACAGCTCTCTGGCCACAGGCTAAATGGTGTGGTCGAAAGATTTATGAGCACCCCCGATAAGACCATTCAGCTTGCTGCACTGGAAAAGCTTGAATTCAAATCTGTTCTACAGTCTACGCTTTGTGTATACAGGTCAACTCCCTTTCTACAGCTGATGAAAGCCCTACCGCCTTAAGGTTTGGGAGAGTCACAGGAACTAAACTGATAGAATGGACCAAAGAGACATCTATTGACATTCCTAAACTTCACACTTCTGATTTGTCTCCCAAATGCAAATTGAAGACCTATACAGATAGACACAGCTGTGCTCAGAGCACTGTGTTCAAAAGAGGATGCTTGATGAAGTTATCATCAAGCAGAAACAGAAAAGTAAGTCTCATGCTCTTTTTTATGCTGGCCCACCGAGGGTTGTGACTAGTAATGGACACATGGTGACTGCTCACTGTCCTGGGAAGTCCATTATGCAAGGTTCTTCACATTTCAAGCACATGCCTCAACCTTTGCCAGTTCCAGATGTCAGAAGTGAAACTTATCCACCGGAAAATCCGGAGAGCCAAATGACTGTATCACTGTCTCTGTCACCAGTGCTAGCCATGGACTATATCTCCACAACCTCACATTACCAGATCGCAGCAATTGATTTGAGAACCGAAACAACTTGTTAAAGAGTTGTGATGCACATATTTATTATTTGTACTTTAACAAAGGGGGAGATTTAGGAGCATATTTACAAGCCCCTATCACCACAGAAACATTCTCTTTTAGGGTCATTCCTGTAACAATAGGGGCTTTGCCTTATCTACAAGGCAGTGTTAAGCCACAGCGCTGAGTCACTTAGCATGGCTTAATGCTGCGTTATAAATAAGGCCCCCATTCATGCTATACTTAGCGTGAAACGGTAGGGCAATGGGTGTTACAGTGGTCGTTCCACTGCACACCCATTGATTCTGACACTGTCCCATGTGTACAAGGATGGCGTAAATATGGGGCAGCACCAATATTCAGACCAGGCAAAACCTGGTCTCAAGCGGGTGCAACGAGGAGAAATGTTTCATTTATACTTGTTTTTGCTGGTTCTATGTGTGGGGTGTTGCGCAGCACACATCGAAACAGCAAAAGGCTGATCCCTTCATGCACATAAACAATCAATAAACAACGTTTCACAACTTCTATGTGTGCTGCAATAAGCAGCACACATAGAAGTTTTGAAATGCCATGAATGATTGTTTATGTGCGGGAAGGGAGACCTTACTGCACATAAACAATCATTCCCCCCAACACAGACACACTTGCACTATGGTGCAAGGGTGCCTGCGTTGGCACTAGGCAGCTGAATTCAGCGGCAGCGATAGGGGAAATGCAGGTGTGCACCACATTCTTGTGAACATGTGCATCCCTGTATTTTCAGAATGGATAAGTGTGGCATTAGCAATGTTTGCTTAGCACCACGCTTCTCCCTTCTGTTGTAAATATGCCCCTGAGAGTCATGTGACTCAGCAATGGCGGACCCTTTTGGTTCCTGATGGACTCAGTAGAACAGTGATGTTTGTGCTTGGGGGTGGGTAATAGAAGTCATGATGTAGAATGCTCAGTTAACATTTACACTCAGAGGAATAAAGACGTCTTATTCCCAGCTCTGTGTGTGGCATGGCCATTTGAATGTACCCAGGCTGGGTGAGGGCACCACACCCAGGACCTCAGAAGTTACTCCAAAGGTCAATTGTAAGTCCTCCAGGGTGAAAAGCAGGGACACAACAAGTTTCCAGAGGACTTTCCAACTTTCCAGCTGGCCAGACCCAACTGAACATGAGCTGGCCCTCTCTGCTGGCCACTGTCGGAATGAGTCCTCACCCCAAAGTGCTGTCCTCAAGGTCTTGTTTGAAGTTAGATTGCACTTCTACCAATGTAACTAAAGGTTTCACAGAGTGATGCTAAGCCCCAAAAAGCTGTGCACCTTGTGAATCAAGAATCCATCGGTTTCAGGCAGAAATACTCCAAGACCTACAGAGCCTCATCTCACAACTTCAAGCTCAGTGGCTCTGAAGTAACACAGAGCCCCACAGAGCCTTGCAGCTTTTGACCACCCATTTCACCGGGACCAATGCAGAGTGACCCCAAATCCCGCAGATTTGTGTAGCTCCTAGCTGAAGGCTTCAGCAGAGCAGACGCTGAAGTCACAAGGTAAAAACCTCCTGTATCCTACCCTGGCTTCATCGCCATCACCTGAATGCCTGACTATATCCCAGACCAGCGCACCCACATACCTGTAGTTGGCCTTCATACCTCTTTGGACTATTTTTACCTAAAACCCTAAAAACCCATATTTCCGGTTCTACTGATTAGATTTTTGTCACTTTGTTTTCATTTCATTTACTTAAGTATTCTCAATTTTTTTTTATTCGATTTGAGATTTTTCTTGTGTTGTTCACTTTATTACTGTTTGTGTGCAGCATAAATACTTTAAACATTGCCTTTAAGTTAAGCCTGTCTGCTTTGTGCCAAGTTACTAAAGGATTAAGCACAGGTTTATTTAGTGACGTTTGGCATTTACCCTGACAACGATTGTGACAGTTATTTGAAGTGTGTTCTTTCCCCTTTCAACCAATAACCCAATATTTTACATGGAGGTATCAGCAAATTTGGGAGGGAGAGGAGAGAATTAATGGGTTAACATCCATTGCACTCATAATGAGGGCCTAAAGAAATCAATCTACCACTATGTGGAATTAGTCAACCCTTTACTGGAGACAGAAAATGTCATATCAGTTTAGAATTCTGGGCGTGTATATTTCATGCATTTGCTATCATATTTACTTCAAAAGAATTACATTTTGCGCACTTTTGAAATTGAAAAGAGCTATGGTTCTCTGCATTCTGAAAACTAACCCCAGGAGAAGATCCCTTCAGGAAAATCCGACCTTCAATTCTTTTTAAATGTCAACGATTTAAATATTTTCGGAAACAGGATTCCAGAGTCAGAAAAGCAACTGTTCATCACGTAAGCGCTGCTATCTACATTCAAACACGGGCACGCTTTCAAAACACGCCGCCTGCTGTAAGGGAGCTTTAATCCAACGAAAAGCAAAGCGCCGAACGCTCCTAAATCTGTCCCGTGGACACCTGCTGCTTGGAAACGTGACCCAGTTCTTGTCGCAGAGTTCTGTCGATATAGATCCTGGGTGCTTATTTCATACCCGGTGCAGCAAACACAGTTATGATGGTTGTTATTTGAAACGAACACTGACTAATTTGCAGTAGGTTTGGTTTTCTGTTGAACAGGATTTAAGAAACCGACAAGGTACTGTTGTAGAAGTATACAGACCAATAATAGGCTGGAGAATGGTTTGGTGTAAGAACTAATAGATCACGGTAGTCGTGTTCTCTTTCAAGATTGTAGAGTGTGCTCCACATAGAAAGAAACGTGTGTCTCTGGGTTTTTAGGGACAGGTAGAAAAGCAGAAGGCAAAAAATGAAATGTATGTGTTGATAACATAAAATATTGCGGTGGAGAGGGAAATCATTTTTTTTTGTGGCTCTATGTTTTTGTGTTGCATTATTGTGATGTGATTTTGTTGGGTTGCATTGCAGTTAAGTTGTGTTCTGTTTGGACTGTTTTGTTGTGATGTCTTCTTATGTGTTAATTGTATTATGTTGCTTTATGTGTGTTATTACATTATGTTCAGTTGTTTACTTATAATATATCAACAGCTTCCGCAATTTTTACAGTCAAAAGCAGCACATGCTTTAAAGGTTATTACGAAACACAATAGCATAAACCAAGAAGGGAGGTAGAGCTATTCGTTGGATTTGCGCTCCACTATGATACTTAAATAAACAAAAGAAATCCAACATCAAGAGGGGAAAGAGGAAGAGTGATCAATGGATATTGAAGCACTCAGTGTTTGATAAAATACCCCTCACACACCAAAAGGCCCCTTGGTGTCATGCTTCATCATTGGGGTCTTCGCACCCCTCTATCAGGATGCGGCGTGCTGCGACCTACGGATACGCGGGAGCACTTTCAAGTTGGCTATGTGTGGTGTACAGTGTGTGGGGTATGTGATTAAAGTGAGTAGGGAACGTGGTGAAGGAAATTTAAAAAGTACCTGGCGCTGGAGTGAAAAAAGTTTTATTCCGAACTCTGGCTGGTACTATTAAAAACAGGTGCAGGGCGAGATCAATCTGTTATGTTAATGAACAGGATCTCTGGTGTGCTATGTTGTCGACATGTTTCGGAGACAAGCTCCTTCTTCAGGACAGGGGCACAAACTCCCTTCCCTACTCACGTCTTCTTCTTCTACAAAAAAATGTGTAATTTTTACAAAAAAGTGAAATTCTTGTAGGAATAGGCTAAGTGTGCCTACAGCGGTCTGCTACAAGTGCAA
This sequence comes from Lissotriton helveticus, assembly GCF_964261635.1. Classification (NCBI taxonomy): domain Eukaryota; kingdom Metazoa; phylum Chordata; class Amphibia; order Caudata; family Salamandridae; genus Lissotriton; species Lissotriton helveticus. Next base: position 868,612,928 of record NC_136069.1, read on the forward strand.
TGACCTGTAGAAAGACAAAAACCAAAAAACTAATGGTTACCCATGTAGCGGGTAGTTCCAAGAGGCGCAGTCGCCTGGAACCACACCATTTGCTTGTTAATAAGCTTGTGAAAAAGGGACTCACACCACATACAACATAAAACACATATAAACTAGGATTTTACTGTCAGTTGTACTCATACTTGTGAAGCCTGGTTGGTGGGCTTCATGAACAGCGCGTTGGGGTGCTGCTCCAATGGCTATCTGTAGTAGAGAATGATGTAGCTGTAAATTGCAATTCATTCTCACTTACTTTTGTAGATAAAAGTGGATTTCTCGTAGGATATTCTTTTTTAGATGATATACTCACAAGGTCTGGACACTCTGATCGCCGCCTTACCCCTCAAGCTGCTCCGCTGGTATGGAGTCATGCGAAGGACATGGGTATTTATACTCTGTTTCGTTAATTGGGCGGAAACGGGAGTGTCTCCATGTATGGGTATTCCGCATGTCAGCCATACAGGGCGATCGTATGTTACTGCTGCGTTAGCATAGGATCAGCGTCTGACTGGTTGAGTTAGTGCACCGGGACGCCGCTACTTCCTTACGCATGCGCAGTTCGGTGGCTGTTTGTTCAATCCTTAGCGCATGCGCGATGGTCCCAGGCGCACTGAGTTTTTTCAAAGGAGCGCGATTGCGGTCCATGCGTCTACGAAGCGCCACGCTTGTCTGTAGAATGGAGCTGCGTGTGGACAGCGGCCTTATTCAGCGGTTTTGTAGAAAAAGCAGAGGCAGTATAATTCCGCTTGCCACGGTGTTATGTGATTGGTGGCAATCGATCGTGGCAAAGAATCTCTTTTGGAATCCTGTTATTAAGAATAAAGGAATTTTGTTTTTTGCTGTGTGAACTGCAGCACAGGTGTTGCTGTGGTTATTATGCTGATAGTTGGCTCCAGGGCACATCATCATTAAGCCCATTGATATGGGTGCCCAGACGGAACACCCATCTTTGTTCCTTTTGGAAAAGGCCAGCATCAGTGGGCAATTGTTCGATTACTGTCCATTTTCAATCGTTGACGCAGTGTTGCATTGTGAGAAAATGTGTGGGCATTTTTGTCGTGCTTTTCTTACATCGCACGTTACTTTTGTGTTCATTTAGTCGTGTTTTGATGGCTCGTGTTGTCATTCCCACATATTCAAGGTTGCATGGGCACTTTATGAGGTAGATTACGTTTTTTGAGTTACAGTTCGTGAATCTCCGTTGCTCCCATGTCGAACCATTGCGGAAGGTGAGCTTTTTGCTTTTTTCGGTTAAATGACAGCTGCTGCAATTGCCGCACGGGAAGTGACCTTGAATCCCTATTGATGGTTGAGAGGATACAGTGGTTGGTTTTGGTCTGGTGTGTTCCAAAATGTCTCTGAGGTTACGTCCTCTACGGTGGGCGAACATTGGTTTGTCTAGATCCAGATCGCCACTTGTTAGTATTCTCCAATGTTTGTTCACAATCTTGGATACTTCATTAGACATTGTGTTGAATGTTGTCACACAGATTGGTCTTCTATTTACAGTAGGTTCTTTTATTCGTTCCTCCAGTAGTGACTCTCTGTTATTGTTTCTTGCCCTTTTCAGTGCTTTATTGATGATCCTGTTTGGGTATTCTCGTTGTCTGAGTTTTTCTTTGAGGTCAATTGCCTGCTCCTTGAATTCAGACACATCCGTGCAGTTTCGCCTAAGGCGTAAGAACTGCCCATAAGGCAGGTTTTCCCGTAGATGTCGAGGGTGAAAGCTATCGTACCTCAGTAGGCAATTCCTGGAAGTAGGTTTAAAATGGGTGGTTGTTTTTAGTATGCCTGCATCTGCATAGATGTTGAGATCTAGGAAGACCAATGTTTGGTCTGAGATTGTACTCGTGAACTTCAGGAATGCGTTTTGGGTGTTCAGCCATTCCAAAAAGAGCTCCGCTGACTGACGGTCGCCTTGCCATATGACCAGGATGTCATCAATATATCTTCTCCAACATTTTATATTCGACCTGTACGGGTTCTGTTCGTGGAGTATCTTACTGGTCTCGAGGTGGTGCACATAGAGACCCGCCAGGCTAGGAGCAAAGGTGCTCCCCATGCTGGTTCCATGGCATTGTTGTTAAATTGTGGTTTTGTACTGGAAAAAGTTTCAATCTTAGAACCACTATCAAAGTTTGCAGACGCCTTCCTGAGACCCCTGGTGCAGTCTACAAACACGTACCTAAAGGATACCAAGGCAGTGTTACAACTTCTTCAGGAAATGACCTTTGACCCTAAAACCCAACTACTAATGTCCCTCGACGTGGAAAGTCTGTACACCAGCCTACCCCACGATGAAACATTGATGATCATTGAAGAAGTGCTCTTTTCCACTCAATGGAAATATCAAACACGACGAGGCTTAGTTCTGGAATGCATTTCACTGGCTTTGCAGAAAAACTTTTTCCAGTACAAAACCACAATTTACCAACAATGCCATGGGACCAGCATGGGGAGCACCTTTGCTCCTAGCCTGGCGGGTCTCTATGTGCACCACCTCGAGACCAGTAAGATACTCCACGAACAGAACCCGTACAGGTCGAATATAAAATGTTGGAGAAGATATATTGATGACATCCTGGTCATATGGCAATGCGACCGTCAGTCAGCGGAGCTCTTTTTGGAATGGCTGAACACCCAAAACGCATTCCTGAAGTTCACGAGTACAATCTCAGACCAAACATTGGTCTTCCTAGATCTCAACATCTATGCAGATGCAGGCATACTAAAAACAACCACCCATTTTAAACCTACTTCCAGGAATTGCCTACTGAGGTACGATAGCTTTCACCCTCGACATCTACGGGAAAACCTGCCTTATGGGCAGTTCTTACGCCTTAGGCGAAACTGCACGGATGTGTCTGAATTCAAGGAGCAGGCAATTGACCTCAAAGAAAAACTCAGACAACGAGAATACCCAAACAGGATCATCAATAAAGCACTGAAAAGGGCAAGAAACAATAACAGAGAGTCACTACTGGAGGAACGAATAAAAGAACCTACTGTAAATAGAAGACCAATCTGTGTGACAGCATTCAACACAATGTCTAATGAAGTATCCAAGATTGTGAACAAACATTGGAGAATACTAACAAGTGGCGATCTGGATCTAGACAAACCAATGTTCGCCCACCGTAGAGGACGTAACCTCAGAGACATTTTGGTACACACCAGACCAAAACCAACCACTGTATCCTCTCAACCATCAATAGGGATTCAAGGTCACTTCCCGTGCGGCAATTGCAGCAGCTGTCATTTAACCGAAAAAAGCAAAAAGCTCACCTTCCGCAATGGTTCGACATGGGAGCAACGGAGATTCACGAACTGTAACTCAAAAAACGTAATCTACCTCATAAAGTGCCCATGCAACCTTGAATATGTGGGAATGACAACACGAGCCATCAAAACACGACTAAATGAACACAAAAGTAACGTGCGATGTAAGAAAAGCACGACAAAAATGGCCACACATTTTCTCACAATGCAACACTGCGTCAACGATTTAAAATGGACAGTAATCGAACAATTGCCCACTGATGCTGGCCTTTTCCAAAAGGAACAAAGATGGGTGTTCCGTCTGGGCACCCATATTAATGGGCTTAATGATGATGTGCCCTGGAGCCAACTATCAGCATAATAACCACAGCAACACCTGTGCTGCAGTTCACACAGCAAAAAACACAATTCCTTTATTCTTAATAACAGGATTCCAAAAGAGATTCTTTGCCACGATCGATTGCCACCAATCACATAACACCGTGGCAAGCGGAATTATACTGCCTCTGCTTTTTCTACAAAACCGCTGAATAAGGCCGCTGTCCACACGCAGCTCCATTCTACAGACAAGCGTGGCGCTTCGTAGACGCATGGACCGCAATCGCGCTCCTTTGAAAAAACTCAGTGCGCCTGGGACCATCGCGCATGCGCTAAGGATTGAACAAACAGCCACCGAACTGCGCATGCGTAAGGAAGTAGCGGCGTCCCGGTGCACTAACTCAACCAGTCAGACGCTGATCCTATGCTAACGCAGCAGTAACATACGATCGCCCTGTATGGCTGACATGCGGAATACCCATACATGGAGACACTCCCGTTTCCGCCCAATTAACGAAACAGAGTATAAATACCCATGTCCTTCGCATGACTCCATACCAGCGGAGCAGCGTGAGGGGTAAGGCGGCGATCAGAGTGTCCAGTCCTCGTGAGTATATCATCTAAAAAAGAACATCCTACGAGAAATCCACTTTTATCTACAAAAGTAAGTGAGAATGAATTGCAATTTACAGCTACATCATTCTCTACTACAGATAGCCATTGGAGCAGCACCCCAACGCGCTGTTCATGAAGCCCACCAACCAGGCTTCACAAGTATGAGTACAACTGACAGTAAAATCCTAGTTTATATGTGTTTTATGTTGTATGTGGTGTGAGTCCCTTTTTCACAAGCTTATTAACAAGCAAATGGTGTGGTTCCAGGCGACTGCGCCTCTTGGAACTACCCGCTACATGGGTAACGATTAGTTTTTTGGTTTTTGTCTTTCTACAGGTCATTGCACTGGTAGCAGACCGCTGTAGGCACACTTAGCCTATTCCTACAAGAATTTCACTTTTTTGTAAAAATTACACATTTTTTTGTAGAAGAAGACGTGAGTAGGGAAGGGAGTTTGTGCCCCTGTCCTGAAGAAGGAGCTTGTCTCCGAAACATGTCGACAACATAGCACACCAGAGATCCTGTTCATTAACATAACAGATTGATCTCGCCCTGCACCTGTTTTTAATAGTACCAGCCAGAGTTCGGAATAAAACTTTTTTCACTCCAGCGCCAGGTACTTTTTAAATTTCCTTCACCACGTTCCCTACTCACTTTAATCACATACCCCACACACTGTACACCACACATAGCCAACTTGAAAGTGCTCCCGCGTATTCGTAGGTCGCAGCACGCCGCATCCCGATAGAGGGGTGCGAAGACCCCAATGATGAAGCATGACACCAAGGGGCCTTTTGGTGTGTGAGGGGTATTTTATCAAACACTGAGTGCTTCAATATCCATTGATCACTCTTCCTCTTTCCCCTCTTGATGTTGGATTTCTTTTGTTTATTTAAGTATTACGAAACACAACCATTTACAACTGTCTTAGGTGGTGAATAAGCACTATTGTAGCTCTTACACTACTTAAGAAATGAGTCTGTTGATATTGATAAAAACCATGCAATGCTTATGTTGGTACACTCGTATACACAAACAAAATCGCATTACTATTGTTAAATTCGCCCGTCATGAACTTTCCATCAATTCAACTCAAAAGTACTTGATCAGGAAGGCTCTGCAAACCAGACCAGTGGTAACTGATTGACAGGTCGCAGGTGGAGTGGCACGTAGCCGGCAGACAAATGCGCAAAGAGGAAACTCAGGTCCATCCCCCAGATAAGTGCAGCGACAAAACAATGCTCTGGGAAAATTGGCCCACTAAAGCACACATGGCCAGAGAGGTGAGCCCATTCCCAAAACACCATCAAGTCAGATGTCACATGGAGTTAGGAGCACACAGACAATCAGGACACAACACACAGTACTTGTAGTGATCATGCACCCCTCATGCCAGACATCTGGACTCACTGCCCATTGTGTCCATGCAAGGTTGAGGTCCACTTCCATTTGTCTTCAGGGACCTTTTATTTATGACTCCACAGACAAGGCCTGCAATTTTTTACCAAACAAGGATTACAGGATGTACTTTTATTGCTCCCATATGTATAAACATCGCTCTGACTGATTGTACTTTGAGACGCGTTTCTGTAGGCTGTACTCCCAGCCGCAGCGTTTAATTAAACTAGCTATTCCTGTTTTGCCAAACACCTTTTGTTTTTTCAAGTTAAATTCATATTTGAGCAATAAGTCATCCCAAAACCGTAGCTGAGACTGAAAGGGAGATTTACTGACATTTATGCAAGAGCAGCTTGCTTTGCTAGATTGTGTGAAATGAAGACATCAGAAGTCTGCCAAATTTACAAACACATGGTGCATATCTGCCACCTCCTTGAGCTGCCTCACTGTGTGCTGCCTAGCACCAACGCAAGCACCCTTTCACCTTAGTGCAAGGGTACCTGCGTTATGCTCAGGATTGTTTTTGGGGCATCTTGCTGCCTAACAACACTCCTTAAAGTCATTGTCCTCTTTCTATGTGTGCTGCAGAAGGGATCACTGTAGGAGAGTAGGGTCTGCAATCCTATGATCACCCAGATTTTTGCTTTTTGCTTCACTGGTTTACGACTTTCCCTGGCTGTGGGCCTGCTAATCAGACCCACAGCCTAGCTGTTCTCTCTATTCCAAATTGTACCCAGGTACTGAATTGGCACTGGGCCCTCTCTTGAGTCCCTGTACCCAGGGCAGAGGTGCACCCAGAAGTCTCCCAGGGGCTGCAGCATGTATTATGCCACCCCTGGGCTGACTAACTAAACAGACACAACTGGCTGCTTGACAGCTGAGGGGAAGGTGGTGTAATCACCCTTTGCTTTAGATATAGTATACCTATATCTAAACCTAAAATGGGCACACAGATCTCCTATCAGTCACTCATATGGCAGGCCTTAACAATCCTGGAGGCAGAGTGCTTGGAAACGTGTGAGATAGTGCTCTGGCATGAGCTGAGCCTGTCTGCGGCTTTCGGGAACTATCCCTTAGCCGTTTCCATGATAGCATCAGACCATATACTTTTAAGTGCCTTATAATCCTCGCGGTTATGGTAACTTTGGTCTGACAATATCTAAACATGTCGTGTAAGGTGTCATACGCTTTGGAATACTACCCCCTCGCCAGTTCTGGCGACGGGGGTAGCATTCCACCCCTCTAGAGGGAGAAGACATGTTGGTAGCTGTAACCCCGGTTAAAGTTGAACACAGCCTCAGCTCCACAAAATGGATGCTGCCACCGAGACACAAGTCTGCCCTCCTGCTGCTGGGAGTCCTTCCAGCGAGGGAGGCCTGGACAAAGGGTTTCCTGTCAGGGGCGGTGCCAGCACCATCCCAGACAGGGTTTTGTGTATCCCAGGTAGGCAGGGCTGAGAGGAAGGTGACTGCAAGTGGCACCCCGGTGCTCACTGTGCATATGCCGGCTCAAACCAGTTCCAGGGGCACACCAGCCCCTGAGCTGGGGAGAGACCGGACAAAGGAGAGGGGTGTAACCACCCCCCCCCTGGTCCCACCCATGGGCAGGACGTAGTCGCGTGCCGGCCCCCTTTTTGAGAATAAAGGTAGGAGCAGGCCCCCTTCCCAAATTAGATAATTCTGAATCTTGAACTACTTTCCAAGAAAGGAACTCTTGAACATTTCTGAAGACTCTCCCTTGTGGCTAAGGAGTAGCCACCCTGCACCAGCGGGCACCATCTAAGCGCATGCAGTTTGCTGTAAGTCCATCCTCCGGATCAAGACTGCCCAGCTCGACGAGACCCGGATTCCCTGCCATCTCTGACCTCTACCTGCATCATCAGCCCAGCTGAGATTCGTGGGTGTTACGAGACCCGAGGGACCGGCCATCTTCAAAACCTGCACGACGCTTATCCAGCACGACCGCCGAGGGATCCTCGAGTGAGTGCTTTGGGGTTTGAGAAGCCCTAACCCTGAGCAGCCCCAGCACCGAAGTCCAGCCTCCCAGCATCCACGAGATCTGCGTGGGGCCCTTCTGCTTTTTGCTGCTCACCGCGTTGTCCGGCTACTTGCCTGCTGGCTTGTGGCCCTCCTGACGACGAACCACGACACTTCCATCGCTGGTCTGGTTGCTCCGGACTGGCCCTCGCTCCCCTCCAACAGAGGAGCACCCCGGACCCTCCTGGTCCACTCCAGACGCCATCTTGAGTCCACCGCGTGGGCTTGCCTTTGCCAAGGCTTGTTGCTCCAATCCTGGTTTCAGCAGCGCCGACGGCAGACACCTTCGTGGGACAGCTCGCCCCTCCATCCTGGTCGCCGACAACGCCTCCTGGTCCGAGAGACTGCAGAGCCCAGCGTCGCCCACTCACCTGGTCGAGGTGACTTCATCCCGTGCCATCCTGGTGCCCATCTGATCACTGGCTAGTGATAAAGAACTGAGTCCCCTCTGCTTACAGGTCATCTTCAACTCCGATCCAGGCTTGGATCCCATCGAACTTCATCACTGGTCGCCTACCAGCAACTTCTTCTTTCAGGCTCCATAGACTGTAACGAGGATTCCCGACGTCTTTTGAACCCTATGCAGCCGCAGCCCCTGGGCTAGGTAACTTGAGTATTTCGGTGCTCCAGCACAGGTTCACTATCTAGGTGTCCAGATCCTTTTTCGTTTTCAGCCTAACTAGTCGGATCCGTCCGATAACTGTAACTTTACGAAATCTAGCATCCATAGACTTTGTCCCGCATTCCGCGTGAGAGTGCACACTCTGCACCCGATCTCCCTAGGCCTCCTGCTCCTAACCTTAGGGTTCAGTAGTGTAGTCCTAGCGATCCTGAAGCCTCTGGATCTTGTTACTTACCTGCTAGTATTTCGCATTCCACTTTTGTAGTATATGGTTTTTCGTGCCCCTCGGGCATTTGTGTAAATTGTGCAACTTTAAGTATTTTCTTAAGAGTTTTGTATTGTGCTTAGCTCCCTGACTCATAAAGAGTTCAGGGTAGTCTTGTTATAAATAAATATACTTTATTTTCATAACAACTTGTGTGGTGTCCTTTCACTTGGTGTTCAAGGGGTAAATGTGATGGTAAAACAGCTGGCTTAACACGCCCTCTAGAGTTTAGCCTAAAGACTGCTCGTGTCCATGCTACTAGGATAGCTGGTCTATCACGTTGACTTACAACCAATCATCAATAAGGGTTGTTTGGTATGATACAAAGTGATCACTAGAATAGTGAGCACTATATATCAGGCCAACTTCTCACAATCACATATAGAAAAAGTAAGTAGAGAGGAGAAATAAAGATATTACTCCTTGTTACGCCTGGGTCTGGGAGGCATACCGTTTGATGTATTTCCAGGTTTACATGTCTATAAATCTGGGGATGTGCCAACAATCCATGGATGGAAGCATGGGAACACCCATACTCCACCTATGGAACACCTCCCTGCCACAATGAAATGCACGGCGGCGATATGTGGTGCCTTGTTTTAATTAGAATTTACTAAACCACGAAGAGCCACTCAAGGTGGGTTTACGTGGCATAGTAAACCGCACTAAACGATTGGTGTTGCCTTGCGATGACTTATTGTGTGAAAGGGCTATTCAAGCCCTTATTAAATCTGACCCTGAGTATTAACTTAACAATCCTAGTGCTCGCTTTACATAATACAGTCAGGGTCAGACTGGTAATTTATTCCACCTAGAATTTCCCTAGTGGACTGAAGTCCTTGGAGGCCAGTTTTAAAAGTTCTAGGCTGCTTCTGATGTTTCTGTCACTTTTCCCAGCTCCACAAGTTTAATTGCAGCAGGCACCAAGAGATTTCAAGAGAGAGATAAAGATTGGGAGGAAGGAGAAAGGTACAGAGACAACAAGCTGAGCTGGAGAAGAGAGATAGGAGAAAAGGGGCGATAGAGAGTGGATGGGTGGAAAGAGAATGTGGGAGGAGACGAAGGGAGCAGGACTTGTTTGTACATTTTCTCTGTGACTGCTTTTGGTTCCTCAGTCCAGTTCTGTACGCAGCTCCAAGAATTAGACAGCTGGGGCCATATCATGAACAGGTAAACTGGTGCAGAGCAGAGCTCTACATCTATTTGCAAGACTCTGCAATATCTAAAGAGCATACACTCAGTTAGTAGATTCTTTTAGTTCACGAGCCGCAGAAAGCACAGCTTGGAAAAACAGAGAGAGCCAATCACTGCTTCATGTTTCTGAGCTTTGCTGTCTGCAGTTATTTCTAAAAGCTTTGATAGTTCAGTGTCTTACACACAGATGCACAGCTCTGCACCAGTATTCTAGTTCATAAGATACCTGCAAAATATCCTTACCATGGTTTGCACTTTTAGTGGCTGTGCTAGACCGGCGTTGGTTGTGCGCACACATTCAATAAATCAACCTATTAGAGTTACAACGTACATGGTGCTGTGGGGGAACATCCTTTACAACGCGGAAGTTACACCGCAGTTCCCTTACGACGCAACCTTTACAACGCAAGTTGTAACAACGAATTGCGCTGGGGGGCGCTCCAGGATAGTAAATAGTATAATTTACTATCCAACTCCTTCCCTACTATCCATGGGGACTGGAGTTGGAATAGTACATTAAACTATTCACTATCCAACCCCCAACAATGCAAGTCATGGTAACGACTTGCGTTGTAAAACATGCGTCGTAAAGTACTGCGATGTAAAACATCGCATTGTAACGACGTACATCCGGTGCTGTGGTGCTAAATGCACCTTATGCAGTATTTTGTGACTACAAACCACAACCATGCTGTTCCTGAAGGGTTCCAGGAACAATAATTTTCCTCTCCCAAAATGCAGCTTGGTGGGAGGAGTGTGCTAGCTATGACCCACCTCTTGGAGGTCTCCTAATTAATGTAATTACAAGGACTCTTTTGCTCCAGTGACTACATCTCGACTTTGACGCAGGCACTTGGGCAATAGCATTTCGTTCATTGAACATCCACTTTGTATTGTGTGAGTGCTAATTTTGTGCCAGGGCATTGCATATTACAGAATGGGCTGTACAAAGAACTGAGGCACTTTATGTAATACCAAAAAAAGTTTGAAATTCATAAACAGATGTTAATGGCTGTTATGCTTCGTGTCACATGAGGTAATGCAAGTAGTGATATCCAGACACAGTATTGTGTCAAAACTACAGGTAAAACAGTCACTCAATACTATTGTTTGATATTTTCTTTGGCAACATTTTGAACAGAAAATGATTAAAATGCACTTCTTTTGATACAATAGGAGAGTGGGAAGAGATGTGAATAAATGTTTCAGTGTAGTGGTAAATCACAGAGGCAATGGAATAAATGTCAAAAAAGGAAAGGTAGTGGTGGAATGGAAGGTGATGTGTAAAAGTGAATGTAAAGAAAAAAATATGAAAACATCAATGGGCTATGCCAGCTATGGGTGTGCCCTCGCCACTTTCTGAACCCTGACCCATGACCCATGACTTATCGGATCTTTCCCAGCTTACCCGTCATGCCCGTCCCTCGCTCATCACTGCACTGACAGCTGCCAAGATCTGTATTGTGTAATTCTGGCATTCTCCACAATTGCAGTCGCATGAGGAATGGTTTGCAGAGATGTACAAAATTGCATTCTACGAAAAGGTAATTTACAATTTAACGGACAAAGCAGATATTTTTCTTCTCACTTAGTCCCCCTTTCTGCAGGGTACCCCCCTCCCAAATTGCAGTGAATCTTGATTATTTCTTAACCCTCTCTTTCCTTTCTCGCTTTCTTATATATTAGGATTGTTTGTTATTGGTGCATGTATCGTAATCAACATTTGCATCTCAATATGGGCCCATGCTGGACTTGCATGTCACCATATTTGCTGTTATTTTTCAGTACTTAATTTATGCCTATAAAAATAATTGCTAACCCCCCCAAAAAAATCAATGGGCATGAAAGTTGTAGGGGTAAAAGAGGAGGCATAGTGTTTGCTTTTCCCCCCATTTAAAAATAGAGGAGGAGACCATTAATTCAAACTAGATACATTTAACAGTGTGGATTGTATGGTACCCTTGCGAAAAGAAACATTTAGTGGTCCCTTTGAGAGGGTCAGAAAACAGTCCCCAAAAAATCAATGGGCATGAAAGTTGTAGGGGTAAAAGAGGAGACATAAAGGCCGATTATGATGGCGGACGGACCTGAGTCCGTCCGCCACCATAGCGTAGGAGGGAACCTCCGCATTGCCTGCGGAGTTCCCTCCTGTGCAATTAGGATGTGACACCACCCTGGCGGTCACATCCTCAATCTTTATCATTGCGGCGGGTGCAGCTTCAAGCTGCACCCGCCGCAATGTTAAAAGTGCATGCACGGCATTTGCGTGCACAAAGCAGCAGGCACCGCGCGGTGCCTGCTGCTTTGTCCACGCAAATGCAGGGGGGTACCATAGGTACCCCCCATGTGCACCCCCCATCCCCCCTTCACCCAGGGGGCCCGCAACAGGCCCCCAAAGTGAAGCTCCGTATGCTTTTCCACGGCGGAAAAGCCGCCGTGGAAACACATACTTTGTACTCCATCATAATATGGATGGCGGTGTCTGATAGACACCGCCAGCCATGTTAATGCTTTTACGCCGCGGGCGGAACCCGCCCACGGCGGAAAAGCGGAAGACAAATTTTAAGACCCACCAGCCATCCTAATATGGCGGTGGGTCTTTCAAGGCTCCGCGGCGGAGTTCCCGCATCCTCCGGGCCGGCGGTGGCTTTCGCCGGCCCGGTGAATGCGGGAAATCCGCCATCGTAATAGGCCCCATAGTGTTTGCTTTTTCCCCCATTTAAAAATAGAGTAGGAGACCATTAATTCAAACTAGATACATTTAACAGTGTGGATTTTATGGTACCCTTGCAAAAAGAAACATTTATTGGTCCCTTTGAGAGGGTCAGAAAACAGTCCCCTAATTTCCACTTCATAGAACTAATACTGCTGGCCCTGGTAATCCAGTGTTGCTGACGTTGTTTTTGCTGGCCATTAGTACTGTGCACACTTTACCACTGCTAACCAGTGCAAAAGCTCTTGTACTCTCTTCTTAAAATATGTCTAATTGGCTTATACCTAATTGGCATAATTAATTTACTTATAAGTCCCTAGCAAAGTGGTACCACCTGTGCCCAGGGCCTGTACATTAGATGCTACTAGTAGGCCTGCAGCACTGATTGTGCCTCCCACTCAAGTAGCACTTCAAACGTGTCTCAGGCCTGCCAATGCAGAGCCTGTGTATGCAGTTTTGAACTGCCTTTTCAATCTGGAAAAAGACATATTTTTCCAGACCCAAACCTTCCTATTTAATACATAAAAGTCAACGCTAGGCTAGGTCCTGAACAGCCCATAGGGCAGGGTGAAATGTACTTAAAAGGTTGGAATTGTACTTTTGTTTTACATGTCTTAGTGGTGAAATATTCTTTAGATTGTTTTTCAGTACTTCAAGGCATATCTCTCCCATAGGATAACATTATCACATTTTATGAGTGTAATATCCAAATGGGAACAGGTAACCCCTTCATGTTTAATTTCTCTGGAACTGTAAAGAAAAATCCAAACTTATGGTGAAGTCGGATTGAAAAATCCAAACCTATGGTGTAGTCAGATTTTTAGTTACAATTCTGAAAATGCCACTTTAGGAAAGATGGCATTTCCTTTCCTTAGTCATTGGGTGCCTGCACCCTGTCTTTGGGCCACATGATTGTTAGACTTTGTGTTTTCTTCCTAGATAGCAACACAAAATGGGGACCTTAGGTATGACTGGATGAACCCTCACTGACAGGGCAGAATGACTGGGATGGGCCCAGCCCAACTTACACTTTAATAGGCTGTGTCATATCTCCACTCAAATGGCTGCATACCCCTTTTAGTTAGTCTTGAGTCAGGGCCGGGACGGCAGATCGTCTGTGTACCTTAAAGGCATGCTTCCAGAAGCTGCTCCCTACTGCAAAGGCACAACTGTGTATAAATACTGGAACTCAGACACCAACTCTTCATTACCCTTCTGGACCTGTGGATACTCTGGCAGGAGGAAGGATTGCTGTACTGCTGAATGGGCTGTCACTCTGCTGCACTGCTACTCTGATGGAACTGCTGCCCTGCTGTGCTGACCTGCTGTCCTCTTGCCTGGGGAGGAAGAAATGGGCCAGCAATCACATCTTGAACCCAGGACACCGGAGTGAATTCAAGGGCTAGTATGCTGGCCTATTGATCTGAGCCTCAAGGACATAAATGGCTTCCCAACATCCTGTACAGTCCCTGAACCCAGCTGGAGTGAGTTCCTGACTCTCAAGTGGTGCCCCTCAGGTACTGGATCATTGGTACGGCTCAGTGTGCAGTACTCAAGCTTTTAGGCACTTCATGACCACAAGCTGGCCCATTCTCACCAAAAAGACACTGCTAGCACTGCTATTCAGCTGGAAGCCTCATCAGCCCGACTCTTTGCACAACAGTAGTGATCACTACGAGGAGCACCGGCAAGAAGTCCAGCAATGCCCGCACTCAACACCTGGCCTGCTCTTTGTGTTACGCCAGTAGCCTTCAACAATACTCTCCCTACTCCTCATTGTGGTCCTCCTGAAAGTCTGACTTTGACCAGGTCCGATGGGACCAGATAGCCCCAGATGGCGCTTCACACTTTTTGGTTCTATTTTCATTAAAATCTTTAAAAATTTATACCTCCAGTTCTACTGATTGGATTATTGTCATTTTGTTTTGTTTTATTTATAACGTTTTGCTCTTTGTCACTAACTTGTGTGGGATTTTTTGTGTGTGGGGTTTTTCACTTTATTTCTGTTTGAAGTGGTGGCCAAATACTTTACATATTGCATCTAAGTTAAGCTTGGCTAATTTGTGCCAAACTATCAGAGGGCTGAGCACAACTTAATTTAGTGTTGGCTTGTGTCTCACACAACAAGGATTGTGGTTGCTGCTTGACCAGAGCTCACATCCCAGTCAAACAACAATCCAATTTCTCACTTAACTCATAATCAGGCCCTTAGACATTCAACTCCCACTAGTCTGGAGGAAAATTATTCAACAACTTCCAAACCTTCTTCTGATGGCTAAACACAACCTGGTGCACACTTCTAAAGCCCCCCAGGGCCTCAGGGGAGGCATTTAGAAGCTTACAAAGTGTGAGGCGGAGGTCAGCATCAGATTCTAGTCAAGGTCTAGTTGCCACAAGTCATCTGGGTACTTCAAGACAAATGCCTCTTGTTTTCTCACTGTAGCCATAAAGGGGTTAAGCCAACTGACCTTTTGAGTCCACTTCATTGTCCTGGGTACAAGAGGAAGCAGGTTTAATCCTTTAGGGTTTCTTTCAGACCATAGACTGCATATCTAGTCCTAATGTTTCGCAGGTCAATCAATCAATCAATCAATCAAACAAATTTGTATAGAGCGCTACTCACACGCTAGGGTCTCAAGGCTCTGGGAGTAGGGGAATCGCTACTGCTCGAACAGTCTTGAGTTGTTTCCTGAAGGAGAGATGGTCCTGGGTCAGCCGTAGGTGGGTGGGGAGGGAGTTCCATGTCTTGGCCGCCAGGTAGGAGAAAGATCTTCCTCCGGCGGTGGCTTTGCGAATTCGTGGGACGGTGGCGAGGGCGAGGCTGGTGGATCGGAGCTGGCGGGTGGGTGTGTAGAATGTGAGGCGGCTGTTGAGGTATTTGGGGCCCATGTCGTGGAGAGCCTTGTGTCCGTGGGTGAGGAGTCTGAACGTGATCCTCTTGCTGATGGGGAGCCAGTGCAGGTCTTTCAGATGGGCAGATATGTGGCTGTGACGGGGGATGTCCAGGCCGAAGCGTTCTGTATGCGCTGGAGTCTTTTCTGGAGTTTGGCTGTGGTTCCAGCGTAGAGGGTGTTCCTGTAGTCCAGACGGCTGGTGACGAGAGCCTGGGTGACCGTCTTCCTGGTTTCAGTGGGGATCCACCGGAAGATCTTTCGGAGCATGCGCAGGGTGTTGAAACAGGATGACGAGACCTGCGTGACTTGCTTGGTCATCGTGAGGGAGGAGTCCAGGATGAAGCCCAGGTTGCGTGCATGGTCCGTTGGCTTGGGGGCGGTGCCCAGGGCCGGGGGCCACCAGGATTCGTCCCAGGCCGAGGGGATGGTCCCAGGATGAGGACTTCTGTCTTGTCTGAGTTCAGATTCAGACGGCTGAGCTTCATCCATTCCGCGACGTCTTTCATTCCTTCCTGGAGGCTGGCTCTTGCGGTGGCAGGGTCGTTGGTGAGGGAGAGGATCAGCTGGGTGTCGTCAGCGTAGGAGATGATGTTAAGGTTGTGTTAGCGTGCGATGGCTGCGAGGCGGCTCATGTAGAGGTTGAAGAGGGTGGGGCTGAGCGAAGATCCTTGCGGGACGCCGCAGATGACTTCGGTGGCCGCGGATCGGAACGGGGGAGGCGGACTCTCTGGGTTCTTCCGGCGAGGAACGAGATGATCCATTCCAAGGTGGTTCCTTGGATTCCGGTTTTGCTGAGGCGCTGTATCAGGGTGCGGTGGCATACGGTGTCGAAGGCAGCTGAGAGGTCCAGGAGGATGAGGGTAGCTGTTTCGCCGTTGTCGAGCAGGGACCTGATGTCATCGGTAGCTGCGATGAGGGCAGTCTCGGTGCTGTGCTTTGTTCAGGAGCCGGACTGCGAGGGGTCGAGGGATCCGTTTGTCTCGAGGAAGGCGGAGAGTTGTTTGTTGACGGTCTTCTCGATGACTTTGGCAGGAAAAGGGAGGAGCGAGATGGGGGGGAAGTTCTTGAGGTCCGTGGGGTTCGCAGTGGGTTTCTTCAGGAGAGCGCTGAGCTTGGCATGTTTCCAGCTCTCCGGGAAGGTGGCGGATGCGAAGGAGCTGTTGATGATGTCCCGGAGTTGGGGTGCGATGATGGAGTCGGCTTTGTTAAAGATGTAGTGTGGGCATGGGTCGGTTGGGGAGCCAGAGTGGATGGTGTTCATTGTGCGGGTGGTGTCTTTGGTGCTGACTGGGGTCCAGTTGCAGAGGGTGGTGGTGGGGGGTGCTGGTTCGGTGGTTGGGTGCGTAGTTTGTGCGCCAAAGCTGTTGTGTATGTCGACGATCTTGCGGTGAAAGAATGAGGCGAGTGAGTCGCAGAGGTTTTGCGAGGGTGTGATGTCGTTGTTGCAGGCGCTGGGGTTGGAGAGCTCTTTGACGATGCTGAAGAGCTCCTTGCTGTTGTGGGTGTTGTTGTCCAGTCTTTCTTTGAATGCTGTCTTCTTGGTGGAGCGGATCAGCTGATGATGTTTGCGGGTGGCGTTCTTGAGGGCTGTCATGTTTTCTGTTGTCTGGTCGTGGCGCCAGGCTTTCTCGAGGGTGCGGCAGGTTTTCTTGGAGTTTTTGAGGTCGTTGGTGAACCACGAGGCTTTCTTGCTGCCGGGTCTGCTGGGAGGGTTCTTCAGTGGTGCGAGGTCATTGGCGCAGTTGGTGAGCCATTGTGGGAGGTTGTGGGCTGCTTCGTTGGGGTCCGTCGTGTTGGTGGCCAGGTTGTCCAGCAGGGTGGTGGTGTTGCTGTCATTGTTGTTCTCCAGGTGGAAGTTGAGGTCGCCTAGGAGGATGTAGTCTGAGGAGGTTAGGGCTTGCGGGCTGACGAAGTCTGTGATGGCTTCGCTGAATTGTGTGCGTGGTCCCGGGGGTCTGTAGATGAGAGTGCCTCTGAGGGTGGTCTTGGGGTCGGTGTGTATCTGGAAGTGAAGGTGCTCGGTGGAGGTGAGGGTGTCGTCGGAGTTGGTTGTGAATCGGATGCTGTTTCTGTGGACGATGGCGACACCTCCTCCGGTTTGGTTGACGCGGTCCCTCCGGGTGCTCTTGTAGCCATCCGGGATAGCTATGGCGATGTCAGGGGCTGAGGAGGCGTTCATCCAGGTTTCTGTGAGGAAGGCGACGTCTGGTTCTGGTGATGTTGTGTCGAGGAGGTTCCAGAGTTCGACGGCGTGCCTGTGGACGGAGCGGGTGTTGAGCAGGATGCACTTGAGGTGATTGTTGCTGCTGGCTGGCTTGGCGGGTGCGGTGCAGGTCCGGAGGCAGGTGAATTTGCAGGCTTGGCAGGTGAAGGGTCCGTGGGTGCGTTTCGAGATGGCTTGGTAGCAGGCGGGGTTCGGGCTGGCATTGAGTGCGTGGAGGGTGGCGGTGTCATAAGTCCGTCGGCTGGGCTGGCATCATCGAGGGCCAGGGGTGCCCTCCCCAGTTAAATGCCAACACCTGTTCAAGTTACTCAACCAATACCATAAGAAAGACGATGAGTAATTACTGGCAGAAGGCTTTAGGAAACGCTTTAGGATACCTTACATGGAACATATAGAAGGGAGGCTCTGTAACAACCTTACGTCTGTCACAGACAATGCTGAAGTGGGAAGGCGGAAGGTGACCAAGGAGCTAGAGCTGGGCTGTATGGAGGGCCCATTTGAAAAGCCACCTCTAAAGACTTCATTTTATCCCCACTGGGGGTAGTACCCAAGAAGAAGCTGGATTAATTCAGGCTCATCCACAATTTAGCATACCCAGAGGGAGGATCAGTGAATGATGGGTCAGATCAGGAATGGTGTTTGGTATCTTATGCCACACTGGAAGAGGCAATAGACCTGCTAAAGGCAATGGTCAGAGATGCTCTAATGGTGAAGGCGGACATAGAATCCGCCTTCTGGCTCCTCCCAGTGCATCCAGATAGTCATCATCTCCTGGTAGTCCAACTGGATTGAGCATTTTACTAATGCAAATACCTACCCATGGGCGGTTCCATATCATGTGCATACTTTGAGGCTTTTGGTACATTCCTGGAATGGGCACTGGACGAAAGGTGCCTGAATGGGGGAAACTGCATTACCTGGATGATTTCCTTTTTGTGGACACACCAGACACTGAGCAATTACTGGTGGAGTAGTTTAGAGCAGCTTGTGTACCACTGACCCACGATAAGACAGAAAGCCCCATGACCCACCTGACATTTTTTAGGGATAGAGCTTGATTCAAAAGAAGGGGTAAGCAGGCTAACAAACCAACAAATAGCTGATATAATACAGGATATTGTGAGGCTACTAGCAAAAAAAAGCAATCCTAAAAGAACTACAACAGTTACTAGGGAAGCGCAACTTTGCCACCAGGATCTTCCCAGTGTGGCTGACAAAAGGCAGAAGCACCGCTGGGCCAGGCTGACTGTAGGGGTCAGGAGAGACTTGCAGCAGTGGCAGTCCTTCCTGAGCAGTTTCAATAGGACCTTGGAATGGAGGGAACCCTGATTAATGGCAGATCAACTGAGCCAGTACACAGATATGACAGGTAACGAGGGCTTCCCAAGAGTTGGCACTAGACATGTCTGACAAAAAATGTAGCACTGCTTGAGGTATTCCCCGTAGTAATGTCTTTTTCACTAGTGGAAAATAGGCAGGTGACGATGTGGTCAGGCAACCACACAGTGGTGCAGGTGTAAACCTAGTGGCGGCACGCTACCCAAAAGAGCTAGCGCAGCGCTAGTGCCTGGTAGGCTGCCAGCTGGAAAATAATATAGCAATGAAAGTTAGGCACGTATTGGGCTCTAAAATCTTCATTGCTGATGCTCTCGCTCACTTTCAGTGGGAGAGGTTCTGCCAATTGGCACCGTGGGCAGACGAACAGATGACAACACTACTAGCGGACATATGGGACACGGTGGAGCTGACCTAACTTCGCTCATTGACAGGGCCCTGGCACCGAACACTGCGCTACCTATTGTAAGTGCTTGGAATAATTCAAGAGGTCGAAAGGTGGGACACTGGAACCTTCTCAAGGACAAGGTGGAAGAATTCATACAGTGGTCCTTCGCGAAAGGCAGGTCCAGAGCTTGGGCGCAACCCCATCTTAGCCCTATAGCATACCACTCCTAACTGTACGGGGGACCCCACAAACACATTCTAGTGCTGTGCCACTATGAAGGGATGGAACCGAATACAACCAAAGAGTTGCAACACCAGACTGCCAATTGAATTCAATCTTATACGCACTACTGAGCATGTGCAGGTCCGCGAAGAAGGCACTCTTGTTCAAGGTAGCATTTGCCTTGGCATTTTACAGGGCATACAAAGTGCGTGAGCTGGTTGTGCCATCAAGGGCAAACCCAGTTTCAGCTTGTGTTCATTTGGAGGACCTACACATGGGGGATACACATGGGGGATACCCACTTAGTGTTATCCCTGAGGAGGTCAAAAAGCAACCAGGAAGTAAGGGGCAAGCACATGTATCTGGATTGTTTCACAGCAAGCAAGCACTACCCAGTTTACATTAACCCACAGCTACCTGCAAGTCAGGACAGTAGGCAATCCCACACTCCTACTTGGTAACTACCTAACAGCTTCCAATTTACCGTAGTATTGTGCCAAGCCTTGGAAAAAGCAGACATCCCACCAGCGTGCTTTGGGTCACATTAATTCCACATCGGGGCAGCCATGACCGCAGCAGCACAGGACAAGGTGGAAGAAGCGATGAAGGAATCCAAAGTTTTTAAGTCTTACATCAGGCCGTCATGGTGCTGACATGGAGCTACTCTCTCACCACAAGAAATGGAGCTGAGAAACAAACAGTTTGGATAGTGGGCATTCATACATCACAAGGGCACAGTGGTGGTCTGGCAGAAGGAAGCTGTATGGTGGCATAGGCTGTGCAACACCAAGGTGATATCCCTGGGCAAACAAAGCATGACATTGAACCAGCTCCTTCTGATGGTACAACCAGAAGGTTCCAAGTTATTACGCAGATGACAAGGTTCACCTGTCTAGCATAGGGATCGACATGTTTTTCCTGAACATTGTAGGGCCATTGGAGCTTCTGGGTTTTCGGAGTCTTGGGGGGCGCTGTCAGAGGTTGGTAAACCACATCCAGCATGGTGGTGAGCTACAAGGCTTAAGAATAAATATCTTTACACAAGAACATAAACGGACAATTGCCTGAACAAGGTACTTGGGATGCATCACAGCAGGGACACTTGATGGCAAACAAAGGGGTAAGAAATGGTCAGCGCTGGGGCGGATACAGCACTTGCAGTGACCACCTGTACCAAGTAATCAACAGTAGGAGAGCTGTCATTGCAGTTGATAAAAGTGATTAAAGTGATTTATGACAGCCAATAAAGAGACTGTAAGCATGATGCATTGCAAGTTATGGTAGTATTTACAATTATAAACAGAATGCATTGCATGGAAGTGCAAGATATGCAAAGAGCATTTTAATGACCAATGCCATTGTGACAACTTATGTACCAGATTATGAGGGTAATAAACTGGCAGCTGTTCTACTACTACAGAAGGTCTTGGTGTTCATGGTTCATTGGAGAAAGTGCACGGCAGGAGGGCCCACAAGAGGCCCAGTTGGGGGGGAGTCAGAGCCTGCCAGCGCCAAGATGCCAGCAGCAACAAACAGCCACGAAAGAAGTGCTGCAGCACTACAGACAGTACAGAGCTGTCCTGACAGGAGACAAGAGCTATGATAGATAGCACTGCAAGACCATCCAAGGCCAAGAGCAGACTTGTGTTGCAGGCACTTCACTCTGCCTGCAAAATCAGCACAGTACAGTACACAGAAGTCTGCATCCTGGTGGCTCCCTAGCACACCCAATTAGAAGATGCTTTCTGTCGGCTCAAGTAGCCTGGTAAAAACTTATGGTT
Source organism: Lissotriton helveticus (assembly GCF_964261635.1). Classification (NCBI taxonomy): domain Eukaryota; kingdom Metazoa; phylum Chordata; class Amphibia; order Caudata; family Salamandridae; genus Lissotriton; species Lissotriton helveticus. Next base: position 868,634,252 of record NC_136069.1, read on the forward strand.
ACACCAGCAGAGCTACACTGAAACTCGTGATTACTATGGGGGCAGTGTCAGGGCAAATGATGTGGCTAAAAGGAAGTGAAAAAATAATTTTATTCGTCATTTTGTTGGTCTTTCACTTTCAGATCACTTCAATCACATAAAATAGAAACATGCACACCTTAAAATTAAAAAAATGCAAGTTAAAGTAATCAGTAGGAAAAGCACTCAGCAACCTCATTGGTCAATGCAATTACTGCAGATGTATGTGAGTGTGTAACCTAAAAGAAAAATAATTGAATCCTTGTTGGCTCATGGAGAAATAGCGATTATGTAATTATAGTGCTACTAGGTCTTAGCCTGCAACTAAAAGTACGGTAAATATGCTTTTCATTATTTTATAATTATCTTACACGCAGTATATGATAGGCTACCACACAATGTCTAACAAGGGAGTAGCTAGAAAACTACAATACCCCCACTTCAAACCAAAGCTCTTGTGGCACCAAGCAAATGAAGCGAGCCATCATGAATCTCCCCTGAAGAGCTCTCTTGTCTCCTCTATCCAAGCATCTATCCATTCATCCTTCCATCCACCGAATATCCACAATTTTACATTTACATTCTGTTATCTATTCATTCTTACATCTATCATTCAGTCTTTCACCATTCCATCCATCCGACTTATCCATCTCCAGACCTATAAATCAAACCTCTCAATCTATCTATCTATCTATCTATCTATCTATCTATCTATCTATCTATCTATCTATCTATCTATCTATCTATCTATCTATCTATCTATCTATCTATCTATCTATCTATCTATCTATCTATCTATCTATCTATCTATCTATCTATCTATCCCTCCTTTAATTCCATCTATCCACCCTTTCACTCAATCTACCCTTCCTCCCTTTCACTCATCCATCCATCCCTTCAGTCATTCTTCCACTCTTCCATTCATCGACTCATTTATCCATCAATTTACCCTTTCACTAATTCAACCACTCCTCATTGTTGGAAATTAGGACCTGTTTGCAGTGTCCCCCCGTTGTTTGCCCCATTGGAGACCCTTGGATGCTGGTTTTCTAACTCTGAGAGTGCCCTAGGCTCACTAGACAGGCCCAGGATTAGTGCTAAGGTGAAAACACCCTTCGAATACTGGGTCGAAGAAGCACTTGGATAACAGGGTGTGTTTTGACTGCCAGCAGTAAGGGCACTTCAGGGGTAACCCCGCCTGTTCCAGTAAGGTGGTTGGCACTAGGTTGGCGAGTCTAGCCTTGGAAGAGACTTCCTCAGAGGAGGAGATCCACCTAGCATGTTGTTGGGAGACAGGGGCAGATGATAAATGGTGATCTCCAAGGGTGGGGTAGGCACTTTCACCCCATTCAGGTGAATGGGATCCCTGCTATGGGCCTGTGAGACATCTGTGCCAGCCACATTGTAGTGAGTGACAGGTTGATGTGCCCAGACATGCATGTGCTAGGTGAGGTCCATGAGAGTAAGGGTAGCCACAGGTGAGGTAATTACCAAACCTGTGGCAATATAATATACAGATATCTCGGCACTCAGAAGTGAAAACCCTATTTGTACATATATGTAATATATATGTATATGTATATGTAAGCATCTTGCCGAGCAAACGCCGTTGGTTTTCTATATTGAGCACGCGGGGCCCATCATAGCCCATCGGGAGCTCAATACATGGTTGTTTCATACAAGAGACTTTAAAGGCTACTTTTACTTTTGACAAAATTTGAATTATGAAATGAAGATACTTCCAACAGGGACAAGCACATTTTAGATCTTGTCTTTTTGGGTGTAGTAAATGCTTAAAACACATACAATCTGTGACATAATACAGAGAATCTTGTTACATACTCTCGGAACAACCTGTTAGGTAGATCTCCGGAAATCTAAACCAATGAGATAGGTGGACGATGTCCAAAGATCAGGAAAAATTTGGTTGCAATCGGTCTTCGTCAGACAAATTATTTTGGAATTAAGAACATGTATAGCCACGGAAACCATTAATCGCAAAAGCCTTGAGGAAGTCACTTGATGTGATGAAACACGTGCCGGCTGTTGCGCATTTGGATCAAGACCACAAAGCTACAAATACCCTTTATGAACGGTCTCTTCAATGCTATGTTTATCTTAGGGACAATGGGTCTTTTTCTGTCTTGATTGAAAACTGTGATGTTATACACAATGTTTGTCTAAATTAAAAGAATTTTTTTTTGTGTGAATCCATATCTGTTTGTCGCCAGTGATATATTGATACTATTGAATGTGGGTTGCTTGTAATGGTTACATATAAGTGCAAACAGGGTTTTCACTTCTGAGTGCCGGGATATCTGTATATTATATTGTTCCTCACAGTGACTATTTTGCAGGATCTGTGTATTTAGGCACTTAAGGTAGTAAGGGGCGATGTTATCCCGAGTGGAACCATGGCCAATTGCTTTTTTGTCCTTTGTGAAATTGAGAATATTATTTTGATTACCCAGCCTGATTATACATTACCTCCTGAGGTGCGTTCCATTATACATTACTACCGCTCCTGTGTTTACCAAACCTGTGGCCTTGGTCCCCCTAGAGAGGCTGGGTTCCCTTAACTGGGATGAGGTGGTAGTCAGTGCAAACGTCCCCTTAGATTGTCTCCTGGGCAATGACCTCCTAGAGGTTGGGATGGTCCCAAGTAGAGGAGTTGTCCAGGTTGCCTCCTACCCAAAACTTCTGGGGAACCAGTCCCTACAGTTAGGAAACTGGGATCCCAAAGGAAAGGGAAAAAGAAGCGGAATGGTAAGCCACTCATGATTAGAGTTCCAGTTGGCCAAGGGTCTTCTGTCCCAGTGAGGGGGAAACTCAGAGTTGGCACTTGTGAGGCTGCACCTGACCACAAGGAGGTCCTGAGAAGTCAGGCGGCTGTCAGGAAGGAGGGTGTGTCCCTTGTCCTGACAGAAGGGAGAGTGGAAAGACGGTGTCAGACACAGTATGTGTTAGCATCTCACTCTAAATAGCACAAGAGGTGCCAAGCACCCACTGTTGGCCCTGAGACAGCTCACCTACCTGTTGGTGGAGAGCTTAGGGTGTGGTTCTCTGACAGCTTTCAGTAATTTCTGCTGGGTGCTCGCCTTGCTGCCAGCACTGTTCCCGGCATGGAAGCCTAACCCCATGGCCCAGAGTAGGTTAGGCCCACATACAATGTTGGTCATGATGGGGTTATTCAAGTGTTGGGTAGCCTCTGTGGGTAAGCTGGGTGTTACCCTAGAACAGTTGGGGAAAGAGGATGGGTGACCCTCATTACTTCCACTAAAGAGAGAGGAAGAATAAAATGGAACAGCTGATACAATGGTTAGATTTAAAATGGATGCTATTACTGTAGAGGTGAGTCATATTCCCTGGGGAATTGACCTTAGTAGGCGGTTGTGAGTCCAAGTAGGCCCTGCACTGGTCGATAATGTTTTCTGCTCTTTCTTCCTCACCTGGCAGACTAGGGAAGAGTCTCCCTGAGATGGGCTGAGTCGTCTGGGCTGTTGAATGGGGAGGGTGGGAAGGTTGTGTTGGAAATTAGGACCTGTTTGCAGTGTCCTCCCACTTTTGTCCCCATTTGAGACCTCTAGATCCTGGTTTTCTGACTCTGTTGGTGCCCTGGGCTCTGCTAGGCAGGCCCAGAACCAGTGTTATGGTGAAAACACACTTAGAATACAATGAAAACACTCACATCAACTAGGGTACACTATGAGTCAGGGTACCCCTATGATTGGCATGACCTCCCTATAAGGCCCTAGTACATAACAGGGCAGGGGATTATAACTACCTTTAAGTCCCTAGTCTATAGTAGGGCATGGCAGTTCAAAGGCCTGCAGCCCTTTCCGCGCTAGCATGTGTGCACTGCTGAGAGCCTCAGGTCATTTTAAAAGCAGCCCTGTGTTGCAGAACTGCTTTTTAAGGAAAATTGGGCCCAAACTTAACTTTGGTGTTAAGGGCACTTACAAATAATACATTACAATATTGTGGCATATTAGGTACCCCCAGGGTCTCCCCTAGTGTTCCCAGGGGTTGGGGGTCAAGTACCTATTAGGAGGACCCTTATGAAAGAGGTTTTATATGCCTTGAGGATAGAGCAATTGCACATTTCACTTCCCTCGTTTAAGTTAAGTGCTTCCCAAAATCGTATTTTGTGCTAGGGGCACTGTGGAGTGGGAATCTACATAAATGTTGCATGTTAAGAACTCCTAAAGTGTCCCCTATGTGTCCCAGGGGTGGGAGATCATGCAGTTATAAGCAGAGTCCTGGTATTAGAGAAAGTGGACGTTTCAGTTTTCCCCTTGCGGATCCCAGCCACATAGATTAACATTGCAATAGTTTATGAAATAATAACTAAGGCAAGGTACAACCGAAAAACGTCCTTCAAGGACGTAGGAGAATGGTATTGATAAATCCAACAATATGCTGCTGTTGGACTTATCCAAATATGTACAGACAAGAAGTTATAAGACTTTCTTGTCTGTAAGCCAAAATTCAGCATTGCAGTGATCTGCCCTGATTGGCCAGAGTTAAGTGGATTAGCCAGGCTGCTTTGATTAAGTGATAAGTGGCACCCGGGTGAGGAGCCATCTGGGAGGAGAGGGTTCTGCTGCATAGGAATGCCAAAGCAAGGGGGAGGGGTCGTAAACCATGAGCTTCAAAGGAAGAAGGGGACAGGCAGAAGATGCCAGGTCGATCAACACCCATCCCCTATGAACCCAGCCAGATGACAGGCTTAGGGAAGGAATGCACAGATGACAGGGGGAGGGTGACTTTAAAGATGAGCCATCCCGGAGGCTAGTTTAGCTAGCTCTTGCCTCTCTGCTGGACTTCAGCCATATTGAATTTTGGGAAAATAGTTCTTTCTGGGAGACCATTATGCCACACTTATGGAGGAAATGGTTATGATCTGGGGTGTTGCTCTGCACCTCATTGGACAGGAGTGCCCACCTGCTTAACCCCAGAGAAAACAGAATAAGTATCTGAGGGGAGCAGCTCTTCTCAGATCTGCTGATTGAAACTATGAAGACTTGCGAAGCTGGAAACTTGATTTGCACAATCAGGCCCCACATTATGACTGACTGCACCTGCTGCATTATCTGGAACTACAGCCCCTTGGATGTACCTTGTTTCAAAAGAATTAAAGAGTGGACTCCCTGCAAGCTACAGTTACCAGGGCTCCCCTGCATCAACTCCACTGAGAGTAAACTGCATCAAGTGTATACAGTGGACCTTTAAGGATGTTATCCAGGTGCATTGTGGGAATTGTGGTCCCAACCTTTCAAGGACCATCTTGGAGATTTCAGACACTTGTATTGTGTTTTGGACACTTTGGACCCTCAAGAGGAACTACAGGATGTAGTTCCAGAAGTTTGGGAAAGTTTGGTGAACGTTTATGTAAAAGCTCCAGAGGGTGACTGGACCCTCACAGAAAGGCAATCCACTGAACCCTCACCGAATCCGAACTGCTGGATGAGGCTGAACAAAATCTGGAGCGAAATCCTCCAGAAACGTTTTTAAGTGTGAAGATAAAATCTTGACCAGGGCCTACCGCTTAGTGTATCCGACGAAGGCTCCATCCTAACCATCCTTCCATTCTTCCATCTATCCATCCTTTCACTCATCTCATCCATCCTCCCTTTCACTGAGCCGTCCATCATTTCACTCATTCATCCAGACATACATCCATCCATCCTGTCATCGTCCATCCATCCAACTTCCCCTTCAATTACCCATCAATTCTTTAACTCACTTATCCATCCATCCTTTCTCTCATCATCCATCCACCCTTCCACTCAGCCATCCTTTCATCAATCCATCCACCCTTCCTTTCACTTATCCTCTAATTATTTCACTCAACAATCCCTCCATATACTCATTCACCCATATTTTCACTCACACATTGTTGGAAAACTAGGCAGCATCTGTGAGGCTTGCAAAAATAACATGACTACATTTGTCCTTCACAGGGAACCAAACACCCAATTGTAACGCCTGACTCTCAGAGGGTAGTGATCCAGAGCCGTCTGAGGCTTGCTCAAGGGAGGTGGTGTGGGCTAGTAATCGCCATTTGCAGGTGCGCAGAAATTGATTGTCCAGTCTGTAATTTGCTTTATAAAAGTAAGAGTACATTTATTAAACACACACACTACTCAATACTATGAACCAACTTACAAATATACATAAGCTGTTGGAATTACTTTGTGACATTGCATAACATCTCCACCCCTCCCATAGGGGGGTTGGAGCCTAGTACCACCTCTCCCATGTATGCACATCCTCTTGCCCCCAATGCAGTTAGTTGAACATAACCTGGAGCGAAGGCCCTGCGCACTGGCACCATCCCATCCCATTATCTCAACAAGCATTTAAAATAGGTAACCCTGCCTTGGTGACACATAACCCTGACTGAGCATTCCTACTGACCATGAATTATACACCTCTACATCTTAAGGGCTAGCAGTCGGGGTTCTTCACCTAAGCGCAGCAGCAAGAGAACATGTTTAAGCATCACTTTATTTTGACAGTTCTCATCACATTTGTGGATCATTGGAATGCATTGCAACTACAGCCCCTAAAGGCATCACGGATGAAATCACAGGATTACGCATATACATCCAGACACCCTAGCAGGAATGTCTGACAACCCTACCAAATGTGATGCAGTGCGCGCAACGAAATTATTTATTTAAATGTTTACTAACCTGTAAAACTCCGTAATCCATACATTACTACCCCCCACCCTGCCCCTCCCCCTGCCCATGTCACCGCCCTACAGAAACACCTACTGCCTACCGCTACTGTTTTTGTGAATCCTTCCCTGTTCTAAATCTTTTTACACTTGAGCACAAAAAATTCCTTCACGTTCCCCTTTGGACAACCATTTTTCTCCCCCTCCTTTTCTTGACTGTTTTTAAATCATATGATGATCTTTTATTGTATTATACATACATATCTCAAATAAAATGTATACCCTCTTTTGTAAACCTATATTGAAAAAGACTATGTTTGGTGCACATCTGATTTTTGGTATTAGTTCCCTGGTAATGTGAGCTGACTTAATAGTAGCTCCTGTTGAGATTATGAGTACCTTTGAATTAATTTATGGATAAATAGATATTGGTCCAGGACCATTGTTTTCTTTACTGAGTTTATGTGCTGATCTCTGTTATTTTCATGTTAAATTATTTTCTAAATTCCAAGTATAGGCTTTCTTAGACCTCAGTTACGAGTGGGGTGTCGCATAAAATTCCAGCATCCAAGTAATCCGCTGTTACATGGTGTCAAAATATGACTATGTCAAATATTTCCAACAGTTGGATTTTCCCTGGATAAAATTCAGCAGGTCAAACCTGTCAAAATGTACTGGTTTAAAATGGCCTGGGAAATACAGAGCTATGCAGATTGTGACGCAGTAAGCACCAAAATCAGCATGCTATGCCTCATTTTCAGGGCAAAATACGTAAGTGTCATTATTTATCACATTCGATTAATATCATAACCCCATTATAATGTTTTGAATATGAGAAATAATATTGAAATTACGCCAGACTGCAGTTTCAGTCTTAAGACTGGGGACTTCCATGAAAAAAACTCTTGTCAAACACCGGAACCTGAGCAGGAAGTTTTCTGCAGAATGATTTTTTGGCAGGGAATTTGGTTCTTAGTTAAAAAAAAATTATGAAACTGAAATTCACATTTGCCTTCAGTTAATCTCAGACATTTAAGGCCCCTGAATTATTTCCTCTTGAGAGACAGTACCAGCAAAGCAACTAAGGGCCTGATTTTGATGTGGTTAGGAAGGCATCCATCCAAATCGGAAAGTGTCTTTCTGACCGAGTCAGAAAGCTTTCAAACCGACCGACTACGATGTGAGATAGGCATTAGGAATGTCCCAATTCGAACCCGACAGCATTTGGAATGACCGAGACGTACGGAGTAGAATTGTATGTCTCTACGGGCCGCGTTTCCGAATGACTGAATACAATGCTGGATTTGGACAGCCTTTCCAAATCATGCTATCCAACACAAGTAAGCAGTCAGAATCAGACTTTGTGGTCCCCCTGCACCCGAAGCCTTCCCAATCGGGCCCATGGGGCTACCCATGGGTCTCTCCTTACCAGCCATGCACAGTGTGGCAGGCACCAGCAGGTGCCCGATTTTCCCAGCCACCCCTTTCTTCAATGGGAGCCTATGCATTCAGTAGGAACATAGGCTCCAATTGAAGTCAATGGGAGTCCAACCAAATCGTATCTGGAAATAGCAGCATTTGTAAAGCACAAATCTACATCCGGAGAGGTGTCCCGGTGCTGGGGGGCGTCAGGAAGATTAAGCAAGCTATTACCCAGAGTCACATGGTGCTGGGCTAACCTGCTGCCGGCACCAGGGATCGAACCGTGAACCTCGTGGTCCAGAGTCAGGCACCCTGACCGCTGCGCCACACCTCTTCCACGTGGATGCATGGTACTCGGTTGGTTTACCTCTCCCGATCCGATTTGGTTGGAAAACATTCCCAAACCAATTCTGTCGGGAAGCTTTCCAACCGCATCAGTATCAGGCCTATGTTATAAAATTCTTTGAAGGTGTGAATAGATACACAATTGTGGGTAAGAAAAACAAAATACTTGTAGGTTATTATGGAATAGTTTTTTACTTTTGGAGTAAATTTACACTCTGATTTGCGACCAGCCAAAAAGTAGCATACTTTTTAAAAAGTGCATATTACTCTAAATTGTACAGCCCCCAGGCCCTTCAATTTGGCGGAGAAATGAGAGGTACACTTTTTGAGTAAATTTTAACTCTGATTTTGTGAATAGCCAAAAAGTAGTAAACTTATTAAAAAGTGTAAATTACTAAAAGGCTAAGTTGCCTTTGTGAATCAGGCACACAATTTCCAAATGTACTGCTATTTAGTCAAGCCATGAAACAATCTGCTGAAAAAAAGGGCAGCACAGAGAATGAGTGCAGAATTCCACTTCGGGCGGCATCTCGCTAAGTCAAATACATGGAAGAAGACTGACGCAGCTTGACTGTCACAAAATTAATTTTATGACCCATATTTTGATGTTGTAGATGTGCCTACATTTAATTATATTTGCATATCAATGATTCCTGCATTTTAGGACGGTTTGTTTCGGAAAGACAAATAGCACATAGACCTTTCGCAGCTGTTTCACCTCAAACTGATGTTTGCGCCTCCTTTGTGCAACGGTCCATTGTTTATCCAGAGATAAACTGTAAATGCATTACCTTTTGCAAGGTTTTGGACACTAACAAGCTTACTTTTTTCCTAACTGAGCATAGCCCCAATACAAACCAACAAGAAGTCACTATCATATTATTCATATTGTAAGTATTATGTGGAAACCAATTTCAATACGCATTATGGGGTTAAAAAAAAGGACTGTAATTGGTCAGGCTCTCGAGCAGAATGATGATGAGCTGGCTCGGTGGGATTTGATAATGGGTAAACAGATGACTGGATGCTACACTTTAGTAGCCAAAGGATTAAGGGAGCCATTGTGTGTACCGAACAAACACATTCTCTTCACTGCGTGCTACATCACTAAAATTCAGCCACAGTGTGCATTCCAGAATGTTCTTTTGTTTTTATGATTTTTATTTGGGCTCTTTTGAGGCCTGTTGTGGATTTATTCAGTGCAACGGGGTTTTGAAGCCACTGCTCCTTCTTTCATTGCTGTGCTCCACCCATGCAAGGCGCGAGGACGGGCATTCGCACCTGCGGTGGTAAGAACATACTATTGTGATACAGCACATTGGCTAGGTCGGTGCAGGCAGTGCCTTTTCAACGGTTTTCTGTGGTCTGGCACTAAGGTGCTTCAGTTTGCCTACCTAACTGGCCTTGACACTTGTGCTTGCTGGTATCTATCACACTATTCAAAGGAAGGAGGTCTTTGTATACCGAGGCGTGCAGTTGTTGAACTCTATTTCCACAATAGTAGATCCTGCTCGCTCTACTTTACATTTTCTTTTACCTTTTCACTCTGATGTAGACTTCAAGGTTATGTTTTTTACTATAATTATTGTTGTGATTGCTTGCTTTTAGGTTGCACATTTTGCATTTCTGATGTTAATTGTTACTGTTCAGTTCTTCGTGGACCAGTAACAGCCTTTGCAAACAATACATAAAATAAATACTAGCACCTGTTATTTTTTGCACTTAGAAACAGCTACGTCGGATATAGAGCACCATGTATAAACGCCTATTCTTTCATTTTATTAAGATGCGCATAGTAATTTAAAAATTAGATTAATTTCAGGAATAGCATTTTGAAGACAGATTTTCCAAGCTAGAATATATATCCTCTCTTGCTACCAATATTCAGCTCTGGGTCTGAATTTCCACAATTTGGGCTTCATTATGATTGCGGTGAATCCACATACTCCGGGCTGGCGGAAGCCACCGCCGGCCCGGAGTATGCGGATTCACCGCCGCAGCCACATAGAACACCCACCGCCAGATTAGGATGGCGGTGGTATTGCGGTTGGACTAGCGGCGGACGGCAGGTCCGTCCGCCGCTGATCCGCGGGGTGGGGAGGGCTATTTGGTGATGGTGTCTGCAAGACACCGTCAGCCAAAGTAGGATTTGCACGGAGACATGCTTTTCCGCGGCGGCTTTTCCGCCGTGGAAAAGCATGTGGACTTTGGCTTTTGGGGGCCCGTTGCGGGCCCCGAGGGTGAGGGTGGGGGGTGCACATGGGGGGTACCATCCCCCAAACATTTACATGCACAAAGCGGCAGGCACCGCACGGTGCCTGCCGCTTTGTGCATGTAAATGTAATACATGCATTTTTAACATTGCGGTGGGTGCTGCTTGAAGCAGCACCCGCCGCAATGTTATTAATACAGGATGTGACCGCCACCCTGGCTGTCACATCGTAATTTACACGGAGGGACCGCCGCTGCCCCTGCGGACGGTCCCTCCTACTCTATGGTGGCGGACGGATTCAGGTCCGTCCGCCATCATAATCGGCCCCTAAGTGTCTGCTTCAACATTATAGTGATACATGGTGCCCATTCAGCATTTTAGGCAGCACCCTACACCTGTTCATGAGTTTACTTACTCACGCGCTCCAATACTATAAGTATAATGTATGACCATAATCCATATCATGCAGAACAGTGACTTGAATTATTTTTTTTTTTTTTATGAACAAGTCTAAAAATGTACCGCTGTGATTATTTTCAGTACACAATTCTCTCAATGAGATGTTGTTTGCAGCTTCCATTTCACTATTAAACTGTTATGCTGAGGTGCATTGTGAATATCCTATAATGCCTTCTTTCGAGTTCTAGTACCCACTAGAAGCAATACCTTGAGAATCATTGTGTTTTGTATGTGATAAGCAATAGCAGTTTTAAGTTATGCACTGAAAACGAGAGCTGGCACTCTGATTTTAGTGCTTCCCACAACAACGTCTACATGCCCCTAGCATTTACCAGGCCTGGTACATTTTAACCTCCCCAAACGTATCCCGTGTAAAACCAGACTGCAGGTAAAATAGGACAAACTCTTCATCTGACCTATGTAAACACTGATTTGCATGGCTGTTGGAACTTTATGAGGCACGTGTAGTTGAGGCGTAAGGGTGCTTATACTTCAAATTCAGAAGGACTATAACATGATAAGTAACAGTAATCAACACAGAAAATCCTAGTGCCGAGGGAATCTACTATTGTTTAAAATGATACCATGAAATCCAACACTCATTAATGCATCCCGCCACAAGGATTACCGTAGGTCATTTTAATCACTTGACGTATCTATGCCCAACCCATTTACCATCAACCCTCTGACGAAAAGACACAGTTTTCACATGCAGGGGGTTCATTAGGCCACACAGGCTTTTTGAACTTGTGATAAAGGATCTCCGAAAAAAGCTCAGACAGGACGCCCATTGGGTATTGCACTCCCCACCTGACAAGGACTAGGTCCCAATGACGACGCATGCCACCTAGATGGGTAAGGGACCCTGTCGCATAGAAAGGGATTCTCCCTAATTAGGGAACATTCCGTTCCATTGCCTGAAAATCTTCTGGTAATCACAACCTATTGAAAACTATTGACACTTTTCCCGAACGTCATACTTGTGTTGCACATTTCATGACTCAAGAGGGTGTATGTATGACGGACCGAATAACCTCTCTTCCCCTCCTGTAGGTATAGCATAGTACATCATTGTTTGACCTGTCAGCCTTAGGGTGGTCTTCCCCAGAGATTTTGCCTCCTTACCACCTCTTACTCTGAGCAAAAGAACGATTGCACAAATGGTTTATTGTTAAACGTAATGAAGAAACTGCAAATATAAAAGTGGGCATTGGGTTTTCTAAAAGGACAGAAGGTGTTCTTGCATGGAGCTTCCCATCCATAAAGAGATACTATGTAGAAATGAACATTTGGCAATTCATTTCCAATTTCAATTGATTTTGCTTTGCATGCGGGTAAAGAATTTCAAATTGGATTATCAGGTTGGACGGTTTTTTATTTGAGCCAGTGGTTGCAGATGGGACCCACAGACCCTCATTTCTGGGGTCCAACACTTACATTTTCCGCATCACTATTGTCTAAGAGCAAGAGAGAAAAGGAGGAAAAGAGAAGGAAGAGAAAAGCTTAATACATTGACCAAGGGGAAAAATAGCAATGAAAAGAGTGCTAAAGAAGGACATACATTTGCAGGGAGTGTATGGTAGTGGAAGAAAGGGACATGAGGTAGATTCGAGAATACACAGCCTTGGGATTATTTAATCTTGGCACTCATCAGCACTTTATATTACAAATTAATCACTGAATTTATCATAAGTAAAATGTCCAGTTGAGGTGAAGACATTGAAAGGGCGAGATTTTGATCGATACCTTATATCTATTGATCCAAACCTCGATCTGGTCGACTGAACCTTTATTGCCTGTCTTGGAAGGAAACAGTACACCTATCTGCAAGTCAGTTCACCCAATAAAGGACTCTACTCTTAAAGATCACGGACAACTTCTAGGTTTCAAAAGTTTATTGTAAAGATATAATGAGCTGCAAATACAAGCATCTCAGAATGAGATTCACGAGATACACAGGTCCAATTACATACATGTGCTCTCGAAAAGCCCTCAGACGAGCAACAGAAATCACTAACACAAGTTCTAAAAATAGCAAAGCTATCAGCATAGACGCATATCTCTCCTTCATTTAGGTTGGAGGAAAACAAACACAGGTTAGGCGTCCCTACCCTGTTCTAGATGGTATCCCTACTTAACCAAATCCCAACCTAACAAAGGTGTCAGCAATGAATGACCCCAAGGGAAGTCACCCACTCTAAGTCTCTTGGTGAAAACCTAAAGTTCTCCAGTCATGACCCCTCACTGCCTACCCATCCGCTCTCTAAAAGGTCCTCAGGTCTCTGCTCTAACTCCACCCAGGGGTGCTGTCCCTAATACAAAACAGTCAACAACATTTGAGACGCCCCTTGCGAAACGCCTCTCACGTGGTGCAACTTCAGGCTTTTTCCATGATGCTTTGTATTGGGCCTCAGACGTTAGAGTTGACCTTGCTTCTCAGTCTCTTCTCCGGCCCGCTGATACCCCTTAAACATTCCAGAACCCTCCTCCATGTCTGGGCCGTCTACTGAACAGGCCTCTATTCATTCACTTATAATTGGATCCCCCCTTTCCTGTTGCAGACAGATATCTGCCGCCAAGAACCCAACTCTCATAGACTTCTAAAAAGGCTTGCAACATTTCTCAGCCCAGACATGTACGTGTAAATCAATGCTAAAACATTTCAGGCCTACAATATTTCACATTATGATTATAGCATTCAATTTCTTCATTTAATTAAAGCATGTTAAAACTCTTATTCTATTATTTAGAAAACATTTCTCTAAATCATGGCCCATTAATGCAATGACCAAAAACGTTAAACAATCTGTGTCGTGAAAAGAAACACCTTCCCTTTTAGCTCCAGCTCTGGCCCTGAGACCTACCACGTTCTGCGTTTTACCACAGACCATCTTATATGTTTAACAGCTACACGACATAGATTCAAAATAATCACGTCTAATAAAATCATATAATGTCACACATTTCTGTATTAATTCCACTTCTACTTAAATCTCTATATTAGCTATACATTTAGAATATAATTTCAGATACTATTAGCACTCATGGCATTTCTCTTCATGAATTATGCTCTCTATAGGTAAGTATGATGTACTCATATATTTATCTCAGTTTGCGCTCTCTCAGTTCCCCCCTTTGATGACCTCTCGGGGTCATCACTAACATTTAAACTGCAGTTATTGCTGGCATTCTCTGCGCTTCCAGAGCTCTCAGGCTCCTGTACTGATTATCTTGTATGGCAGCCAATCTTTGCAACTGTTCTCTTTGGGCCCTTTCTGACCTTCTTGCTCTGTACCATTTGAATACCCTCACCAATCCCCACAATATTATCCCACAGATCAATATTATGATGATAGGCTTTAGGATATACCAAATAAAGCTTTTGCCTAAGGTGGAAAACCACCCTCCAACTGTACTCATTCCGTGGCCCACCTTTTCCCAGACATTTTCTCTACTCAAGTCTTCGATCTCTTTGTGTATATTAGTTATGTTCTTAATAACTTTCTCAAGGGGTTTTGAAAGGTCTGGAATGTAAGTGCAACATTCCTGAACCTTCAAAGCCTTACAGACTCCGCCCTCTTTTGCTAATAAGACATCTAATGCAAGCCGATTTTGAAGAACCATAGCCCTTATCGATTGCATCTCTCCTTCTACCAGCATTAAGGACTGAGCAGTGCTGGCAGACAACCTGTCGACAACTGTTGCCAGTCGTCTAATTTTAACATCATTAAGGATTATTCCCAAAAGAGGGAACATAGCTCCAAAGACATCTCCAACCATTTCTGCATCGCCTAAATCTCTCCTTCCCCTCGATGATGTCTGGCCCTCAATGATCAATAAGTCTTGTGCATGATATATTTTGGGGAAGACAATTGCCAAGTAACATGATCCATACCAGTTGTCAGGTAGTCTCACGTAAGCATTTCTTCCACATACAAAATACACATTTGGAATCACTTGCATTCCCTTCAGGAAATCCTTAGTGTAGTACTCTAAATTAAAAGCATGTTCACAGTCAACTTCACCCACGTATACATTTTCATAATACGTTTTGGCTCGGTGAAGACATAACTTTCCTTTCTGCGCTTTATCTAAAGCTATTGGACCACTACTACCCTTTTTCTTGTGTGACTTCTCTTCCTCGGTCCAATCTAATTTCCCTTGTCCTGATTTTTTCAAAATCTTTTGTCTCCTGTAACGATCATCCACCTGCCCTATGAACTTTTTCTCGACTTCTGACACCTTGCATGTCAGATTATTTCTACGGGCATGTGAAGTATCTAAGGTAATCCAAGGAATGAAGAACTTGGCCAATCTGTCTTCACTCTTCCAGTAATCCCATTTATTCATCTGCTTATAATTCGGGACTTCTGGCAACACAGAATCATAATTGGAGAAATAGTATTCAAAACTATCTCTCTCATAAAATATACTAAGCAATAAGCTACATGTAATGCCATATGTCAGAGGGAGGTGATGATATCGAATTCCTTCATCTACAGACGCAGGCAACTGCATGCAGACGTAGCAATCCTTAACCTCCATGGCATCCACGTATTCATACAAAAGTTTAGCATAAGCATTTGACCTAAAGTCTCCTTGGGACTCGTCTACATGTAACCTGCGGGCTTCTGCAGCCAATAACGCTTTCTCTTGAGTGTTTTCCCTTTTCTCACCTGCAACAGTGGGTGTAAGTGTTACTACAGAATTCGCATCAGTTACCTTTACCTCTTCCTCATGTCCCTTTACATAAGAAATTGTTACCACTAAAGCTATTAATATTATCACTCCTACTATTAGTGTACCTATTATACATTTAGCTCTGCGGTTCGGGGTGCCGGCCTCCATTTCGTCAGACAATCTAGCTTTTCCCTTTCTCTTTGCAAAAAAAGTTCTTTTCCTCTCGTTCCTTTACAGTCTCTTTCAATCCTTTTTTGTCTTTAGAATCCACACAGCTGGAGGCTGACAGCCTTTTTCGCAAAAAGTCCTTTCACAGTTCAAAAAGACAACCCTAGCCCTTCTCCATCCACTCAAGGGGTTCCCTAAAATTCTCTGCTTCCTGGGCGCTAGGTAATCTTCTTTTCTTCTGCTTGCTTTATTTACAAAGTCCTTTAACAATCGACTATTAGATTTGTGGTTGCAGCTTCAATAGCATAGTTCAATATTTCCATGCGAAGAGTATGCTCTTCATGTGCTGTTATCGTGGTACCAAAGTCGGGGAATTTCAATTCTGTAAGAAACATGTGTTTTAACTTGCTGAGGCGGGGAGGTCTGGGGAGCACGAATGTTAGTGACCCTTCTTGTTCGACACCGGGTACCAACAGTTGTATTTCCACGGTGATAATGGGCTCAGAACTGGACACCACCACCGCTCGGATCCTCCCTGTCTCCGGTTTCACAGACATTTGTCGCCAGATATGTCCACTCAGGTGTGGAGTATCTTCTGTTAGGCACACGCACTCTTCTTGACCTTCTTCGGTCTGGTGCTTCAGCGCCCTGAGCACCTTCTTCTGGGTCTGAGTCTTCTGATATCGGAGGAAGGGTTGCTTCTGGAGTTGACCTCAGGCTAGAACTTCTCCTTTGCGGCCAATTTGCTTCTCCACGTGCCCTTCTACTCCTTCTCCTTCTGGTCTGTTCTCGCTCTCTTTCAGACCTGTCAGGGTCAGACTCGTACTCCCAGCTGTCTTCTCCTTCTGTAGCGTCTTCTGTTTCGCTGTTGTACTGACCGTCCTCAGCTTGGTCAGACTCGTTCCCTGCTTCCACTGGCACCTCTACAGCTTGGCTAGCCCCCTCTATGGCTTCTTGGTCCTCAGCTGGACGTCCATCCGAGAGAGGAGCTGTTTCCAGAGGTGCTGGAACCCTTTTCGTATGCGACGCGTGTATCCAGTTGGGCAGGCCTCCCACCTTTACAGCTGTACTTGTGATCAGGATGACCTGGTAGGGCCCACGCCAACGAATATCCAAGCAGCTTCTTCTCACATGTTTCTTCACCAGGACCCAGTCCCCAGGATACAGGTCATGGCAAGGGCCCTGGCACGCTGGAACCTCTGCAGCCTGCACCTGAAGGGACACAGAACGCATGGCGTCAGACAGCCCCTTACAATAGTCCAGGATCATATCATCTGTGATATTTAACAGTGCAGTAGCTGGAATAGATGGCAGTCTCATTGCTCTCCCCATTAACACCTCATGTGGTGACAACCCTGTTCTTCTGTCTGGGGTACTACGAAGGCTCATGAGTACCAATGGCAGGGCATCAGGCCAACTCAGGGTCGTTGAGGAGCAAACTTTCGCTATTCTGGACTTGATCGTGCCATTAATTTGTTCCACAATTCCTGAGGCTTCTGGTCGGTAACTGCAATGGAGCTTTTGGTCTATATTCAGTGCAACACAAATCATCTTCACAAGCTCGCTGTTAAAATGTGTTCCCCTATCTGATTCCAAAAAGGCCGGCACCCCGAAACGAGGGATAAGTTCTCTAAGCAGTAACTTAGCCACTGTGAGGGTGTCGCACCTACGTGTAGGGTATGCCTCAACCCATCTGGAGAACACACAAACAACCACCAGGACATAGCGGAGGCGGTTGCATCTTGGCATTTCAATGAAATCTATCTGCATTCTGTTGAATGGACCTCCAGACCTTCCTATGTGACTTAGTGCAACTGGTGTTCTTTTCCCTACATTCAGCTGCTGGCAGGTCACACAACGCTGGCACACTGCTTCTGCTGCTATTCTAAACTTAGGATTGTACCAAGTCTGTCTAAACACTCTCAGCATAGCATCTCTCCCTAAGTGTACGGGACCATGTATGAGTCTAGCCATTGGACTCACCATCTCATTGGGCAACACTGCTCTGCCGTCTGCTGAGACCCAAAAATGAGTCTCACCCATTACACATCCTGCCTTTACCCATGTTTCCTTTTCTGAATCAGGAGCATTTTCTTGCATGGTTGACAATTCATCCCAAGTATCAACAGTTTCCAGTATCATGGCTAATTCAGTTCTTACATTTATTCCACCCACATCCACCTCTGTGAAAGAGTAACCTTGTTCTGCGCAATACCGCGCAACTTCATCAGCATATCTATTGCCTTTCGAAACAAAGTCCTCATTTTTGGTATGTGCGATGCACTTTACAACTGCGATACTTGCTGGACATTGCAATGCTTCTAACAACAAGCGCACAAACTCTCCATTGCGAATGGGAGAGCCTGAAGAAGTCATGAACCCTCTTTGAGACCATAACTGCCCGTAATCATGAACCACCCCAAACCCGTATTGGCTGTCGGTGTAGATGGTGACTCGAATTTGATTGCCTGCTAAGCAAGCACGTGTTAGGGCAATAATCTCGGCTACCTGAGCGGAGTTTACTCCTTCCAGGCACCCTGCTTCCACAACTCCTTCGATTGTACAAACAGCATAAGCTGCTCTCAACTGCCCAACTTCGTCTCTTACACATGAGCCATCGACAAAGAAAACTTCGTCTGGGTCGGTCAGTGGCTCATCTACGATGTCGGGTCTGGGTTTGGTGCATAGTTCAGTCACATCGAGACAGTCATGGTCTGTATATTCATCATCATCATCAATATCATTTGGAAGTGGCATTAAGGTAGCAGGGTTCAAAACAGAGCATCTCTTGAGGGTCACGTTCTCTGCAGCAAGAATAACTTGCTCATAGCGCGTGAGCCTGCTATTGGTCAGATGCTGTGTTTTGGTCCTGGTCATCAACAGTTCAACAGAATGTGGCACGCACACCTCTAACGGGTGCCCCATGACGATATTTTCACATCTCTCAATGCTGACACCCGTTGCAGCAACGGATTTGAGACATCCGGGCAACGCTGCGGCTACTGGGTCTAAAGTAGCTGAGAAATAAGCAACTGGTCTACGGGCATTCCCATGGATTTGGACCAACACAGACAACGCACAACCTTCTCTCTCACAACAGTAAAGAAAGAATTGTTTATTGTAATCAGGCATTCCCAATGCCGGAGCACGACACAGGTCCTCTCTCAGCTGTAAGAATGCCATCAAACAGTCTTTGTCCCATGGTACCGGATCACTCACCTCCTTGTGCGTCAGTTTTTGCAAAGGTTTTGCTTTCAGTGAAAAGTTCACGATCCACTGTCGGCAATAACCCACCATCCCTAGGAACATCCTGACCTCTCTCTGGGTCTGAGGCGCATTCATTTTCATGATCGCCTCTATCCTATCTGGTGACACTTTTCGTTTGCCTTTCTCAATTCTGTGTCCCAAGTACTGCACTTCTGTCAGGCAGTACTGCAATTTTCCCGGGGATACCTTATGCCCATTGGCAGCTAGGTGATTTAACAAAGCAATGGAGTCTTCCCTGCAAGCTTCTTCTGTGTCTGACGCCACAAGGAGGTCGTCTATGTACTGGACCAGAACTGACTTCTGGGGCAGCACTAGACTTTCAAGATTTTTCTTCAGAAGCTGGTTAAAGATCGATGGACTCTCTGTATACCCCTGAGGGATACGACACCATGTTAGGACGCGATTTTCCAGCTTAAATGCGAAAAGAAAATGGCTATCTTCGTCCAAAGGGATCGAAAAGAAAGCCTGACAAAGATCTATCACAGTGAACCACTCAGCTTGGAATGGAATCTGAAACAGTATCACTGATGGATTCGGTACCACTGGACAACATGAAACGACTATGTTATTAATCTTTCGAAGGTCCTGCACTATCCGGAATTTCCCATTTGGTTTCTGCAGACCCATAATCGGGGAGTTACATGGACTACCCACGATTTCTTTCAGTATTCCCTGTTTAATCATGGACTCGATCACGGGTTTTATGCCTGCAATCGTTTCTGGAGTCAATTTATACTGGGGTGTTCTTGGGAACTCAGCATGCGGTTTCACTACAATTTTCACTGGGTCCACCCCTTTGACCAATCCAATCTCTTCCCCAGTGAAATCCCATACCTCTGATGCCACTGTCTCTCTCAAATCCCAGGGAAGCTCGTCTACTGTCAAAGTAGGGTACAGCTCCACACATATTCTTGAGTTTGCAACTTTGAAATCTGCATCATCATCATTAGTCAATACCTCCACTCCCTGGGGTGTACAATATATAGTACAATTCAATTTGCACAACAGGTCTCTTCCTAGCAGACACACAGGGCTTGAATCGCAAACCACAAATTGGTGCTCATCGCTGTACTTCCCTATTTTCACCTGTACCGGTTCTGTCAATTGGCTGGTTATTCTCCTGTTTGCGACCCCTACCACCTGTATGGTCTCTCCAGACATGGGCAGGTCTGGAACTGCAGCTGATCTGATCGTGGATCTAGTGGCTCCTGTGTCCACCAGAAATGTCGTAGGGCACCCTGCTACTTCTGCTTCCACATAGGGTCCCCTCTGATCTACCTCTAAGGCTGCCCCGAGGGTGCAGTCTTCTCTTTCCACTCTCTGTCCGGTTAATGGGTCCACATAATAGCATTCCTCACCTTCCACAAACAGGGGCATTTGTCTATAGGTCTTACCCATACTCCCTACTCGAGGAGGTTGCGGGAACTGGGCTCGGGGAGGAGCCCCCCCCCCTTTGAGCACCTTTCCTTGGTATGGCGTCGCCCCTCTCATAGGTGCGCTCTGGACCTCTTCCTCCTCTATCTCTTGCTCTCCGATCTCTACATTGTAAGGGCACTCGCGTTTCCAATGCCCCAACTCGTTGCACTGGTGACACCTAGTCGTTTTCTTCAAGGTAGCTATGTCTACTCTGGGTCTAAAGGTAGTACTCTCCTCATTACCCTTGTTCTGACTGTACTGCTTCTTACCTCCTGTACCTGTCCCTTGCTGCTGTTGTTGCGGTCCCCCCTTCCCTGCTGTCTGCAATTGTACCACCATCAGCTTCTCTTTTAGTTTCTTAGCCTTGGAGTCTACCTCATCACAGCAGTACCTGGCATATCTCAGTATTTCATCTAGGGGTTTACTTTGCCAACAAATCGAGTGTTGCTGAATCATTAAACTAATATCCGGTCTCAGTCCCAGGACGAACTTGGACACAAATTGCCCTATATCCTTTGGATCCATTACATCCAAGCCGCTATACTGTTTAAACGCTTTCAGCAATCTCTCGTAATATTCGTGAACTGTCTCTTTGGGTTCCTGTCTCGTTCTGTCTATTCTGACCCAATCTATGTCTTGCATTGGCACTTTTTCTTTCAGCCAAGTCATCACTCTCTCGAATTTTGCCATCACGATCTCGGACGGCCCATTAGTCCTAGCATCTCTCTCTGGCTCCGTTGTGGGCCACTCAGCGCTAACCTTGCATGCTGTCCACAGATCTCCTGGTACTACAATGTCAAACAGCGTGTTCAGATCTATCCATAGGACTTTTGAGATCTTTACAAACCTCTCGACTTGCTTGTACCACTCCACGGGGCTCTCTCGTAACTTGGGGAAAGATGTGGTAAAAGCAGCTAAATCTCCCCTACTCCAAGGGACATGTACATAGCTCCCATTGGCAACTTCACGCAAAGGGTAAGCTTCTATTCCCTGCTGTCCTGGTGTTATACCAATCATGCTTCTTCTGCCGGTCCCTTTCTTGGACCACCTCTCTTCCCATTTATCTAGTGCCCTCCATGTCCTTATTCCAGTAATCAGTTCCCTTATGTGTGTTTTCAGCCCAATCGTTCTCCTCTCATCTAGATCTCGATCTGAGTAATGTAGCCTGTGGTTA
Source organism: Lissotriton helveticus (assembly GCF_964261635.1). Lineage (NCBI taxonomy): Eukaryota > Metazoa > Chordata > Amphibia > Caudata > Salamandridae > Lissotriton > Lissotriton helveticus. The sequence goes on from NC_136069.1 coordinate 868,656,098, forward strand.
CCCTGTAATGCTTTGGTTCTTGACAAGTCCACCATATATTTGCCTGCTAGTTCGACTAACTTCTCATGGACTGCTCTCGCCTTTCGTGTGATGTCCTTTGCCATATACAGTATTTCATCCTGTTCATACATTTCCATTCTTTCTAAAGGCAGGGTACCATCTACCATGTCATCCAGATCTGACCTTAAGCTGGAGACATCAAGTCTCTTGGCTTTTATTTCAGCTCGCAATATGTCTTTTGAAGGGGGCTCACTGGTCTCCCTACCATCCCAACTTCGAGCTCTGCGTTTGGGCTCAGGAGAATTAATGGGTGGCCTCCCTTGCTCCCATCTCTCCAGGTCCCATGCTCGGCCATCCGATCTTGGAAGGTGATGGAACACGGGCCTGTTATTCCTACTCTCTCTCTGCCCACTCTCATCTTCTTCTCTCCTCTCACCGCTCATCTCTCTGTTATTTTCCCTCTGGTCGCTACACTCCCTTTGCCTCGTATCGCTCAGTATCCGATACGATCCTTCCTGGTTCCCCATATTCCCTGGGCTGCGCTCATTTCTGTCATCACAGGGACTATGGTGCGACCTCTCACAACTCCCATTCTGTTCTCTGGTGCCAGGCACACAGTGTGGACACTTAAAGCTGTTCCTGTACTCTTGCGCTCTCTTCTCCCCTTCACTGAGTAATGGGCACGCCACCCCTCCACTCCCGGGGCCCCCGTTTTCCAGGTCTGTTCTACCTCCATTCCGGGCCCAATGGGTGACTCCCCTACTCCCTCTACAGTCCCACTCCGGGCTACTCTCCCCAGCCCCGCAGTGAGTCCGTGCTCTGCTGTCCTGACTTTCCCTTTCTGCTTCTGCAGCATTGATGCACTTTTGAGCCTTCACTGCCTCATCCCACTGCTTCATGTACTCATTTAGCTCTTGAAAGGATCTTCGTCCAGATCCCCTCAGATCCATTGGCCATCTAGGGCCCCCAGGATCTCCTCCTGGGTCCCCTGCTGTGTGCATCGGGGTGCTCCACTCTCTGGGTATCGGCATCTGACTTGGGGAATTAGTGGTATCGTTCCTCCTTGCCTGCTCTGCTCTTTCTCTGTCTTTCCGTTTCCGTTCTTCCCCTTTTGCTCTCTCTTGGTCATATATCGATATTATAGGACCTATGGTAACAGGTACCTGTAGTGCATCTGGTAATGGGTAGGATGTGGCGCTTTCCGTTTCCGGCGCTCTTTGTACCACAAACCTACCGACTACCTGTTGCACCTGACTAGGCTGGAGCAACTCTTTCTTTGGCTCAGGATCCCACTCTGAACTGGGAAGCGGTCTATGCTCTCCTGCATTGCCCCCCTTTTCTCCTTCAGTATTCTCGACCTCTCCCCCTGCTCTATTATACGGGGGTGGCCTGTCTGTCAGTAATCTGTTTATCAGGCTGTCCTCTGTTTCGCTCTCATCATCTTCTTCTAGGGGGCTTTTATTTACTGGCGCCTCTAACACTGGGTACAGTTTATTTATTTCCAAATTATGCACTCTCCATCTTTTAGCATCCGCATCCCACCTGGCATCCTGTACTGCCCTTACCGAGCGTTTCACCCTTTCTTGTCGTCTGTTCATATTCCTTTCATGCGCTGCCCTAAGCCATGCATCAAGGGCTTCAAACTGGGTTGGTCTAGGCAAGGGTCTCTTTGAGGTCATGACTGATTTCAATCGATGTAACACCTCTAATCTGAACGTCCCGTACTTCGGGAACGTCAGTTCCTCATTTCCTTCAGTAATCTTACTCCACTCTGATATCCAAAGGATCGTATGCAACCCAACATTTACTGCCATATAACGAGCTGGCGTACCCTCCGGCGGGGCTTCTTCCCCTTCATACGATCCTCGCCTCTCTTTTTTAAACAGCGCTTTCAACCATTTAAAACACTTCATAATTATGCGCACAAAATTCAGCCTCGCTACTCTGTTTACTTCCTGATGACAATCCACCAATCCTGTCGCGGCTTTGCTAGCTTGGCCTATCACAGCGCGGTCTTTCTCCTGTTGGCCAATCACGTCGCGACCCTGTATGACGTGTTCGCTAGCTGGCCTATCACAGCGCGGTCTTTCTCCGGTCAGCCAATCACTGCGCGACACCACCTGACGTCTCTTTTCTCCGCTTCGCAGCAGCACCCCTCCTTTCTCAACTCGTCTCCCGGTTATGCATGCGTCCCATTCATACACTGAAAAATGACTACTTCCGACCAAGCGGTCACTTCTCTCGACTGTACGTCCACAGTCTATCTGTAATTGTCAACACAACTGACGAGATGTCTATCGTCTCTCTGATAGGTTACTTACACACACAGTAACTTCCGACCAGCGTCCGTTACTCACGCACTCACTCTTACGTTCCCCCTATCTCGGTCTCTCGGGTGATCAATGGTACCTCATGACCCCCTTCACACTAGTTGACAATTACTCTGGGTGTCCGATACACCCGAACCACTTAAGCTCTCCTTGAACTTAAGATTTCCACCGGTTGCGCGCGCTCACAACCTGTTCCACAGTCACTCTACAGACATTCAACTCCGCCAGACATTACAACATAGATACAATACAAAAACACCGCAATCTAACACGCATAACCCTTTATACTCACTCTCGACCGATACTGCTGCTTTTTCTGTCTCACGTCATCCGGATCTTCATCTGCGGGCTGTTCTTCCGATCATCGATTTCTAGGGGCCTTGGGGTAAGCTAACCTGGCCTAGGTCACCGTCCTCAAGAAGGCAACCATCCTCTATAGCTACCAACTGAAAGGGCGAGATTTTGATCGATACCTTATATCTATTGATCCAAACCTCGATCTGGTCGACTGAACCTTTATTGCCTGTCTTGGAAGGAAACAGTACACCTATCTGCAAGTCAGTTCACCCAATAAAGGACTCTACTCTTAAAGATCACGGACAACTTCTAGGTTTCAAAAGTTTATTGTAAAGATATAATGAGCTGCAAATACAAGCATCTCAGAATGAGATTCACGAGATACACAGGTCCAATTACATACATGTGCTCTCGAAAAGCCCTCAGACGAGCAACAGAAATCACTAACACAAGTTCTAAAAATAGCAAAGCTATCAGCATAGACGCATATCTCTCCTTCATTTAGGTTGGAGGAAAACAAACACAGGTTAGGCGTCCCTACCCTGTTCTAGATGGTATCCCTACTTAACCAAATCCCAACCTAACAAAGGTGTCAGCAATGAATGACCCCAAGGGAAGTCACCCACTCTAAGTCTCTTGGTGAAAACCTAAAGTTCTCCAGTCATGACCCCTCACTGCCTACCCATCCGCTCTCTAAAAGGTCCTCAGGTCTCTGCTCTAACTCCACCCAGGGGTGCTGTCCCTAATACAAAACAGTCAACAACATTTGAGACGCCCCTTGCGAAACGCCTCTCACGTGGTGCAACTTCAGGCTTTTTCCATGATGCTTTGTATTGGGCCTCAGACGTTAGAGTTGACCTTGCTTCTCAGTCTCTTCTCCGGCCCGCTGATACCCCTTAAACATTCCAGAACCCTCCTCCATGTCTGGGCCGTCTACTGAACAGGCCTCTATTCATTCACTTATAATTGGATCCCCCCTTTCCTGTTGCAGACAGATATCTGCCGCCAAGAACCCAACTCTCATAGACTTCTAAAAAGGCTTGCAACATTTCTCAGCCCAGACATGTACGTGTAAATCAATGCTAAAACATTTCAGGCCTACAATATTTCACATTATGATTATAGCATTCAATTTCTTCATTTAATTAAAGCATGTTAAAACTCTTATTCTATTATTTAGAAAACATTTCTCTAAATCATGGCCCATTAATGCAATGACCAAAAACGTTAAACAATCTGTGTCGTGAAAAGAAACACCTTCCCTTTTAGCTCCAGCTCTGGCCCTGAGACCTACCACGTTCTGCGTTTTACCACAGACCATCTTATATGTTTAACAGCTACACGACATAGATTCAAAATAATCACGTCTAATAAAATCATATAATGTCACACATTTCTGTATTAATTCCACTTCTACTTAAATCTCTATATTAGCTATACATTTAGAATATAATTTCAGATACTATTAGCACTCATGGCATTTCTCTTCATGAATTATGCTCTCTATAGGTAAGTATGATGTACTCATATATTTATCTCAGTTTGCGCTCTCTCAACATCTTACTAAAAAATATGTTATTACTGTTCTTGAGGTGAAACTTTAAATGGCAATTGGGACATTATTTGCCTGACTTTCACCATTTAAGGGCAAATGCATTTTCTTCAATGCTTTTTTAAATTCCAAATATAGATTTGTCTATATCCATCCTGTTGGCTCTCACAACGGACCTCAAATTGAGGGGCAGCACAAAAAATCTGAGCAAAAGATGCCCTTGCTAGGATGTAATAGTTGAGACTGTGTTATTACGTAATGATTGGGGATGGCCCTTGTTAGTGAATAGGAATTTTGTTAGAACGCCTTTAGTTATTAGCGTGAGAATGTTGCCCCTCACCCAAAATGTATAAGCCCATCATAGCTGGGCCACCAGCAAACCCAAAAATCTAATTTGGTGTAGATTATCTATAATTGGCTCGAATCAGTGGCGGCTCACCGAGGGAGTGCTGCCGGGTGGTGGGCGGGAAGGGCAGGGTGGGGGGTGTAGTGGTGTCCAACATATGACGGACAAGAGTAAGGTAAGTAATTAACTAAATAAAACAATTTACCTTGCACGCGCTGCAGGGCCGAGTTGGTAATGCACCGCGCGCAAGGTCAATTATTTTATTTATTTAATTACTTAGCTTACTCCTGTCCGTTTTATGTCGGACTACACTACCCTCCCACCCTGCCCCTCCCCCCACCCCACCGCTCAGCAGCACTCTCTTGGCGAGCCGCCACTGGCTCCAATAGGGAACATTTATATACATTATATTACATTCTGTCATCACAGCCTTGAGTGTGATTGAATCCCAAATGAGAAAAAAAACTCTCTCTTCTCTTGAATTAAACAATATTGTATTGGAGCTTGCAATTTATTTGCATAGTTATCAGTCTGCATTAGACAACGTTGCAAATGCTGCGTTGACTTTATCAGTCAATTTATTCACCACCCTATGATCCAAACCTGCGGTACTCAAAGTACGGCCCGCGGGCCAATTGCGGCCCGCCAGGCCATTTCATGTGGCCCCTGTGGAAATCAGCAGACACGAAATCGGCCCCATTTCTGTCTGCTGTAATTCCTCAGGGACGCATTTGCCGGGAAAAGCATGAAAATGGCATGCGTGGACAACCAGTGTCTCTCATGCTCACCCGTAGCCCCCACCCTCATCTGCCCCTCTGGCGTCACCTGCTCACTCTGCCATTGAGGCTGTGCTGCCTGTACGTGCTGCTCACAGACAGTGTGGCTTCTTTAATCTTTCAATTGGTGCCAGTAAAAAATCGCTGTCTCAGTAGTTAAATTTACATTTTTAAGGCGCGTGGTTAGGGTTTTATCAGAGCCCAGACTTTCTTTCATCATGGTGTCAGAGCAGGCACGTAGTGTAAACCGAATAAATAAAATAAGGATCCAGCAATATCCTCACGTGAATCCATTGGCTGCGCATACCCTTTTGTTTTAAGGCATGACTTCACTTTAGGCATATGGGATGCTACAGGCTCTCGTTTCACAACAGTGGAGCTTTGTTTTACAGGTGGAATTGGGGGAGATACAGTTTAAACACAAAGTTATACGCCTCGGAAGCAGCCCAATAGGATAATTTTAGATAAATCCCAGGTTCCCTACTTTATGAAATTGTGTGAATGCGAGTAAAAAATGTATGTGCCTGTGTTGCGGACAATATTTCTAACATTCTTTACAGGCACTTCAGCTTGCTTTGTGCATTGCTTTAGAAAGTGTATTACTTTTCAGTCATCCATCACTACCTGTCTGAGTCGTGGAACTGATGTAGCATCAGGTCTTTCATGCTGCAGAATCGAATAGAAAATAGTTCTTGGTTTTGGAACACATTAGGTAGAGTCAGAGCTGAGGGGACAAGGGCTCAGTGTGAACATAGATGGCAGAGGCAGAATGAACCGGTAGAGGTAAGGGGAAGGGGCTGAGAAAGAAAACCAGAGGGACTGGCAGAAAGCATAAAAGCAGAACGAGAAATGCAATGAGGAGGTAGGGAAAGGTTAAGGGTTAAGAGAAGAGATCGAAGGAGTAGGAGCAACGTGACATGAGCGCAGAGTAAGGGTATTGCAGGTTATAAAGAGCGTGAGGGGGCAGGAGCAGAGTGAGGACAGGAAGAGTGGGCTGCTCTACACGTAAGGACTATATTGAGAGATATATATGAAAGGTGAGTGCCAAGTCAGGGACATGGGCAAGGAAATAGTGAGGGGTATGACAATAATGGAGCCAAAACCTATGAGCTAGCAGCAGAGTGAAGGGAAGCTGTGAAGTGAAGGTGTAAAGCAGAACTGCAGGAAGGACAAAGGGACTGGCTTATCAGTAGAGTAAACCTACAGTAGAGCGAAGGTGTACAGGCACAATGAGTGTGTAGGTGCTGAGTGACGCAGTAGGGCACAACAAGAGGGTAGGCTTAGAGTGGTGCGTTAGCGTGCAATGAGAGGTTAGGCCTAGGATGAGAAGTTAGGGCACAATGAGAGGCTAGGCAGTTTCATAGGATATGAGGAGAGTGAGAGAAATAATGCTGAATAAAATAGACAAGTATGGTACCAAAAAGGTGTGACCAGATAGGGGTAGAGTGTGATGGAAGGAGAGCAGGAGCAGCGTTAAAAAGTCAAGGTGTGGAGACAGTGAATGCAGGTTAAGACGTTGGGGCCAGAGACCTACTCTGGCCCCAACATCTTAACCTGCATTCGACAGGCTATGAGCATAGTGAAATAGAAGGGCCAGGAAATGAGTATAAGCAGAGTGAAGAGGGGTGAAATAATGAGGTTGTTGGGTCAGACAGAGAAAGCAGAAAGGTACTGGGAGCAGATTGAGATTCTAGTAATAGAAAGCGGGGTTAGGGGCAGTGTGAGAGGCATTTATGAGATAAGGAAAGAACCAAGGGTAAAGGGAGAGGTATAATGAGTGGTGTACAGTGAGGGTAAAACAATAGGAGAAGAGAAAAGTTGTGACAGAGCGCCAAGCTGGGAGACGGGTCAGGAAAAAAGTGAATTATTAAGGCCAAAGTGGTGGGTAGAGGTAGGATGAGGGGGTAAAGTAGAGGAATAATGCAAGAAAGAAACAGTCACATGGTAGGGTCCGAGTTAGAGCGCAGGGTCCGAATTAATGCATAGGATCACAGCGGATCCTAGGCGCAGAGTCATTGAGTATAGGGCTCAGGAGCCAACCCTAGGAGCAGAGTCATTGAGTGTAGGGCCCAGCACTCCCCAGACTTGACTCCACTCACAAGATCACGTGGTGGTGGTGTGCATCACAGCTGTATGTTCAGCGCTGTGGCTGGCCAAAAATTATACCCAGGGCCGTCATTGGGAGCACTTACACGTGCTACAAGATTCACGGCCCTGGGACCCACAAACACGGTACGTCAACACTTTACAAAACAAGACAAAGATGGAAAACTGTGGTCCGAAATCCACAGATCCCAGTAAAAAATATAAATATTGACAGTATTTATTCAGGGTACATACATACATATATCACATTTCGAATGTCTAGTAATGTTTTGAAAAGGGAGTGTTTTTTTTTTTACCCTGCCCCCACTGACCCCTCCCCTCCCACCGACTCCGCCCCCATCGCTCAGGTCCATTTGTGCAGCCCTCGGCCACAAGCTAGATTGCAATTTTGGCCCCGAGAAAAAGTTTGTGAGTACCCATGATCTAAACAAAGGCTCCATAAGCAGGTCCAGAAAGAGCGGATACAGGCCACATTTTCCAGTTTGAAATCACTCAAAGTATTTCCAGTAAATATGATTAAAATGGAGCATGTTGAAACCTCTCCCATAACAAAAATAAAAAAACAAATAATTCTAACTTCACTAAGGATTTCTTATGAAGTTGTACGTAGTTCAGTCCCAAATTGGAGCTGATTAAGTTTGAAGTTGTTGTACTTTCATCTGGAAAATGAGAGTTAGGAAATATCTAAACCCTTTAGCCAATCATGTTTGCTTAAATAGTTCAACACATTGTGCTAATTCCCTCCAAAACTAGCAAACTTGGTAAAATTACTTCAATCAATTTTGCAGTTATTTGGCTGTGTAAGATCGAGTTCAAAATGGCGATCACAGTCACAATATTCTGCCTTTTGGTATGTGGAGGTATGTATTTTGGGACTCGGGATTGACCTACACAAACGTCCTGTAAACAGAGACTACATAGACTGGTAATAAAGTTCAAACAAGTCCAGCACCATGTTCAGATGGAGAGCTGTGTTTCTTTTTTCTCTGACAATCCACCTACTGTTCATGACTTGTGGCCAGTCTTAAGGCTCCTCCTATAGTTCAACTTTTACACCCTCAGTATTAAGGTAAATATTGAAGAGTATATTTATTACAAAAGATTTTCACTCTTTTTTCTCAGCAGACAGTGCCCGCCCATGTCAAACAGGGTTACTGCAGAGACAATCCCAGAGACAATGGATGATCACCCCAATACTGTAGATGTCATTTTGTAATTATTAAGCATCACCAAGCTTTTAAAGTCGTTAGCACATTTTAGAAGGTAAGCCTGATGATTTGAGGATGACTTGAAAGTGAGTATCTGATTACTTTACAAAATAAGATGGTTTCTGATGATTTGAGCTTGGTTTGAAAATTAATATCTCATTACTTCCCAAGTGCCATTTTGTTTTCAACAAGATAAAGTTTTTTCGGGTGATTTTAGGAGGATTTGCTAATTACTTCAACAGCATATGAACACTTTGGTTTAGAAAGTTCAACCTGCTGGGCAATTACAGAATATTTGCAATTAAATGCACATTGAATAGTATATGAGTTTTCTATTATAAATAGCTAAGCATGCAATGATTTTCAGAGAGCAGCGTGTAAGTTAAGTCACAGGCTAATTTCTAATATGCTTTATTTCTTTCAAGCATTTTTAACACTTAAAAACAAGCATCCACTGTTAAGATTATCAATACATAATACTAAGTTGCAATGGAGTGCGGTATTATGTGGCAGGGTTGACTAAATACTGCAACAGAAAATGGCAAAAACCACTGCCTATTATGTGACCACAAAAGGCCCGTTATGCAGCACATTATTTGCTAACTATTGATTCTCATATTTTAACTCGGGGGTGGGTATAAAGTTGCACATTCAGGTAGCTCACAACTTTGCATGTTCTACTGCACGGTATGCTGCCGTTATGGAGCCAGATATGTGCTTTAGATCAAGAAAATAATGTTTTGACACATTCAATTGGATAAGCTTTATATCAGCCACAGTTTTGTTCAGGCTCTTGACACAGACCTCCAAGTAAATCAACTTCAGATAATTCAAGTCCCAGGGGGTCTGGAGGCATAACTTACAAGTTGAAAATATTTTTTTAATGCAAAGACATTCTTGCAAACACCTATTTTTCTGGGATTTATTTTATATAGGTGCCCAACTTTCAATGTAGAGTTTATAAAGAAATTGTAAGAAAATGCCTCTTTTGCATGATCACCCCAAAACCTTGGACTGATGCTGCTTCTTTTTTTTACTTCGAAAGCGCACTAAGGTCTGCTAACCAGATATTAGTGCCAGTGTTCTAACCCATTACAAAGTGAATGTTAAATTAGCTACCCCCAATTGGCATAAGCTGACTTACTTATAAGTCACTAGTGTATGGTACCAAAGGTACGCCGGACATGTAAGTTGGATTGTTCACCCAGGGCTGGAGCACTGGTTGTACCGCACTGTGTGTAACAAAGTACAAAATGGCTCCCAGCCTGTCATTGCAACCTTGAAGATCAGTTTTACAACTACTGGTTCAACTTTGCCATTTAAAACAAAGGAAAAATCCCCACTTCCATTAACAATATATATATATGTTTCCCCTAAGGAAGGCCTATAACGCCCTAAGGCAGGGTGCTGTATATTATTATTTGAGATATATACTTTTAATATGTTCTAACATCAAAACTTCCCAATCGTTATTTTTGCTTGAAAAAGTTAGTATCCCCATTGGCTAACACAAAGTTACCAACTGACCTCTCGGTCCAGGTAACTTCTAACTAGGACTACTAAAATGGGTACTTCAAGGTATTAAATTAATTGCAGCATCAAACGACTCCTAGGCTCAGAAACATTAGTAGCTTGCTGCAGAGGGATGTGTTACCTCCCACTTCCAGGATACCACTAAGGGTGTTGGCTCAACAGGTGAGGTTCAAAGGCGAAGCCACCTTCGGTGGACAAGTAGCAATCATACCCCTGTATCACTGCCCTTTGTTTAATCAGACAGGCTGGAGGCAGGAACATAGAGGGGAAACTAGTGGCCAAACCGCTTGTCCCGTGTGCATGTAGCCCTCAGGTAGCTACTCCTCTAGGGTGGGCTCCAAAGCTCCTAACATCCAAGGAAGTAATCAGAGATCTTGAGAATGGGCAGAATAATGCACTCTGGGATTGCTAGATGCCACACATAGCCAAAAGCTGTCAAAGGGTTGGAAGGATGCTGTTAGCCTATTGTTTAGTGAACGCATCATCCTCCCAGGACACTTTATGGGCATAAATATGGCACCCCTGGAACCTTAAACATCAGATCAAGATGGACCTGGAGAGAGGACCGAAGAAGGACTAACCTGTTGACCCCTGGACCTGGAAAAGAGAGGCTGCCTCGACTGCTTGATGGCAACTGACTCACCTCGGGCTAGCAAAGGGAGGACTGTGCTAGTAGTTTCTGGCTCATGAAAAAGTCACTCCCGAGGCTAAGACTAAATAAATGACTCCAAGGGTCAGTCGGCTGACCTCCTGGAATCTGGCCCAGGGCCATCAAAAGTGAAGTAGTCCATTCTGGAAAATCAGTAGCCACATTCTTCGAATAATCGCTGACCACTGACAGGCACCCGAAGAGATTAATCCTTAATAGCCAAAAGCTGTTGTACCTGTGAGTGTTGTCTGTGCCCAGATTGGTTACCAAAGATGACATCAGCCTTCACTAAAGGATACCACTGGACCTGCTGTGTACGGGGACCAGAAGTTCAGCCTCATCTGGCTTTCTACTGGCTCAAAGAGGACTTCAAGGGAGATGGACCGTGGTGGCAAAATTCACCCCACCTTACCCGTGGACTGAAGAATGTCTGCAAGGACACCCCCCGTCGACTGCACAGCACCCAGAGCAGTTTTCAGCTTCCTTGGCATCCTGCACCTCCACCATCAAGACCACTCTATTGAAGTCTATAGCATTCTGGATGTAAAGTGTGGAACTGGACAGGAGTCTGCTTTGGTGACAAGGTTACTGTCTAAATACTCCCTACTGGCCCCCTTACCTTCTCCCTGTCATAGTTGGTCACCCAACTAGGGCCTAAGTAGCCAACACAACTCCTTCAGACATTTCAATAGTTTCAAAACTTTACAGTTACCATTGCTTGTTTACACTTTCGACTAAAAAGCTGTGATTTAGGTTTTACTTAAACATCCATATCTCCAGAACCCTCCAGTGGATTTTGCTTATCTTGGTGTCTAAAATTACTAAAAGTATAATCTATTTTTATAACTTTGTGTCAGATTTCTTTCATGCTGCGTGACTTCCTTATTTCATTGTTTGGTGCTTCGAAATGCTTTACACTAGTTCCTTTGTTTAAGCCTTGCTGCTCAAAGCCATAGCTACCCAGGGTTGAGCTAAAGGTTTTACAAATGAGCCTGGCTGGACCCAATACAGCTATACAATTGTATTACACTTTAAGGTCGCATAACCACAACATAATACACGCAATCCTCACAGTAATCTACCACAGCAGGAGCATAGTGATCTGATTTTCTGTAAGTTGGAATTAATGGTATTTTGTGAAGAAGGCATATGAAATCCCCTTTTGTAAAGAAAGTGAATGGTGGTTACAAATTGCTCATCCAAGTATTTACGCACCAACAAATCTGTATTTCTAAGCTACTAGCAGAACGCTACAAGGGAACACTGACAGTCAACTATTTTACTCATATCACTGAACATTCAAGATGTTGTCCATCCCTAACTATGTATTTAATAATTTATCAGTTATCATCCAAAACTTTTCATAGAATGATACAGGAATAATCTGCAGTCACCCTGCAGTTGCCATATAATCATCCAAGAGTGTTTGACAAAGTCAATATGAAATCATCTTAAAGTTATCCACACTCATTCTGTGGTTAGTTTAAAATGATCCTGCAGTCATTATTGAGTTGTCACTAAATCATCTTGGAGTAATCAGTCATTTCAGAGCTGTCATAGGATCATCTAGGAATAATCCACAGGAATATTTTAAAGTAATCCACAGTCATCGGTGATCCATCCTTAAGTAACTTACACTCACCCTGAAGCAGTTTAGGCCTGGGCGGTGAACTTTGCTCCATCCGTGGAGTTTGCAGAGTTTTCTGCACTCCGCTCTCCACGGAGCTCGAGGAGTGCAGAAAACTAAGGTTTGCAATGCGCCTTGGAGTTTTTTACCCGCTCGCACGGCACTCTGCCACTCGCTGAACTTCGCAGAGTTTTTTGTAACTTCGCGGAGTTCCGCGTAGCAAAACTCCGCAAACTATGCCCAGGCCTAAAGTTGTCAATCAATATTCCAATAGTTGTTAAACGTCACCACTCTATATGAGTGGAAGTCATCAGAACATTATCCTAGAGTATTTTTTGTAATGACTCTAGTATTATCTTATTTAAATATTTCATTCAATACACATACTTCATGATGGGTTGGAATGACAGTGTCAGATAATTACAGATTAAATGAAAATCTTCATTTTTGACTTGGATATCTAACCTCAGTAGGATCTATAATATAAGTGTGTGGGGTAGCACAGGGCTAGGTATTCTCTATGTCTTTGCCTAGACTGTGGCATTCTGTATCTCCTGATGTCCTATATTCTAGAGTCTTAAGCTGTGGAAGTGAAATAATTGAGATTGACTTGTACCCTTTTAAGTTTTCCCCCTATATTGACCATTTGAAACATTGCACTATTTCATTTTTCTAAACTGACTACCACAACTCTCTTAATTCAACCAGTTTAATAAGCCACGGGAGAGACCTACCATTTGCAGACTTGAATCCTGTTAGGGCTGACTCAGCAACTCCTCCTTCAGAGGTTGATAACATGAGAGACATACAGTGAAACATCTTTTACTACAATCATTTGCTATCAGAGGCCAGATACAGATTTGGGAAAAACACGTTCCTTTTCTACAGAGCAGAACACATTCTTATGATTCTACTTATTTTCAAATACTGTTCTACTTAAAATATCATATACTTATAGAAACATCATACTGTGGAATCTGTACAGGCAAATGGTCTTTGTTCCTCTGCTACAGAAAAAAATTCTCTAGTGGCCCTGATTACAAGTTGGGCGGGTTATTCTGTCCCGTACCTAAACCTCTGTTTATGCACAGGATAGAATTAGAAGTTTAATTTCATTTAATTTAGTGCATGAGATAACTATTGGGTGTGTTAAATAATCCAACATTTGTTCAAGCTTGGCAGGTCAAAGCTGCTGAAATTTAACAGGGGAAATGTGTACGGTATGTACCATATCAAGCAGATTTTGGTGTGTTAAACACGAAAATCTGCATGTTGTTCCCAAAAAACTTGTAATAGGTGATATTTATAGCACACAGTCAATAAAAAACCTCAGGGTATCATCATTTACCAGGTGCATAAAATAAGACCTTTACTTGAAATCAGGCCCAGTGTGTCTCAGTTTGAATTGTCATCTTTTTTTAAAAAACAATTTGTAGGTAATATTTACCTCTCACTTACTTATGATGGGCACAACATTTGATTACTGATTGCTGAAAGCAGAGTTGAAAACTGTCCCTTAATGCAGCAGCTGAAGTGAGCTTGGTCTGATTACCAATAATTGTAATTATGTTGATTATTCTTGAGTAGCAGATGGACACTCCAGTGGGATGCAGATTTAACAGCGTGTCCAGACTGGCATTAAGAGCAGTTGCCAGCCTCATAATCACGGCTTCCTGTATTTACATGAGGAAGATTTGATGGCATCTACAAACTCTGTTGTTTGTTTCCTTGAGAAAATGAATGTGCATAACAATTTCGTGAGCCACACTTTTACCTAACAACTCACACCAAGGCTACAGAGTATTAATAATTCTAACTATGTTTTAATGATACATAAATTTTTGTTGTTTCCCTATATGTCCATGTATGTGTATCAATCCACTTTACTGCCCAGGTGATTTTTGAGACTTCAGAGAAAAGCAGGTAATGACGAGCCCTTATATTGTGTGTAGGGTGACCACATTTGTAAAGCACACATTCACCCCCAAAGGAGTCTTTTTGCGTTGAATAACAGATGTTTATTGTTACCCACCTCAATGGAACTCCTTTGATTGACCTCAGAAAATATGAGAGGCTATATGGGCCCGCTGGGATTTGAACCTGTGACCATGAGGTCAAATACAGACCCATACAGTGGATGAATTAGTCCACTAAGCCACCAACCTCTGATAAGCAAAGAGTAGACTTTTCTACAGACATAGAAGTAGGACCTCATGTATGAAACATGCGACAGACACAAGGGGGTCAATTCCGATCTCTGTCGGAAGGGCTCTAAATTGGATTCGGCTTTTCCGAATCCAATCCAGAGCCCTTGTTTCTGTTAGACTCATTTTCAGTTCTAAATGACCAAGTACGATGCCTGGAAACTGTTAGGCTGACCGAATAGGTTCAGGATGCATTCGTACAGAATGAACCTTTATGGAGCGGATTCGTACAGCTTATGGACTTTGATTCCAAACGAGTGAGTACGATGACCAATTCGGACAGCCTTCACGATTCGGTTTGCACGGAATGAAACGGCTGCCAGAATTGGTCATGGGGGCCCGTAGAAGACCCCCCTTCACCCGGGGCCCTCAATATGGGGTTCGTGGGGGTACTCAAAGAACCCCCCTTTCCAACCATGCACAATGTGGCAGGCACCATGGGTTGCCTACCACAGGGATTTTCCCGAACCACCCCTTTCTTCAATGGGAGCCTGAGTTCACGTTCGGAAAGCAGGCTCCCATTAAAGTCAATAGGAGTCCGATCGACTCGTGTCCGGATCCATACAGATGCATTGTACTCGCTCGGTTGGACTCTCCCGAGTTGTACAGAAAGAATTCCGGAGCCGAGTCGGTCAATATGATTTCCGAACGAGATCGGAATCAGGCCAATAATGTCTTATCTTAGTTGACAGCACTCAGAAATCATAAAAAAACACAGACAATGACCATGGAGGGTAATTAAATTCTTTGATTTCTGCAAAAAGGTTGCCAACTAATCAGGCCCTAGAACAAATGAAATGTTGCTTTCGCTCTGTGCAGTTGAACCTCTTTGAAAATGGCAAAAATTGATCACATATCTGAAATCTGCCTGGAAAGATGGTGAAAAACTGAGAGTCTAACACCAAAGGTATTCAACAACCTGACTGTTTACACATCACGTAACAATTTAAATGGGTCCTAGTAAGAGTATAAGGGACACTTATAGGTTGTTTTATTAGACCATCACCCACTCTATTAGTAGCATGCTTCTTCATCAGGGCTCACCCCAGTCCCTATTATCCTACTCACCAGTAATGGAATACTTCCAAGACACTAAGCTGTTTTTATTCCAGGAAGCACTTTTAATATTTCTCTGCCGGGTCTTGAAAGTTAAATATACCTTAGGGTCACCCAGATATCCCTTTATTGTTAAAAGGGCAATGTACATTTTAAATCAGAACTGGAGTGTCTGCTGGTTATGGTGTCCATACACATTATTTAGAGTCAGCATGTTTCAGCCTGATAAGTGTAACCTCTAGGCGTCCAAGAATATCTTTTGTACTTTATCTAATGCCCTGGGTGTTTGTAGGTAAAGATACAAGCAGAAGTCCTAACCCTATTGGCCAAGACACACAACACACAAAATACATCATGCACAGAGAATTTCACACCCTCTATTCTTAGAGTATATGTTTATACCTGCAATAAAAACAAGTTAGCTAATCCCATGGGCTCTCTTATTTCGAAGAAGTAAGAGCAATATCATTCAGTGTGATTGTAATATATAACACAGCACTTCAACACCCATGACAATGCAATGCTGTGTCCTCTGTAGACTGTACATGCATCTCATTATTTTTATACATGGCATTGACAGAGAGCTCACCAGCGGGTTGCCGCCTAGTGCCTATGCATTGCTGGCCTGTCTGCCTGACAGCCCAGCATCTGACCTTCTGTACAGCTGGCTACCTGGTTGCCTGCCCGTTGTCGACCGCTACAAATTGTCCTCTCTTCCCTGGCAGCTCGGCTCTGTCCTCCGGCTCGCTTGCTGTCCCTCGCAATTGATGCATCAAGCTTTATAATAGTTTGCCTCCGTTTTCTATACTGGACTGATTTATATATTAGTGATAACCATCATTGACTCACCTAGGTTAACATATATGAGTGTAGTAACCCCTGTGTACGAGTTTATTCAGATTGAATTTGTCACTCTACCTGTAATAAATTTGGATATTAATTGATGGTGGAAAGTACCCGCCTCAAGTAATAATCACAAACCTTGTTAGGGTGAATCACTCAAGTCATTAAATATACCTGAACTCAACACCCTGGTGGCTATGGCACAGAGCAGACAGCCTGAACATAAAGGTAATGTGTAAAGTATTTATGCAGTACAAAGAAAGTCATAAAGTTGAAATGCAAAACAATACAAACCTTAAACAAAAATAGAGTAAAAGGTCTGAAACAAAATGACAAAATGACAATAAGGGAACCCGGAGATATGAAGTTTATAGCTTTTGAGTAAAAATGCCCCAAGAATCATAAAGTGTCAATCATAGTTAGTGGTCATGGTAGCACAGGACCTAGGTGCAATTTGACACTGACCACGATGGAGTTTGGTTCGGATATATTAACCATGTTGATCCTGGTCAAAGATTTAGCCTTTTGACTGTAGGACTTTACAGTCCTAATCCACCATAGGAGTACTCTTCTAAAGCCCTTTAGGACCTCAGGGGAGGTACTTAGAGACCCACTTGGTCGCAGGCAGTGGCCAACCACAGAGTCCAGTCCAGGGCTAGTTGCCAATGTTGAGCTGGGCAGTTGAAAATTCATCTTCTAGCTTGTTATTTCCCTGTAACTTTAAAAGGAGGTCAGCTGTTGGAGTCCACTTCTTTGCCCTGGGTACAAGAGAGAGCAGGTCTAGTCCTCCAGGGTTATTCTTTGGTTGCAGACAGCAGGTTCAATCCTCTTCTGATCGTCCTCAGGTCCTGGCGTGCTCCAATGTAGACGCTTGGCGGTGCCAAATTCATGCTTTGCACACGCTTGTGGGAGGGAATGACCCCCAAGAGATGCCCTAACTAATGGGGTAAAGGTACTCAGGGCTAACCCTAGCCATGGTGGGCATTTTCAAGATGGTCGTGGCCACGGCCACACTAAATTTGGGCTCTGAGGGCTTGGGGTATATGTGGGTAGTGTACTATGGTAATCCTCGTGTCCTCCCTTATCTAACACAAAATCCCAGTTTTAGGCAGTCCCTGTAACTCCAACAAACTCTGAGTCCGAAGGCTGGTAGAATAAAGCTGAGCTCTCAGCAACCAGCCAGTAGATAACACAAATTGTTTTGCCATTTTGTTTCTCTCTTTTGAAGTGAGCTCTGAATGTCATATGAAAAACCCCATCAGAATTAACAGACAGGTTTTGACACTCCAGCAGGATCTGACACTATAATGTCAACAATAGGCCCACTGTGAAGGAGGCCAGTTTGGCTAGGAGCACAAAAGAAGGGTGCAGACCTGGGTTTTAGCTACATCTGCTTGTGCAAAAGGAAGGCTTCTTTGAGAAGTTAACAAGGTCCTTGGATCAGTCCATAGGTCTTCCCTTCAACACCCAAGGCCTTTTGCCCCTCTTCTAGGAACAAATTCAAACCTCATCCATACCTATTGAAATTCGAATTACTGGCTGGCGGAAGGGAGAGACCACAATGCAGATTTGACTTTCAGGAACAAATAAAGCAAATGTAGCTTTCTAAAAGGTTTATGCCTGCTAAAATGGTTATTTTGACATTTCCAATTTGCTGTTTAAAACTATACAGCCATGCTACAATTGTAATTACAAAAAGGGGTTGGTGATAGACAGAGTATCTGAGTTAATCAGAACACTCCTACCCAGTCAACAGATCAGGGCTTGATCCATCACCGTTTTTTAGCTCACTGCACCATCCCAGTTCAGAACCTGGCTATATGCAAATTAGTCTGTCCCTGGCCCAGTGCATCATGGGAACAGGGCAGACCAAACTACCAAGCCAATTCTTCACTGGAAAGGAAACAAGCTTCCGGGGACCGGTTTCTGGCATTACAGCCGTCTTCGGCCCGGCTTGCTTGAATCCTGATGGTGCAATGAGCAAGGGACTCATGTCTGAGCATACCCTTCCACACTCATGGTGGCCAAAATAATTACAAAAAGTAGTCTGGTCTGCCCTGTTCCCATGATGCACTGGGCCAGGGACAGACTAATTTGCATACAGCCAGGTTCTGAAACTGGGATGGTGCAATGAGCTAAAAAACGGTGTTGGATCTAGCCCTGATCTCTTGACTGGGTGAGAGTACTCTGCTTAATTCAGAGACTCTGTCCATCACCACCCCTTGTTGTATGCTACAATTGTAGGCTGTGAGACATGCTTGACAGTGCCACTGGGATGTACGGCATTACGACGCGTACTTTTACAACGCGTGCCGTTACAACGCGTTTTTTTCAACGCAAGTCGTTACCACGACTTGCATTGGAGGGGGTGCGGACTTAGGAATTTTTTAATTTACTATTCCAACACCAGCCTACGTACAGTAGGGAAGGTGTTGGATAGTAAATCAAAAAATTACTTGTCCTGCAGCGCCCTCCAGCGCAAGTCGTGGTAACGACTTGCGTTGAAAAGACTGTGTTGTAACGGCACGGCAGTGTAACAGCCGCGTCGTAAAGGCTGTTCACCGTGCCACTGCAGTGGTTGGCACGAGTACTGCAGTTCACTGATAGCATTTAGTTTTTACAGGCCTGGATGCTCTTTTATCATATACTAGAGACTTATGAGTAAATTACATTTGCCAATCAGGAGCATATACATTTTACTATGTTGAAAGGAGAAGTGTGAGCTAACCAGGGGTAAAGTGCAGAGAGTTTTATACCAAGAAAAAATAGGGTTAGGCAAAATGACAGAAAGTGACCTGCAGAGAGGGCACATTTTCAACACAAATGTTTTTAAAATATGCCATGATCACCAGAGTACCTTCTGCTGCATCCCTATGGGAACTTTTACAAATAGAGCAAAGAGGTCACTCCAGGGGTAGAGAAGACGAATGTTCCAGGGAGAAACATCTCTAAGGCCTTTTGGCATATAACCCAAGCATAGCGTGGTAAAACCAACTGTCCGCTCTGGACTGTTCCAAGACTTCTGCTGAGGTATGTGGGTTCTCTATCAGCTAATTGCAGATTAAAAGCTAATACTACTTAATGCTGGCCCATGTAGGAAATATACACAGACTAAAAATAATGCTCAGTTGTCTCACTTTATATTTTTTATTTTCACTGTTATTGAAATATTTGTGATTTTTGTTACAATTGTGCTATCTATATTCTAAGCCAGGTTGGCGCAAAAGTATACAAATTCATACTTTTTTAAGTGTGCGCTAATCTCATGGTACGTTCAAGTACATTCTCAACCAACCTGTTGTGTTTTGGCAGGAATGATGGTCCATATCAATATGGGTCCTTCCTCTTGTAAGATATGAGGTAGGGCTAATATAACACTTGTCAATTTTCTCCAATCCTGACAACTAATAGTTATACCTTCTCAGTCTGCGGGGGACAACAACATTATTCCTGATGTTACCGAAATCCCCAGGATTCATCAGTAAGACAAAGGTCACAAAAAAATAACTGCAAAATTATGGAATGAAACAATGAAACATTTATATGTCATTTTCTTTTTGAACAGGAACTCACTTATGTACTAAATCCTAAAACACAAATGGATGTGACTTTGAATTGTACATTTTCTAAACCTTTTAATGTAATGGTTTGTTTATATTTTGTAATTGAATTTTGACTTTGCATTACTCATGAAATATTGTGACCACATTATTGTGGGTTATTAGCTGGGTTGGATGGAGGTACACTATATGTAATAATGTCACTGTTCTTGTTTGGTCCAGGAAAGGTTTCAGAAATTTCAGCCTGAGCTCAATCCCTAGTAGCTATGGCTCAGAGCTGAGAGGCTTAACTTAAGAAAAAAGTTAAACATGTTTAAAAAGTTAAAGTTAGGTCAAAAAGTCAAACAGACAACACAATAGTATTCCAATTTATAAAATTAATGAATATTTGAATGAGGTAAATTACATAAAAACAACAAAAATCCAATAACGGGAACCGGAGATATTCATTTTTAAAGGTTAAAATAAAAATATCACTACAAAGCACCATCTGTAAGCAACTAGTCACACTCAACAAAGGTAAGTTTAAGCCAGACCGAAATGGAGCACAGTTCAGATACAAAGACCAGGTTGGGCCTAGTCGAAGAGTTACCTTTTGCCATAACAAAGTTCTGAGAAGTCAGCCGGCTGGATCCAAAGACAGGATCATCAACAACGGGGTGTCAAAGGACGAGGTCTCAGTGAAGCCGTTGACAAATGTGGAAAAAGCTCTGAGTGGGTCTGAGTCTGGAGTTCATATCCAGGAAGCCTTCGATGTCAATCAGATGGTACTCGGCATCGGATCCAGTGAAGATTTTTGCCTTCGATCTTAGGGCATGATTTTGAGTTCATCGGGCAGGATACTCTGTCACAAACATGATGGATATCCCATCCACCGTATTACAAAAGATTTATATCCTATGGCAGATGTAATATGACAGACGGGATATATGTCATATTTGTGACAGAGTATCCGACTGATGCCGTCAGATTTGCTTCTGCGGAAAAGAATTTAGCGAGAGGTGCAGCGAAGTCAGGCCCCCTGGGGATGCACCCTAAATGGATCATCTTCATCTTGTCAGTTTGATCTTGATCCTCTGTCATTTCTCCAGACAAAAATCCTTGAAAAGGTTACTAAGTCCCAGGTTTTCGGGTTAGGCAGGAAGAGTACACACTGATCTGAGTCAAGGGTTCCAGGACCTCAGGAACAGCACTTGAGAATCAGGATTCACTCCACAAAAACTAACCGAAGGGTTCTGGGCAGGTCCAGTTGCAACTAGCCAGCTGGACTATTTCAGGAAAGGGAGCTTCCTGCTGCTTTTGTGTTTCATGTTTCTTAAAAGGTCAGGCAACCAACACTTAGAGGCACATTTTTAGACCTCAGTGCAAGTGGGAGTAGGTACAGCCATAGGTTTCTCCTCATGGGTACAGTCACTCTACTGTCTTCCACAGGTCTAGCAGTGTTCTGACGTGGGCATCCAATGGTGCCACATTTATGCTTGGTACCACCCCACGGGAGGTGGTGACACCTGGCTCTTCCCTGGCCAATAGAAAAGGGTTCGCAAGAGTAACCTTACCCACTTTTGCAGCAGTTCCGGTGTCCCCTACTGGAAACAGTGTCCACAGTGTCCCTCTCTACCTACAGCACAAATTGCAGAACCTTTTTTCACCAGTTCAGAGCTGCTGTGTCCAACCTAGAGGTGTGGCTTGGAGAATGAAAAAATCCCCTGTGGTCCCTTAAAACCAATCCTGGGATCAGTGCCTCTGCAACTGGGATAGGCACCTGACTGGCTAGATGGACAATAGAGTGGGCAGCCCATGTGTGAGCTACATATGTTAGTGACAGGCTAGGCATCCTTCGAAGATGTGCAAGGGGTTGGACAGAGCCCTCAGGCCATCCTGTTAGGGGACAGTCAACTACTCCCATACCCAAGGCATTAGGTTCATCCCTGGGAGCAAATTCATACCTAATGTAGGGGCTATACAGCTTCTGGATAGCAATTGGAATCTAAGGAAAATAGGCTTCTGTTGGCTTTAGGCAGGCTAAAGTTAACTTTTCAAAAGTACCTTTTGTAAAATATTTGTTCCAAGCCTGATTTTTCCAATGAATTGGATTTGTAATAAGTGTTCTCAAAAGCCCAATATGTCATTTTTTTTATCTGGTTCCTAGGCGGAGATGACATAATTAGATTTTATAATTAACTCACAATGATTTCCTATGGAACAGCTAACGATAATAATTATAATCCCGCCATTTGTAAAGCGCAAACAGCTACCTCCAAAGATGTGTCCCAGCGCTAGGCAATAGACTGGTGCGCAGCCAAGCCGCACACTACATAACCTAAAGAGCAGATTAGGCAGGACTGAAGAGCCAAGTTTTTACAGCTTTTCTAAATAGTAGCTCTGACTCAATCAGTCGAATGCGGTCAGTCAAGGAGTTCCATAACTTGGATGCTCCCATTGTAAAAGTTCTGCTGCCAAGGCGGGCTTTCCTAACTCCTTGAGTACAAAGCAGATTTTTCAAATTGGACCTCAAGGCGCGATTTTGTTTGTACATGCATAACTGTTGTCTCAGGTAACTGGGACACTTCCCATGGAATGACCTGAAAGCAAGGATTAGGGCCTTGAACTCAATTCTTTTTCCCACCGGTAACCAGTGTAGTTCTTTGATATGTGGAGGGATCTGATTACGAAAAGGGACACGTCTAATCAATCTTGCAGGTGCATTCTGTACCATCTGAAGTCTCTTGATGAGGTACGCTGGCAAGCCCAGTTAAAGGCCATTAGCATAGTCCAGTCTTGATGTTACAGTGGCATGGACTATGACCCGTCGGTGGTCCTCCAGCAGTTAATGGAGGACTTTTCCCAGGTGTCTCAGCTTGCTAAAACAGGTGGCTGTCACTTGCTGTATCTGCTTAGAAAAAAAGAGGTCTGCCTCACACTTTACTCCCAGGTTTTTTATTCTGCCTGCTGGGACGGACAGTGATCCCATTTCCATTGGCCACCAAAGCTCCGCTGCAGGTGGCTGAATCTTGCCAAGGAACATCACCTCCATTTTCTCAGCATTGAGTTTCAGTTTTTTGTTATTCATCCAGAGAGCGATGTCTTTCATACAGCCTTTCAAATCTTAAAAACAGCCGCTGACTGATCTTTAAAGGAAAACATCAACTGTGTGTCGCCGGCGTAAGATATCGCCTTCACGCCCCAGTTGGCTATGAGTGAGAACCATGCTACAAGCGATAGCAAAATGGTGCTAGGGTGCCTGTGCTGGCACAAGGCAGCTTTTTTAGAGCCAGTGCTAGAGAAAATGCAAGGGGTGCTCGGTATTTCTTTTAAATATGGCGCATTCCTGCATTTTAAACCTGTCAGAACCAGGCGTTATCAATTTTGGAGTAACACTGTACTCTGACAGTTTATTGTAAATAAGCCCCTTGGTCCATCAATCTAGACAGGGCTCACAAAAAGGAGCCTTTTCTGTTGTAAAATTACTGAGTCTTAATAGAAGGTCTATTGTTCAGATCCAACTGTTGTATTTTACATGGAAAAATATATTGATGCTGATCTATACATGTTATTTATTATTTAAGTTTTTCCCTCACACAAAAAGGCCATTAAAGAATTTAGATTACATACTTCAAACATTGTCATTTTTATTTCTGATTTGATGGATATGAATTATTGATTAAAGTTTGACTTCTGGCATCCGGTACCACCAATAGTTAATTACTGCTCTGTTGAGATGTTTGCAGCTCCAAGTGGTAATCTTGGCTGAAATTTGAATGACAATAAAGGCATTCATTATACATGAAATCTGTATCTTTATGCCATTTTCAAATAAAACATTTTCACTATTAGTAAGGTTATGTTTGTTAACATTGCTCTTTTTTGTGGAGAAGTCCTCCAGTTACCTTGGCCAGCCCACACCCCCCATGCATCTGTAGATGCCATCATGTACTAGGAGGCTTAATACTGGCATCAGTACTTTTAGCAGTGCATCTGAGGGACTGTTTGTCTGCTGCTAAATAGCAAGCTGCCTTTGTTGCACAACGCACAGATTAGAAGATATTATCAGAAGTACTCCGCAAAGGCCTCAACAAGGAAATATTCATTACTTTAACCAGAGGAGTGTATATTAGTATATTTCAAACTCAAATCAGTCAAACTAGTTCTAAATCAATTATGATTTGGTTACAGCATGTCAACCTAATCTAAGCAAGCCAGAATAGCAATACAAAGCCATTATGCGAATTATTGTAGGCAAATTCGAAAAGATTAAGTTCCCCTGAAGTGAAACTCTCTATTGCTTAGAAAAGGTTTCAGAAGTGGAATCAGGGAAGCTTTAAGCAGCAGGTGTCAACAAAATTAAGCCTCCTATGCAGAACCAAAAAGGATTCAATCAAGAAATGAGGAAGAGTTTCTTCAAGAGATTAAGGGACATATGTATCAAGATACCAATTAGCGATTCTGTAATAGCGAATTTTAAGAAATCGCTATTTCAGAATCGCTAATTGGTATGTATCAAGAAAATCGCAATTTTTTAGCAATTCCTTGATATTCCTCAATTGCGAATTCGCAAATTGCGAATTCGCAATTAAGGAATACTCAGCTAGATTCATCAAAGTCCCGTTTTGCGAGTCTGTAATAGCGATTCATAAGGAATCGCTATTAAGGACTTGCAAAACGGTATTCATGTAGGAATTGCAAAAAATATTGCGATTCCTACATCTTCCTTATTTGCGATTAGCAAATTGCTATTCGCAAATAAGGAATAACTCCCCATTCATTCCTATGGGCCTGGCCCATAGGAATGA
Organism: Lissotriton helveticus; assembly: GCF_964261635.1. Taxonomy (NCBI): domain Eukaryota; kingdom Metazoa; phylum Chordata; class Amphibia; order Caudata; family Salamandridae; genus Lissotriton; species Lissotriton helveticus. The sequence goes on from NC_136069.1 coordinate 868,680,975, forward strand.
ATGGGGAGTTATTCCTTATTTGCGATTAGCAATCTGCTAATCGCAAATAAGGATGCGATTTCAAGGGTGCCAAGGGTGTCCAAAGGACACCCTGTAGCACCCCTGAAAAGCAAATGTAGCCAGATGTTGCCCACACACGTCCAAAGGACACGTGTGTGTGTAACATACCACTCAGAAAAATGCACTAAAGTGCATTTTTCTGAGTTTTCTCTATTTACCACGAAGTCTGACTTCGTGGTAAATAGCGGCCAGAAATAGCGATTTCGCAAATAGAAAATGTTTCATGAATTGCATTTAAGGAATATCAAATAGAGATTCCTTAAATGCAAATCCTCGCAAATATGCGATTTCGCAATTAGCGATTTTTACATATGGGATGATGAATCCCAAATGCAAAAATTGCACTCGCAAAGGGCCAGATTCTCAGAATCTGGCCCTTTGCGAGCCGTTTACGGCTAGATGAATCTAGCTGACTTTCCCCTTCATTTCTATGGGCCTCCTGGCCCATAGGAAGGAATGGGAATTTATTCTCAATTTGCGATTCGCAATTTGCTAATCGCAAATTGAGAATAATTGCAAGGGTGCAGGGGTGTCCAAAGGACACCCTGTTGCACCCCTGAAATAAGTATGGGTGCACATGTGGTGAACATACATGCCCTAAGGGCATGTATGTGCGTCATATTGCACTTTGAAAAATGCTGAAATGTGCATTTTTCAAGGAAATCGCAACTTACCACCAACTAGAAGTTGGTGGTAATTTGCGATTCCTTAAGGCATTTTGGAATTTTTTTTGCTTAATACATTGCATTTAAGGAATTGCAAAATTTGCGATTCCTTAAATGCAATCGCAAAATAAGGAATCGCAAATTTTGCATTTCCTTATTTTGCACCCAAATTCTTTCATATATACCATTTTGCGAAAATGAGTTAGCAAACGCCGAAATTCTGCGAATTTCGGCATTTGCGAACCCATTTGGCCTTGATACATATGGCCCTAACTCTATGAGAAGGAATACAAGAAACATGGAGTCTCAAGAGGAGTAGAAGGGACATCCAATTTCAAAGATGGAAAGGAGCAAGTTTAAGTGCCTGCACAGTGAAATCATGAAATTCTACATTACATACTGTTAGATCTGGGGGTCTCTAGTTGGCAGAGGTAGGTACTAATGACCAAATAGGGACCATTGCTTCTAATCAGGGCCAGCGGGATACACTCTTTAGATAACCCCTGCTCACCCCCTTGGTAGCTTGGCAAGAGCAGACAGGCTTATCAAAGGCAATGTGTAAAGTATTTGTACCAACATCCACAGTAACACAGTGAAAACACCACAAATGGACTCCACACCAGTTAAGAAAAATAAAGTATCTTTATCTAAACTACACAAGACCAAAATGACCAAATCAAGAATATGATTTCAAAAGAACTCTAGGGTTTGCATCAAAATAATCCACAGTTGCGTCGCTTTTAGCCCAAAGTACCTGTAGATGGGACAAAAGTTCCAAGCGGCAACTGAAGCATCGAAAAACAATCGATGCGTCACTCCTGAGACCCAGGGAGGCGATGCGACAGCCCCGCTGCATGCAGCGGACGGGTTGCGACGAATCCGGTCTGTATAGGGAGTGATGCGATACCTTGTGTGGATTCGGGCGTGCAGTTTCTCTGGTAAGATGCATCTAGCACAGGCACGATGCGACAATCTTTGGGGCGGCAGGAATTCTCTCGCACTGTCCAGGATGCGCTCAGCAAGCGAGCGATGCGTGAAAATTGCAGATCTTCTTTTCTTCTTGTCCAGCTCCCCAAACAGCAGGCAACAACTTCCAGAGGCCTCACAATTGGATCAAGCACTCTAGGAAGGGCAGAACTTACTCAGCAGAGTTCAGGGGGGAGCTGGGGGTGAAGTCCTTTTTTTCCTGGGACTTCTTAACAGGAGGCCAGCTCTCCTCAGGCCCTTGGAGATCTCTTCAAGCGAGGGGACACAGCAACAGCAAAGTCCTTCCCCTCTCCTTGGCAGCAAAGCAACTGCAGGTCAGCCCACAAACACACAGCAGGACAGTCCTTCCTCTTCAGTCTTCTAGCTTTCTCCTTGGCAGAGGTTCCTTCTTGATTCCAGGATGATCTAATTTTCTGACGTCTGGGTAGCCCTTTTTATACCAATTTTCTCTTTGTTCTCTGAGGGCAGAGAGGCCTTAGCTTAGTCAGAACCAGTTCTGGTCAGTCCTGGAGCACTTTGTTTACTTGACTGCTTCTTTCCTTTGAGACAGAGGGGCAGGGTCGTCAGCCGCCCAGCAGGAGGTGGAGCCAGCATTGTGGAAGGCAGGCACAGCCCTATTCAGGCCCAGGTGCTAACCCCTCCCACCAGTCAAGATGCATATTGAGCTTTTCAGCCCAGGGATGACTCATTCAGCCTCTGGGAGCCACCCCAGCCCCCTCCCCTGTCCCTCACAACCAGGTAGTCAATTCACAAACAGGTCAAGGCACATAGAAAGGTCAGACAAGAAAGCAGCCACTTTCTAAAAGTGCTTTTTTCAAACACATGATTTAAAAAACATCCTTCCTAAAAGATGTGTTATTAACTTCTGGGTTCAGGGATACCAGACTTTAAATTTCTATCTTGCTCCTACGGAAGATATGCAGGTAAACATTATACACAGCATTCCCCATTATTGCCTAAGGGCAAGATAGCCTTCCAATGAAAATGGCTGTAATTCGCTACCAGAACATGTCACCCACAATAGTACATGCTCTATCTTTCACATACACTGCACCCTGCCCAGGGGGGTACCTAGGGCCTTCCATAGAGGTGTCCAATGTGTACAGAAAGGGAAGGGTTAGGCCTGGCCAATATCGACACTGGTCAGGTCAGCATGGCAGCTAGCAACTGCACACAGGCACTGCGGTGGCAGGCCGGAGACACCATTTTAGGGCTACTCCTGTGGGTGGCACAATCAGTGCTGCAGGCCCACTAGTAGCATTTGAATCGCCAGCCCTGGCACACTCAGTGCACTTTACTAGGGACTTCCTGGTAACACAAGTATGCCAATCATGGATAACCAATCACAATAATAATGTATACAGAAAGCATATGCACTTTAGCACTGATCAGCAGTGGTAAAGTGCCCAGAGTCCTATCGCCAACAACCACAGGTCAGGAAAAATAAAGGAGTAAGAAGCAAAAAGTTTGGGGATAACCCTGCACATAGGGCCATTTCCAACACATACACTCCTATGGCTCCCACAGGGAAGCAACCAATCAAAACTAAACATGTATGAAACTCTCAGTGTCGGCCCTCTTCTCATGAGTCATGCAATGGAAGATTTCCAATGCTGTGGAGTTCATAGATATCCCTCAAAGGAGGCTTCATCTCCACCAATTAAAGATACATTCTTTGGCCTTCACGCACATTCTAACAAGAGTCCAGTTAACAAGCACACTGCTGGAACTCAGCTCTGGAACAAGAGAGAAATTATGCACAGCAAGCAGAAACACAACATTTCCTTTAACATGAGGAATTTCCAATAAAGGACAACAGTGACTATAGCTAACTTAATGTGAACATAATCTAACTATGGTTAACTGTTGATGTGAGAGTCACTAACTATAATTGTAGGACTTGGCCTTTTTGGTTAAAGTTCACTAAACTTTTAGCTTTCCCCCTAGACCATTTTCCTGACATGGAGTTGCCAATTTAGATGCTTTGGGTACTTTGCCACTGCTGATCAGTGTCAAAGTGCAAGTGTTACCTATGTAAAGTATCATGGTAATTGGTTGGCCATGATTAGTATGTTTGCATCACTAGTAAAGTCCCTAGTGATGTGCGCTCTGTAATGCAAAGGCGCGCGGAGAAGGAAACTCAAGCCTGCAGTGTAGGGTCTGCGCGCAGTTTGCTAAGTTAGCATGTTGTCCTGACAAGTGCAACCACTTGTCAGGCCTTACTTTGCCTTTTTCATACACAGTGGCCACACCTGTGGTAGGTCCCGGGTAACTCCTGGCAGGGTGAAGTGTGATTAAAAGGCAGGACATATACTGAGGTGTGATTAAAAGGCAGGACATATACTGAGGTGTGTGTTATGTCCTGACAGTGAAAAACACTCCATTTTGTTTTTACTGGTGAAAGGCCATCCTGCCCTTAGGACAGAATGGGGGAGGCTGAGTATTGTGTTTTGTTAGCCTAGTTTCCTATAAGTTTAAAATGGAGTGGTGAAGTTTAGTATGTATGAACTCACAGTGGCATAACACATCTTTCTATGAAAGTGGTTTTGTCACTGTGAGTTCAGAAACCACTCTTTTAGAAAGTGGCTGAGTGTTGTGCTTTAAGCATTTCTGTGTGTCTCTGCTTAATGTGGATTGACTGTCTGGAGAAGAGAGGTGAGAGGAGCTGGGAGAGGTCTTGAGCCAGGGAGGGTTTGAGATGGCATCAGGCTGCCCTGCATCTGGAGAGTAGGGGGAGGAGAAGCCCGGGAGGTGAAAAGGCCTGGGCTGGTGCTATAAACCAATTGACCCATCTCCTGCTGAGTGATTAAGGATCCAGACCCCCAGTATCAAAGGGAGAAAGGTGACACTGGGAGGGAGATACCCAGAAGTAATTTAGGGAGGGGTCAATAACCCTAGAGCACAACGAACTTCAAAGACATTAAGGGGTATAACTATGAAAGCTAAAACCCCTAAACGTTGGAATGAAACAGAAATAGACTGAGACTGAAAAGGCTTGGACCCATTTTGTGGTCAAGAGGAAACTCTGCTAAGGAAGGAACAACTGAAGAGACTGCTGGGGAAGGACCAATCCTTGCTTCGTGATCTGGGGCTGGTCTGCAGTTTGCTGTCCTAACAAAGGAAGAGGCTGTTGGGACTGAGCTTGGCGTGCGGGTCCCCTGCTTGATGAAGACTGTGCTTTGTGCTGTGTCTTGTAACCCCAAGGGCCCGAGGTGAGCTGGCTCGCTGTTTGGAAGCACAGGAACATAAACGTTTCGGGAGAAGTTTCAAGCAACGCGGTGAGCGCTTGTTGTGGCAGCTTGAGACCCTCAGAAGGTGTGCCCTGTGATCTTGGACACACGGAGGAGAAGTGAGACTCAGTCACGCTGGGTGCGTGTCATGGTGCACTGCAGGCATTAGTGAAGAGCGCCTGGTAGGCGTGTGCACCGAAGCTGAAGTGAGACTGGGATGTACAGGGTGCGCGTCGTGGTGCACCACAGGTACTGGTAAAGAGTGCCTTGTCAGTGCATGCATCGGAGCTGGAGTAAGTCTCGGATGCACAGAGTGCATGTCGTGGTGCACATAAGCCATTGGTGAGTCTTGGATGTGCAGACTGCGTCCGGGGTGCACCTGTAGGCGTTGGTGAAGAGGGCCTGGTCATCGAGTGCACCAGAGGTGAAGTGAGGCTCGGACATGGTGAGCGTGTCAAGGTGTGGCCGAAGGCGTGAGCTCCTGGATATCGTGGCACCGGAGTTTGAGTAAGTCTCAGTAAAGCAGTGTGCATGCTTTGGTGCAACCTGGGACTGTGGAGGTGATTGGCTGATCATCGTGTGCACCGGAAGAAAGTGAGTCTCTGCAACGCGATGTGCGTGTCTTGGTGCCAACTGAGACCACAGGAAGGAGTGCCTTGTGAGCGTGCACTAGGAGTCGACGTGGAGTCCCATCAGCGATGTGTGTGTGGCTTTGTGCCACAGGAGACCCGGAGGGTGCGGTGGTGAACTGTACCCGAAGTAAATTAATCTCGGGGTGTGGTGTACGTGTGCCCTGCGGCCACCTGAGAACTTCCTAACTATTGTGGCCCGGACTGGCAGCCCTGGGGGAGCTGAGCAGCCAGGCCGAGCTGCTGAAGCCTGTTGAGAAAGTTCTGCACGGAAGGCCCAGTTCGCGGAAGGAGGATCGGAGAGTGGGGTCGCACCCCCAGGTAATGTTGATCACTACCTGGGCAGGATCAGGCTGGGAGGGACACTCTCTCGGCCTCTCAGTCCTTTTGACGACTTGTGCCTATACTTCGGCTCAGAGTGGGGGCCCGTACTGACGAAAGGAGTGGCAGTACTGGAGCCAGAGTAAGAAGCTGTACTCTAAGTCATTGTTGAACCATGTTTGGGGAAACTGTAATCGAAGAGGCTGATTGTTGTAATACACATTGCCAAAATTGCTGCTAACGAACTGCCGGACTGTCGTATGATGCCTGACATTATTACTGCATAACGAAGTACACGATTGTAGCGATACGCATTGCATTATTTATCCCTTGCAAAGTACAGGATTGCAGCGGCCCACAGTGCATTATTTCATGATTGCAAAGTACATGATTGTATTTACACCTTGCATTATTCCTTAATTGCCGAGTACATGATTGTAGCAGCCCGCATTGCATTATCTCTTCATTGCAAAGTACGTGATTGGGGTGTGACGCATTGCATTATTCCTTCATTGCCCAGTACATGATTGTAGCAGTATGCATTGCATTATTTCTCCTACTGGAAGGTACCGGGTTGTATCGTTACGCATTGTATTATTTATCCTTTGCCCAGCACAGGATCGTATCATTACGCATTGTATTATTGTTTGTCCATTGCAACGTGTTTAATTCTAGCACTGCGGCCAGCATAGCATTCTGAAAGCTGTGGTTGGGATTTGAAACTACCAGTCAGCCGGAATGAATATTACCATTTATTATATGTTGGCTTTTGTATTGTGTGATCTGATCGTATATCTTTTTATATAAAGTTTATATTTGGTTAATCAAACTCATATGGAGTCCATTTGTGGTGTTACCAGGGGGTCACTGTGGGCGTGGTTGCACAGACTGTACACTCATGCCTTGGAGATAGGCCTTTCCACTTGGGCCAAGTTACTAAGGAGGTGAGCAGGGCTATCTGAAACGGTGTCCTTACTTGGTTTAATGTGGAGTGGGTCTCGCACTTGGTGACAGTGGTGCAGGACGGGGACTCCGGCTACCAACAATAATCAATCTAAATATTGAATCACTCTGAAATGTAAACCAACATATTTTTCAATATTTCACACAACACTGCAAGACACCTTGCTGCACTGGGCAGCGTGAAAGGCAGAGGGCAGGCATGCACCCTATCTATTAAGATATGGGGCATTCTTGCTCTCTGACTCCACTGGTGCAACATGGTGCAAGGGTGCCTGTGCTACAGGCAGGAATGTTTTCATGCAAGATGGGCCACCCTTTTGCACAAAAACAATCCTCTGAGGAATTTTCCTCTTTATAAGTGTGCTGCAAGTTGAAAAACACCTTGAAAGAGGAAACATTGAGGAGAAATAAAGATATTTCTCCTCACTACACCTCAGCTAGGAAGTCGTAGGAGTTTGACACATTCCCAGGTTTACCAGTGCTCCACCCATAGAATGCCTTTCTAGGGCAAAGACCGCAAGGCAGACTCTTGCCCTGTCTTGCATCACTCCAGATTTACCAAGCACCGCTGGGCCAAGAAAGGTAGATGTGCGTGGCTTGGTAAATCTTCTCTAGGTTTTGCAATCGACTTGCCTTACCTGGCATGGAGAAACGATGACGCAAAACCTTGATAAAATTGCACCTATATGTGAAATATAATAACTTCTATATATAAAAATGGAAATAATGAAAAATGCTTCACGAATTATACAGAACTTTTGTGGAGAGGATTTTAAATGCCTCTTTCAAGCTGGAGTCAAATCAAAATCTAATATGTCCAAATATCTCTCACTGGACTGATTTTAGGAGATGAATCTGCAAAATCCTTGCTTTGCTATGAATTCTTGTGATATCAGGCGATTTAGACAAGGGAAAGAGTTGCTTTTTCCACTTTGTTATAGCTTACATATATTGCTTTCCATCAAAAGCTCTCTTTGTATCTAGTGACAACATGTGTATCTTTTCGTGGCCTTCCCATCTTCTGGCTATTAAACTGCGTCATTTGGGTGAGGGAAGCATAATTCTTTATCTTTTATTATACATGGTAGTTCTCAGGTAGAGTTCCATGGGTAGAGTTTAATGATGGTTTGAATTGCAACCAGCCATGAGAGGCTACTTTGGTTAGGAGGGGAGTGTGGTTGGAATGCTGTTAGTGCCAGCTCTAATTATAAGATCAGTAATAACCCAGAAGAGAATAGAACAACGCCTTTAAAAGGGATAATTTATTGACAAGATCTAGCGGTCAATAGAGTGCAGTTTCAAAACTGTGGTGAAATGGCTGTAACCATTAACACTAATGAATACTATAATACCATCAAACTTTCCAATTAAGCACAAATATCACACAAAATGATTCCTATTAAGCCTTATGGTAAGATTTCTACAGGGTTGGTCCTAAATACATTTTTAAAATGTGCCCTGATGTTATATTTCTCGATTATTGCTAAGAAAATAGCACACGGAATGGCTTAGGAGTTATATGTGATCCAAGCAACCACAACAAATTGGTTTAGAATGATCCCTAAAGTGAGGTGAAACATCTGTGATATGAACATGAAACATGTGCATGCACTGTTCCCATTTCTACCTGATTTCATTAGGGGCATACTTATTCAATTCAATTCAATTCAATTAATATTTATTATGATTTAGAATTCCGAAGAATTCCACATAAAGTACATGAGTAAAACATCATTCAGTACATACAGGAATGCAAAATAAAATTACAAGTACAATTTTATGCTAAGATACAAACAATTAAAAGAGAACACTTTTTCCCTTCAGTAGACTAAGATCTACACTGGACAACGTCATACTTATTAAAACACATAAGAGCCTGAGCAATGAAGTAATATCTTCACTAGCCAAGCTGGATAGTGCTTTGGACATTCTGGTTGCAGGTAACATCAAAGGCACATTTAACACATGCAGGTTGTCCTCAGTCAGCCTGAGTCTGTGAGTCTGAGCAATTCATGCTTTCAAATGCCTATGTTTACCCACAAGACAACCACTGTCATATCGATCCTAGTGCTGACAGCCCATTTTTCAAATGCTCTGAGATCAGAGCTGATGCACCGACCAATCGTGAGAGCATCTAGAAACAAAACTGAGGTCAAACCTCTTCATAGATGCCTTAACATCCTAGCAGTAATCCACCAGGCAACCTCTTCTGGGACCCTGTTTAGTGCAGTTTGACCACCACCAAAGTATTGATTTGAAAACCAAATGAAACCGCTGAACGTGTACTGTTTTGGACTTCGAGTCTTCGAGGACTAGAGTAGCTTTTTTGAAAAAACACCTTCATTACTGATATCAGCACTGCAAAGTGACTACCAGTCAAAATCCATCACTTTCTAAAAATAAAATCAATGAATAAATAAACACTATTGTGTGACTATATGGTGAAGCTGTGGGCCTAAAGTTGCTGTTTTGGAAAACCGTGATGGCGTAGTAGGTGATATGGTTGTATGGCTGATGGTATTACTTTCTGGTGTCTTTTATCTGTTGCCAAGGTATGTGATTTTTACTGGTGGTGCTATAGTATTACTAGTGGTATTTCATTATCACAATAGTAATGATTACCCCAGCTGTACACATATTGAGGCATCCCACCAAAAGATTAACTTGTAGAAGGCATCACATATCAACAGTGGTCTTACCTTAATTCAACCATTTCTGCTGAATGTATACATTTATACAGTTGTTGTGTCATATTTAGTACATTATAAGATATTAGAGGTGGAAAATACATATTTAAATTGAATGAGTTTCTACAGTCATCAAATCGTCCATGATCATTCTGAGAATCCCTTATGTGCACTTTCTGTGATTACTCCATCACCCTTAGCTGGCATATTTCTTGCATGTATCTATCCTTGTGTTAAGGTATGCATCTAGGTGTCAAGGTCTTCACTATCCCATCCCCTGAGTGAATACTCTCGTACATAATTCGTCTCTGATTCGCTTTTCCAAAGAAGTAAAACTTGCAGCAGTATGAAATCCTGTGAGAGTAACTGTATGTCTAGTAAGGACAATTACTTTTAAATGTGTGGCTGGTAGCGAGCTTAGCAAATGCAACAAAGCAGTGAGGAAGGACATGTGTGTAACCTGCACAATCGCTTGGGACCCTCTGAGGTGAAATTGAAGCCTTGCAGAGTGATCCGGCATTAGGAGGAGAGCCTGACATGCATACAATCTTAAGACAGTTGTAGGTATTGGCCTGTAGCTGTAAGAAAAGACAAAGAGGGAGCTTCACAGCACAACATCAAGAAAGAGTTGCCCAGAGGAGAGGAAAAAGGTCAACAGTTTAAGGGTTTGACCACCCTATCCGAGGAGAAAAGAATTATGAGCTAAATGCAGCACATGCAGAATAATGCCACCACTAGAGGGAACATCTAGGAATCCTTGAATCCAAAAAGCAACGAAAAATGAATCTTAAAATAAAAGAGCTTGAGAGGCACATGAAGCCCATGTACTCCTGAAGAGACTCTTTCAGTGGAAAGAATGAGACCAAGGCCGGAAATAGAAACTCAGGTGCCTAACACTACAAGATACACAACTGGGGTGTTTATGCCCTATGCTGCAGGCCCTGGTGTAGGGTCATATATACAAGGAGAAGCTATAGAGCATGACATATAGAGAAAGTAAAGAGTCTAACTAGATTTTTGTAAGTTATTTTCTAAGATCTGCACTAAAATAAAAAGTACTTCACTCCAAGAGAAACCAACAGCTATCAAATTCAGTGCTATTGAGTATTTTTCATAGAGTAGACACATTGTGGGCAAGATGTAGGTAAATGATATTTACCGATTCATAAATACCGAATTTTGCCGATTTGGTATTTATGAATCGGTAAATATGAAGGGGGGAGATGTAGGTATTTCCAGATGTGGAAATACCGAATCGTTAAAATTCGGTATTTACCGATTCTGTAAATACCGAATCGGTATTCCCTATTGATTCTTATGGGCTGTGAAGCCCATAGGAATCAATAGGAAATACCGATTCGGTAATTACCGAATCGGTAAATACTGAATTCTGCATGGGTGCAGAGGGTGTCACTTTGACACCCTCTGGCACCCCACAAATAGGCATGTGCGCCATGTGGCACACAGACATGCCCTAAGGGCATGTCTGTCTGTCACATGGCTAGGTGTGCATGCACACATGTGCATGCACCCCTGAATTCGGTATTTTACCACACAATAGGATTGTGTGGTAAAATACCGAATTTGTAGGGCCTTTGGGACTCAGAAGAGTCCCACCTACATCTGAGATTTACCGAATCAGTAAAAATACCGATTCGGTATTTTACAGAATCTGTAAATTTACCGAATCGGTAAATTTACCGATTCTGTAAAATTAAGGGCCCTACATCTCAAAATCCAATTACTGGTCGGTAACGGCGGAATTCGGCCGTTACCGACCGGTAATTGGCCACCTACATCTGGCCCTGTATGCCTTCCAAACACGATATACACTCCCAAACGGGATGCCACAACTGTAATTCCCCAAACGATCCTAAAACCCTGAAAAGCTTACCATGTACTTTCCTTTCAGTTTGTGAGTACAACTGACTATTCCTAGGCCAACTGCAGGCATCAAATTATGGAAAAGTGTGGCAAAGATGAACCAGCGACCTCAACTCGTAAAGCTCACATTTTACACAGTCAAAACTCCTAGGGGCTGTTCCACTCCAGAAGAATCCCAAACCAATATGATCAATCCCTAAGGTCAAGTCATTTTCTCACAATGAAAAGATGGATCTGTGAATATATAAGTTGTTACCTGTTTTTTCATCCGTTTGATCCCCACAGCCTGCCTGCCTGAAGTACCATTCTATCACTGTGACAAAGTAAGGCTTACATGTAATAGATGTACCTTTAGATATTCAGAAGTCTTGAACATTACAACAGCCCACATGATATAACCATCTAAGTTCTACATATATAAAATATATATATTTACTGACTGTGAATGATTATGCTATTCAGAGTTTTGAGATCTATTTTGGACAATTTCAGCACAGAATATTCCCAAAAGTGACAGAGTGTTTTACAAACCCACACAATTTAGCATAACATACCAACACATAACTTGACATAAAAATTGGTGCAAGATTTCCATTCAAGGCGTTGGTTAATATCTATTCACTCCAAAATGGACAAATCTCGCAGGCACGTTCCTCAATTTCTGTGTTTGTATCTCACAACCCAATGATTATTTTATCCTTGTCCTTTTCTGCAGATGCTTCTAGACTCTAGGGAAATTATCATGCACAGGTTTGGCGCCCCTTAGAAAAGTGATGGCATTGCTTACTTTCAGCTAAGGGTTTAGAACTCCAAAAGTCTAAAACGTCCCATCCAAAAACGGATTATTCCTCCTTTTTTGCACGGCTTAGAGATAATTTCCCTGAAGAGATATCTAAACTGAAAAATAGACCTATCACTGCAGATATTAGTGCTGTGGCTAATGAGAGTAAGGCGGGCCCAGCATTAAAGTTCCATTTTGGTCGAAGACCATCTGCCTTACCAGATGTTTTCAGTTAGCAGAGGTTGGCGGGGGAGTTATGTCACTTTACTGTATAGTATTTACATCCTGAATTTCTTTCCTTTACCGTCTTTTCAAATTCTAAAATAACTTTGCATAGTAGAGAGGCGCCTCGTGTATGCATAAGGAAAATACATACCACATGACTTCTTGTTTAGACAAGATAAGCTTTCGTTTGGTCTCCGGCGTGATTTCATCGCAGCTGAAGTGTCGCTTTTTTATCGGTAAAACCTAATTTATAAAAATGTCACATCAGAAATATCTTAAGGCTTAAATTGGATTCATAGGGTCTGATGACGTGTGCCTGGTGGCCATATACTATAATTATCGCCCCCGATAAAATCCAATTCCGAGGTGTTCGGAATTTTTCAAGTGCGATAATTATCATTTATTTCAACTTTAGACCACAGCAGTGAGGCACAAGGTGAAATTTGACGTTTACCGGACCAAAATGTGAATGCTCCCGTATTTACTGGGCACTCGAATTCTGGTAGGTTTGATATGACCAACTTTAAAGAGGCCGCACCTCTTTACAACACCAATTATAATTGTAAAACGGTTTCGCATTTTACTGGAGCACTCCCAAGGCCTGTAGTTTAATTTCTTCATAGTTGCCTAATAGTGGTTAAAGTCTGGTGTCAACGTGAGCAGAAAAACGTGAATGCTTCCGTTGTCAAAATGATAATTTACCCCCAAAAAGTCACAGTATCTAATGTATTTATAAAAAATAAACCATAGGCGTGTTTACATTCTGTGCTTCCGGACTAAATGAACAAACCTTAGTATTCATGTATTTGTTTGTCCATCTAACTTTCAAGTAGCTCTGAAATTACAACCAACTGGACATATCGAACATCAACACATCCCAGCACACTTCTATAAATGAAATATACCTCACAACTGCATTATTTTTCTTCTCACTAGTACTACTTTGAATGCTTTACTTCTCAATATTTTACTTCTTTTAGTAGATATTTTTAACACTTTAGGGGCCTATTATCATATCGGGCGGATCGCCAAATGTCTCTGGTTCACTCCCTGCCTTATTAATATGGCGGGGGGCACTAAGACTGTCCGCCGCTTAACCGCCGACCGGGCAGAAAAGGTACATAATATGGTGGTGGTGCCTCCATATTACAATGGCTGTGGTTGGATGCCTTTCCATGGCAGAGAGTCCACCATGGAAAGGCATGCAGGAATTCACTGTTGGGGGCCCGTTACGGGCGCCCAGGGGGTGGCGGGCTGGGGGCTGCACTTGGGCGGTACCTATGGTACCCCCCTACATTGGCATGCACAAGGTTACAGGCACCGCGCGGTGCCTGTCACGTTGTGCAGGCCAATGCACAACATGCATATTTGGCATTGTGGCGGGTGCTGCACAAAGCACCGCCCACCACAATGTTAAATATGCAGGTGCGACCACCAGGGAGGCGGTCGCATCCTAATGGGCACAGCAGGACCGCCGCACCTCTAGCGGGTGGTTCCATTTACCGCTACGATGGCGCATCGTAATGGGCCCCTTGGTTTCTTCCATCGTTTCCCCTTTCTCCTTCGTCGATTTTACTTCCCATATTTTAGATTTTTTTTCAGAGTCCATTGTTACCCTCTTTTATCTATTCTTGTTTTTTTACTGTGTTTTCCTCATCTCCTTTTATGTTTTTTCTTTCTTTCTTTCTCTCTTCTGTTTTTTTTTCCTTCCCCTTGCCCTTTCCCTCATTTATTTTCTCTTTTCCTGAGCCTTTCATATTATATTTTAACAGATGAGGGAAATTCAAAATTTGAATTGTGGCGGTAATACCCATATATGACCTAACTTTAACACTCAATAATAATTCTTCAGAAATGACAACTAAATAATTATTAAGAATACTGTAACACTAAATTACTTGCTTGCTCCATGGGTAAATAAATGCTCATTCTACTGCTATATTAGCGCAACGTGAAAATCGCAATATTTATTTCTGAAAGTTCTACTCAGTTTTTCATCCTTTTGAAGTTATTAACACTTCATTGTGTAGCTGGCATCTTCCTAAACTATGACTCCCACCTCACCGATAGAAACAAACCATAAATTCCTCAAGTGAAAGATCCCAAAAGGAGGATATGGCCATTCTGAGTGCAGCACCTGTAAGAATAGGATTAGCACTGTTAGGTTTTTTTATTTAAAATTCAGCGGAAGTCGCAGTGGATCCACGAATCTGGCCGAAAATTAAAAAAGAAAAGGAAGCACGTGCTCCCGCGCATTGTTTAATTAGGCCGCCGTAGCCCTGGAGACCGCCACCTCCCCAGGGTTAGATTACAACTTGCGTGGGGGTGGTCCAGCCCCACACGCAGCCACGGGCCCGCTCCTACCCGGGGCTAATGTATTGAAATGCAGGGGGGACTACGCAGCCCGCCGCAACCCTGGGGACCGCCACCTCCCAAGGGCTAATGTATTGTAATGTGAGGGGCCACATGAAATGCAGGGAGGACCAAGGACCCCCTTCCCACAGCCCCATGGACTGCCACCTCCCTGGGGCACAAATTTAAGTAAAGAGAGGGGCCCATAGCGGACACCAGGGCCCACCATCTCCCCTAGGCTACAACATGGATGAAGGGGGTCGCTTGACTCCCTCCAGGAAAAATGCTCTTGCTTCCATGAAGCGGAGCAGAATTGCTTTCAGGAAGAGGGAGCTGCATATTTGCAGCTCCCTCTGCCCAAAAGCAATGGCAGCTCCTGCAGGAGGCGGGGAGATGGCAGGGACCATGGGAGCCTTGAGGCTCCCCCACGAGGTACCCAATGACATGGCCATGCCCAGAGGAATAGGGTCCCTGGGGAAATATCAGCCAGGTGGGGGGGGCACACTTTCTCCCTCCTTTTTTTTTTTTTTTTTTTTTAAATGGATCAAGGGACGGGGGGGCAACGCAGCCCCATTTCCTAAAATAAAAAATTTGGAAGCTGGCAACTGGCTGGAGGCCCCACCCCCTTTGTCCACTACTCTGCATATGCGCGTCCTGGCGTGCTCTTGGTTGGGGGATGAAGTCCCCTCCGATCCTGAGAGTCCTTATGGGCCAACTCACCAACCTGTTACCTCCAGTAAGCACCACATGGTGGGATTGCTGAGATGTGGTCAGAGGCCGCGCCCCCTTTTTCCAACACTCGATGGGGCATGAGGCACAGGGTCAGACTGATTTGCATATGACCATGTCTGAACTGGGGTGGCAGAGTGGGCAAAAGAACGGTGATGGATTAAACCCAGATCAGTTGACTGGGGGTGAGTGCTTGTTTTGTCAACGCTCCATCCATCATTTCCTTTGGTTTTTCTTGGGACAATGGGGCCCCCTTGCGTCCTGAGGGCATCAGGACTAATGTGGACTTCATCCCCCAAGCAGTTGGTCCCCAGGGACCCTCAAGAGGCAATTAGACTTCATCCCCCAAATAGTAGTGTGCCAGGAGGTGCATTTGCAGAGATGTGGAGAAAAGGGGACAATCTCTCAGCAATCCCACTGTGTGAGGTTTACTGGAGGTAACAGGTGGGCTACTTGGCCCTTAAGGACCCTCAGTAGCTAAGGGGACTTCATCCCCCAAATAAGAGCACACAAGGAGGCGTGGTTGCTGAGTGGTGGCGAAAGGTGGCAGTGCCTGGTATCAGAACTCAGCAATCCTGCTATATGGGACTTACTGGAGGTAATAGGAGGGGTAGTGGGCCCTAAAGGAGATCCTCAGGGGCCAACTATCCCTCCTGGTCCCTCCAGTAAGTTCCAAATAGCAGGATTGCTGAGAAGTTGTCAGAGGCCACACCCCCTTTCTCCACCACTCTGCAAATGTGCCTCCTGGTGTACTACTAGTTGGGGGATAAAGTCCCCTTGGCTCCAGAGGAACCTTAGGGGCCAAGAAGCCCTCTTGGTACCTCCTGTATGTCCTACGCAGAGGAATTCCTAAGAGTTGGTTAGAGGCCCAGCCCCCTTTCTCCGCCACTCTGCAAACATGACTGCTAGTTAAAAAACCTTAGAAATTCACTAAATAAAACAAAGGTTATAGGGACGTTATAGTTAGCAAATAGAATTTGAAAAACACAGAAATTCACAAAAAAAAACAAAGGTTACAGGGATTTTATAGTTAGCAAATAGAATTTAGAAAACCTTAGAAATTCACTAAAGAAACCAAAGGTTAATGGGACGTTATAGTTAGCAAATAGAATTTCAACAACCTTAGAAAATCACCAAAAAAAACAAAGGTTACAGGGAAGTTATAGCTATCAAATAGAGTTTTAAAAAATCTTAGAAATTCACCAAAAAAAACAAAAGTTACAAGGAAGTTATAGTTAGGGTCGGATTTTTCTCATACAAAACCTGAGAAATTCAGCCATTATAGTTTACTGAGTTAACTATAACTCATACCCCTCACATATTACATCACTCATGAAATGGTCAGTGACATCACTGATGGCATCTCAAATGGATCACATACAGAAAATGTTTCCAAATTTGTGGATACTTATATAGCTCCTTTTTTTACCACACTACCATTGTTTATCAAAGAATCCCAAGATTTCTTAAGATACATTTCTGATATCACATGGTACTCTGATTATCTCTTAGTTACAAGGGATGTCAATAGTCTACACGAACATAACTCACAAATTGGGATTGGCAGGTTTAAAAACTTTTCTATTTAACAAGTCAGCTAGCTATTATTCTTATTCCCTTAAGATTCTAAATCTTGCTGAATTTGTGCTTAAGAATATGTTTTTTTACTATCAGGATATTTTTAACCATCAATTGAAGGGAACTGCGATGGGATCCAGGTTTGCTCCCTCTTATGCATACCTATTAGAAGCCTTAGAAGCTCTCCCCGTGACGGCTGTAGGGGCTGCGAGCTTACCGCTCTGATACCAGTGTACTAGGACAAGGATTTATATTTTTAAAAACCGATTTTAACATTGTCAGGAATTTTGCTTGTACGTCTTTTAAAATTTTACTTCTGGGGGCTTATCATCTAGTATTAAGAGGGAAATTAACTTGAGGCACTCTGACACACTCTACACGCTCTCTCTCCTTGCCACCACCGACCTAGACGACCTCAGGTGTCGGCCGGCGGTGGGCGACATCTTGGGAGTAGCGAGGTCAGTGCTCTAGTCGCGCCGGACTCCCGCCCTCCTCACACTATTAAATGTGTGTTATGACCAGACGGCGCAGCGGGTTGGCGCAGCGGGCGCGCCGGGCGCGCGCCGAAGCCGCGCCAAAGCCAAGCCCGTCTGCGCCCGTCCGAGCCTGGACCGAGCCCAGGGCCACTCCCCCTGCATCTCTTGCTGTATCAAGGTTGGTTTATTCCTCCAATGATCTACATTCTCTAAACAACACCCTATATAAGGCACATGACCCATTGGTGTGTATATACGCAGATCCTATCGGAGGTCCATTTATTTGCACCTTGTGCAAAAATACCACTCAGGACACACCGATACCTCCTAAACCAATACAGGCAGCACTTGTGAGGCAGGACACACGCTTGACGGTATCTTTACCAACAATCCTCATATTACCGTCAACAAAATACTACCCCTTACATGGTCTGACCATTCTGCCATCTTATTTGACATCAAAATCAAATCAAGCACAGGTAAAAATACTTCACATAATTCCTATCTAACCACCAGAGATTGGCGAAACATAGATTATAATCATTTAGATCAGATTCTCACTGACGCTTTTGCGGATATTGAGGGGGAAATGGATCCAAACATTGCGGCTACCACATACACTTCTATCCTGGAAAGGACGTTTCAAACTCTAGCCCCCTCTAGAACTTCCAAACGCAACAGTAAAACTCCATTGGCTCCATGGTTCACAGAACAACTCAGGCTACAGCGTCAATATTGCCGTAACTTAGAACGTCATTGGCGCAAACACTATAATCCTTCAGACAAAACAACATATAAAGCTGCACTCCTTGACTACAAGCAGAAAGTAGCCATGGGAAAAAATATCTATTATACCACCCAAATAGACCAGGCCAAATGCAGCATGAAAAAACTGTTTGAAGTAGTGAACCACCTTGCAGAACCAGCGAATCCTCCCACTGAAACATCACAAATTCTATGCAATACACTAGCTAATTATTTCTCAGACAAGGTCATATCTATATTTAAGGACTTCACCCCCAACTTCAATAATATGTCATCCACGAACGTACAATCAAAACCGAACTCAGCTACTCTCACGGAATTCACTCAGGTACATTCGCACCGTATTCACAAACTTATTTCATCAATCAAATCAGGCTCCCCTCTGGACCCCTGTCATCCCTCTATACTTCACACCATCCCAGATACCATTACCTTACCACTGACACACATCTGTAATATTATGTTTTCATCTGGTATATACCCCAACATCTGGAAAAACACCATAATCAAACCGCTCCTAAAAAAACCTTCGCTTGATCCATCTGAGTCTTCCAGCTACCGTCCTATTGCATCATTGCCATTTCCAGCTAAGATCTTTGAATCTGTCATGAATGAACAACTATCTGACTATATTCAAGCTAATGACCTTTTAGACGACACCCAGTTCGGTTTCCGACAAGGTCATGGGACTGAAACGGCTCTGATCAAGGCCGCTGATGAAATAAGAACCACAATGGACAACGACGGACAGGCTGTCTTGATTCTGCTGGACTTATCGGCGGCTTTCGACACGGTCGATCACTCTACTCTGATCGGCCGTGTCGAGGCCATCGGTATCAAACACAACGCCAGGGATCTTATAGCATCTTTCCTGGCCGACAGCAAACAGGCAGTCAAGCTGGGCCCATTTACCTCCCCGACATTTGCCCTTCCTTGCGGTGTCCCACAGGGCTCCTCGCTGAGTCCGACCCTTTTTAACATTTACGTGTCGGACTTAGCGAGGGTAATAAAGGCTTATAATATCAATTTGACCACCTATGCTGATGATACCCAGCTGGTATTATCTATTCATAAAAACGGTTCCACTATAGCGGCCAACTTCAAAGACGGCATGCGAGCCATCAGCAGCTGGATGGCCTCCAACTGTCTTAAATTGAATTCTTCCAAGACCGAAGTAATGTTGTTCGGTAAGGTCCAGCCTGCCTGGTCTCCCTTATGGTGGCCGGAGGAAATGGGCACGTCACCGGAACCGGTCAGCAAAGTGAGAAACTTGGGAGTTATATTCGATGACAAACTCCATTTTCATCACCACGTGAACTCTGTAGTTTCATCGTCTTTCAACATCTTGCGAAAAATTAAAAAGCTTTTGCCATACCTCCCCACCACTACTGGCAAAACTCTTATTTCAACTCTGGTGTTTTCACGTACTGATTATTGCAATGCCCTTTTCCTCAATGCGCAAGAAAAAGTTATTTCCAAACTGCAAATGATTCAGAACGCCTCGGCCAGAATTCTACTCGGCATTCCAAAATTTACCTCTGTCTCAAGACAACTGGCCCAACTGCATTGGCTCCCGGTCAGGAGCCGTACTAAGTTTAAGTCCTTATGTATTGTGTACAAGGCAATAAACAACATGGGACCCAAATTTCTTAGAACCTCCCTCAAGCCTTTACCAACCCCTAGAACGCTTCGTTCCAACACCGCTCACCTGATTCAAATTCCTAGAACAAGGAAAGTCAACTGGGGAGACAGACGTTTTAGCATTGCAGCAGCAAGATTATGGAACTCTCTTCCTCTCAACATAAAATCTAGCCCCACACTGCTCATTTTCAGAAAGCAACTTAAGACATGGCTGTTTTCTCAATGAACTAATTAGCACCTTCAGACATAGAACTCTGCATTTGTTCTCTAAGATACTGGTAATAGATCTAGCTCCCAGCGCCGAGACACCCACGGGTAATTGCTGCGCTTTAAAAATCATATAAATAAATAAATAAATAAATATTTATGGGCTTGTTTGAGAGGGAGCATGCCTGGAGAGGCTCATGTGACAGTGCAGACAAAGTGTTCTTTTTGGGGCCGATATATTGAGGATGTGCTTTTAATATGCTATGGATCTGTCTTAAAGCTTACCAAATATGAGGAGTATCTAAATTGTAATAAATTTAATGTGTCTTTGAGTTTGGAATATAGCAAGGGGAAAATATGTTTTCTGGATTGAGAACTTTATATTAACGATATGGGGAGAGGATGTAGCCTTACGGCTAGAGCAGTCGACCTCGAAGCTGGGGAACCAGATTCGAGTCTCTTCAAAGATGCTCAACATCTTGTGATTCTGGGCAAATCAATTAATCTCCCTGCGCCTGTTAGACCTGGAATTTCTTGGCATGGTTGCCCCTGACTTTTTGCCTTCATCTCCTCTATTATTGATGCTGTGATGGATTTCGTTTTTCTGGCTTAGATGCTTTGGGCACTTTGCCACTGCTGATCAGTGTCAAAGGGCAAGTGCTCCCTGTATAAAGAGTTATGGTAATTGGTTGTCCATAATTGGTATGTTTGTCTTATTAGTAAATTCCCTAGTAACGTGCACTATGCGTGCCAGGGCTGGTAATGCAAATGCTACTCGTGGGCCTGCAGCACTATTTGTGCCACCAACATAGGTAGCCCTAAAAAGAGATCTCAGGCCTGCTACTGCAGTCCTTGCGCACAGTTTGTTAACTTCCTGATTGTCCTGACAAGTGCACCCACTTGCCAGGCCTTACCCTTCCCTTTCCCTTTTCTATGCACATCAGCCACCTCTATAGTAGATCAAAGGTACCCCCCCTGGGCAGGGTGCAGTGTATGTGAAAGGTAGGACATGTACTGAGGTCAGAATTTAATAACACATCTTTTTTTAAAGATGGTTTTTAAATTGTGTGTTTAGAAACCACTTTTTTAGAAGTGGCTGGTTTCTTGTCCTAACCATCCTGCGTGCCTCTGTCTGGTTGTGTATTGACTGTCTGGCTTTGGATGTGACAGGGTCTGGGGAGTGTCCTGACACCAGGGAGGAGTAGGTGAGACAGCAGCAGGCTGGCCTGCATTTGGTGTGGTGAGAGGAGTAGCCCCCTGGATGTGAAGAGGGCTGTGCTGCTGCCACAAAAGGAATCGTAACCAAAACTGGGTCTGGGCTCACGGGCAATAAGGACAAGCCTCACTAAATACAAAAACCAAAAACAAGCACCAGTATTGCCAATAGCTTGGAATGGGGGCCTGGAAGTGACCACACAACCAACTCAATTAAACAGTAAGTCTTCAGACAACTCTTTTGGTCCAGAATAAATCAATTATTTTAATTTCCAATTTTTTGTCAAAACATATTTAGAAAATATTCACATATTTATATACAATAATTATTACACTCCACATTTATTCACAACGGCACTCTTTACACTCGGTACCAACATTCAACCATGCATACACATTGTAACACACATAGAATCAATTGACATCAATTTATACATAGCATATTTAGAAGAATAAATTCAAAACAAACAACACAGGAAATCAGATCAATCGTTGTGAGAATTTTTGTGTTTTCAAGAAACGTCCTAGTGCTGTACACAAAAGGTCTATGCGTTTCGAAAACCCTTTCTTCAAGGAAATTCTCTTCAGGACCACATAGCTCAATGGTGCTTGTTTTCTTTATAGTCAGGGATTATCTATCCACTCTCAACCGGCTTGTGTCTAATGGAGTATGAATTTTATATCGGGCGTGTGAATGGATCCCGCCGAAGAGATACGCACGGGTGGTGTGGTCTCCTCGTTCTTTTCTGTTCTTAGTCCTAAGATACAGTCTTCATGTGCTGTCTCCGTATTCCTCCATGTCTCAGTTCGTGGAAGACTCAAAAGGAAGGATCCACCTCCTGCGGAGGGTCTGGGACCTAGACCCTCCCTGTCAAATGAAGAGGGTGTGCACTGGCAGGAAGACACCCAGGTCTGGTTTGGACAGGATCAAAGCCCCCTGAACACGAAGACTTCAAAGGCATTCAGGGGTATAAATGTGGAAGATGAAAGCCCTGCACTCAAGACTGAACTCAAGACTGAAAAGGGATTGAAGCTACTTCATGATCAAGAGGAACCTCTGCCAAAGAAGAACAGCTGAAAAGACTAAAGAGAAGGACTGCCCTTGCTGTCTGTTCTGGGGCTGGCCTGCAGTTTGCTGATTTGACTAAGGAATGGAAAAGGCAATTTGCTGTGTGCTGTGTCCCCCTGCATGAAAGGGCTTTGCTGTGTGTTGTGTCCTGAAGTAACTTGTCTCCAAGGGCCCGAGGAGAGCTGGTCCCCTGTTGTGGAAACTCAGGAACATCAAAGTTTCCAATCGTGTCTCAGTGATGCTTGGTACTTGTGCTTTTGCACGCCTGAGACTGCTGTCTGGTCTGTGATACTATGTACATGGTGGCCCATGACCACATTGCCCCCGAAGTGTGAAATATCGTCCACTCTGCTGCATTGCTTGTGGCCCGAGCCGTCGTTGTAACTGAGGCTGTAAGTAGGGATCGCCGCCCCCGGCCTGAGCTGCAACGTGCTAAAGGATTTCTTGAAGGTAAGGAAGTTGCAAGGTGAAAGGAATCATGATCGTCATTCACCAAGGGGAATATGCCCAAGATCGTCTACGAAGGAGAAGGCAGCGCCGTAACTCGTCCGACTACAGCGTCGCCTAGCAGCGGAGGTGCAACGTCATCAGGACCGTCCAGAAGGACGTCCGACGAGCGGGAGAGAGAGAGCGAGGCAGCGCACCCCCCAGGTAAGGCTTAGACTCCGGTCGGGAGCCACAAGTGTGTGTGGCCTGGGGAGGCGTGCAGGAGGAGTACAGGAGTGCTCCAATCTCTCTCCCGCTGCACCGCATTAGACGCGCTGAGTCCCCAAGCGGCCCATACCTGCCCAGCAGTATCGGGGCGGCCCCTTCGAGTTTACAACCGTTGTCTCTGTTGTTTGGGCCTAGTGGTGCCCGAGCTGATCGCGCAGATTGGCTTATAGCATTATTCCTTGCTTTAAGAACTGCCTTAATTTTGCATTAAGAAGTGCATTATTCTTGCATTAAGAAGTGCATTATTCTTGCATTATGAGCCGCATTATTCTTGCATTACGAACCGCATTATTCTTGCATTAACAAACTGCATTATTCCTGCGTTTCGAACTGCATTAGTACTTTCATTAAGGACTGTCTTATTTCTACATTACGAACTGCAGAGCATTGCAATAGGACTGCATTAGATCATCGTGAACTGCTCATTAATGCCCCAAGAACCTACAAGTGATTGTTGACCTAATAACCGGCAAAGTGAAAGATTACAAATACGCATATGTTGGATTTCTATCGTTTGGTCTCATCGTATTTCTTTTTATAAATATACTGCTCTTTTTATAAAAATCAGTGTGTTGTCCATTTGTGGTGCTATCACTATGTTACTGGGAATGTGGTTGCAAATACTTTACACATTGCCTTGGAGTTAAGCCTGGCTGCTCGTGCCAAGCTACCGGAGGGTGAGCAGGGGTTATCTAAGAGTGTGTCCCTCCGTTTCCTGACTAGAAGGTACCTACCTCAGCCAACTAGAGACCCCCAGTTCTATCAGCGCCTAACAAAAATTAATATGTCTGTCTGTAACAAAACTGGTGCTCATGTAAAGTGCTCTGATACCCGATACCTTCCGGTCAAGCTTACGCTATATAAAACTCTAAAAAATAAAGATGGGAGATTACTATCCAAGCTGAATAGAAAACCGATTTTTACCAACTCTATTTTACATGCTAATTTAGGTCACTCTAAGAGACAAATTGAGAATATCCAAAATGGGTAGCACATGCTTGCAAAAAGAAATGATACCTTAACATCTGATTATGAAAGTGAAGAAAAGGTTATTACTGAGCGATTACTTCAAAGAGGTTATCAGAGTGAGGTATGCCAAAAGCTAGATTAAGAGCAGGCAGAATCCGTAGGATAGATCTTCTCAAATCCAAAGCTAAGAATACCAGCAATGTGGGTATGGCAAACAAATTTGGTAAGATTTATTACAGAATACAATGAAGACAACAGAGAGATATATCAAAGCCTTCAAAAACATTGGGGTATCTTACAATGTGACCATGACCTACAAACAATACTTCCTGCTAAACCCCTTATCACATGTAAGAAACTCCAACATTACATAACATCTTAAGTCCCAGTGATGCCATTACATTTACACCAGTTATGCAAAAACCTAATGCCACTTAATGGCTAAGTGACTTACCAGTTGGATGCTTGAAATGCTCTAAATGCATATGTTGTAACTATGTTACCATTATTACGAATTCCTTCTCTGATTTTGAGGGAAAAAGACAATTTAAGATTTATACCTTTATTAATTGTAAAACCACACATAGTATTTATATCATGTATTGTGTGTGCAGGAAACAGTATCTGGGTTCCACAAGCCAAAAACTGAAGGAAAGATAGAAGAAACATATCAGGGTAAATACGGACAATGATCAAAAGTATCCTATGGCAGTACTTTTAATTCAGAACACACAATCAATGATCTACACGACATCAGATTCATTGGTATAGAATTTGTGAAGCTGAATTGAAGAGCAGGGTACAGGGACAAGCAAGTCACAATTAGAGAAACCTTTTGGATTAATAAGCTCAATACTGTTAATGCAGGTTTAAATTTAGATAGAGAGCTTTACACACTTCAATAGTGCTGAGTAAATATGTGTTAGTCCTTGAGTATGGAAGTCAACATACATGGAGCACTGTGTTTAACCCTGATTGGAATATATATATGATTTGCACTTCATTCTATTCTAGGTATGTAGAATCTCTCCCTTGCAACATATGGTTTGGATTGGCTTAAGGGTTAGGAGCTTTGAAGATATGATTTATGTTTGGGGTTTAGAGTCCTGAAGTAGATTTCTCACTAGTACATCCAACAATATATTATCAATCTGTATATCTCAATGTTATGCTTGGACTGCTGGGCTTGGATGGTGCGGTGATCGGAAGTGGTAACAACATGGTTTGCGTATTGGGAGCTCGGTGACATTTGAATGAAAACATTGTATTTTAAACTCTATGAATGATTAGATATATGTAGAGGTTTAAGACCTGCCTTGAGCGAGTTTTGACCTAGTCCATAGGCTTCTAGTGCGCTCTTCAACCTGATTGTTCAATTGAGTCTGCGGTCTATGTAATTTGATGTTTGTTGATTATTTTTTGACAAAATGTGTATTCTATACCTCTCCCGAGTGATGATGGTTCACTCATTTTATTGTAGAAAGGTGCTGCTGTATCTTAGTTTCTACATTAGTTGTGTAAATCAGTATAGGCTGAAGATATTTTTACTCATTTATAGATTTTTACCGCCATTTCCCTTCAATGGGATTCTGTGGTGCCAGGTAACTTTAATCTCTCATCACTGCTCAACTATAGAATAGAGACCCAAGACTGGGAAGTGAGTGATCAGCTGCTTTAAGCTTGTGGCACTAGTTACCTTCCTGTTGCATCTTTATTTTGCTCTCTTGAGAATTGTTCAGTTTATTCATCTGTACAGAGGGTGGTCGTTTTGCATGTACAGTGAACATGATCTTTTAAGTAAACAGTTTCCTTTCCCAGGTAGCTATGGCCTAAGGAAGGTTCCATCTCCCATACCATAGGGATCACATGGCTGCATCAAATGCAAAATATCCTTCCCCACTTTCCCATTGTTGGATCTCTTTTACTGGCTCTGCACTACTTCTGAAAAGGTATGAGATCACCTTTACTCTAAGGCAGATTCACATGAAAAATTGTGATGCATGACTCCTTGGTGAAACTGTTCTATTCAAGTCCTCTCTAGATAAACTGCTTCAGTGGTTTGCTCACTGAAGGGTGGAGCCAGGTTTTTATTTTTGTGTAGTTTATTATTCCACTCCAGTATCATGATATTGTATCTGACTGTATTTACCAAGCTGAGAACTATTGAGCAATGCTTATTGTGGCTTTATTATTTTCATGGCAGAGATATCGTCTTCTGCCTTGAATATTTTAGTGGATTAAACAGTTCATGTTTCCCCTCTCTACTGCATTAATGTCCACACAGGGGTCATTTTGAACATCGATATGGTGTCTGTCCAGAATTCATCCAAAACTAAGGTGTGAGAGGCTGGCCTGGTATATGATGTCCATTTATCTAGGTGGGCACCCTGCACCAATCCAGACAACCCTTATGGTGATTTAAGAGGTCTTAGACAATCTAAGAAAGCTCTCTAAGTGTTAGCTGTGGAGAGCAGCCTTCAGGCTTAGTCCATAAGGAGTGTAAAGCAGCTTAAGTGAATAAGAACCACACAAGGTATTTACAAAAACATGTACTTATTATATAATACTCCCTAACACATACAAATATCTACTGCCTGGAGATACGCACAATGCACACAATACTTTGCATAAAAAATCATGTAAATAGCACAAAACACTCAGTGGACCCTGGAGGGGGAGTAAACCATATACTAAGAAAGTGGTATAATAACCACAACTCGGTCAAGACAATGTCGAGTGGATGTAAAAGTGCTGGGGACCCAAGGCACCACCCAAGGTGAGAGACTAGGAGCCCCACAGAGATTGTGTGCAGTGTGGGAACACTACTGCGTTCTCCATACAAATCAATGTATAAGTTGCAGTTGGAATTTTATAGATTAAGGATCCTTCCCAGCGGACCCTGAAGAAACCCCATGGAAGACAGAAGGTTGGAGAGCCACCCCACCCGTGGATACCCCAGTACCCATGTTAACTACACCAGGGAAGCCGGGTGCATAGGTATGAAGTGGTGTTGGAAACTGCAGTCAAACCCAATGGAGGACTTAAGGAAAGTGCCGCTGCTGGAATAGGAGAAAGTGTTTGATGGAATCCGAAGGTAGATTCTAGTTTAAAGATACCTGCACGCAGAGGGGACAGAGTCTATGTCATTCAGGAGTGACCAGGAGATCTGAAAGACAAAGGCCCACCGATGTCGGGAGTTGCAGGTGAGTTAACTGGGACCTTGACTCTGCAGCTGTGGGAACCAGGCAATGCTGAGGAAGACTAGGAGCCATGCACGAGCTGTCCCATATCAGATGTTGAGAGCTGAGCGGTCGGTGTCCGGCAAGAGCACCACCAAGCCTTGGCAACTGAAAACAATGTAGAAGTCGAATAAGGTGCAATATCGGGATCAACAAGGTCCAGGGGACTCACCACCAGCAGGAAAGTCAGGGCAGGCCCGAGCAATCAAGGGCACCCAAAAGAAACAAAGCTGACACTCAACAGGACCCACAGGCTGGAGGCACTGGAGTCGCAAGAGGACCTCAAGCAGCTCATCTAAAGATGCAGGCCATGGTGCAAACAATGTGAAGTGGACAAAGACTTTGGTCACTGGAGATGCTTGAGGTTGGGGCTACTTGGAGCCGGAAGATTTTGGTGGAAGGAAGCCAACAAGCTTTTGCAACTGCAAGTCAATGCAGTGCACAGGGGTTCGGTTCCTGCGGCTCCCTCAAGGGATACTGGCTTCAAACTTAGTGAGAGGACAGGGCAGGCCTTGATAGCTGTGGAAAAGAACCACCTGTATTGCAGAACCTTTTGGAGTCCGTAGGAGCTCAGGATCCGCAGACCGGTCAGCTTAGTTGCAGTGCCTGTGAATGCAGGGAAGTGACTCCTTCACTTCAAGGGAGATTCCTTCAGGTGTTTTGGATGCCCACAGGCCTTGTAAGGTTCCTGTATGGGGCACAGGCACAGACGATGCAGCAGACTGAAAGGGAGACGAAGTCAAGCTCAAAAGAAGTCCAGTGAAGTCCAGAGTGCCCAGACTGTAGGAATTGGAGTGGTGTCTGAATTAAATCGTGTCCCATGACGAATCTAGGGACCCATCCACAGGTAAGCCCTTAAGTACCCTAAGGAAAGGGTTGACACAATTCAGGGGACAATCTTAGGGGAGGGTTTGGATATGGGGGAGGTTACTCCCATGTCCTTTGTCCAGTTTTGTGCCAGAGTGGGTGCCAACGGCTCCCAGAGCTGGTTAGAACTGGACTATGCAAGGAGGCACCAAATATGCCCCTCATGCAGACTTGGTGGTGCTGGCATGCGCATCCGTCTGGTCCCAATACACTAAATCCTGTCTGGGAGGTGGCCACACCTCCCTGTGACAGGACACCTATTGTTCTGCCTTCCCCTACTCAAGCTTGGCTCAGCAGAAGGAGGGAAGAATTGTGTCTCTGGTCGGCAGCAGCCATGTTGTGCTGTCCAGGTCTAGAAGACTGGTACCAGGAACACTGAGAACCTAATTGAGGGCTCTTCCAGTGTTTGGGATCACACCTACCACACCATTTATGGTGTGCGAGGTATGATTCCAACAAGTTTGATACCAAACATGATAGGATTTATTGTAGCAAATTTCGAGATGGCCATCACGCAATTATGCGGTGCCCCTCTATATGGTATATGGCTGCTTCACTTACAACCTGGGAGAATGGACTCCATAGGCTGTAGAGGTGTCCTGCTCATGCAGAGGTACCCACACACTTAGACCTAAGCATCCTGCCTCCAGGACTGCAAATGCCTGCTATAGGGTTGACTTATAGGTTTTAAGTGCAGTGACCCTAGAAAAAGGAAACCTATATATTTTGTAAGTGGTGCTAGCAGCAGCTTACACAGGCTGCAATGGCAGGCCTGTAGTCGCATTTTGAATGGTCTCCCATGGGTGGCATAATACATGCTTCAGCTCATGGGGTACCTCTGGGGTACCTATGCCCTAGGTACATTAGGACTATATACTAGGGACTGATAAGAGTACCCCACTATCCAATCTGGGAGGTACCTAAGTACTAAACACAACAATTGAAGGGAGAAAGCAGAGAGACTGGCGTTCTGATTAGCAGGCTCCCAGTTGGACTAGTAAATAACAGCTTAGCCACAGCCAAAAAGTGAGGGTAACCATAAAAGCAGATCCTACTTTCCTACATAAGGAAAAGGAATGTCCTGGAAATTCCATTTGCTGACAGGAGAGGGTCAGGCTGTGAATCTTCACACTTAGCCTATAAGAATTGGGGATCCCTAACCATCTGAGATTATGAGGTAAGAAGGGCTTGAGCCTCTAAATGGAATGCAATTGCACTGACAGTAGAACACTTTGAGATACCTCTTCTTGTTTATTGTGTCATGGGTCAAAGAGCTTAGGCAGCTTGCAGTCTGTGCAGTTGAGTGTATTGAAAAAATGGAACAGAACGTGGTTGATACCTGTACAAGATGGATGCTGCTTGACAATACAAGCTCCTTGGAGGAAGTTGAGCACAATGAGAGAACGAGTTTATGTCCACCCAATAAAGCAAAGCCACACCATAGAAGGTCAGAGTATGAGACCACAATGAATCAGTCTCAGACTTCATTCTCTTTTGGTGGGCCTACGGCTCTCTAGGGTGGTCATTTGCTATAGATCATCATCGCTCTGAACACTTTTTATCTGAGAATAACCACATGCATTATTGTCAAGGATTAGCATCTTCTCACTCTCTACACGCACAATGAGTATACTACACCCAAAATGAGTATCTGGCTATGACCATGGAAAGGGAGGCAGAGCAGGAGAGATGGTATAAGATGCTGAATGAGCTGCTGTGCTAGCATCAGCATGGACTCTACACTACCTGCAGGGAGAGTGGTCATTCTGAAGTTAGTGCTTCCTGTACTACCTCCGACACTACCATGTAGATGTATACTAAACACTGATGGTACTCGCCAGTCAAGCATACTGTGAGGAGAGGCAGGACACTATGGAGGGCCAGAGTTCACAGATAATGAAGCTGTCTCAGGAGAAGAACTCTTTTCTTTGGAGATTCAAACACTGAAGTGGAAACTCTTCAGGCATCATGACTGACACTGGCTACTGTTGAATCGAAAATGTGAACAACACTTTCAAAAAGTAATGACTGAAGGAGACTGACCTAAACCCTCTCTCTGTATTTTGTAATTGAAGACTTAAGCTTTGGCAGACTGCAATGGATCTATCTCTCTAGTCAGATTTAAAAAAGAGCATCTATTCCTCTGTAGAAATAAAATATTAGCATTGTGATCTGCTTATGAATGTTGAAAAACATGCCTCATTTAAGAAAGGAGCGGAATAGGGTGAGACGAAGCTCTCAAAGAGGAAGGCCACACATAACATTGGCAACTGCAACAAAGAATGACATTTGTGGGACTCAAAAAACGAATGCACATATTGTGACACCCAGAACATGTTTTATGAATATGTGGTACAATTATTTGTCCTGTTGAGCAGAAAAATGAAAAGAAATTACAGTGAAAATAGGCTATTGATCTTAACTTAAATAGTTGAATCTTCTGTGGTGAGAAGTTTGACTGACCTTAAATATGTGTCAGCAGCTCTCCATACATTGCTCTTAGGAAAAAATAACTCTTCCCAAGATAATTGTAAATCTAATAAAGAAGTAGAATAATATCTACCCATTTAGTTTTACAGCTTTCTTTGTGAAACAATCTAACAGAGAATCATATTTTGCATCAATTCCTTTACCAATCAACTGCCAGAGGGATTTATGGGCCACGTTTAAAATGACTGCAATAGATAAAAGTGTTGAATGGCAGAAAGAAGGTGGATCTGTCACCGCTAAATGAGGTGAGAGAACTAAAAGTTTGACAAAATGGTAGAATTTAAGTTGGTTCTTCCATTCCTCAAGACTCTGGTTGATGCTCTTCATTTCATATAGACTACAAACTCAATTATGAGTAACTTAGTGTAATAGGTACTTTTTTATAAAATGCTTAAATAGATACCCTTGTGGTTGGAATTTTGGAGAAGCAATAAACAGCAAAATATTGTATATTTTCTGCATTGCGAAGGGGACAAATGTGTCTGGACTTTTCTTCGCCTTTTCCTCCCCTGATTATTGACCTTTTACTGTGGGAGAGCCTCAGAACCTGGGACTCGCCCACGGTAAACTAATCGTAAAAGCTGCCTTAGGGTGCATATTCAATTCCCTTAGGTCCACAAACTCCAGCGGCAATCCAATGTACACTGTAACCAGTTTGAAAAGAACAATTCTGTAAAGTCCAAAAGCACATCTGTACAAGTTTTCGGTCATCCTGAAATTACATATCCTGCTGACTCAGCTCAGAATCAGAGCCCCGGCCTTGTGTCACCCTGCTTGACTGGGTTAATTACTTTTCTCACCAGTTGCAGGAACAACGGCCTTGCCCTTCAAAGCAAGCATTTGACAGTGCTTAGGTCAACTCTTCAGGAGGCGAAACTGCTCTGCATCAATCAGCCCCCTGTCATCCTTTGCCAGGAAAAGGACCTGCCACAGGCCCCTAAAACAGGGAGTGGGCCCAGACTTCTGGAGCCAACCCAGAGGGGGGTTCCTTTGAAGAATCACTTGGGGAAAGCCTTGGCAGTGATGCCAGTGAGAGGGGAGCTGAGACACTCAAAGCCCATGTGGCAAGTGGATGGATGAAACAGGGGTAGAGAGGTGAAGTGTCACCTCAGGATATGCCTGAGGTGCATTCCTGCTGGCACATCCCAGCCACCCTTTAAAGGTCTTGCACACGGTGGAATGCTCTCTCTTCGATGTGCTTTTTCTGAGGAACACTGAGACTGTAGACTAGTGCTATGGACAATTGGAAGGAGGAGCCCTCTTGACTGTCCAGTGGACTAAGGACTCAGTCTCTGATCGACCCCAGGACCAGTGGGGGAAAGACTGGCCTTCTGTGCGGCGATTTGAGAGGCCCAGAAGGAGAGAAAGGTGAAAGTCTGACACAGGGAGCCCATAAAACTAACTCCCTGCAAAGGTAGCCACCTTTTTAGGCAAGAAGGCCTAATGAATGTGCTCCAGGTGGCTATGCCCCCCACCAGAAGCAAAGGGAGCTAAAGAGTGCCCAAATCATCCCAATGGGTCCAATGATATGCCCATGTATAATTTGACAACCTTTGACCCTTTGGAGGACCCGCAACGAAGCACGTAGTGCTCCACTGCCAATTTCACACTTGCCCCTGGGGTGGACCAGGGCCCATGGGCTGCCTCTGAGAATCGAGAAGAAAGGGGACGTGCAATTGTGTATTCCCCGACAAGGTGTAAGGGTCCAGTCTCCAGGAACACAGGCCATGAAGGAGCGCCGTTGTGCTCCCCAGTGATTCTAGGAGTGGACACAAGACCCTATCCCTGAGCCCCAAGAAGTCCATTGTGGACCGTTTGATGAGGATGGTGCCCAGGACTCCATCCCTGGGGCCCAAGAAGAGGATCGAGGGAGGGAGCACCATCATACTCCTCCAGTTTTGGAGGAAGGGACCCAGGACCCCAAATCTGGGCCCCAAGGAGACCAGCACAGCACCACGTGTTTGCCTGCAGCAGTGGGCAGACCGCAGTGAAGTGCCATCTCTTGCAGCAGAACGGGATTGTGCCAGCAAGAGCAACTGGGGTCTGACTATCCTAGCGTCTCTCCAAAGTCATCCATGCACGCGTGGTGGCCGAGGGGGACAGCCCACCCCGAGAAAGAAGAAAATTGGTGCAAGGCTGTTTGTCAAAAGCAAAACAGAACTGGAAAGGTGACGTGGCTCTCCCAGGCTCAGCGAGAGAGCCGCTGCTCGAATGTGAGCAAAGGAAGTATGGGGAGCACCCCAAAATGACCTGCAGGGCCTGACTGCATTCCTGCACAGAAATCATTAATTTGTGGCCTGTGGTAACCCCAGGAGAACAGGGTCACCATCAAAATGTTACAAAAGTCTGTGGGAGCTGTAGGTGCAGCACAGCCTCCACCCAAAGAAAGTGACAGAGTTTCCTAAGTTTAGGGTGGCTCTGGAAAGATAGCCCCTCAAAGTTTCTAAGTGCTGTTCTGGCTTTCTTCAATCTGGAACATTTGTTTTAAAGTGGAAAGGTTGCACCTTCTAGGGGCAAAGATTATAGCTGCAATCCTTGTGACCTAAACACGTTCAATATGGATTTTAATATTTTTGAGCACCCTTTAGGGGTATAGGGTTACAATTAAATGCGTATTTACAGATTGTAGTTAAAGCACAGTATTGGAAGTTAAAGGTTTTTCAAGTGTATGCTCATAGCACCTTCTAGTTGACTGGTTTTAATTGCACAGCATTATAATTATTAGTTAAAAAAATGTATTAGAATTTGAGGCAGTAAACAAATAGTTAAACATAATAAAAAGTGATACAGGTGATGAGTATCAATAAAGAATAATATATCATGGAGGCTAAGTTACAAATAATTCATTGGATAAATTGCATATAAGTATTGTAGAAAAAAGGAATTAGTGACCGAAATAATAACAAGCATTTGCAATGCAATAGGTCTCGCATTAGGAAAGTTTGAGCTATTGGTATTGCAAATGACAATTTTTTTCTTTATGTGTTGGTTTTGAAAATAGCTAAATTAATAGCTTTGTCATTTACAATGCCAATAGTTATAACTTTTGCAAATGTGACACCTATAGCATTTGTAATGCAACATGTTTTGTATTTACGGGACGTAGATATATGGATATTACAAATAAGAATGACTTTTAATTTTTTTAAATAATTAATACTTTATTAAAAGTGTCAGGCTTGTACTTGTCCTTTAGTGACGTAGGATAACCAATCTAGCAATGCCCAAAGCAATTGCCAATCATCTTACATGTTTTGTTAGTGCAGGTAAAAATGAAACATCATGCAGCAGCGCCATGCAGGCAGGGGGCATATGAAGGGCAGCTTTCAAACAGCCCCATACCTAAAGCCAGTATTCGTCAAGTTTCGTGCCGTCCACAGATGTGCACCATATTACTGTTGTGTTCCGCGCCTCTCCAATGTCTGAAATCATTACAAAGTTTAGCCCTGCATAGTTTCTCTGGTGACCAGTGCCAGCGGCGGACAGTTTTCAAAAAGCTATATTTTAGCAAGCTACACTGAACCCTTTGACGTAATCTGCTAATCTTGTTTCCCACCCTCCTTCACGCAGTGTTTCCCCCCATGTGAACGGTGTGTAGGTTGGGCTGGGGAAAACACAGTGATTAATGAGGGTGCAGATAACCTCCAGTATATGGACACAATCTGTCACCTCGCCCTTGAAATGTGTTAGCCACGAAAGACAACAAGAACAAGCCTGTTGGCTTTGCCAATGCAAGTTGGGCCCGTTCATTCCTACGGGATGTTCAAAGCCACGGTATTTTCCGATCACGCTGTTGACTGTGACTGCAATTATGTGGCTGTTTTCAATCATTTTAAACAAAAGTAAGCTAATGCACATAAACAGACTATGCAGGTGTGTATGCACAATTCTGATGTTTCATATGCACTACGTCTCGCTCCTCGCACACGTGACGCTTGCTTAGGAAGTACTCTACCCGAGCCCGACAAACAGTGGTCTGTCAAAAAGACACCTGAATAAGAGCACTTAAAGATACATTCAGCGCCTCCCACGCGAAGGCAGAACCCATGACAAGTGGAGCAATGGCGCGCGCCCTGGGGGTTGTTTTAAGAGCGGCTGAGAGCCAGCCTTCATTTACGCAATTAATCTTCTTCTTAGTCACGTTATGTTATGAACAAACATGGCGCTGCAGTGTGAGAACAAATACTTCACTGACTGTACGGCGATTGTTGCAAAGATAGGGAAACATTGTTAGGTGATAGAAAACTGCAGACTTCATTTATGATAATCTACGTTGAAAAAAACTGTTATATCGGCGTGGGCTCAGCATCCTGTGATTGTGATCAAATCACTTATCTCCCCGTGTCTAACCCAAAAAAACGTTACAGATACAAACGGGATAGTTTAAGAAGTAATAAAATAAAAGGTGGCACTGACAACAAGTAGATGTCGTTCGCAGGTCCACTTAGCCTATTCCAAGCCGGGTATATCAGCCATTCTAACTGCAATTAGACCAGTCAGCCATACCTTCATCCTCCCAGGTTTTTCTTTCCCCGGACTCGAGTTAAATTTTTTTTTTTTTGTAATTTTATATAGCGCGAGCTTGAACGAAGACACTGGAGCGATTTAAAAGAGCACAAGTTACATTACACAATGACTCTTTAATGTTTGTCAGCACCGGAGATTAAGTGATTACATTGAATCGCAACATGTTGAACCGATGCAGACACTCAAACCTGGTTTCTCAGTTCCGTCATGGACAGCTCTGACCTTTACGCAGCTTTCCTGGAGCAAACTCACCTTGTAACTACAGACATGTTGTGCAACTTGCACCGAGCGTGAACAGGACTTCCGGAATCAACAGGGGCTGCTGGAGGGAGGAGCAAGGTTAGGGGATCCAATAGCCTGGCACTGGGAGGACTTCGAGGGACGTCACTGCTTATCCGCCGAAGTAGGCGCCTGGGCGCTCAGCGGGAAAATAAGTTACGGAAGGCGATGAGCTAACTCAGAGGCAAGTGAAGTTTGGAATAATACCAAGAAAGCAGAGGGTGGCGGTGTGTGTAAGCGTGCGTGTCTGTGTGTGTACAGGGGGGTGGGGGGCGGCAGCGTGTGTATGTGTGCGCGCGTGTGTGTGTGTGTATGCAGAGGGGTGGGGGCTGGCTATGTCTGTGCGCCATTAATGCATGCGAGAGCATGTGTGCAGGGGGGTGGCAACAGGGGCTGCTGGAGGGAGGAGCAAGGTTAGGGGATCCAATAGCCTGGCACTGGAAGGACTTCGAGGGACGTCACTGCTTATCCGCAGAAGTAGGCGCCTGGGTGCTCAGCGGGAAAATACGTTACGGAAGGCGATGAGCTAACTCAGAGGCAAGTGAACTTTGGAATAATACCAAGAAAGCAGAGGGTGGCGGCGGGTGTATGCGTGCGTGTCTGTGTGTGTGCAGGGGTGTGGGGGCGGCAGCGTGTGTATGTGTGTGCGCGCCTGTGTGTGTGTATGCAGAGGGGTGGGGCTGGCTGGGTCTGTGCGCCGTTAATGCATGCGAGAGCATGTGTGCAGGGGGGTGGGGGATGGCAGCATGTGTATGTGTGCGCGCACCTGTGTGTGTGTGTATGCAGAGGGGTGGGGGCTGGCTGTGTTTGTGTGCCGTTAATGCATGCGAGAGCAGGGGCTGTGTGTTCGTCTGCGCAAGCGCGGGTCAGAAGCGCGATCCCGCGGTCAAAACTAAGACTGCAAAAGCGTGCGTCTGAGTCGTGTCCACATTCCCAAATACGGCTGACAATAGGTCTAGAAGCAGACAGCAATCAATGCTTACGCATTGAATGCAGGTCTGCTCGACCTAAAAAGCATCAACAGTATCACTATGCAATAAAGAGAGGAGAACTAGCAAGAGAAAGGAGAAAAGGAGAAAGAGAAGAGAAATGAAAAGAGGAAGAAAGCGGGGAAAGAGAAAGGAAAGAAAGGATAAAGAAACGAACTCCTGTAGGGCTCCACAAAAGCACAGCATTATAATTATAAATGTGATTGAATTGTGTTTTTCATGCGAACAGTTATTATGAACACACCGCACTCCCAGTCATGTCTAGACATTGATTCTTGCTAATTCTCTATTTGAATAATGAGACTGACTGCCGCTCATGATTAAAGCTTACTTTATTGCCAGTATTCGGTGCCCTCAGTCATGGTTATATGTAATTATTGTATTTATTCGTATGGTGAAATGCCTGTTGAAATAATGAGATGGACAGCCATTCACATTGGTGTCTGTATTAAGTCTGCTTACTCCAAGTTATATTCAACCTGTGGCACTTAGGGACAAGATAATGTTTAGACATGTGAGTTTGGTACTAGACTCCCCCCCACCCCCCCTTCGGGAGGGGTAAGTACATGTGCGCACTGTTATCCAAAAGAAATTCCATCAGCTTACGTATATTCGTAAATTGTTTCATAGTATAGAGTAGTGTGTGTGTGTAATTAATGTACTTTTAAAAAAAAAAAGCAGACTGGACAATCATTTATTGAGTGTTTTTATTGTGTATCTGTGAATGGTGATTACTAGCCCACACCACCTCACTTGAGTAGGCCCTGGACTGCTTTGTAACGCTACCCTATAAGAGTCAAGCACTACATTTGGGCGCTTAGTGGAGGACACATGCAGACCCATTACTTGTGCAGACCACACAACTAATAACTAATTTTTCAATACTAGGTCTTCAGCTTCTTGGAGAATTCAAGCTTTCAGGCTTTCGGAGTGAATCGTTAAAGTATAACGGGGCATATTATGAAGGACAGGCGATACATTATCGCCAGGAAACTGCCGATAAAACGGCGATAATGGCCTTGATAATATGGTCTACGAATTCCAATCGAAGCCCATGTTAGATGTGTTCACATCTAACATGGGCTTCGATTGGAATTCATAGAGCATATTATCAAGGCCATTATCGCCGCTTTATCGGCAGTTTCCTGCCGCTAAAAGCGGCGATAATGTATCGCCTGTCCTTGATAATATGCCCCAACGTTCTTTTAATATAGAGAAAAATAATAATTGCAACCAGTTCATTTGCTCTTTAGGCAGACACATCATTGCTTCATGGTTTGGAGGTGCAGGGAAGAATTGAAGGAATGGGTGGCAAGTAAAATATGAATCGGACATCCAACCCTGAATAGGGTGGGCCTTCTCAAGCATTCTCCCCGTGGCCACGTGGTGGATGGGGGTACTATTTGTTTATTCAAGTAGTGGAGACAGCTGGGCCTCTGCCGCCAACAGCATGGCAGTTCCCCCACCACTGAGCTGACCTAATACATTTAGATTCTTATGAGTGCTTTAAGTATAGTATGCACTTATACATATTTGACGAACCCCATACACTATGAAAGTTGAACACGTTAATAAAATTAGAATGCATGTAAATACCGAAAACACTTGTAAATGGACAGACACAAACCATGCAAGTAATAACGTTACATTTCCTTTACTTTTGTGACTCAGTCCTACATCAATCATCCTTTAGCCATCCCAAAGTAGCATTTTAAACTTGCTAGTTCTTGCATATTCGCTTATATGCTATACGAAATACAGCCGTTTCCAGTATGAGAAATGTCGTCATGCCATCATGAGGGAAAACAGAAGTGCTTTACTTCATTTTTTCAAAATGAAAACATTCCAGACTTTGTACTGATTAATGAAATGCAGGTGGTAGTTGGACAAGACACACTGCAATGTTTTTTTTAAGAATTGGAGATTAGATGGTGTTTGAACAAGAGTATGGAGTTTTTGACAGAACAAGACTTTAAGACTTCTATTCCCCCGAACATTTTAATTTCATACACCCTATTAACAATAAATAAATTAATACATGAATAAATATAATAAATCGTGCTTGGAAGTAGAAAAGCTTTTATCTGGATCAAGTAATGCCAATTCCTGCATGCAAAGTAATTGAAATTTCAATATTGATTGCATAAATAAATGTAATGCTTAGGCATCGAATTGTGTGTGACATAACATTCAATACTATAAAAATAAGTTACAAAAGGTAATTTGCCTAACACGGACGTAAAACTCTAAAGCAAGTATTTTAAATGTTTGACAATTTAAACTCCCTGGGCCTCATTTATGAAAAGTGACGCATCGCTGCGTGAAAACAGCGATGCGTCACTTTTCACTGCGTTCTCCTTGCGAGACCAATGATGCATCATATTTACAGTATGACGCATCATGGTGCAAGGAGTTACAGATACGTCAGTATTGTTGACGTATCTGTAAGCGCAAAAGTCACGCATTGCTGGAATGTGTCACAAAAGTGACGCAACTCCAACAATGCGTCCTTTCACATGGGAAAGCCCCATGTGAAAGGGCTTGCGTCAGTCTTACGCCTGCTATGAGGCAGGCGCATGATTTTGAAGCAACAGCGTCCTAAAAGTGACACAGTGAAATCTCATAGATTTCACTGTGTCACTATTACGAGGCTTTTTGCGGGGGAACGCCCCCTCTGCATACATTATACCTGACGCAGGTATAATGTAGCGCAGGGGTTTACAAAGTGACGCATCTGCTTAGATGCGTCACTTTGCAAATAGTGCGCAACAGGAGGCATGTTTTACGCCGCCAATACGTCACAAAAAGTGACGCATCAGAAGCGCAAAACTGACGCAAGGCCTCATAAATGAGGCCCCCTGTTCTTGCTTCACTGTGAGTACGCAATTTAAAAATTCAGTTGATTAATGTGTGATTGATTGAACTGGAATGTCAGTTATGAGGACTTTCGACAATGTTAAGTGTTCGACATTTGAAGTGAGAGGCGCTGATTAAAACAATCCCATTGATCCCTCCGCTCAGTGTTGACCATTAGCAGCAGAGTCGCGGTTGTGTGAAATATTGCAGTAATCACCATAACATTTCCCGTAGGACTCTCATAATGAGCACAGATCACCATTGCACTTTGATACGGAAGGACATCACATCATTTTCTCATCAAAACAATTATCTCAATACGTACCGTATCCTACCATAGCACTGAAGAGAATCACACTGACCTACCACTGGCGGAGTATCTGTGAACATTTTTCCTCACATCAGGAGTGCCAATGCTTGTGGTGGACTTTCACAACACACTGAGATAAGATTAACGTGGCTTCCAGACTCAAGACTGCTGAGTTCACCAAGTCATTAAAGATGAGGCTGTTCCCATTTCACTAAATTAACACCATATCCTTCTAAGCTTAATGACAGCGTTTCCAATGTGAGGCTTTCCTTCTTTACGGTACTATAGAAAAGCATGCTTTAGCATTTCTTTTGAATTGAGTTGGGACACATTTATTTACCCTCTTATCACCGTACGGCTATTACCAAGGAATTCTTTAATTAATTATGCCTAAGTTTGGTCATTGGGGAATTCAGTAAGCAAACTGGGGTCCAGACGTAGACAATATTGCATGTAGGCTCAATTAACAGTCTACCCACCCTGTGGAGGAGCCGGTCTTGCCTTGGGATCATTAGGAGTGAACAAGGGCCTTTTAGTAAATCACGAAGTGGCAAATGGGACCCATAGAGTAATAAATATACTGGCAAAACACACCTTAACGTTATGTTATGTTATGTTAACCTTGGTTTATATAGCGCCAGCTCACCAACTGGTCTCAAGGCGCTCCAGACCAAAGAAAACCACACTTTATTCTTACTCACAGAATACTCAAAACAGATTATAGGTTAGCCAGTATGTCCAAAAGCCTCCCTAAAAAGGATCGTTTTCAGCTGTTTTCTGAAGCGAAGGAGATTCGACTCCTTACGCAAGGACACAGGTAACTTGTTCCATAGCAGTGGGGTAAGTATGGAGAAAGATTGTCCTCCTTTTGTGACTAAGTTAAAGCGGGGACAAGTCATCAATAAGGCATCAGATGATCTTAAGGTTCGTTTCGGGTTGTAGGGCATTAAACGATCCTTAATATAGCCGGGGGCTTGCCCATGGATTACCTTGTGTGCAATACACAGGCTCTTGAATTCTACCCTCTGCTTCACGGGAAGCCAGTGGAGCTTGGACAATAAGGGGGAGGCATGTGATCTTCTCGGAAGTTTGAAAATTAGGCGTGCAGCGTCGTTCAAAACGACCTGCAGTCTATGGATCAAATTCTTTGGTAGACCTAGGTACAGGACATTACCATAGTCCAATCTTGATAATATGGTGGCCGAAACCACTGTCCGAAGCATAGATTCGGATAGAAGAGGGACTAGTCTACGCAATTGCCTAATTAGGCCAGTGCAGGTACCCACAACAGCAGAAATCTGGGTGACCATTGACAAATCCTTGTCAATCTTTATACCCAGACTTTTCACATTTGGCTTTGGCATTGGGGTAGGCCCAAGTTCTTTTTGCCAAAACAGATCTCCCCAAGGTGAAATGCCGGTTGACACCACCAAAACCTCAGTTTTCTCGGGGTTGATTTTCAGCAGACTGTATACTTAAGTACCTCCTGTGTATGTAGTTGTGCTGCTTTAGAGTTCTCAATGCTAAAGAGTAGTTGGGTGTTGTCTGCGTAGTTAAACACCCGACAACCCATCTGTACCAAGGATTCAATAAGGGGTTGCAGATAAAGATTAAAAAGTAACGGGGATAATGCGGATCCCTGCGGAACCCCACAGTTCAACCTGCCCAACTCAGAAATCTCCTCTCCCAATTGAATCCTCTGCTGCCTCCCTGTCAAAAAGGACTCTAGCCATTTATAGGCTGTGTCCTTTATTCCAAAATTCGCCAGTCTATCCAAGAGCAGATCATGGCTGACAGTATCGAATGCCGCTGATAAATCTAGAAGTATCAGGGCACTCGGTTTCCTACTGTCAGCCATGTCCCTGAGCTCATCCAGCACCGAGAGCATCACCAACTCGGTGCTGTGATGTGCCCGAAAGCCTGCTTGGCGTCCCTGGAGAAGATTGTGTGATTCCAGGAAAGCGGACATCGATTGTAACACATGCTGCTCAAGAATTTGGACATAAACGGCAGCTGAGAGATTGGTCGGTAATTTTTCAAATTTGTTTGTTCAGCTCCAGGTTTTTTTCAACAGGGGTCGTACCCGGGCTTCTTTAAGCTTTATTGGGAGATAGCCCATTTGTAGTGAGCTATTTAAAAAAGAGGCAATATGGTCTGACATCAAAGCTAATGCTCCTCGGAAAATAGTTGGAGGACATGGATCTGCCGGTGAACCTGATTTTATAGAGGACATAAGATGTTCAAGCCTCGTAACGTCCAACTCTGGAAAAGTTGAAATAGTGCAATCCTGCGGTACTTCGATCAACTGTGGTGCATAAAGGCCACTCACCGTGTTGCTCTTGATCTCAGAAAGGATAATCTCAACTTTTTCTAAAAAATAATGTTGGAATGTATCACACTCAATCTTTGTAACCGCATTCGTTGGTTTCTTTGTCAATTCTGACAAGATACTAAAGGTTTCTTTCTGCACATTATGTGCCCGCTTAATGCGGATATCAAAGTATTCCGCTTTTGCCCCCAATAGCGTTTTCTTATATTCTTTTGAGAGGGTTTTATATTGTTCTCTATCAGATTCCTCCTTGGATTTCCTCCATCTCCTTTCCATACTACGAAGCTTTTTTCTAAATTCTCTCAGAGGGGGGGTATACCAGGGTGCCCCCTTCCCCAGACCCTTTGCTCGTTGTAATTTCTCTGGGGCTATCTGGTCAATTGCCTGGGAGATGGTCTGAGTTAAATCCATATAGTCCTCATCTAAATTTCCACTGAGCGGAACAGGGTGTTGCGGGAGAGTGTCCAACAACGCTTGTGAGTTAACAATCTTCCATTGGCGTACTCGCTTCAGTTTTGGAGCTTGACAGGGTGGTTTCCCACTAATGGGGATAGTACAGTAAATAAAGAAATGATCTGACCAAGGACACGGTAAAACGCTGTCTATGGTGACCTCAAGATCTGAGGTCCAGATCAGATCGAGCGTATGTCCTTTAATATGGGTAGGGCATTTCACCAGCTGTGTCAGGCCGATTGCGGACATGACCCCTCCAATTGTCGAGTTACTGATACTTTAGGGGATTTTTCCCAATGAAGGTTAAAATCACCTGTAACCACCACTTTTTGGTATCTTGAGCAGATGTCGGATATTACGGGGCAGAAGAGGTCATTAAAAGCAGGCGAGGAGTTAGGGGGACGATAGATGGTGAGAATCACCCAGCAAGAGTTTTCAAAAGTAAACTTGACACCAAGTATATCGGCCAGGTCTATCGAGTTTGCCATCAGGTTTTCCATTGTCAACTGCCTTTTGAAAAAGATTGCAACTCCTCCACCTCGCAGGTTGTTAGCTCGGTTTTGCCAGATGACATCATATTCACCAGGCAAGGCGGCCACGATGTCTGGGGCTGAGTCATTATCTAACCATGTCTCAGTTAAGGTTAGAATATCAATGTCACCATCTTGGAGGAGAGTAAAGATATCCAGATGGTGTTTATACAGGGATCTCGTATTCAGACTGACCACTTTCAGTTTATGTTTCCGGCGATGGGGCGTAGTGTCAGGAGATCTCAAAAGATGCAGCACTTTCAGTCTCCCAATTACATTCGTCTCTAGCCTCACCTTATTTTCATTAAGCAGATGTAACTGATCCG
Source organism: Lissotriton helveticus (assembly GCF_964261635.1). Classification (NCBI taxonomy): domain Eukaryota; kingdom Metazoa; phylum Chordata; class Amphibia; order Caudata; family Salamandridae; genus Lissotriton; species Lissotriton helveticus. The sequence continues at coordinate 868,724,317 of NC_136069.1, forward strand.
CATTATAGCTGTAGTTTTGGCCAAGAGTCCTGGCCCCTGCGCCCGTCCGTGCGCGTAAGCATGGCCGCCTTAAGTAGATGTTAAAGCACTAACGCGCTAACCACAATGGCGCCGCCAAGCGTGCACTAGTTACCCCCAAGATGGCGCTGGTATTCGGTGAAAGTGAGCAGGACCCGCCAAATGCGGTGATTGTACCAATTACAGAGCAAGTGAGGGCCAGAACACGATGCTAAAAACGAGGGTAAGATTAAACAAATTAAACTAAGATACAAAACGGGGGATTAAAAATCCGAGCCTATGCGCGAATAATTAAGAAATTGTAGGTCTCAAACGCGACCTGAGCGCAGCCTGATTCAGAGCGCTGCTTTCAAAAACGAGTGCGCGTTTACCTGGTCAAGCCCTGAGCTTCAGTCCTCGCTCACCTTAAGTAGATGTTAAAGCACTAGCGCGCTAACCACAATGGCGCCGCCAAGCGTGCACTAGTTACCCCCAAGATGGCGCTGGTATTCGGTGAAAGTGAGCAGGACCCGCCAAATGCGGTGATTGTACCAATTACAGAGCAAGTGAGGGCCAGAACACAACGCTAAAAACGAGGGTAAGATTAAACAAATTAAACTAAGATACAAAACGGGTGATTAAAAATCCGAGCCTATGCGCGAATAATTAAGAAATTGTATGTCTCAAACGCGACCTGAGCGCAGCCTGATTCAGAGCGCTGCTTTAAAAAACGAGTGCGCGTTTACCTGGTCAAGCCCTGAGCTTCAGTCCTCGCTTGCCTTAAGTAGATGTTAAGGCACTAGCGCGCTAACCACAATGGCGCCGCCAAGCGTGCACTAGTTACCCCCAAGATGGCGCTGGTATTCGGTGAAAGTGAGCAGGACCCGCCAAATGCGGTGATTGTAACAATTACAGAGCAAGTGAGGGCCAGAACACGACGCTAAAAACGAGGGTAAGATTAAACAAATTAAACTAAGATACAAAACGGGTGATTAAAAATCCGAGCCTATGCGTGAATAATTAAGAAATTGTAGGTCTCAAACGTGACCTGAGCGCAGCCTGATTCAGAGCGCTGCTTTCAAAAACGAGTGCGCGTTTACCTGGTCAAGGATATTATGATTTTTGCACGGCAACTTACCAGGAGTCTCCTTGTACAGCACTAAACTAGATGGGAGCTGTCTTAGACAAACATAGGGGCATATTACCAACAAGTAGCGATATTTATCGCTAAATAGGCTTAGCGATGATTTTTTTATCGCTGAGCATTGCCGGAATTTATCGCTGAGATAACGTGCTATTAGCAACGTTTATCTCCAAAGCGATACATTTTCCGGTGATAGCGGTGAAATGCGTGAATATCGCTGAGAATACAGCGATATTCATGCATTAGCAACGAAATGCTCTTAGCCATGTTATCCACCTCCCATTGGATAACGTGGCTAAGAACTGGTCTAGGCAGGTGTTCGTTTTTGGAGATATTCGCCCTTAGCGCGAATATTTCCATCGCTACGCCTGCCTTGCTAATAGGCGATAGCGACGTTAGCGACTGCTTTCAGTCACTAACAGGTTGGGTACGCCCACTTTGCATGTCATTAGCGATAAATATCGCTGACATGCAAAGCGGGCCCCAAACCGCTCGCTATCGCCTACAAGCTGTCGCTAACTGCTGTTAGCGACAGCTTGCTAATAGGGCGATAGAATTATCGCCGCTTAGCGGCCGAAAATGGCCGATAATTGCCTATCGCCCCCCTTGGTAATATGCCCCATAATTCCTAAAAGACCCCTCTGACTATCTGTTGGCTTTCGAGTGACCGCTACGTTTCTTTAGGCATGTGTTCAAGGGCTTCTCATTGTGTCCCTAGGTCAATTGACAGATCCCTTGCCTGCTCCTCTGGTGTCACTAAGATATCTTTTCATGTCAGGACAATCCCTATCTAGTTGACAAGATGTCTCCATTAGACAGAGGTCATCTAACCAGCAGCACTGCTGTTACTGTGATTTATTTTATACACCCTACCAGAGGCTGAACAGGTAATCAGTTATGTTGACCAATGCTTCAATATATTTGGAAAATGCATATACACATTTTATAAGGACAGTAGATAATTTTTCAGTTCTAAAAATAGAAAATTATATGTATTAATTCAGGGTTTCAATTGTCCTCGACTAGCAGACTGGAGGTGTTTCCTTCCAATAATCTATTGCATACAAATAGGATTAGCATTTTACCAAAGGGGCCAGGTGTAGCTCACTATTGCAGCACACAGGACGGATGCCCACAGCTACTGTAGTTTTATACTGTACCTATGTTTTTTTCATTTTTCACTTTATTTTGGTGCTACTCTCCATATTTAATTGTACTACTGTGGTGAAGAGAATTTGGTCCATAAACCACTAAATAGGGAACACAGAGTACAAGAATATATTAATAGAATGGTTGACTCATCCTTGGGCACCAAAGTAAAGCAACACATGCGATTTAGAGTTGAAGCCCCCTTCAAATTCTTTTAATCACTTTCCCATCAGAGTACTCATGTTCATCACACCTTCTTTGACCTGGTTTACAACAGAAGTCTCATTGTTCATAATTCTTTGAAGCATCAGGGAATCTATAATGATGTCAAACAACCGGGGCCAATCGGGTTAGCTGTTGAAAGCAGAAACAACATGTTCACTAGATAGACCTTTTTCTTGTTTCAGGTCAACAGGGCAACAGCAGCCATTTTGGGAAACTATAATTTCTCTTCTACATGCCTCACTGCTTGTCACTCCTGATTCTTCCTCCTTTCCACAAGTATATTTTAGGATATGATCATGAGAGATGAAGAGTGAGGAGTGAAGATAAAGGAATACTTAGTGGAAAATATGTGAGGAATTAGAAGTGAGAGATGAGGTGGGGTAATGAGAAGTCAGCTACTAAGAATGAAGAATGATGAAAGGAATGGAAATTGTGGAATTAATGGATTTTGAAGAGTGGGGGATAAGGAGGGGAAATGACTATGTGCTAAAGTGTACATAGAAGTGGAATATTTAGGATAAAGGATGCAGAGTGAGGTGTGAGAAGGAGGAACAGTTAAGGACCCAGATAGATTCTGCATACAAATTGAAAACAAATAGAGTCTACTTGACTATTAAGTCAGCCTGCAGCCCCAGTATGTTGCTTGACTTCTAAACTTCCTTTAATTACACATTAATATAACTCAGACATGATACTCACTCCTCAGTATTCCACATCTCGTAATAGTTCAAAATACCCACATTAAATCAAAACTTAAACTTACTTATAATTTGCCTTCGCTTCTGAGAAGTAAATCCATTATTTCTCACAATAGATGTATGCAAATTATAGGATCAAATCAAACTGAAACACACTAGGAAGCCTAAGCCTTGGAGTAAGAATATGTTTATTTAAATGTGTACTCCTTTATTGGAAACAAAACCACTATAATTGTGTGTCTCTTTGTTTTTCTTCTTTCAGACTAATAGAGATCATTAATTCCACTAATGCCCAAGTCTGTTTTCAAATTCAAATTCAAATTCAAAATTAGCTTTATTCGATTTGTTTGGTAAAAATCATAAAAGCATACAAAACATTTTATACAACAATTTTTCCCCAACGTTTAAAAAGTCGAAAAAGCCATTTTCACATGATAAGAACATAAAGTCAGTGATGTCATTTCAGAAGATCAACCTTAGGTCGAAACATGTACGAAGATTTAAATATATAAAAGTTACATCATAGAATTTCTAAATTTCATAACTGACTTTAAAAAACGAGAAACGACATAGATGACATACACATCATCTAGCAAAAGTAACTTAAAATAAGCGTTTTTGCATGTTCTTATGCCCCAGCATTTAAGGAGGGGTAATAAGTACAATTTCCTTGGGGCAGAATACAGTTTGCAAAAGAACATAACATGAATGTTACTTTGTGATGAGTGATCATCACACGGACAGATTAGATTCGGGGTAGACCAATCATTTTGTTTTGGTAAAGTAACCATACGAAAGAAAGTGCCTAGGCGGAGTCTGGTAAGTAACATACGGGGATAAGGTGCAGTTTCGGTCCTGAGATACAGTTGCAAGCCTTCAGTGGGAGTTATTCTTTGGTGGCTCAAAGTAGTATTTTTGAGTTTCTCAGCCTCCCATCTAATACCCTCCAGATGTGTGATTAGAAGTTTTCTGAGAGATGACCTAGAGAGGTTTTCTAAGGACTCTGGATCGTCAAAGTATTCAGGACAGCCAATCTTGGAAAACATCAACCGGACCTGTCGCAGCCATCTTATTTTAGATGCAGCGTCCAAATTCATACAATCACTGATCAGGTCTCTGTTAAGTTGGCATTCCTTGGTAGTCCAGATTTTGTGCCAGAGCAAGCACGGGGCCAGCTTTAAGGAGTCGCTAAGATATTTGAGGCCAGTCTCAATGTGAGTGAGATAAGTAGAAGTAGTTTTACCCACACCCAATAAATAACGGATAAAAAGGTTCTCACAGGTTTGGAGTGAGGACACATCTTCAAACCCCCATAGGCCTGCTCCATACGTAACCGTCGCTACACACTTTGCTTTGTAAACCTGTATCATCTCAGCAGTCGGCTTGCCCCCAATTTTCGCTGCAAAAGTTCTCAGGGCCCCAATGGCACGCGTAAAGGCAAGCCTCCTAGCCGATACTGCATGCTTCCAGTCTCCTTTTCTCCCAAAGACAACACCCAAATAACAAAAAGTATCCATGCTCTCAATTCTTTGCTCGTCAAGGTAGATCGAGCATTGTGACTTTTTACTCTTTTGGGTGCACGGCATAGAGAAGGTTTTGGAAATATTCACTTTTAGGTTTTTTTTTCCCATATAGGATGAAAATTCTCTAACCGCTCGCTGCAACCCCATCATGGTCCTAGACATAATAGCCGCATCGTCGGCATATAGTAAGATGGGTACAGGCCTATCATTAACAACTGGATAATCATTTTGAAACATTGTCAGGTGGTCTACAACAGAATTGATATAAAAACTAAATAGAAGGGGCGCAAGGATACATCCTTGCCTTGCCTGACCCCTCTGTTTATGGGAAATTTCTGTGTGCATTGTCCCTGGGTCCCGAACCTTACTCTGGCACCAGCCTCTCTATACAGTTCTTTAATAAATACAATGATGGTGGGATCCACCCCAATAAGCTCCAATGTTGACCAAAGCTGCAGATGATCCACACAATCAAATGCTGAGCTAAGGTCAACAAAGGTAACAAACAGATCCCCTTTTTTGGCCTCAGTATATTTTGCCATCAGTAGGGACAGATTTAAACATTGTTCTTGAGTGCCTAGCCCTTTTCGGAAACCATATTGGAATTCCGTGATGATCTTGTTTTCTGTCTCCCAGTACTGGATTCTCTTGAGGATAATCCTTCCCGCAATTTTCATAAGGCCATCTAATAGGGATATAGGGCGATAGCACGCCGGATCGTCCCTATTTCCCTTTTTAAAAATGGGGACAACAATGGCTTCTGACCAGGTTTTAATTAAGCCACATTTATTTCCCATGTTCAAAACATTAGTTAGGAGTGGAGTCCAAAGTTCCAAGTTTGCTTTATAGACATCAACTGGTGTGTAGTCCGGACCAGGGGCTTTCCCTGAAGGGCTTTCCCTAATTGCATTTTCCACTTCTAAGGTGCTGAAGACCAAATCAATTGGATAGGGGGAAGCTGGGGGGTCACTTGACTGATGAACCTGTGTAGATTTGTTCAGGGGTGAAAGAGCCCGTTGTTTATTCGTGTTGTCCCCCTGGCTATTGGTATAAAGTTTACCATAGTGTTCAACCCAGCGCTCTGCTGTGATTGCTACATCTATACAGTTCTCAGTATCCTTAGTATTATAAGCTGATCTAATCACTTTCCAGAAAAGGTTAGTATCCTTATTCCTGGCCGCTTCTCCCAAAGCTTCCCAGGCCTCTCGTTTCCTAGTTGCTTTCCTGAGGTTAATCTCTCTCTTATACTCGCGTCTGGCCTCAGAGATTAGGACCCTGTTTTTCGGGATGGCCTTTAGAACTTTCTTCAAGTTCTTTAAGTACACCTAGGGTCAAACCACCCGGTAGCGCGTTTCCCCTTCTTTTTATGGCTCTTGGTAAGAAGGCTTTTTATGTGCTCCTGAATATTAACGAAAGCTGCCATAATCGCCTTAGGCTCAGTGTCTTCCTCTAAACAGACAGATATGTCTGCAAAACAAGAGGTTGTTAGGTTGTAGAGAAAGATTGTAGGGTTTAGGGTCTCCCACTTGAGCACATAGCCATTTAACTTCGTTAAAGTAACCTCCAGTGGATAGAGTGGGCCGCTAATTTCCTTTGCTTTCTCCTGTGGGAGCCTGACCCCAAAGGTAATAGGGTAGTGATCACTCATTGGTTCATCCCCTATCTCCCAAGAGGTTATAAAATTAGGTATAGTGGGGGATATGAGTGCAAAGTCGATTATACTTTCACAACCTCTTCCATTGTATGTTGGGGCAAAGGGAACTGGTGGAGAGCATACCTGATTAATGAAGGTGAGGTCGAAAGTAAACACAATGCTGTTAAGGAGAGACCCCAGCTTGGTGTGTGAGAAATGGAAAGGACCGTCCTCCTCTCGATCTGCAAGGCCGCACAAACCTAACTCAGAGAGTGGACAGACGGTACAGTTAAAGTCTCCCACCCACAAAACTGTACTGTCTCCCAGGTTTTGATCTCTCTCCTTGTGAATATAGCTCAACATTTTATTCAGGATGCATTCCATTTCATTTACAGGCATATTATTATAAAAGTTCACCAGTATAAACTTTTGTGTGGCGCCCCATTTAAACGAAAGGATTTGAAAGTATTGATCCAAGTGGAAATTGTACACCTTTATATCCCCTATATTTGAAATATATATACACAGGCCCCCTTTGTTACGCCCCTGGGTGGCGGGAGCCGCGGGTGAATGGAATGTACGATACCCCATGATATGCCTTTCCTCTGCGAGCCAAGTTTCTTGCAGGCAAAGTATATCATGCTTCCGGACGCTCTCCAGCCATGATGTCTGCCTGATCTTATTACCCAAGCCTGCTACATTCCAGGATAATAGTGAGTGTTTCGGTTCCCTAGCCACCTGGTGTGTGTGACCCACATACTCCATAGCATCAGCCTGGTCTTGGGGATGTGCCCTGTCTAGATGTTGTATGACTTGCGCAAAAGGCGGGTGACGGGCAAGGGAGGTTTGGGTCGCCATCGCATGGGTCAAGTTATTAGGAATATGTGGCGATGTGGTACTATTACTGGCAATTATTGTTTGCATTTGGTCACTTGATCGTGGGGATTGATCGTCGGTTTCCAGTCAATCCACCTGATCTAAGCAAGCAAACCTATTCATGGTAGGTACACCTTCCCACCACTTGTTAGTGGGCTGCCAACCCTGTCCTTGACCCTTCCATCTATGATTATGGACCATAGTCCAAGCCCCAGGATACTCAGCTACCTGTTTAGGGGGATAAAAGAAGGTAAGGGGTTTGGTGACAATTGTTTGCTCCGCCATATATGGATCCCATGTGGTGATAAGGTGGGCAGTGTGAGGGTCAGCAAAGGACACCACGATACAATCTCCTGGTATCGATTTATAAGTACGGCCCACCCAGGGAACTCTCCTGGCCATAAGGACCCTGCTCCTGTTGGTTTGTGGGATCTGCCTATTGGTGTTCAACCAGTGGATCACTTTATTTTTTAGGGACCACTGGGTTTCAACAATATCAGAGGCGAGCGGAGGTACCCCGGCCAAAATAACAACATAAGCCCCAGCCTCAGGGGGGAGGTCAATATAGCCCCCACGAAAGTTCTGATGATTCAGGTGTGAGTTTGGTAAGGGCTCTAGGAGAGGAGTGGCAGAATTACTCGCCTTTTGGTCAAATCTAGTGGAAGGTTTAGGCTGGACATGTTTTTTAGTGGATTCTTCCTTGCCTTTTGGAAGATTGGCAGGGGCATTAACAAATTTCCTCGGTTTGGGGATTGGTGTCGGCTTAGATGATGGGGTGGGTAAGGGTGCAGGCAAAATCAGAGGGACAGGAGGGTCCTCCTTTGACACTGTGGCTACTTTAGTGTTAGTCTTAAGGTCTGGGACAGATTGAATACCAACATTACTAGCCAGGGGTAAACCCTCGTTAATATGGGGATGTATTGCTTCCAGCTGTTTTAGACTAAGTGTGGCCAGGGATACTAATGTTTTATCCATTTCAAGTAGGTGATTCTCAATACGAGACAGTCTGAGTTCGAATGGTGTCAATAGTTGTTTTAACGTGACCCAGACAGTTTGAAGAAAGTCTTCATCATCACCTGGATTATCCGTATCCCTCTCTATCTCTTTTAGCCCTCCCGGTGTTAGGTTATCTACAGGAATAGTAGGATTCTCGACCACAAGGGCATTAATGGGGTTAAGAAGATTGGAATTATTATCACCCCCTATTGGCTGTGTAACTAACGGTGGTATTTGTTTGCAATCCCCTACGTTGGGTAGAGTTCTTCTACGATTGAAAAACTGCTGCCTAGCCACTTTGGCTTTTTTGCGAGCATAGGCAGATTTTACATTATTTTTTTTCTTCTTCAAAGCATAGGAACCTGAATTTGTGCTTTTTGCTACAGAGAAGGAAGGGGCAGTTATAACCGGCAAGATGGTAAGATTTTCCTGTTCGGTAGGTAGTGCACCCTCATTAGGTTGGACGGTCATGGGTGAAAAGATGAGGGAGGAATCTAGTGATGGTGAAGAAAAAGAAGGGGAATGATGAACATCCGCAAGGATCAACAGAGGAGGGGGGCGTTCAGCCGGCTGGGGGGAAACAGCGGACGCGATATTTCCCAGAGAGGATTTTTTGGAATTAGCAAAAGTTTGGGAGAGTCTACGTGCCGCATCTAACTCGATTGAAACCCTTTTCTGCATTTTTGTGATTTCTACATCTATAGCCAGATTTGTTTTTGCTAGAAAATTGTCCAAGGTGCCTTTTGACTTAGTTAATCCCAGTGCAGTCTTACTGCGAGTCCCCCGAGTACACATGATGTGTGACGATTATGTTTTATATGTAGTACTCACAAAGCTCAAGGTCCAGGCACAATGGCGATGAGGGGAACCAAGGGGGGTGGGCCAGGCCAGACCTCTTAGACCTCGAACGGCCTCAAACGGCCCGCTCTTAGCCCGGTCTTCGCCCCGGGCTGCGTCCCGCGCTGCGGGAGAACTGGGTCAGTAAATAGGTGATCGGGTAGACAAGGGGGCGTGGCAGCGGGGAGAGCGGACCGGAAGTTGGTGAGTGGTCTTGCAGGGACTCCTAGGCAATGGAGTCCCCTGCACGCTCGCAGCCCCGCTGACCGCACTCACCCGGTAACTCTGCAGTCCTTCCCCTGTGTCCCGGTTGTAAAATGCACGCAGCGGCACCCGCGGAGCGGGTGCGGCAAGAAGTGACAGGAATCCTTTGAAGAGGCGCTGAGGGCAGTTCAATCAGCCAAAAAGTGCGTCCGTGCTCTGGAGGGCGTCCCGCCGGAGAAAAAGAGATGAGGGTTTTTAAGCACACACAGCTGCAAAGGGCGGGGGGCGGCAGCGGGGAGAGCGGACCGGAAGTTGGTGAGTGGTCTTGCAGGGACTCCTGGGCAATGGAGTCCCCTGCACGCTCGCAGCCCCGCTGACCGCACTCACCCGGTAACTCTGCAGTCCTTCCCCTGTGTCCCGGTTGTAAAATGCACGCAGCGGCACCCGCGGAGCGGGTGCGGCAAGAAGTGACAGGAATCCTTTGAAGAGGCGCTGAGGGCAGTTCAATCAGCCAAAAAGTGCGTCCGTGCTCTGGAGGGCGTCCCGCCGGAGAAAAAGAGATGAGGGTTTTTAAGCACACACAGCTGCAAAGGGCGGGGGGCGGCAGCGGGGAGAGCGGACCGGAAGTTGGTGAGTGGTCTTGCAGGGACTCCTGGGCAATGGAGTCCCCTGCACGCTCGCAGCCCCGCTGACCGCACTCACCCGGTAACTCTGCAGTCCTTCCCCTGTGTCCCGGTTGTAAAATGCACGCAGCGGCACCCGCGGAGCGGGTGCGGCAAGAAGTGACAGGAATCCTTTGAAGAGGCGCTGAGGGCAGTTCAATCAGCCAAAAAGTGCGTCCGTGCTCTGGAGGGCGTCCCGCCGGAGAAAAAGAGATGAGGGTTTTTAAGCACACACAGCTGCAAAGGGCGGGGGGCGGCAGCGGGGAGTCTGTTTTCATTTTGTAGCTGTTCTGTTCATATATTCATAATCCCCTATCAAAAGAAGTTTTGCAGTTGCTACTTAGCAAAGATGTCCCCTCTTCCATAATATTCATTACCACTTTTCCTTCTGTGACAACAGCAATGTGGATGGTTTGATGACCATTTTTACCATTCCTGTATTTTTATTTCTTGCCAACAGAAATCTAACCTGTAGCTGTCTGTCTGCAACCAGGTGTCCACTATAGTACAGCAGACATACACATACGTGCGTCCATCGGGTACAGAAAGGGATCAAGCCAATTTAGCTATTGGCTGTTTGCATTTTCGTAGGAGTAGCCCTATGGTGAGTGAGCTGACCATAAGCTAAAGCATTTCAAGGAAAGTTACAAGGGAATTTATGTAGCCCTCTATGGTAACCTCATCACTGTAGTGCATGTAATTCTACTACCCTCGCTTGTCTGTGCCCCACCATCACATTGCAGAATGGGGACCCATGACAATTTGCTTTCGCCCACAGTTGCCCCCTACCTGGTGCCAGCACTGCTTCAAGTTTTGCTAATCCTTATTAAATTGCGTCACCAGCATTGGCAAAGCCAATTTGGTTGCTTGCCATTGTCAATTAAAAAAAACGGTTGTAAAATGGCAACTGTAAATGCATACGCATTGAACTTCATACAATTTTTTTGCTTTCCAAATAAAAATCTCAACTTGAAAAAAAGGTTTGTAAAAAGATGTTATGTTAAATATGAATGTAAATTATTTATATCTATTTATTATTAGGTAGAACTAAAGACAAACATGTTACAGAAGTTTTAACTGAATTGTGAATTGAAAAGTGTATTATTTAAAGTATATTAAATACATTTTAAATAATTTTCTCCGTATTGTATAAATAAATAAATTCCCATTTAAAGTAAAAAATGGAATTTTTTATTATGCATTAATAATTGTTAAGTGATGAATAGAATGAATGCAATTCACTTATATTTAATACAATTTATTGTTACACTAAGGGGTCGATTTCGATCCGGTAAAATCCTCGTCCGTACGAATCGTATCCGGAGCCGTTTCCATACGACTTGTACGGACGCCGTACGACCGGACGATTCCGATCCCGATCGGCCGACCCGGACGCGATTCGTACGGTACACGTCGATTCGTACGGAAAAGCGCACGATCACCTACACACCGTACGGCGCGTACCCCCCATGATCGCAGGGGTACGCGCCGTGCCCCTGTGATCATGCGGGGTACGTGCCGTACACCCAGCGTACATGGGGTACGGTGCGTACCCCATGTACGCTGGGTGTACGGCACGTACCCCGCATGATCACAGGGGTACGGCGCGTACCCCTGCGATCATGGGGGGTACGTGCCGTACCCGGGGGTGGCGTTCCGTACCTGTTTCGGCGCGAACTCTGCGTTTACGACTGTTTTCGGCTCCCGTAGGAAAAGGGTCGTACGGCGCGTACCCGACACGAATCGTACTTGCTGGGTCGTAAAAACCAGCCGCGAACCGTAGTGATGTCGCGTACAGCCGGTTCCGAGTGAAACTCGTACGGAGATTTGAGTCGTACGGAGTCCTGTACGACTCGTACGGAGTTTGGCACCTGGTACGGATCGTACTTCGTCGTACGTACGGGACGTCTACAGGTACGATTCGTATGGGGAAAACACTCTCCGTACGACGATTCGGAGCGCATTTTACCGGATCGGAATCGACCCCTAATTGTTAAATGCAAAACAGTTTATTACAATATTTTATAATTAAATTAAAATAATTGTAATTAACTGATATTAACTGGACCAAACTCTTACGATAAGGACAATGTAGAAACTGCAAGTGAAACTTTGTAAAAGGAGAATTCTACTACGAACGTGAATGGGGGCGTCATATTTGAGTTCCTTTACAAGATGATCGAGACTAACTTGGTGATTGAGAAGCACCAGGAGTCTACTTTATTAATTGAAGAAGAGGAATGTATTATCATTATAGTGACGTTTAGGGATAATCTTGTAATATAGATTTAAGATGTTAGATGGTTGTGGTGAAGACAGTGGCTTCTGGAAGAACGGTCTTCTTTTTACAGATTGTTGGTGTACTTTTTACTAGTTGGATTTAAGTGTCAAAGTAGCAGATACGAGTAATGATATGAAAGGTGATTTTGTAATTTTGATCTTAGTATCTTTATTTACCTCTTGGGTTCTATGTGCACCAGGGCAATCAATTGATTACAGAACTTTCTTACTTGTTTCCTTTAAACTTTCCATGATATCACTATGGGTGATTTGGGACTTTATACTTCATTCCTTTATGAACTTGATTTTGGACCCAGGTCCGAATGTTAAGATAAATTTAGATACAGACAAATAAATAGAGGTGCAATGTTCTCATATTATTTATTTTGGGTTGCAGCCCTGATGAAGTCATGATGCACTAAGAATTGCATGACGAAACACGTGTTGGCTGCGCTTTTGGAGTTTAAGGCCATACTTTGGAACTGTATATAATTCCAATGAAAGAATATTTCTGTTGGATTTGGTGACCTTTTGAATAAGGAATATTACGCGGACTCTTGATGGGCAGATGCACTTGGTTATTATATATTTATCTAGCAACGAAGTCCCGTCCGATTTGCCTCTTTTTCTCAATATGGGACTACATGGGGAAATGGATAGGTTAACTTCTGTGCGCTGGTCGTGTTGTATGATACTTTGTTTCAAATAAGGTAGACACGGTGGATGGCCCTGTTTTAAATGTATTGACTTCTCTGGTAGTTTTGAATCCTCTGTTACAATGTACCTTGATATAATGAGACTGTGAGACCAACTCGACAATTACCGGTATCTAATTTTTTTTATTTTGCATTTTTTATTGCCTCTTGGACTATGTATTAGAAAGGGCGGCCAAGACCTATGGCGGGACCCTCCTCAAGTTATCAAGCTTTTGGGATTAAGCCAGTTTTTCTGATATAGAGAGGTAAGACTTTCTTTTTATTTACCACATAAAGTGGACATTAGATATTGAACCCTTACAGAGAATTCTCACAATGGATCCATAATATGTACGAACTATGGTCATTGTGAATGGCTGTATTTTAAATAACTATTGTACATAGAAACTCTATTACAATTAGTTGTTCTTGTTCACAGAATAGAAACACCCTTGATCACTAATTGAGTGACTGGCTGTTTTATGATCCATATTTGGAAATTGCCTACTGTGAAACAAATTGTAACAATATTAGGAGGAGCTTAACACAGCGGATTTGTTCTCTCACTTCAATAGGTGAGAAATTTTCTCTTGTTTTTCCTTTCTTATTTTACTTCTTTTCTTTTTTCTCGTTTTTACAATTTACGTGTTTTGATGGTTGGGAACTGGAGATCAATGCAATACGACAATATTTGAAGAATCAATGGACAGTTTATGTGGGCTGTTTCAAAATCATGTTTAAAATTGCTGATACTTGAAATCTATCAATGTGTAGAATCTATGTCCCCCCGTACCCGTGAGATGATATACACATATATATTTTTGGAAACTTAGAATAATTTATTGGAAAGTGCTTTTCTCTGCTTTGTACTGTGTTTCCTGGGGTTTCCCTTCCAAACTAGGAACCAGTGTAACATAATGTGATTGAAGCACATAGACACATTTGTTTTTAATGTAGTGTTTTGTAAGTTGATGTTTTTTTATTTTTTATTGTATGTTTTTCAAGCTGTGTATTGATTGCACATTTTTAATTGTTTCAGCCCTGACGAAGTTCAGTGTGAACGAAACGCGTTGGCTGAGGAGTCTGTTTTTATGAGAACTAATTAAATAAAGGGAATTTTGGAATAAGATTTGGAGCTTTCGAGTACTCCTTTTGGTGCACCGTCCCTACTTATACGAACCTTTTGAATAAGGACCTACTTTTGAACTGCAATTGAACACAACTGTATTTACAATGATTCTGGATATATGAGAAATTATCATTTGAAGAAGGAATTCGCTGTACCTATAACTAAAATATTTGGATTTACTAAGGAATCAAATTGCTTACATATACTGTTTAATTTAATATTATAGTGCTCAGGGAGGAATTGCTGTTTAGTTTAGGTTGTGCCCACCTAGTGGGTATTTGTGGGGTTGTTTGTTAACCGACCCCTCCACCCTTTAAAGCACTACCCAACTTCAGTAATTGTTAACCTTGCCTGAATATTTAGTAGTGCGCCCAAGTCTAGACCTGGTTACCAATAGTGTTTGTTGAGTTTCGGCATTCACAAATGCTTCTTATGTAAATTACATGAACAAATGATTGTCTTCCCCAAAGCTGGGATAAAAGTGGCAAAAATGATTACTTCTTACATGGAATGCATATACCAGTTAAAAATTTAAAATACTCCCTCAAGGATCCCAATCCAAGCACCTTTAGAAAGGCATAGTAAGGTATCATCTTTCGAGGTAAAGTGCTTATGTTGCCTAATCTTAGGGAATCTGTCAAGAATATAATAGCAGTGCTTTCAACTTCAGGGCTAAGGGCTATTCCCAAACATTGCACTTCAGCAAAAACTTATATACATAAAAAGCCTTAAGCAGGGATTTTGAATCCCTTTAATTGAGGCCTAAATATCAAATGTGTAGTCAAGTGCAGGAAGTGAGGTCTCAATGGATGAAACAACAATTATTACAACAGGGGAAGTGGCAATGGGACACATACTTTCCTTGTTGGGATTATGCCCGAATGTGACCTGGCCTTGTAGTTTGAGGCGGACTGTTCTTATTGAAGCAGGACCCAGATTGATTTGCCAATGGCTGCTTCCTGTCTAACTTGTCATGGTGGCTCCAACTCTGTGGAGTTCCATTTTCCAGCAGCTGCCTGCTGACTGGTGAAGGCACCCTGTTTGAGACTACCTGTTACATCAATAAATGTCAAGTATTGATCAATCAGAGTACGACGTCTTTACTACATTTTTGGCAATGAGGACTGGCTGATGAGATGGGATGTAGATGAAGAAGTAGTAGTTAGTACTGAATGGGAAGGAGCAGTAGCAAGCATGGGTGATGTTGTTCATTGGAGTAAAGAAGTAGTGAATTTGAATGGTGTACTGCCATGAATAATGACAATGTGTTGAGAAGCATGATAGAGATGATAAGGAAAGGGGAAGACGGAAGAGTAGTCTGCCCAGCATTGTGCGTCCCTATGGAAAAGTCCTGGAGCAACTTTCTGAACTTTGATGGAAAAATGGTCATGCGTGGTGATAAAATTGTCCACCCTAGTAAGGTGCATAAAGACTTCTTGATATTGCACATGAGGGACATTTGGGATAGATTATTACACAAAAAGATTGAGGATGGAATTTTGGTGGCTTGCAATGGGCAGCGATGTAGTAGAGTGGGTGGGACGTTGTCCAGCATGTAAAGAAAGTGAGAAGAGGTTAAAAATTGGTGTACAATCTGACTTAGGTGGTATTTGTGACCCAGGCAATGTTGGCATAGCATGTGCTTGGATTTCATGGGACCGTTGTGGAGTTAGGGTCGAGGAAGAATTTCACTATGGTAATTGATGATGTCCATTCTAAATAGTTGTTGGTAAAATTCCTGTCTGTGATCTCTACCACAATAACTATAAGAGCACTGCGTGAAGTCTTTCATGAAGAAGGTTTCCCCATTGTCCTAATTACTGATAATGGGATGCAACTGACATCTGCAGAGCATCAAATCGAATCGTACGTTACTTGTATAGCATAGCTTACAACCCATGAGGGTATCCAGACATTGGGCTGAAGGTTTCAGTCGAAAAAGCCAGGTTTTGAGTATCTTTCTGAAGTCTGTCAGTGAGGGCGATGTTCGAAGGTGGAGGGGGAGGGTATTCCAGGACTTGGCCAGGAGGTTGGAGAAGGAGTGTCTTCCGAAGCGGTGGCGGCAGATATGCCGATTCTGTGAGAGGGTGAGGTGGGCAGAGCATTGGTTTCTGGATGGTTGATGGAAGTTCAGGCAGTGGTTCATGTATGCAGGTCCCTGGTCATTGAGGCTTTGTAGGCATGGATCAGTAGCTTGAACTGGCATCTCTTCTGGCTGGGAAGCCAGTGGAGTGCTCTCTGTTGCTGGGTGATGTGGGTCATTTTAGGGAGATTGAGGATCAGTCTGGCTGTTCCATTTTGTATCAGTTGAAGTCTTCTCATGAGTCTGCTGGTGGTGCTTGCATAAAGTGCATTGCTGTAGTGAAGATGGCTGGTGATGATGATGAGGGCCTGCATCATTGTGTTTCTGGTGCTGATGGGGAGCCATTTAAATAGCCTGCAGAGCATGCAGAGAGTAAGAAAGCAGGCTGAATAACAGTGTTGACCTGTCATTTCATGAAGACTTTGCTGTCCAGTATGATGATGACGTCCCGGGTGTGGTCTTATGGTGTAGGGGTGGATCTGAACCTGGATGACCACCAGTTGTTGTTCCAGGGAGAGGTGTGAATGCCAAAAAAACAGCACTTCAGTTTTGTCCATGTTGAGCTTCAGGCAGTTGTCCTTCATCCAGGCGGAGACGATTTTCATGCAGTTGTGGATGTTGGACTTCGTGGTAGTGGGTTCCACTGAGAGCGAGAGGAGATATGAAACATTTTTTAAATATGTTGTGGGATAAGACATTCACAGACCGCTTTGTGTAAGCCCCTTGCCAATGGAATTGTGGAAAGAGCAAATTGCATGATTAAAGGGGCCCTACAAATAGCTGAAGCTAACAGATTAAATATGGAAGTCATGATTTCAGATCTAGTGGGGTCTTATCGCACAACAGAAAACATGGTTACTGGGAAAACTCCCTTTTGCTTGATGAGGGATCGGAAAATTATTTCCATGCTCAATCCCTCATGGATGGGAAATGTGATTGAAGGCATGGGTGTTGCATGTGACAGAGTTCAAACAGAGCATGGCAAGTCTAAAATGTTCACTTTGGGTTACGGGTTACGCACTCCGCGTTTGATTCTTAGGTGAGCAAAGCTGTGGTGTACATCAAAGATATCACCCCCCGACTGGAAGGTGTGGTAATCAATGCAATGTCCGTGGCACCTAAGATAAGTGCCAACTCTATGAGCACAACCTAAAGAAAACGAATAACGTTTTTATCCAGTCTATTCAATTCCAATAAAGGTTAAACCAAAAATGCGTAGAATTCTTGTTGTTTATTTCATGTTGTTTTCACATGAGCATTGCTTGTTCAAGAGGTTCAAATTTGTAGATTCCATAATACATTTCTAGTATCACAAATTGTATCACATCATAACCTCATCACCCAATGCATTTCGGACAATCAGTCCTTCAACCAATTTCTCTTTCAGATTCCCTTCTCAAAGTGACATGCCATATTTTATTAAATAGACTGCGGTCATGGGCAGAAGACGCTGGTGTGATTTCTGAGGTACAATATGGCTTCCGCCAGGGCTTAGGCACGATAGAACAGAGGCTAAACCTAAATTTATTGATGGGTAACTACACACAGGCCCAGCAGGGGAAGTTATTTGTAGCCTTCGTGGACCTTAGCTCTGCGTTTGACTGTGTTAGACACAACAAACTCTGGAGCATCCTTGAGGATATGGGAGTGGAGATACCACTCAAACTTCATGAGGCAGCTATACCAAGACGCTTGTTCTAGGGTCCATTATGGAACCATGGGAGAGTGCACTGTTAAATTTCCAATAAGCAAAGGGGTGAGACAAGGATGTGTCTCTGCCGTCTTTCTTTTTACCTTATTAATTAACGGGCTAGGCCAAGTTTTAGTCAGTCAATGCCAGGATTTGCCACTCATTGTTAAGCGCCCAATTCCTGCATTATTGTATGCAGACAACACTGTTTTAATTTTACCCAATTTGGGTTACAAAGAGTAGTGACCAGTTTTGCTACATGTGTGGAAAACTTGGGTCTGCAAGTAAATACTTCAAAAACTTTTATTAGGAAATGTGGAATGAACAGTGTTAAATCCTGCAACAATTTTAAAAATAATATCAAGGTTGACTGTATTAGCAGATTTCCCTATCTGGGTATTCATTTTGATCAGAGAGGGACCTGGAAACATGATGTTTCAATTAGGAAAATTCTACTATCTAAAGCCACCGCTAGAAAATTGGGCAGAAGGCCGGTCGTGAAATGAATGCAAATTTACAAAGCTAAGTGTGTCTCAACTGCAATGTACGGTGTAGGCATCTGGGGCTATGCTGACTCCCAGCCCCTGCATTTAATTGAGAATGCCTTTGTGAGATATCTTTTGGCAGTCCACAATAGCACTGCTACCTACATTTGCCATGCAGAGCTTGGGTTCCCATACATATCTGACTTAATTAAGATTCAACAGATTCTATTATGGCACAAAATATGGGCAACAACACATACTGGTCTTAACCGGGATATTATAAACGACTGTTTGAAGCTCTATAGGATGTCCTGTGTTCCCTGGTTAGATTATATTAAAATATTTACGTCAGATATCGGGCATCCCAAATACTTTGCTAATCCGGATAGTATTACATTAATCTCAAGAAAACCCCTGAATGCAGACTGTTTAATGCACCTAGAGACAATTAGACTTGCAAAATAAATAGTCAAGCCCACAGTCCTGGAAAATCAATTGTTAATGTCATGTTGTGGCATCCAGCCATATCTCGTGTATGTAACAGAGACTTTTGACAGGTTGTTGGTGACCTGTTTTCACCTGGGGATTTTTCATAGACTTACAAGTTTCCCAGTCATGAATGACTGGTCTAAAACCCTAGGCATATGTCCATGTGACAATTTGTCTAACAGTCTACAATGCACATTCTTTTTTTTGGGAAATTTTATTCTGTCCCTAGAAAAAGATGGATTGTTCCCATTTTAAAGATTTTAGGCCTGAGACAATTTTGCCCAGCATTTTGAAACAATACAACTTTTGCAGTACAACATTTTTACCAGTCCTTTAGCAATGTTTTTGAAATGCATGATCAAATCTAGAAAAACAATGTAGAAAATTAACCTGGCTGTTAATAAATTATTTTTTATTACTTTTAAATTAATCTATATTCATCCAATGCACTGCTTGTAATTGTATGTGATAAAAATTGTGTTTTTATGATTTATATTTTAAAACTAATAGAGTTTATTTTGATTTGATATGACTACACCATCATGCACTAACCAGAGAAAGATAAAACCCCTGCTGACTACTTTCCATGAGTGCCGGTACAGTGCCCTGGTACCCATTCCTGAGCGGCTGAATTCTACATGATACAGGTCCATACAGGTCATAAGGTCCAATATGCCTGCTGCTATTTCATTAGAACAAATCATTGCTGCAACAAGCAACAATAATGACATGTTGATGCTAAAAGACGTTATTGCACATAAATCCTGGAAACAGCGCACTCAACCTCTCACACGTAACCTCTTGACAATGGATATCACCTGATGGTGGTTATCGATAAATACTCCATTGGTAGAAGATCTCTCATTGACCACTCAAGAAAGAGTCATCGAGAGGTTAGATGGCATTTTTGCAACATGTGGTGCTCCTTCAATTCTAAAGTCTGACAATTACCCACCATTCAGCAGTCGAGAATTCAGAGACTTTCTTAAACATCTCAATATAAAGCAACAGAAAAGCATGCCTCTTTGGCCACAAAGCAAATGGCGTTGTTGAACACTTTATGAGCACACTTAAAAAGACTGTCCAGCATGCTACATTGGAGAAGCTTGATTTTTGTTTACATTTATTTTAATGGGGAGAAGCTTGATTTTAAGTCTGCTCTCCATGCTGCTCTAGGAGCTTACCGGTCAACTTCTCATTTACCAACAGGTGAAAGTCGTGCCACCTTGATGTCCGGGAGAGCCATGATGACCAAGTTACCACGATGGACCAACAGAAGGTCTACAACAGATGGTGTACTTTGTCAAACAGACTTGTGCCATAAGCTAAAGATGAAAGTATATGCTGACAAGTGTTGATGTTCCAAGAACACTTCTTTCAATAGAAGTGATTGAGAATTGGTGCGACAACAGATACAATGTAAATCTGTTGCTCCCTTTGCTGCTGAACACTTTTAAGTTGTGAATAATAAAGGATACATGGTGACTGCTCACCACGCTGTAAAGTTCATTACGCTAAATTTTTGCACTTCAGGCATCTGCCTCATCATTCGCCAGTACCTGATGTCAGAGAGGAGACTGGTTCGATTGAGACTGGTCCCTGCATCACCACTGCCAGCCATGGACACTTCTCTTCCCTGTTCCCAGCCTCAAAGGATACAATAGGAGAGTTTGGTCAGAGCTCCACAACAACTTATCGAGAAATTGTAAATGTAATAAATATATATATATATGGAAGGGTTTTGCTGTGTTTTACTCCTCAGTCCATACTACCATACAGTTCCAGAGGATCACAGGCAAGGCAGCACTCGTCCTCAGCAAAGAGTTTCAGGTAAGTTTAAGTTGTTGTGGTATTTGCCATTTTTATTTTTTTAAATATTTCTTCATTTTTAGTTTTCATAAAAGGTGCAAAGTGCAAGATCTCCAGTGCATCAGACACAAACAAAATGACCTACGCGTTTTGGGCAGAGGCCTTTGTCTGGGTCATGTGATCAAAGGTGCGGGGTGTTTAAAAAGAGGTTGGTAGGCCCGCACTCTCTTGCAAAAAAGAAAACGTCCCATTTTCTTTTCAGCTTTTTAAAGGAACAGTGATATAAGGCACATTACAAATTGCATTTGCTGACAGCGAAGTTTCACTGTGCTCAAAAAGTACCCATAGTGTATAAAATTGTCAATGATCTTGTAATGGACTAGGGAAGGATGAAAATGGCGAAGTACCCACACAATTATGTAATGCATCACGCACAGATATCTCTTTTACCATTTCCACGATAAAGTATCCAGAAGAGTTAATCCACCAAATAGTGTTGTAATACAGAATTGAGTTTGTGCATCCTATCCACTAATTCATGTCTCATCATGACCCACATTATGGATATCATTGCTCCAAACCGTGTTTTTATAAAGGATATGTATATAAATATATGTGAATGATAAGCTTTTCCGAAGCATGGTAAAGTACCTGAGGGCAGATTTATGTCGGACTTGCGCCACGTTTACGCCGCTGTTGCGTCACGCAACTGCGCGGAAACGTGGCACATCCCTGCGACCTATTTACAACGTGACGCATCTAGGCAGATGCGTCACGTTGTAAAGCCCTGTGCCACATGAAACCTGCGTCAGGTTTCATGTGGGCGTTCTGTCGCAGGGTGGGCGTTCCCTCGTAGGAAAGCCCCGTAAAACTGACGCAGTGAAATCTACAAGATTTCACTGAATCAGTTTTAAGACGCTGCTGGGTCAAATCCTTACGCCTGCTTGAAGCAGGCGTAAGGAGTGACGCACCACGTTATGTATGGGTGGCCTCTGTACATTGCAGGAGTTGCGTCGCACTTGCGACGCTACTCCAGCAATGCCCCGCCCGTACACCACAAGATGCGTCACGCATCTGCCCTTCCTTGCACCATGGTGCGCCGCATTGTAAATGCGGCGCATCTGTGGTGCCGCAAGGAGGGAATTGCATGATGCATCAGTTCTGGCGCATCCCTGCTGATTTGCAGAGATGCGCCAGAACTCATAAATCTGCCCCCTGATTCGGTGAAAATATTGTCCATATTACATGGCTTATCAAATTCAGGTTCGAGTTGGAGTTTCATTTCGAGCTTCTAGATTAATTTAAGTTTTGTCATTAAGTGCAATCACTAGTTTTGAATGATGTATCAAACGCAGACATAGTAAAAAAAAAAATCAGTGATGCATAAAAATTCTTCTACCAAAAGTGCTGTGAGACACAACATTAACAAACAATTAATTAAACACAATGGTTTTTGTTGCAAATCAAGTACCCTTGTGATTCAGTCATTCCCAATTAAAGAAAGGTATGCAGTTGAGCATCGGTATTGACTCCCCACGGCATCTCCGTTCCCTTAAAAATGATCCATTTCGATTCTGCTTGTCTCAACAGACGATTCCGATCATCTCCTCTGAAGCTAAAGGGAATGTGTTCTATTCCATAGAATCTAAGATTGTCATAGACGCCTTCAGGTGTGTTCCAAATATGTTTGGCGATGGCATATGCAAAGTCTTTATTTTTGATTGCCCTTAAATGTTGAAGTATGCAAAGCTTTAGTTTGTTTGCTGTGCTTCCTATATATTCTTTTCCACGTTCGCATTTAAGATACAACATGGGTGGTTTCACATGTTATACTTTCCTTGATGTTTTTATGTTCTCCCAGTTGAGTATCAATTTTTTGTTGATTTAAACCATATTTGCAGGCTTTGCATTTTGGACACTTGAAGAATCCTTTCGCTTTTAGCCATTGCATTTTACTGCCATCTTGATATGTTTTGTGGTAGTGGCTGTGTGTTAGAATATCTCCAAGAGATGGGGCCTTTTTGTTTGTTATGTTGAGATGATCCGATGTTATTACTTTTATATCCTCATCTTTTCTCAGAATATTCCAATGGTTCTAGAGAGCATTTCTCATGGTCTTGCTGGCTGAATTATATTGTGCCATATATCTCACTTTGTTGGTTTCCGGATCATTATCTGATATTGTGGTTGTTTCTTTGGGGTATAATAGGGTCTCTCTTTTCCTTTTCAATGTCCTTGATTTCGCATTGTCTAGTACTGCGACGGGATATCCTCTCTGTATGAATCTGGTATACATCAGGCCCAACTGTATAAGGAATTCTGTTTCTTCTGAACGGTTTCTGCGCGCTCCTAATAATTCACCATATGGAACACTCCATTTTAGGCATCCGGGATGAGCGCTGTTTGCTGACAAAATGCTGTTATATGCTGTGACTTTGCGAAACAGGGTGGTACACAGCTTTTGATCTTTTATATAGATATGTAGGTCTAGCTAGTCAATCTCTGTTTTGTTAACATTGTAGGTGAACTGTAGCTGGAACCTGTTTTTGTTAAGAATTTTAAGGAAGGTATTCAATTTCTCTGTGTTTCATTCCCAAATTAAAAACAGGTCGTCTATGTAACGCACCCAAAGTACAATGCTCTCCACCACTTATTTATTTTCTTCAGACCAGATCTGTTCTGCCTCCCACATGCCCATAGTGAGGTTCACATATGTGGGCGTGAAAAAAGTTCCCATCTCTGTATCCCTACTTTGTCTATAGAATTGTTTGTCAAAAATAAAAGTATTGTTTGTGAGGCAAAAGTGTAACATTTCCTGTAACTTATTTGTTTGTTGTAAAACATTTAAAGATCTTGACAGAAGGAAGGATTTGCAGGCTTTGACGCCATCCTCATGCCTGATTGAAGTGTACACTGATACCACATCTATGGTTATTATTGTATAGTCATCCTTCCAAGGGATGTTGGCATTTCTGTTAAAAAAATCCATGGAGTCCCGGATGTACCATGGTAAGTTTTGTACATAAGGGAATAAGAAAATATCCAGAAATCTTGAAGTATTTTCTAAAAGGGATCAACATGAACTAACAACGTCCTGGGCGACTGTCCATACTTTTATGTACTTTTGGTAGTACATTTATAGTTGGTGTGACCGGATGTTCTGTCAAGAGAAAATCCAACTCATTATCGTCCAATAAGCCAACTTGATACCAGTCTTGCAGCATCTTATGGAATTTGTTTTTGATTATTGGTGTGGGATCTTCTTTTAGTTTTTCATAGTTTACTGGATCATTCAATTGTCGTTTTATTTCCATGTGATATTTTGGGATATATATAGATTTATAAAAAATTGAAGGTTACCGCTTCTGTGGGACTGCACTCCTGAAGGTGGAGGCCGAGAGGCACAAGACCACTCCCTTAGATCACTTCCCCATACTTTCACTGCTGACGCATTTCGGTATACTCCCTTCCTCTGGGCAGTCTCATAGAAATTGAAGGCAAGCAACAACATACCATGGTATCCCCTCTTTTATTTCGATGCTCCAGTTATGCTCGGATGAACAACAATTGCATTCTAGAAATGGTAGTCTCATATTTCCCATGTGGGTGCCGCTCTTTAAAATCATGAATGTCTCTGTGGGACAAATAATGTTCAGTGGGGGCGCCTTAGAAATTGAAACAGCCCCTTCAGCTCTGCTTGTCTGCTGGGCCTGTGCACAGCGGCGGACCCGCTCGGGTTCCGTGGTGGTGCTGTCCCTTGACCTGGGCTTTGCCAGAAAAATCTGAAAAATTGAAGGTTGACGCTTCTGTGGGACTGCTCTCCTGAAGGTGGAGGCCGAGAGGCACATGACCACTCTCTTAGATCACTCCCCAATACTTTCACTGCCGACACATTTTGGGATACTCCCTTCCTCTGGGCAGTCTTATAGAAATTGAAGGCAAGCAACAACATACCATGGTATCCCCTCAATTATTTCGATGATGCTTTTATGCTCGGATGAGCGACAATTGAATTGTGGGAATGGTAGTCTCATAGTTCCCAAGTGGGTGCTGCTGTTTAAAATCATGAATGTCACTGTAGGACAAACAATGTTCAGTGGGGCGCCTTAACAACTGAAACAGCCCCTTCAGCTCCACTTGTCTGCTGCGCCCGTGCACAGCGGTGAACCCGCTCGGGTTCCGCGGTGGTGCTGTCCTGTGACCTGGGCTTGGCCACAAAAATCAGAAAAATTGAAGGCTGTTGCTTCTGTGGGACTGCACTCCTGAAGGTAGAGGCCAAGAGGCACAAGACTACTCCCTTAGATCACTTCCCCATACTTTCACTGCCGACGCGTTTCAGGATACTCCCTTCCTCTGGGCAGTCTCATAAAAATTGAAGGCAAGCAATAACATACCATGGTACCTCCTCTTTTATTTCGATGCTCCAGTTACGCTTGGATGAGCGACAATTGAATTGTGGGTATGGTAGTCCTATATTTCCCATGTGGGTGCAGCTCTTTAAAATCATGAATTTCACCGTGGGACAAACAATGTTCAGTGGGGGCGCTTAGCAATTGAAACAGCCCCTTCAGCTCCACTTGTCTGCTGCATCCGCGCACAGCGGCGGACCTGCTCGGGTTCCGCGGTGGTGCTGTCCTGTGACCTGGGCTTGGCCAGAAAAATCTGAAAAATTAAAGGTTTATGCTTCTGTGGGACTGCACTCCTGTAGGTGGAGGCCGCGAGGCACAAGACCTCTCCCTTAGATCACTTCCCCATACTTTCACTGCTGACATGTTTCGGGATACTCCCTTCCTCTGGGCAGTTCCATAGAAATTGAAGGCAAGGAACAACATACCATGGTATCCCCTCTTTTAATTTGATGCTCCAGTTACGCTCGGATGAGCGACAGTTGATTTGTGGGAATGGTAGTCTTATATTTCCCATGTGGGCGCTGCTTTTTAAACTCATGAATTTCCCTGTGGGACAAACAATGTTCAGTGGGGGCGCCTTAGCAATTGAAACAGCCCCTTCAGCTCAGCTTGTCTGCTGCGCCCCTGAACAGCGGCGGACCCGCTCGGGTTCCGCGGTAGTGCTGTCCTGTGACCTGGGCTTGGCCACAAAAATCTGAAAAATTGAACGTTGCCGCTGGTAAGTTTTTGCTTGCTTGCTAAGGCGCCCCCACTGAAACAAATGTGCTGTGGTCCATTCCTGCTTTCCTCACCTTGCATCCGGTGATGCAGGAGTTTAGTTTCTATTTGTATATATATACTTATAAATATTGAAGACTCCACTGCACAGCGGCTTTGTAGTTTAAAAAAAATGGAGCACGGACCACAATTGAGTGTGCAGAATCTACTTTATTGT
This sequence comes from Lissotriton helveticus, assembly GCF_964261635.1. Lineage (NCBI taxonomy): Eukaryota > Metazoa > Chordata > Amphibia > Caudata > Salamandridae > Lissotriton > Lissotriton helveticus. The sequence continues at coordinate 868,750,264 of NC_136069.1, forward strand.
CTCCAAACTCCATCGGCCATTCCGCGTTTCGGCTCCAGGGAGCCTTGATCACATGACACGTAAGTCAGTCTCCAGACTGGTTTTATACCATTTTTCTCCCATTTCTTTCTGACAGTGTTCAAGTGAAAGTGCATTTTGTAAGCAATTCCCACTTTGAAATACAAATTAGTGCAAGACCTCAAACTGGTTAAGTTTTTAGGTTACATGCTAAGTACAATGTATGCAATCGTCAGACATTCATCCGTTGTCTAAATCATGGTTTGAATACCTCAATGATTTATTCTGTGACTGCATACCTTGGTAGTAAAACGTAGAATTTTCAGTGTGTTTCTACATGTGCAAAAAATGTGCAAAGAATGTGCAAAAAATGTCATTTCACATCCCTTCCATGTTTTAGGTAAAAAACGATTTTAAAATCAAATAAAATCTTATGTATAGGATGCCTTATCAGTAATCACGGTATAAATACCAGAAATTCGTTTGACCTTCTGGACCCTCATCAAGTATTTTGTGCAAACAGATGCAGTAAAATACAATACAATATGGGTTTATACAAATAAATAGACCTTAAAAATACCATAAAATCTATTGGAGAGAATTGAAATAGAATCTGTGCAAAACCGGGTTTAAATAACCATACATCCACTTGGAATTGAATAAAATACCTCCTTTAGGATATCTTACAGATTGATGTTCAATAAATAAATAAATATGTAAACATACAAAATAGATCATTGCTAGACACCACATTTGCAGTCTAAAAATCATTCTATAAAATGCTAATCAACATAAATATGAATTCATCTCATCCATTATGTATAAAATGATATCGCTGATACTGGGTCAGTTGCTCTTGCTTTTGCATATTAAAGTATAGCTGTACCTATTAACCTTTCTAGTTGGTCCCAAGTGCTGGTGCAATAACCCCTACTTAATCGACAAAATCCTCTGTTGTTAGTAATGTGAATTAAAGTGAGATGGAATTTATAAAAAATGAGGTTTAAAAACAAGATAAAAGCCTTTATCTTGAAATGGACTCTTCAATTTTACAGTGAGGTAAATGATATATTATATCATTGGAAATTGCAATACCCATTTAATAGAACTTGTGATATAGTCATCGTTTTCAATACAACATGCATGGTATTATATATTCAAGAACCAAGATAAAGCGCCCCAGATAAAAACAACGATATGTGAGCAAAATAAATACATGAGTGTATAAAATCAGAGCAGACTAAAAAAGTACTATAAAATGAATTTGTTTATATGTTTTTATAGGCATGTGTACAGATCTTCGGTAACATTAAGACCATTGGGGCTCTTGGAATTCAGTTCTAAAATATATCTGGTTTCCAATTTACGTAAGATTCTATCTCTGATGCCCCCTCTTTTATTAAAATGTACACAATCGATTATGTAGTACTTCAAATGTTTCGGGTCTGCTTGATGGAATTCATTAAAGTGTTGGGCGACAGAGTAAACTGTGCCTTGGTTCTTAATGGCTCTGATATGTTGAAAAATCCTCTTATGCCCCTGCAGCTTGGTACTTCCCACATACCGAAGCCCACAGGGGCACTCGAGGATATACACAACAAACTCAGTTTTGCACGACAGAGACGTGTTGATCTTATGGTCACCACCCCCAAATGCAGTTTTAAAGGTTGTGGTACTGATGCCATGCTAACAGGCTTTACACGCTTTACATCTGTAAAAATCTTTTCTTTGGCTTAACCAGTTCCCCTTTGGTTGATATACTGGATTGTTTACCACTAACCTGTCTTTCCTATTGGGGGCCCGTCTGTTGGTGATCGAGAGTCTCAGGGGTAATGTATGACCCAGTACCGGATCATTTTTGACCAGAGGCCAATTTCTTTGGATGATACGATTAATTTCTTTATGTTGTTTACTGTACCCCACAATCATTCTGAATTCATTGCTGGATTTTTCTGTGGTTCTTACTGATTGTACAGCAGTGTCAGTACTGGTGTCTGGTCCTACCCATGTGTTATTAGTTTTAACAATTTATCTCTGTTGGCTGCATTGCTTTTGGAGGTTGCAGCGTCAATGCATTTTACAGTGTACCCTCGTTCAAGAAACCTGCGTTTGCTTTCTAGTTGGGCTCTTTGCAATTCACTGTCAGTGCTACAGATACGCTTTAATTGTATCATTTCCTCATACGGGATGCTCTGGATGAGGTGTTTTGGATGTAGACTGGTTGCATGTAGGACTGAATTTACAGCGGTTGATTTCCTGTGTATTTTGGTTTCAATACTAACCCTCTCTATATATACCTCGACATCTAGAAAGAGAACCTTGTCTGCACTGTTGTCTGAAGTGAACTGTAAATTAATATCATTGTGGTTTAATTAATCAATAAATTATATTGCTTCTGTTTCTGAGCCATGCCAAATTAAAAACAGATCATCTATGTACCTCCACCAACATTTCACATTTGGACTGAGGGTATTAGCGAACTTTCTATGTGGGACCAGTTCCTCCCACCAGCCCATGTGAAGACAGGCATAGCTGGGGGAGAAACTGGCCCCCATAACGACCCCCCGCAACTGTTGGTACAAAACGTGTTGGAATAAGAAGATGTTATTGTGAAGGCAGAAATCAATCATATCAATGATAATTTTGTTGTGATTTTTATGTACAATAGGTCTTTGTCCCAGATAGTATTCAACTGCCCTCAGACCGTCCTTGTGGCTGATGCTCATATAAAGAGCAGGTATGTCCATTGTTATCAATGGATAATCACTTTAACACTCAAAGTTGTGTATCTTGGGTAGAAAATCGCCAGTGTCCTTTAAGTATGAGGGGAGTTTCTGGACAAAATCCTGCAGGAAATAATCCATGTATTGCGACTTGTGTTCCATTAGGCTGTTGTTAGCAGAAATGATGGGACGTCCTGGTGGCTTGATGGGGTCCTTATGTAACTTGGGTATAAAGTAAAGAACAGGCATCGTCGGTTAATTGTTCTTCAGAAACAGATATTCGTCTTTACTTATCAAACCCAACCCCTTCCAGGCCATCAGTTTCGTGTAGAAGTTCTCATATGTTGCCTTAAGTGATTGATCACATCTACGGTAACATTCCTTGTCTGATAAATGATTTAGAGCCTCTTTGATGTAGGCACCTTTGCCCCAAAGTACCAGATTGCCGTCTTTGTCAGCGTTCCATATGATGATGTCCTTGTTGTTTGATAGTTTAGTCATTAACTGATGGTATTTAATTCCCTGCTTGTTTTTCTTACTTTTTGTCTTTTTATTGATCCTATGATTTCGTTGTTTTAGTCCTGCGATGACCTGTTCGTGATATACATCAATGCCGTCCCTGGGTATATTTGGGACAAAAGTTGAGCGAGGTTTGAATGTCTTTTTTTGCCGGATATTGTCCGTGCCTTTGTCAGTTTGCAATTCCCGACTTCCACATTGTGATTCTGTTTGTGCCAGTGATTGCAGGTGTCTGAGAAGCGGCATGTCTTGGCTTGTGAGATCAAACATAGGTGATGGATCTTCCAAAGGAGGTGAATTTATAACTTCTGTATTCTCGAGATGACCAGATGCGTCTTTCAGAAGGTGATACTTTTTAAGTTTTCGTTTTCTTATGCCCTTAAATACATCCATTCTTGTTGTGCCATAGTCAAAGGCACTATCAGGAGAAAACAATAGACCCAACGACAGTAACTGTAACTCCGCCTGATTTAGAGTTATTGTTGATAGATTCATCACCGTGATGTTGCTCAGGTTGGGTTGTTGCATTTTTGTTTGCGTGTTTATTTGCGGTTCCACCGGCGCGTTTCGCCTGGTGGACTCTCCTTTGCTTTGCCCTTCTCCTTTCTCGATGCTTGTGGGTGCTGGCTTTGTTTGTTGCCTTTTTGGGCGCAATGTTTGTTTGCGCTCCTCTACTAAAAAATCCAATTCCTCCACAAGTGAGATCGCGATTGGCACCCTTTTGTCCCTGGTGTCACCTTCACTTTCGATTTCTACTGCAGAGCTTAGTTTTTGAGTCGGACAATTCAGCTTGTTTGGAGCCTCTATTGCCCCTCAATGCAGTTTTAGGGGCACCACTGAATTTGGAAATGTTCATACTTTCGTATTTTTGGGCGAAAGTGAAATTACGCCCACACTCGTAATCAGCCTTATCCCGGTGGTATTTGTATGTCTTCCGCTCTCGCATTTTGTCCTCCTCCTTTTTCAATCACTGTGTCATCTCATTTCTCGGTTTGTTGTCCTCATCACTCTGTCCCATTAGCTTTATTTCATCATTTAGGGCATCGATTTGTTCCTGTAGTTTTTGGCGGTCGGATTCAGCGTATTCGACCAACAATGTCACCAGTCTTCTTGAAGACTCTAGATTCGTTTCAGCCATTCTTTCATCATCTGTGGATCGGGTGTTTCATAACGGGGCGCGATGAGTATGTGCAAGCCTCTTGGTATTCATCCGACATCTAAATATCGTTGGAGGGAGCGTCCCGCCAACCACTTGCTCTGCTTGCTCTTCATTAGCTTTTTTAGGGTTCGTTATTTATCATGGAGCGTTGTGTTCTTGGATCCGGTTGTTGCATTCTGGGTAATGTAGTTTGTTGGCGGCGCGTTTGTGTCATCAATCATTTCAGCCACGGCAGCCTCACGGCTCTTAACAGTGTTTGGAGAACCTTTAATATTGAATTTAATCTCTGACAACGAAGCCTAAGCACACTTTTAATGTAGAAATGCCCGGTCGTTAAACAAAGTCTTAGGCACAACCTTCACCCAGCGTATACGCATTATTTGCAGTCCTACCTTCAACTTCCGACAGCTTTTCCAGGGTCCTCCGACTCGAGTCTGTTGTCTTGCTTACTCCGTAGGGGTCCGCTTTTTGTAGCGATACTGGGGGGCTGGACACGTTGAAATCCTCCTGGATTTGTAGCACAGTTGGTGTCCATTACCAGACGATGTCCTCCTTGTGTGTTGCCAGCCTAGAACGTCAAAGGGGGGTCCGTGTGCAACCGGAGAAGACGAAAACCGGTTTTGAATATCTTGAAGACTCCACTGCACAGCAGCTTTGTAGTTTCAACAAAAATGAAGCACAGACCAGATTTGAGTGCGCAGAATCAATTACACGGCCCCACGGTGGGGCGAGGAGCGAGCCTGGGAGCGCGGGCACAAAGAGGCCGCTTCCCGCGCTCCCCAGGCTTTTAACCCTTTCGCCGCCGCGACCCCGCCCCCTCGCCCCGGAAGCACACCAGTACTTCCGGGGCGAGGGCGCGGGGCAAGCGGCCCCGAAAGGGACGGGGTGTGGGAGGGGCCGGGCCCCGCCATGCTTGCGTGGGGGCCTATTGGCCCCCCCTTGTATTGCGCAGAATCTACTTTATTGTCTCCAAACTCCGTCGGCTATTATGCGTTTCGGCTCCAGGGAGCCTTGATCGTATGACACGTAAGTCAGTCACTTGACTGGTTTTATACCATTTTTCTCCCATATTTTACTAACGGTGTTAAAGTGACAGTGCATTTTGTAAACAATTCCCCCTTTGAAATACAAAATAGTGCAAGACCTCAAACTGGTTAAGTTTTTAGGTTACATACTAAGTACAATGTATGCAATCGTCAGACATTCATCCTTTGTCTAATATATATATGTCTGAAAAAATGTTTTTTTATTTAACTGGGGAGATGTAATGTCTTGTATGTTAATGATGATGGGACCCTTTTGGTTCTGGACTTCGTAGAACTATGACGTTTGTGTTCGGGTGTGGTGAAAAGAGTTCATGTTTAGAACATAAAGTTTGCAGTTAAATGCTGGGGAAAAAAGACATGTAATGCTAACATCTGTGTGTAGTGTATTCATTTACGAGTACCCAGGCTCTTTTTAGTTCAACTATCTAGGCACAAAAGCAATGGTATTTGCGAGTCTGCCTATAAAGAAGGTTGCTTGTGTATACTTTTTTTGCTTCAAATTTTGAATCAAATTTCCCTGGTGGTCTGTCAAATTTTCCTCTGTCACTTATTGAAAAAAGACCTTTGCGCCGAGTTCTGAAATAACTGGTCCTCAGTGTAACAGGGGTAAACACTTTCAAATGCGTCAGCCTTCAAGCTTCAGTGCCCAATTCTTTAGTTCCATGTCTGTTCAGATCTCCAGCAATCATAATGTTCCAATAAAAATCTCTGTGTGCTGTCACAATTACAAAACTAATAAAGATGGTTTACTTTTTAGTACGCTGGTCATAAAAACAGTAAACAAAGAAATGACCAGTAGCACAACCTCACAGAGTCCCTGTGCTCCATAATGGCTGTCATCTGCTCGAACATGAGGCATGTTTCCAAAGATGGCGGCTGTTCAATGACTGTGCCATCTGGATAACAGGCAGCAGATGCCTGACTGCTTTACAGTCAATCACCTAAATTGTGGTTCAGTGGTAGTCCAACCATTTGGCTACCGGGGTGTGATGTCTTATCCACCTTTTCTACTCATAACGTCTACAGACCTTAATTGCAAACCGTTTTCAAGAAAAGCATATTAGCGTGGTGTAGACTCGCATTTCAACACTTTGCAGTTATGCTTTTTTAATAATTACACTTTGTGCACGGCAGGCCTTGAAATAAATTGACTTTGGGGTCCAATGATAGTTGTTTCTATTACCCAACGATTTTCGACTGATGTTGTAAGCCACTGGGATGACAATAGTTTCCTTCAACAAGCTGACTTTTCAACCTGTTCCCACCAACCTACTTATATGGCTGGAGATACACAGCTCTTTGCATTCCCATGTTCCTTTTAGGTGCACAAAAACTATTTACAGTGAGAACTTGCAAATCATCATTTACAGAACAACGAATTGCAGCTTTTTTCTAATATTAAATTTATCTTTTTTTAAAGGAAAAATAAAAGAGCAGATAGTCCCTGCCCCTGTGTATCTTTGTGCTACTGGGAAGTGTAAGTACTCTGCAATGAAAAGTGCAGGCATTTTAATTTAAATAAATGCATGTGCTCAGTATCTGATGCTATCACCGTATTTAAAGCACTGATATACTAAGGAAAACCTACTATTATGGCAGGTTTCACAAGTACTAAAAGTAGGAGCGTTAACTGTAACCATGAAAGTTATGGGAGTATTAGGATGGCGCCAATGCAAATTGCTTGGAACACCCTCAAAGTCTCGATATTTTGCATGGCCATGCCCACTCTAGAAACACAAAGTTACTCCTACCCTTTATAGGAGTATAACACGTTTGGACCAGGCCCTTTAAAAAAAGATAAATTTAATATTAGAAAAAAGCTGCAATTCGTTGTTCTGTAAATGATGATTTGCAAGTTCTCACTGTAAATAGTTTTTGTGCACCTAAAAGGAACATGGGAATGCAAAGAGCTGTGTATCTCCAGCAATATAAGTAGGTTGGTGGGAACAGGTTGAAAAGTCAGCTTGTTGAAGGAAACTATTGTCATCCCAGTGGCTTACAACATCAGTCGAAAATCGTTGGGTAATAGAAACAACTATCATTGGACCCCAAAGTCAATTTATTTCAAGGCCTGCCGTGCACAAAGTGTAATTATTAAAAAAGCATAACTGCAAAGTGTTGAAATGCGAGTCTACACCACGCTAATATGCTTTTCTTGAAAACGGTTTGCAATTAAGGTCTGTAGACGTTATGAATAGAAAAGGTGGATAAGACATCACACCCCGGTAGCCAAATGGTTGGGCTACCACTGAACCACAATTTAGGTGATTGACTGTAAAGCAGTCAGGCATCTGCTGCCTGTTATCCAGATGGCACAGTCATTGAACAGCCGCCATCTTTGGAAACATGCCTCATGTTCGAGCAGATGACAGCCCTTATGGAGCACAGGATAGTGGCGTTTCCGGCCGCACTTAGGCACTAAGTGGTTCGGTGGCTGCTCGGTCACAGGTGCAGTTGGTATTGAGGGCGTGCATACGTGTAACTCCTTAAGGAGAGTGCTGGTTCCCCATTGATCTAGCGTGCTCGTTCCCATTCTAGATATCATGTGACTAACTATGCACGTCCTCAATACCAACTGCACCTGCGACCGAGCAGCCCACACCTCACTACATCTGGTAAGTCCAAACGCTGCATGTAGGAGCAATTCTATCACGAGGTCCATTAGCCTGTCTGAACTCCCTCCGTACATTGTTTTGCATTTCAGGTCACCGAATCACTTAGTGACTAAGAGCGATAGGAAATGCCACTATCCTGGCTCAATTGACGTTCCTTTTTGATTTCATCAATTAGTAAGCCTTCGTCTTTGGTTAGGTGCCCGGCCCTTGGTCCATCACTGTATGCCCCGCCCTGATGTATATCACGTTTACAGGTTCACTGAATTTCCAGGGACCCACTACTGCAACCGCAGCTTTTACCGTAGCCATGGGTAAAACTGGCCCGCCCACGGTAAGGTTGTTTAGACCTTCATTCCGCCCGCCTTCCTCTAAATCACTACACCCGATCTCGGTTCGAATCAAGTCCAAAATCCAACTGCATGGGTTCACTTGTCAGCTTTTACCGTAGCCTTATTTTCGACCGGCCGGCACACAGGTATCTTGTTCAGACCTTCATTCCGCCAGTCACCACCACCTTTTATCCTGTCCCGCACCCTCACTACACCCGATCACGGTTCAAATCTAGTCCAATATACCAACTGCATGGGCTCACATGATACGCCTCGATGTCCCTCGGCCAGTCCTCACGCGTCCAACCCGCCTGAAATTTCACGATAGTTGAAGGCCATCTCTTTTAATTCCAGTGTCTTCATCGGGTTAAGCACCAGATTCACCTGATCCAGCATCCAACACCGGTTCTCCAAAATGTCTTTTCACCCTTTACCTTCTTATGTTCCACAATTGAATGTTCCGCACTTGTAGTTCCATGATTCCTTGTAACTTTTATTAATTTCCCTAATGGTTGTCTGTTGCATTTTCCTTCCCCCTTTTTTTCCCCGTAGGCAATTGAGGCTTATAACTGTTAGGCAGTTATCACATGTTCTGATGAGGATCCGTGTAATATGGTAAACGGATCGAAACGCCGTCGACCAATGCTTGCACCTTATACAATTGAAAAACTTATTTGTCTCCTAAAAGTGTAAAGGTGCCAGTATTGTTCTGTTTCACATTTTAAGCTGTGCAAGCAACAGTATAACAAAACGCTAAGCTTTTGCCTAAAAGCCCTTTGTTTGTTTTTTCCTTTTATGTTTTATGTACGTTAAGCTGGGTACAGGCTTCTGCCCCGCCTTGTATATTGTGTAAAAAATGTTGTCTTACATTGCTTAATAAGTAAAAATACTCGACCTCTGTCCGGCTGGACATGTCAAACCAATATAGAAACGATTGTGTCTATATTTATTGAGTGCACCCACTTGCCAGGCCCAAACCTTACTTTTTACTACATGTAGGTCACCCCTAAGGTAGGCCCAAAGCAATCCCCTGGACAGGGCAAAGTGCATTTAAAAGGTAGGACATGCCTAATGTCCTAATAGTGAAATAGTGATAATTTAGTTTTTCACTAATGCAAGGCTTACCTCTCCCCTAGGGTAACATGGGAATTGCCTTGAAATATCTTTTAAGTGTAATTTCTAATTGAGAACAGATGGAAATTTGGAGTTTGGGTTCTCTGAACTCACAACCTGAAACACATCTTTTGGTGAAGTTGGTTTTTAAATTGCATGTTTGAAAATGCCACTTTTAGAAAGTGGGCATTTAATTACTTAACCATTCTGTGCCTCTGCCTGTCTATAGAATACACATCTGGGTTGGCAGACAGTTGGACTTGTACATTTACTCTAGACAGTAATACAAACAAAGCGGAGGTGTGCCACACATATCCTGATGGAACATCACCAGGCTTAAGGCCTTTCTGAGCTGGAGTGGTAGGAGGAGATGACACTGACTCCTGAATAGGGCTTTGCCTGTCCTCACACAAAACTGTCTCCACCCCCTTGTATTGTGTTTGGAGCCAGGTCAGGAAAAGGCAGGGTACTACAAAGAATTTCCTTTGAAGTTTGCCTACTTCAAAGGCAGAAAGGGGTATAAGTATTGGACCTCTGACACCCCAAAAACAGAACACATCTGGACACATTCTGCCAGGAAGAAGAGCTGGATGCTGTAGGAGGGACTGTCACTCTGCCTGTTGCTTTGTTGTCCTGGCCTGCTGCTGGCTGCTTCTGTCCTGGGAGTGAAAGGACTGGACTTTGCTTTCTGCATCCTGTTTCCAAGGTTATTTAAGGTATTGTGTGTCCTTGCCTCCTTTAGAGAAATCTCAGGGTCATCAAAGACTTCACCTACTAGAGGGTGGGCTCTTCTGCTGACCGTCCTGACTTCCCAAGTGGTTCCAAATCCAGTTCCTGGGCCCTTCGAAATGTAACCTGGTGATCTTAAGGAGAAAATCGACTCCCAGCACCTGCTTTCTTTAACCACTGCTACCTGCACCAAAGCAAGGTTCCCACTTGAAGCATTAACCACAGCTTACACTGCTGGCCCCAGCTCGCCGTTGCTCCAGCGTGAGTCTCGAGCCCCGTATTGCCGGCGTCCATGACACCTGCTCCAACTCCTACATAGCACCTTCTTTGTGGCTGGAAAATTGAGGCAGCAGAAGCGTTGCCACTGTTGCATCGACGTAACCCATCTGGATTTTTGATGCATTGTCCCTCAACTCTGATCGACACTGCACCACAGTAAGGAACCAAGGCATTGGCGTAGCAAAAGGGGGGCAGGGGTGGGTGGTCCACCGCAGGTGGCATGAGTTTTGGGGGTGGCAGCACTGCTCTTACCTGCAGCTGTCTCGGGGTGGCAAACACAGGAATCGCCAGTACCCTTCCCTGCTCTTATGTGCGGCTGTCGTTGGGTGGCAAGCGCAGGGCAAAAGGTCTAGCTACGCCATTAAACCGAGGCTGCATATTTGGAAACCGACACATCACCTCCCAGACCATTAAGGAACTGAACCTTGAGTATGTTTGATGTTTATTGTTTTGGTCTTGTTTGATTCAGATAAATATTGGCTACTTTTCTAAACTGATGTGGACTCTTTTTGTAGTGTTTTCGTTGTGTTAATGTGTTTGTGTACAAATACTTAACACCTTGCCTCTGAGAAAAGGCTGACTGCTTGTGCCAAGTTACCACGGGTGTGAGCAGGGTTTATCTTAGCTGTGGGACTCTCTTACCCTGACTAGAGTGAGGTTCCCTACTTAGGGTGCAAACCACTGCCAACTAGAGACACCATGTCTAACAAACACCAATCAGATTATGGAAGGAAAATGTTAAATTGCCTGTGAATGTAGAAATTGGACAGACAAGCCCTAGCGTGTTATTGAGGCTATAATACCACGTCACTTTATGCACGTGTGGCAATACATTACATTGTGGTGAAGCAACTTATGTCTAACAGTTATCCTTTCATGGGCAGGTGTTATGCATAAATGGCTTTTGCGAATCGGGCTCCACAGCATGAGCGTGTCTGTTTGAAAATAACAGTATTGCTCCAAGCTTTCTTTGTGTGCCATTAGTTGCAACTTCCCAGCCAGCTCTTCAGTTAGTGACAGATTATTATCCTATTTATAACTTAATTTTTTATTTACATTGGTTACTATGCACAGCAAACGTTAACTTCTGATTTTTGTTATATGTATCCCATCTTTTCATCACTGCCTGCATTACAAAAATATGCAAAGCATTATCTTTTTTAATTAAGAAAAACCCTTTGAATTGTTTTACCAATGTTTGACAGATTTCTAAGTCAATACATTACAATGAGCCCCCACTGAAAATACTGAGTACCCACACAAGGTACGGTGCTTTGTGACATCTCCTTTATTATGTCTTAAAGACTTTCTCATTTTTTCTGTTATTCCATTTCATCTTCCATACTCCATCTCGCTTGCTTTCGTGTCACAAAACACATATCAATGAAGCAAGGTATCACCAAAGGTAAAAACAGCCAAATGTATTTATTCATTTGTTTATGTATTTATTTATGTCAGTCAAGAAGCTTTTATTCGATATGCAAGATATCTTATAAGCGTACACAAAATACGGTAAATACAAAACTAGAAAAGACATTATTTTAAAAAACAGTATTTTAATGTACCTTAAAAAGGGATAAAAAGACATGTGATGTCAAGATAAATTAACTAAAAATGAATTAAACCACAATTGACAATCTCTTGCATCGGATCAGCCAAGACTGCTTTAAAAATTTGGCTACACCACAAACAATGGGGGGGGAAGTGTCCGTCATTAGGATGCGCAGGGCTACTAGATAACTACTCGTGCCCATATTGCGACAAAGGGGTTTAAGCCAAATACTCCTAGATTTAGCATAGTCGGGACACTCGAACAGGATATGCGTAATGGATTCTATCCTGGTGGGACAGCATGCACAAAAAGGAGACGTGTGAACACATGATTTCCACTTAGACACCAGTGCACCGACTGGGAGGGTGCCCACTCTAAATTTAAAATACAATGCTCGATCAAATGGAAGGGTAATAAAGTCCAGGTAGGGCTCGTAAACCACTGTATCCTTTACTGTTAAAAAGGAAACTGTGGATTTACAATGTCCAGAGTTTGTAACTAGCTGGTCCTTAACCCAATTCCAGTATAACCTTTTTAGGGCCTCTTTTGGTGGAGCCGATCTAGATAACCAACAATTCCCCAGTCCAAGTTCCTCCAAAAGTTTTTTGGTGTCTCTCAGCCACTTGATTTTTGCCCAGCCACCCAAGCTCATTATCTCAGCCAACCCTTCAGCATACGATTTTAACTCTTCGCCCCTCCAGATGCGTGCCCATAAGAGGAGTGGGCGAAGGCGGGCTTGGTCTTTTATGTTCTTACATCCTGTGTCCAGCAGCACAGGCACGGTTGGCGTACTTGGTGGGATGGCGATTAGGGATTTCAGGAGCTTGCTCTCTGCTGATGCCAAGGAGTCCAGACAGCAATGACCCCACAGTTCGGCCCCATACAAAGCTGATGTTACTACCTTGGCCTTGTAGATGTCGATTACTGGGGCAAGCGACCTCCTTGGTGATGCCCGGAATTCCCTCAGGAGGGCACCTCCAGCTCTCTTATGGTTCAATACCATCTTAACAATGTGGGGCGTCCAATTCATGCTGTCCGTTATCCGAATTCCAAGATAGTCAAATTCAGGTACTTTCTCCAAGGCAACAGAATTGAGAGTGGGGGGGCGGCCCAGTTTCCTTGGAGGATTTAGGACTAAAAACCTAGTTTTGTCCACGTTGATTACTAAGCCTTTTGCACCGCAAAAGTCCTGAAAACGAGTTAGCAATTTCTGCAGGCCTTGCGGAGTCTTTGATATCAGGAGCGTGTCATCCGCAAAGAGCAGGGTGGGGATCCTCACTCCTCCAAGACAGGGAGCGTCGGCTGGTTCTTGCTGGAGATATTCCACCACCCCATTCACATATAGTGAGAAAAGGGTGGGGGCCAAAACGCATCCCTGTCTCACACCCCTAGACACTGGGATTTTCTCTGTTAGCTCTCCATTACTTCCCCAGCGGACCTGAGCAAAGGTATGTGCATGAAGGCTTATGAGAAGGGACAGGATGTAGGGAGGCAATCCCAGCCCATGCAGCACCCTCCATAACTCCTCCCGGGGAACTAGGTCAAAGGCTGTCCTCAGGTCTATAAAGGCCAGGTATAGGCTGCCCTTGCCTAGCTCCACCATCTTCCACCCAAGGAGTGCCAACCTAAACGCCTGCTCAATCGTCCCCATTCCTGCCCGAAAGCCTGCCTGGAAGTCTGATAGTATTTTATTTTCCTCCACCCAATGGAGGATCCTCCCAAGTATGGCTTTTCCTGCTATCTTTTGGGTGGAGTCTATAAGGCTTATGGGGCGGTAGTTTCCCGGGATTTCTCTGCTTCCTTTTTTATAAATCGGGACCACCACCGCCCCCTTCCAGGAATCGGGCACTGGCCCTCCCATCATAATGTCATTGAGGAGTGCTGCAATGACCCTTCCCCATACCACTGGAATATTTATTTATTGATTGATTCACTTATTTGCAGTATTATATAGTGGAAAACAAAACCACTTGCTAGCAGAGCTCTTTACTTAGGTGCAGCAGGTCAGATGGAATCCATGCGGATATACATAAATTATATTGTGGAAAAATATAAACACCTTTTTTTAATTAATGTTCTTGTTAACTAACCTTGGGTTCGGGAGTAGTGCCTTTCTTGCCGAAAAGTGCCACAATGCCTCACCAGACGTAGTAAGCGCTATATAAATACAATTTACAATTACAATTACAACTGCCATCTGGTGCCTAATAAAGTAAAACATAAATACAAGGAGTACACAAAGAAATATATGATACATATTATCGCAGTTAAGCTAGAAGAGAGATACAAAACTGTAAATCACACATTTGTAATCATGGGTTATTTACCAATGCACAAATTGCAGTGTTGCTGGAACATTATACAATAAAGTTCTTTTGATACAGTAACACAATAGAAGTGTGCCAATACAACATTAGGCATGGATTTCCACAGTTTAGGAGCACTCCCTGAGAAAACCAATTAAAGTTCTTGGTTTTCTCAAATGTGGTACTTCCACAAGGATGATGGCGGCACTTTGAAGTGAGTGGGAAACTCAACAGATAACAAAGTTAAAGCATATGTAGTTTGATACCTTTAAAAGTAGCATACTATGTACCAAATGTTCCATAGGAAAAAAATTGAGTGTAATTAGGACTGGAGATATCAGCTGCTCCTTTTGGTTTCAGACAGTAGCCAAGCCGTGGCACATAGGGCAGTCTTTATTAACCCCTTAAGTGCTGCGCACGTTCAGCGGCCGACGGCACCACTACCTCCGTAGTGCTGCCGTCGGCCGTTGAACGTTCGAACTGCACCTGCGCAATGGAACGTTCAGCACTGGAGCTGGACGTTCCATAGCAGCTATGAGGTTAAAGCCAGGTGTTTTTCAGGGATTCTCATCAGTGGTAAGTTTATGTAGTCAAGTTTCAGTGGCCCACTCTTGAGTCGAGGGGAAATTTGGGAATTTTATAAATTGCACAGTCAATCATCATAACTCATCCATCACCAATATCATAATACTTTGCTGGCAGTTAGCAAAGGGTGAATTAATTAATGTTTTGACTACTTATTGCTTCATTTAATGTATGAAAATATGTGAAATAGATTACTGGCCACTGCTACAATTCAATTTCTTTTTAAATCTCAAATCTTCATTGCATGAAAGGTTTTTGTTAGATACAGCACTGAAGAGCTCAAAATATTACATATGTTGTTAGCTAAACAATAATTAATAAAAAGTAATCAATGTAAATTAAATAGTATTACTAATAAAGCAATAGCATTTGGAAACATCCGTAGATTAATACATAGACTCAAACTGACAGCCATCCTAAAACCATGTAACAAATATGGCGTGTGGATTTCAGGACGATTTGTATTGTATTTTAATTGAACTATTTATACGTTGCAAACTTATCCCTGGTAGCAGAAGAGTGTTCCCAACCATACTGGGGTTACAAAATGGTGTTTAAAATCACAAGAGAGGTAACCTATGCAGTAATTAAGTGCTTACACAGGCAATTAAAAAATCGATTTACAATAGAGAATTAATTGGTACAGGGAGGCAGAGATTAAGGAGGAATTGTGGGTGTTGATCTGCAAGGTTGGAGCAGGGATGATAAAAGGTGGTGGGAGGAGATGCAGAAAATCTAAGCTGAATGGAGGCGAGGTAAGCCTGAAGTTGTTCTTGGTATTTTGATAGATATAGCCACCTCTCCAAGAGGAAGAGGCAGGCACTCCAAAGTCAAGGACCAAAAGAGGAACATAATGTGGTAAGTGCATATCTGACATTAAAGACAGAGCTTTTCATCTAGCTTGGTTTGTTGGTGAGTATACTGATTTATAGATAACTATACAGGACTTTTAAAATTATAGGAGCCTGGTGAGGTAGCTGAAGATGGGCTCAAACAGTGTAGGAAGCATGTATCACAGAAGATAACGTGAGAAGAAAGAGGTTGGAGTGAATAGGGAATTACTACCATTCATATGATTGTGGATAAGAACCTTCACAGAGCAATGTCCATGTAGAAAGGACATTAGCCTATGTAGGAGACAATCTGATACATATTTCTTAAGAAGATACTTCATCACTGAAGGCTACAGTTGTTGGTATCAGTAACAACTTTTTAAGAAAAGCTATCAAGGTGCATCACATTTAGCCATCTATGAATGAATGATGTCCAGACAGTGTCTTTAGTAACGGATGATGGCTGTGGTTAGGGTCTCATTATTTTGTTTCCAAAGATAACAAAGTTATTCATTCTGTATTTATTCTTACAAATCATGTAAGCATTACTCTAATGCGTAAATTAATACTTTTTAAAAAATATTTCATTGTTTTTGGTACAACAATTGTAACCCACAATGTGATTAAGTAATGAAATAGTTTTCATTTTCTGTATTATACTTTATATTTGCTGGAATTCATGTGAGCCTAAAGAAAACGAAACTGAAAAAACATCAATAGGATTACATGAACTGTACTGGTTACCTCTTGGTAAAGCCATCAGGCCTACATTGCTCAGTGTTTTTACACACCAGCATGTTGATATATTGAAAAATCGGTCTTAAAATGCAGTGGACATGGCAGCCTCAATTGTGGTCAAGCTATTGATGCCTGTCAGTTTCCTGATAGAGGTTAACATAAGGGTATAAGGACTAGGGGGCATATTATCAAGGGATTTATCTCCGCTTTTTTGGCTTTAAAAGCCAAGAAAGTGGAGATAAAATTATCTCCCTATCAGCAACAGGGTGCTAACACGCAAATTCGCATGTTAGCACCCTTTTTCTCTACGATTCCCCCATCTCTAATGAGATGCAAAGGGGGCGTTCCAGAGAAAAATAATAGGAGAAATGTTGTTAAGCGACATTTCTCCTATTATCAAGGATTTCGCTAACCCTGTTAGTGATAAAAAAAGCAGCGCTAACCGCGCTTAGCACTGCTTTTTTTTACACCTGGAATTTTTCTGACTTAGCCATGATATCCTTTGGAAGGTGGATATCATGGCTAAGTTTGTGAGCCCCTATCATCAAGCTAACGCCAAACTTTGAGAGATTATCGTTGGTTTTCCAGCGATAATCTCTCATTTGGCAGTTAGCGCGAGGATTTTTATCACTTCTGAGATAAACCTTGCTAATAGCAAGTTATCTCTGCGATAATTTCGACGATGCTTAGCGTTAAAAAATTTGTTGCTAAGCCTCGTTAGCGATAAATATCGCTAATCGTTGGTAATATGCCCCTTGGTTTACCCACTGTTTAACTGCTTTGAAAAATAGCTTTACTGCAATTGCCATGTCTAAAATGGTTGCAGTTTAATGGTCATTGTCTGTCAGCAATTTTGGAGGAAGATTACATCTTCTGAAGTTTACCAATTATGTCAATTGGGATTCTTTATTCATAAGAGAATCACAAAGCGCACATTTTGCGCATAACAGGGAACCACCTTAATATGTTGTGTTGAGCTGGAGTTCAGAAAGGGTGTTTTGGAAGATCATTGATCATATAGTTTTAGAAGAATCTCAAAATGGTGCAATATCGAGTTCATGGTCCCACATCAAGGAGTCGTGGAGTGTTTACTGTGGACTGCTGCATAATGATTTGTCAAGTCAAGTGGATGTGAATGGAGGCAGGTGAACAAGGGAGAGGCGAAAGGTTGCTGCCCGGAATCTGAGAAGGTTTACTGATGTTTGCGGTTAGAGTGAGAGATTCTGCAAGATTCAAGAGAGAATCTTTTGCAATCCTGGTGTTCTGTGCTTCAGGGAGGGCGAAGCCACTAGTGGAGGTGTTGTTTAGAAGAAGAGGTAGAAAAATTAATGTGGAACAATTACCTTTGAAATGTTTATGAAATTCCAGGGTGAGATCTATATTGCATGTTGGGTGCATTGAGCAGAGATGCTTATAACGTTTTTTGATGAGGGTGTGGTAATGGGGTGTGGAGGATACAGGTAATGAGAAATTGTGCAAGCCCACCCAATGGCCTGGTGAGGGTGCAGTTATGGAATATGTTGTAATTATCAGGGATGATGTATACAAAAATGGTGAAAGAAGTGGTGTGTTTCTCCCTGCTCTGGTGCTAAATTCAGCTCCCTAGCGCCAATGGAGGCACCCTTTCACCATAGTGCAAGGGTGCATGTGTTGAGGGAATGATTGTTTATGTGCAGGAAGGTGTCCCTTCCTGCACATAAACAATCCAGAATAGTAACTTGTAGCTTTTATGTGTGCTGCATTGTGCAGCACACATAGAAGTTGAAAATGATATTTTTGTAATGATTGTTTTTGTGAAGGAAGGGACACCTTCCTGTATATAAACAATCATTCATGTCAATTTGCTGTTCACATAGAAACAGCAAAAACTAGGAGAAATTAAGCATTTCTCCTCATTTCGCCATGTTAAGTCCAGGTTTTCCCTGGCCATAATTTTGGCACTGCTTCCTATTTATGCCACCCTTGTAAATAGGGGCAGGGTCCAAATAAATGGGTGTTGCGGGCAGAATGCCCACCAGAACACCCATTGCACACCCTGTTCACGCTATGTACAGCATGAAAGGGCGCATTATTTACAAGGTTATTTGTTAAGTGGCTTAACGCCTCCTTGTAAATAAGGTGAAGCCTCTATCGCCAGAAGAACATCATTAAAAGTGACATTCCTGTGGCAACAGGGGCTTATAAAAATCCCCCTATGTTTATTAGGTGAACTCAGTTTAAGCTGGTCAAACGCACAATGATTCAGCTCACTAGCAATCTCACCTTTCAATTAAGTGACTGTCTTACATTGCAGTTTTAAGTAATTTCTGGAAGATTTGATAGAGTCATTTTCTCTCCTTACTGGAAATGGACCGTTCCAGTTGTTTAAGCTCTCTAGTCCCATAGATGTGCCCCTACATTTTAGTATTGTGTTATCCTGTGATCTTAGCAATTAGAACAACTGAGTTTCTTGTTGTGTAGTCCATATTTGCATGGACCCTGATTCCTTGACCCAGAGCACTGCATGATACATATACATTTAAATGTGAACATGGTTTTCGTTGAAGGCCTGTGGCTACTTTAGACCCTCAAAGTTGAGTTTTTGCCACTGGAATGCTTAGTTGTGTTAAGGTGTTTTCATGAACACACATAAATCACATTTTTGTAGTCCAAACAAGTAACATTTTGTGATCTGGTTAACTTTGTTTTGATTGTTTTGAAGACTTGACAATAGTACTATAGTTGTGTGTCTGTCCAAGAGAAGCGAGGGGCATATTATCAAGCAGGGCGATAGGCAATTATCGCCGCTTTAGCGGCCGTTGTCGGCCGCTAAGCGGCGATAATTCTATCGCTCTACTAGCCTGCTGTCACTAACAGCAGTTAGCGACAGCTTTAGGCGATAGCGAGCGGTTTGGGGCCCGCTTTGCATGTCAGCGATATTTATCGCTAATGACATGCAAAGTGGGTGTACCCAACCTGTTAGCGACTGAAAGCAGTCGCTAACGTCGCTATCGCCTATTAGCAAGGCAGGCGTAGCGATGGAAATATTCCCGCTATCGCCAAAAACTAGTTCTTAGCTATGTTATCCAATGGGAGGTGGATAACATGGCTAAGAGCATTTTGTCGCTAATGCGTGAATATCGATATTCACGCTATCGCCGGAAAATTTATCGCTTTGGAGATAAACGTTGCTAGTAGCACGTTATCTCAGCGATAATTTCCGGTGATGCTTAGCGATAAAAAATTTGTTGCTAAGCCTAGTTAGCGATAAATATCGATAACCGTTGGTAATATTCCCCCCAGGTTTTACATTTTTTAGCCATTCAAATTAAGAATGTTTAGCTGGTGGATTTATTTGTAGAGAGGCTTTGCTCTCCTGATGAAAGAACAAGTATTCTTATGACTGGTGAAGGGTTCTCAGTGTATGATGGGAAAGAAGTGGTTTACAAGAAGTGTGGGAATTATAACCAGATTGAATGAGCCTGAAATAAAATGTTTACAAATGTGTGCTATCTACAAAGTCTTAAACACATTGTAGCTCTTTTCAACTTTTAAATTCACTGACTATACAAAACTTAAATTTGCTTTTAAATCATAGCATAAAGGCTATTAACCTTTGTTCATCTTTTCTGTAAATACCAGGACACAGTGATGTTTTTCTTGGAATGTTCACATTTATCCTATAATTCTATCACAACCTCATGTATTTATGAACAGATGATCGCATACCTGACAAGCCATCACTGACAAATGCTTCATCAAAAAATGAGAAGTCAGTCGCGTAAATATTGTTTATCTTGAAGTGGATTAAGTTAGTTATTTCAATGAGGGAGATTCCAGAACCAGCATTTGAAAAGAGGTTCCAACTTTCCCTTCCATGTTCATGGCCTTCTCTTCTGCTTTCAACTTTTCATTCACCCATCTCCCCACAATGTTAGCCCATTTTTTCTTACTTTAGTTTCTTTATTATTTTGTGGCGTGAAGATAATTGTCCACTTGGTGAGTTTCAATCCAATTCTTGTTTCGAATTTCCCCTTTTAATTCCTGTCTTGTTCCTGTTTCTTTCATCATAATTGCTTTACTTAACTCTCATCCTTATTTTGCCGTCCTCTATTTAAACTCTTTTTCTCAGTCTCTTTTGACATTTTCCCTCATTTTCATCCCTTTTTAATCTTTGTAAAAACAATCTGGCCACTTCCTAGCATGAAGGAATTTCAACCACTTGGGCTTCGTGATGACTTTGTTTTACTATTTAGAACATTCCCTCCTCTAGGGGAGGAAAGTTCTAATAGCCTGAGAACCGTCAGTAGGGGGATCCCCGCCAAATACATGTCCTCTCCCTTGTTAACTCTGGAGCGGGCCTTTAATGGCCCGTAGAAGGCTAGAATATAACATGTTCTTACTCCTACCTGTAAATTACACTTTACAACATGCTGGTAGTATGTTGAAGGAAAGACTGCCGGAGTTCAGCCGATGCCGCCAGCCATTTGCAGACTGCCACAATGGCAGTAGGGGGAAAGCAGCTGTCTGAGGGCAGTACAGGCAACTTCACTACCATTGGAATTATTAGTTGGCTTTCCGTCGAGCAGACTGTGGTGGGAAGACCACCTGGTTCGAATAGGAAGAATCAAACAAATAGGGGTGCATGCTCACCCAATTCCTTTTCTTCCCTTTAATCTCCCATATGGATCCCTTTCTCCAGGGCCGCCCATTCACAGCAGCATCTTGACCCCGAAGTAAATGACCCTGTTGGTGCCAAAATCCAGGTAAGTCTGTATTGCATTATTCACCCATTGACTGGACTGAGCACATATGGTCAAGACTCCAGCAATGGTAAAGTACTTGTAGTAGGTATTTTTTCACATGTCTTGCATAAGTGTACATTAATGCTTATGCAGTCAAAATATATTCATCTGTATCAACACATATGGAAAAATATTCCCTGCCGTCAGAACCATTGCTGCTGGCGCAGAGGGACTCTGCTGCTGTGGTGGTATGGTGGTAAGACCGCCAAACTTGCAATCAGGCCTTAAGTGTGTGCTTGGATTTTTGATAGGCAGTGATTATTCTTTTTTCTGTAGGAAAAACAATCACAACCAGAAAAATATTGTCATCTTGTATTTTCATTAGATTCTTGCAATAAAAATGTTTTACCAATTTCTGCACACCTGTAACTTATGCGGTATCATCCAAAATGTTTGTGCGCTCCTATAAAAAGACATTTCTAAAGAAAAAGTTAAAACGTGATTCCGCTAGTTTGAGAAATTAAACTTTAAGACCAGCCTACTGCCATACCTACATATACCATCATATCTACAACCATAATATAATGATTAAATTAAGTATCCTTCAAAGCACCTAAAAAGTAGAGGACAGATATTCAACAGAAAATAATAAATAGCAAATTATAGAACATTTAAAGCACTCATGAATCGCCTGATCAATAGAAGATCCCTGACAGAATATAGGTAAAAAAATATTTTGTGGACAGAATATTGTTTAAAAAATATCAAGGACCAAAATATTGAGAAGATCAATACAAATAGGTAAGTATAGGCTTCATATTCTTAGCTCCACATCTAAGTACCTTGAAGATATATATCATCATGGTACATATATGTGAAGTAAAACTTTGCATACCCATAACCTACTTTCATGACATGTTCGTCCTCTATATTCTTGACACAATATTTTTTCAAAACAATATTTTTTCTGATATTTTGTCTAAACACCTGGATAGCTTGTCAAATTCTATTATGCCATTTAATTTTAAAAAGAATAAGTCTGACAACAAGGGGAGACACTGCCTTCATTCAGTGGGCTATCCAAAAGCATTAAAACAGCCTAGGTTTCAAGAACACACTCAGGGTTTGGCTAATTCTGACGTTACTATGCCCATTCTCCATAATCCGCAATCACAGCAGAACACTTTTCAATTTGCTTAATGAGCATGGCCACTCATAACCATATTTGAATTTCGAACTGGCTCACAAATGATAGCTCTGCTCTATAAACAATTAAAAACAATATTGATGCAAGCAAATATCTTTCGCAGCTACAAAAGCTGGCCAATCCATTTTTTCAGCACTACACTCAGAATACACGAAAGCAGTGATTTTGCGATTTTTTTTAGACATTTGTTGAGAGAATATAACCATGTATTCCTGTTGCCTTAAAGATGTATGCTTCCTTACACATGTGTATCATAAAATGTACCGATATAGCACACTGATGTGTTAATCAGTCTTAACATGCATGCTATGTTTCGTGATTGCTGTAGGACGAGAAGCCACTTTATTTGAGGTAATATATATGCACATTTCCTGCATTTAATAGTAAAGCTTAGCTTCATTATCAATACTGGCAAACAGAACAGTGATTCGGGGAAAATAATGAATTCAGCAGGATGATTAGGTATCTTTATCTTCAATTAAAGGATTATTCACATTCTCACAATGAGAAGATCTTACCTCCTGCTCATCAGATAGTTTGATTGAGATTTACAATTTCTATCATATGTTTATATTCTAAAAAAATGATTTGAGTGAAAAATGAATAAGTACTGTTCTTCAAATGTGAATACATTTTAGCATTTAGCTCTAGGTAAAGTGTACATGCTGTATATCCGCTTGATTGCTTTGCATAACCTGTATTGTTTTATTGGTGTCAATGCACTGTTAAACTAGGTGCATACAAATGTGGTCTGGGTAGGAGAGGATGGGGAAAATAAATTGTTGGGTAGGTTGTATTGAGGGAGTCCAGTGAACAAAAGAATGTGAATGAGTATGAATCAATGGCTTAGAGGAAGCGTGCTCTAGAAATTATGTAGTAATGGGGAAAGATAAACAGTACCACCAGGGCTCGAAACACAGACCTCTGAAGGATGAATGTGTGAGAGAAAAATACCTTTTGATTCAGCTACCCCCAGCACATTTACAAGCCCCACTCGGCGCCGACTTAAGTAACAAACAAAGCTGAATGCAAGAGCATCTTTGGGTATGAGTGTATGACACTTTTCCTCCCCCTCAAAGAGATCAGTCAGAAGAAATGTAACTGAGGGAACTTTTTGCCATTTCCTGTTTCCTTTCCTGCCTCACTACATGAGATGTGAGTGGGCACACAGATGACAGACCCCGAACTTTGTTAATTCTGTGTGTGGAGGGGGGTGCTTGAAAATCTGAACTTAGCTAGCCCCCACAGAAAGAGACTTCTGCCCATACTATGTAACACCAATATGGTAAAGGCATATGCAGGTATTTGCAAGAGTGGTTGGGACTCACTAAAGATGATAAGAACAAGTCCTTTCCTGAACATGGTTCCTTTGACATAGGAAGATCAAAAAATATACAAAGGGAACTGAAGGATTGCAAGAATAAGATAGATGCTCAGCAATGGCCACTCTTCTCCGAATGGCATGAGGAGGCACCCAAGCCTAAGCATGTATGAAAAATACCCATGCAACACTAGAGTACCAAATTAGTCACCTTAGGGACAGAGTTAGGGCTTGCCCTCTAAGTGCTCTCCTTTCAATACATCTATTACCCCAGACAACTGGAAAAAAAAGGAATGAAAGTGAGGGCCGAGAGATGAGGATCTTCTAGATATGTGTATCATGTCAGCCAAAGGGATTGGGGTTGCAGGCACTGATGCACCCAGAAACAGAGTAGCTGCTGATAAATTAAGCACAAGGAGGTACCATGTTAGGGCACACGCCAATACAACTGATTGACAGTGGAGGGGTGCAAACATCTCAACAGAGGCCCATTCCACTACTATTGGTCTAGGGCACGTGTATGAGAACGCTTCCCCCCATGGTACCCTAAAAAGTGTAAGACAAACTGCTGAGAGATTTTGTAGAAGGAATGTCCTACCTCTCGGCTCAAGTGGGGCTTCAGCTCTTTTCCCCTTGAGGGGCTAACTGGCAGCAAGTGGGTAGAGATATAATCCACACCTCTTTGACCCTCTCTAATTTGATGACCGTTAAGAAAGAATTCTCCATCAGAAAGAATCCTACTCAGTTTTGCGTCTAGCTGCAGAGTGTGTTTAAAGTATACAGAACAGACCGAAATGAGGTGGACATGAATCTCCTACTGCCATTAGTGATGCTGAGTGAAGCAAGAGATAGGCCGGTGCCAAGGGTTGGCCATCCCGGCTGCTCACCCTTCCCCTTTGGGCCCACCCAGAATCAGCAGGAAAAGTTAAAAGTACCAGTTCACCCTTGAGAAAAATAC
Source organism: Lissotriton helveticus (assembly GCF_964261635.1). Taxonomy (NCBI): domain Eukaryota; kingdom Metazoa; phylum Chordata; class Amphibia; order Caudata; family Salamandridae; genus Lissotriton; species Lissotriton helveticus. The sequence continues at coordinate 868,774,997 of NC_136069.1, forward strand.
AGCAAAATGATGCTCAGAAATCCATTTGAAATGGCATAACGGCTTTCCCACTAGCAGTATGGTCCCTCAGGGGAATACACCCACAGAAAACAAAATTGAGCCCTTATGAAATAGTCATTAGCTGACCTATGATGCTACCCTCCAATCCTTCAGTCTCAGCTGAACGGCTTGATTTACAACTGAATGATTATGCAGTCTTGCCTATACTGTTTCTATTCTCAAATTCAAGCAACCAGAGCTGGGTGTCCAACTGAGATCCGCCACTTCATCCACCCCAGCAATTGGGTGTACATATGCATGTACCCTGGAAAGACTACATTGCATCCTCACTGTCATAGAAACCACAGTGTTTTGTTCATCACTAACACAGCTGTTATATGTCTCACCCCCTTTGTACGCTGCCAGATACCACGGGCAAGCGTCTTAACCTGCAACCTATTTCAGAGACTGATACACACAGTTAAATCTGGATCCCCTCTAAACTCTGCTTCCGCAGAAATTCTGGAGCAGGGCAGTGCTGCTATTGTACCGGTGCTATTGGAGCTTCTTAATCTGTCTTTTTGCACAGACCTAGTCCCGAAAGAGTGGAAGCATGCTATAGTTATCCCTCCACTGAAAATACCTAAACTAGACCCACTACTGCCTGAAAATGTAAGACTTATCTCGCTACTGCCTTACTTTGCTAAAATTGTGGAGAAGTTTGTCAACCAGCAACTAATGCAGTTTGTAGAGGAACATGATCTTGTCCACGAGACACAGTCTGGATTTAGACCCCCCTTTTGTAATGAATTGGTGCTACTTCTTGAGTCAGATGATGGTTAAATGGCCGCTCTAGACATGCTTGACCTGAGCGCTGCTTTAGATACAGTCCCTCATGGCTTGCTACTTGACAGACTACATTATGCAGAAATAGGAGGTAGGGCTCTAGTTTGGCTGAAGAGTTGTTTGGAGGGTCGTACTTTTCAAACTACTCTGTAACCTTACGTCTCGCCACTCAACATCTGAATCAAGAGGTGTCTCAGGGCTCAGCACTGAGCCTGTCCCTCCTCAATCTGTATATGTGACCGTTAGCAGACCTGTTGGACAAACATTGGGTGCAGACAGTATCATATGCAGATGACACACAGCTGATCCTCACTATGGCCCAGGACAACAGCAAAGAGGAGGAGGACTTTAAACTCTGCCTAGAGAACATGGCAAACTGGATGAAACACAGTTGCCTCAGGCTAAATGCCAGTAAAACAGACATCTTAGTGATAGGAAAATGACCCTCCATCTGGTCCTAGAGTTGGTGGCCTGGTATGTTAGGGTCTCCACCTTCTCCGAGTCACAAAGTTAAAAATCTTGGAGTCTGGTTCGACTCCACACTTTCCTTCTCTGACCAGATCTCTGCTCTCACGGGTACGTGTTTTGGGATCCTAGAAATGCTGATAATACTCTAGGGCTCATCCCCGACGGTGCTAAAAAGACAGCGGTCGAGGCACTGATTAGAGTAGATTATTGCAATGTTCTCTATGTAGGGGCATCAAAGAGGAGCTTATACATGATCCAACAGGTGCACAAAGCGGCAGCTTGGATGCTGGTAAATGTCCCTAGATGTGCACCAACAGACAGTGCTCTTGAGACTCTCCACTTGCTCCCGAGTGAGGAGAGGATCTTTAAAGCTGTGTGCTATGTCCACAGAATATTGCAGGGCAAGGGTCCAAAATATATTCGCCCCATGATACACTCCTCCTACCACCCCACATGCTGTCTCGGATAAGCTGGAACTGGATAGGTTTCCATTCCAAAACTCAAAAGGAAATGCTTTGGATCTTTGAATCTTTTTTTAATCTTTTTATTTTTTTATTTCGTTTTAATCTTTTTTTGGGGGCATTTTTGAATCTCCTTCAGGCACTTGGCAGCTAAGAGGTGGAATTTTCTACCTTTGTACCTAAGACAGGAGACATCAGAATCAGCGTTTATGAAACAGCTTAAAACTTGGCTGTTTAGGCCCTCTTATTCCATAATTATGATTTCAGCCTTGAATGCACTTTAGCGCCGGGGCACTCTATAATGGACTAACCATTGCACTTTACAAGCTGCAATAATAATAATAATAATAATAATAATAATAATAATAATAATAATAATAATAATAATAATAATTGTGCCTGGCAATGTGTATCCACTCATCTCACTGCAGGTGAGCAGTTACCCCTGGAGACCACAACATTCCTGTTTCAACTTCTGGACCTGTGCCTGGTCCCAGATCCCCTGCTGTGACTTCCTCTGCCACTATGCTGTTGCCTGACACATGGGTAGGCCCTCCCATCCCACCCTCTTGGCCTGTTTCTCCATCCCTGTACCATGCTGTCCCTGCAGCCTTTCATCATTGCCACCTCTGTCTAAGGTAAGTGGCTCTCTCCCATATACTGGATCCCATCATGGGTCTGACCTGCTCTCTTTGCCACTGCCATGTTTGTTTAGTTGTCGGGGAGCTACATCCTTGATGTAAGTAAGTAAAATCTTTATTCGGCTTAAATTTTCCATGAAAAACCATAAAAGCATTTATACATTTCATTTACAAGTGTTTTAACAATACTAATGCATATTCAATTCATTTAGAATTTGTGGCGGTGTTACTTAATCAGGACAATTTAATAATTGTTATTTTAAAGATTAAGCCTGTGTTTGAAAATACATTTTTCAAAAGTACTAACAATTTTACATACATATTCTGAGCTTAAACATTGAAACCACAGCATAGCGGGACGACATTTTCCAAGGCCTAAAGTTCTCAACAGGGGGGTTAGCCAGAGCCTGCGGTGAGCGGAATAATATTTACAAAATAATACAGTGTGGATTGTGGACTGTTCGGATAGTTCATCACATGGACAAGGCATTAAGCTCTCTTCCCAACTATTTCTATTTGGAAATGCTACAACCCTGTGAAAAATATTCAACCTGAATCTCGCTAATAAGAATCGTTCAAACTACGAGTCAACATAGGTTAAATATGGTTCCATTTCCAGAGTCGTCATGACCACTAGAGAGTGCTGTACAGATGGTTTCTTAATCTCCACAGTGATACGTAACTCTTCTAGATGGCTCAGCGCCTTTGCCTTGAGCTCTTTCTTTGAAATTCCAACGATTGTTTCCGGGCTGTGATAATACTCGGCCATTCCTAGATCAGTGAGAAGGTTTTTTACGTATGTTAACCAATCTATTTTATCTACACGATCCTTGATGTGGAATAGGAAATTATTCCAAGACATAACTGTACTGCAACTATCCTTGGGCAAGCTGCTGCTCTGCCAATGAGAACAACTCCTATGACCTGTTTCTCGAAAAATACAAACAATCTTGCTTTTTTCTAGATTTACATGCATTTGGACTTTGATATGGGTGGGAGTAACATCTTGATTGGTGTGCCCATCACTCATAATGACACCTGCCTTGATGTATTCTGCTAAAGGGATCGACTGTCAGAACATGCCAGCACAATCACCCCTTGTAATCAGGGCCTTGAAAAGCTTAACAATCCTTTGGGCTAGAGCAGGCCAGAGAAAACTCATCTTGCACTGACTGCTGTAGGATTTATCTGTAATCACTGTACAGACAATGTCTCTAGTATGTTCAATGGTATGGTTTTTGAAGACAAAATCCTTTTGCCTCCAGGTACTTCCTTTGTTCAAAAGTAAATTCTGCCTTTAATAAGCAGCAGGAGATAGTCCTTCTAGTTTTATATCCAGCTCCAGAAAATCCAGAAGAAATGACCCTTCACACTTTGGATGTTAAAAGGGCAGTTTTAATATATCTGGATAGATTTCAGAGTACCTCATTCCCTTTACATAACTTTTAGATCAGCAAATAAGGGCTTATAACTTACAGTCCAATCACCGAGCAGATGGGTAACGCCCCTAATATCTTTGGTATAAAAGTAATCAGGTTTTCCTTCTTTTATTAGGAGTTCAAGGGAGATCGATTAGAGAAATATCAGATTCTGTAACAGAGGCTCAAGTAGTATCATGGAGGGAGATTTGCAGACCAGCTACGTGGGCCACCCCTTCCACATTTGTGAGGCATTATAGGACACTGAAAGTAGTGGATGCAAAGGAAGTTCTTGGTTTCAAAGTTTGTACTTCTACAGAGTGAATATGAGAAAAGACTTTATGTTGATTAAAAGGTCCAAGCATGAATTTACAGTTTTCATGGTGTTTACTTAGGTTAAACATCCCTGTGTATTGATTTTCAGCAAGGGGGAGGATGAGGAGGTCAAACTTCATCTACTTGCCATAAAAGAAGTACCCATCTGTGCTTTAATTAATTATTTAACTCCCTACCATTATGCTGCCCATGCCCAACTGTGGGGTATGTGACTTGGTACTAACAGACTGTGTTGGAGGCAGGATTGGCATATATAAGAAACAGTTTCTCTGGATTGGTGTGTATGAGAAGCAAATCTGCCTCACTATGTGATGGATTAAAGTCAGGAAGGAGCTGGAATAATGCAATTATTGGTAAGTCATTGAAGTGTATGTGTGAATGTGCTGCAAACACCTCAACAGCTCCTGTGGTCTAACTCTTAGAGCAACAAATATAGAAGACCTCTATCTCTCTTAAAAATGAGAGGAAAATGTGAAACATTCTGAAAAAGTAGCATATGATACATATTCCAACACCTGCAGTCAATTGCCACTTTGACAGTCACGCGACTGATATTTTCACTCCCTATGTTCCATTTCAATTGAGTGTATATTATACCTGTTTGGGTACTGCATACACTTACTGTTGAGCCACATGAAAATATCCATAAATGAATTTGTTTTTGTATCATAATTACATCACGTCCTAAACAGTTGCAAATATATGGACAGATTTGAACTTGAGCTTATTTAGATATAAACTGTTTCAATATGTAATGTAGCTGTTTTATATGTTTTTGTATTTAGGTGTTTTGTTGCATGGTTTCATACCTGTTTCATAGAGGTTATTCATGCATTTCATTTCAGGCATCCTGTGTTAATTGATTGATGATCCCCTGTGAAGTCTTGAAACCATAATGTTTTTTTACCATCTCAACCTGCAACATAAAGAGAGAGAACATTAGGGAATGCCATGTACAGCAGGTCACTTTTTGTTCTTTGCTAATACACACTGTAGGAAAGATCAGCGGTGTGCCCTTCGGTGCTTAATTTGAGCCGTTGGTTTTCAGTACTCCGCACTGGCATTTAATTGCCAACACCAAGTACTTATAACAGTATGCCCATTGGTGGGACTATCTGTTTAATTTAGACATGTGCACAACAACAGTTGTTTAATAATTCAATATAAATTAAAAAATTACTAATAACTTCCGCACAAGTCACTATTATTGCTTGATGGGCCTGAAATAGTCTGAACTGTCACACTTCTAGGTGTGTGAGGGTTAGTAGCTGTGCTGGCAATGTCACTGGCAGCACTGGTAGGGGCCTTGGGTGGTGCAAGCTGCAGTGGCCCCCTCACAAGGACCCTGGCACCTATTTTGTTTTACAAACTAAGCACTTGTGCCCTTCATTCTTTAAGGTACAATAAAAAGAGTCTGAACGAGTGTAGGTTTTACCTGTTTCTAAAATGATTGTCAGTGGTCTCTGAAGTATATATACATCACATAAATGTATCAGGCACACTCAAATTCACTCCTTTAATGTTTCATAGATTATTACGCAAAGCTGCAATAAAGCAAATATTTAAAGCTATGAACATAAGATAACATGTCCAAAAAAGGCAGAAAATTAAGGGAAAACATTTTTTTTTTAGAAATTACACTTTTGGGGGTAATTATGAAAGTGAACGTTTGAAAGAAATGTACTCCAAAATTAACGTTAGATGATTGAGATAAAAACAAAGAATTGAATTCAATAGGCCTCTTTAAAGCAAGAATGCCTATCTGGTGAAGAGATCATTTTTCCACCAGTGAGATATAGCCAGAAGGAAAGGGATTAAAAAAGTAACCCTTTTCTTCTCATTAAGTACAAATATGCCAGAGTAGACTATTTTCTAATTCATTGATCCATTTCTGCACAGAACAACACAGGAGTACCAAGTGGATATCATGGTGCCTGGCAGTGGGAGGCTGTGTGATGTTGTATTATGGAGAGAGCTTTTTTGTAGAACCCACATATTTGATATGAGGTATAACCGCACAGCCTTTAAACACCATCCACGGTGAGTCCAGCAAATAGTTGGTCTAACCGATTCATAATATTTAACTGTTACAGTTAGATTTCCAAATCAATTCCCACTAGCACATGAGCGGAGCTTGGTGAGAAATTAGGATGGCAGGGATAATCCCAAATAGGAGTCTCTGTCACTCACGTTTGGCCCTTCTATAATGAGTGTAATTTCTGCTCAGTGGAAAGCATGGCTATAACATGAGGTAGAAAGTTCTGCCTGTTTGCCTAATGACATCCATCATCATCATCATCATCATCATCATCATCATCATCATCATCATCATCATCATCATTATCATCATCAGATTACCTGAAAATAAAAAAGGGAGAGAAAGATAGGAAGTGAGGGAGTGAGAAAAATTAACAGAGACAGTATAAGGAAGGAAGGGTAAATTACTAAACCAACAGACAGAGAAGGGTAGGAGAGATGGGGAAGAGCAAAGCATTTAGAGAGGGGAGGGGTGGGAGTGCATCAATAAATCTTCAGTTGGAACCTGATAGCAGTGCCTATATTAATCTAGAGGAATCCCCCAGGATTATTGCACGTCAGCCTAAAATCATGCTGCACACAGAAAGACATTTCCTGTAATGCAGGGGGGTAGTTAAAACCAAATGACTCCACCCTTAGCATTAGCAACTTCTCTGTATTGATTAATAGTTCTATAGTAGCACTACAGGCAAATGATTGCTTCATAAATGTTTATGTCACATTGATATAAGGCCCCAATTGTATGGCTTCTGTTGCAATACAAATTGATTTATATGACTCAAATGCACTCTTCTGTGCTGTTTTGAGTGCCAGCTTTCAGTTATTTTGCAATAATCAATCTCCTCGATTTTTAAATAGGAATTGAGTTCAATTGTCAATTTCTGATGCGGACATCTCTACGTGGGAGGTAAGGGTGTGTCACCTTAACATGATCTCAGCCTGTGGTATTGTCACTAGCCTCAGTGAGAACCAGGGGGAAGTCAGATTAAAAGCAACTTTAACATCAAAATAGTGAGATCTGACAGCCCACATTAGAATTTTTACATTTCTTAAGAAATAGACAAATTGGCATTTCAAAGGTTTCATAGACTTTTCTCTAGTCACTATTTTAGATTGCTGCTTCAATAATCCCTTCACTTGTGTGGCATATATGCACACAATGGGAATATTGCTGCTACTTAAGTTGTGGAGTATCTACCATTTTCATCACGTAGATTACATGGCCTATGGCAATATGATCTTTTGATGTAAATACACAGAGGGCTCTTGTGTGCTTTTATGTTTGTGCTATGTAGATGTCTGTAACTGGTTAAACCCAAAGGCTTTCCACCAGATGGTATTGAATGGTACATCACAACATTTACTATACACACACACCTCCAACAGTATACATTAGATGCACTGCTTCATGCTTCAGTTGAGCAATACTTGTGGCTATCACAATGATATCAACTGCCCTTCCTACCATGATATTCACACTCTACCATGCACCAGTGCAAGCAAAAGTACTCCATACCTACATCGAACATTTCCAGGTTTGTCACATAGGGCCTCATTTTGATTTGGACAATGCTAAAAATCTTCCACTCTCTGGAAGAAACTCTTAAGTATGGAGTACAATCCATCATTCCGAATGTCCTCCACTAAGGGATAATATTGTGTAGGAAATACAACTCTGTTCCATATTTAGATTGTCCTCCAGAAATTTGACTTTTACATCCCTCTAAACTGTAAATGAGGCCCATTGTCAGCTGTCGTGGTACCCAACAGCTGTTACTACTAAAAACCATGATATGTACTGGTCTTGTCTATTGAACTACAGGCTGCATATCAATTGGCAAAGTCCATCAGTCTTAATCCTTAACTAAAATTGCACAGGCTCAGCTCTTTAACTAAGATGTTACTACCGAACTGAAAGTATGACTAGAGCACAAAACCTGAAAAACATCATCAGAAGTTGAACCCAAATTCGGGAAGCTATTGTAAGCCTGGAACCATGTGCATAGTCAGGAGGGTGCTGAAAGTGCTGCAATGTCATATCTGTGTCACAATGTTTACTATGTTTACTAAACAATAGTATAACTGTAAGGGATCTGCTTTTTTGTGTGGTCACTGCAGAAAGTCCACTTTTTATGGTACCCTATATTTTTAATGGCTTTAGAACTCTGTCCACTTTACCTCTACTAGCCAGAAGTAAAATGCCTATATTCCCCCTTTACCCATAGTTCAAGAAGGCTTATTCCTGATTGTCACATTTAACTTGCCCAGAAATGCTCATGCCGGCTAACTGGACAAGGAAGATGGCCCCGCGATAAGGTAAGTTCTTAATTAAATCTTATTTTAGGCTTAAAGTCATTTAATATTGCGGACGGGAAGCAGGCGAGAGGCGGGTGGGAGGCGGGCAGCGGGCGGGCGGGCGGCGGGCGGGCGTTGCATAACGGAAATATGCAGAGAGGCACAGAGATTGGTTTATTCTCCGTGCCTCTCCGCGTAAGTCCCTTATGCGACTTCAACCCACCCCTAGTTGGAAGATACCTGAGCCACTCCCCACAGGGTCACTCCCCAATGCCTCTACAAACCCTCTGAAATCCACCAAAATGTCTGCCTCCAATGTGAGCTCCCTGGGGTCAGAGAACTCACTCTCCAACAGGTGTTGGCATAGCTCTGGAAAACAGGGACTTACAATATGCTCTCTCATAATTGGATCACACAGCCCCCTACAAAGGTTAACCCAACTATCCTTAACCTCGCCATCCAGTGCCTCGCACACGAACTCCACACCACTCTCTTGAGATTGGCAAGACAGTATCTGACTGTCTCTGTCACTCAACCCACACTCTTCTGGGCGGCCTTCACACTCATATCCCAGGACTTCAACCTTGGGGGAACCCCTCTCCCTGCACCTCTCATCTAGAGTCAATAGAGTGCCCTTCCCACCACTAGGACCATGAACCCCTGCGTCAGTTTCCCCATTCTCCTCAGGGACACTGCGCACTACTGGAGCTAGCTCATGTCATTGAACATCCTGGTGTATGGTAATGCCCTTCCTTAAAGTCAGGTGCCACATCCCTGGGTGTATGTACTGCTCCCTCAGCCCTAGATAACTCAATGTTGGTGCCACCAACTGAGCTGGATTCCACCTCCAACTCAGCAAAGCTCACTTCCTGAGCTACACACATTTATTTTTTCTGGGCTCAGACACTCATCGCCTCAAGCCTCTCGAGCTCCAAAAGTTCAGGCATACTAAACTCGAATTTCTACCTAGTTCACTGAGTCAGTTAGGATTATAAGATGTTATAATCAAACTGCCCATTCTGGCCAATGGGGAACAGGTAGCCTTGCAAGAGTGAAAAACGAAAATGGCTGTAATTCACTATCAGGGCATGCCACGCATACCAGGGCATGTCCTACCTTTTACCTACAATGCACCCTGCCCTTGGGCCTACCATAGGGGTGACTAATATGCAGAAAAGGGAAGATTTAGGGATAGGCGAGTGGGTGCACTTGCCCAGTCAACATGGCAGTACCAGGCGGCACACATGCTCTGCAATTGCAGACCTCAGACACACTTTACAGGCTACTTCTGTGGGTGGCACAACCAGTGCTGCAAGCCCATCAGCAGCATTTAATTTACCTGCCCTGGGCACCCGCAGTGCACTGTACTACGGTCTGACAGTAAATCAAATTAGCCAATCATGGAGTCACTAATCCATACATCGATTTACATTAGGGAGAACATATGCACTTTAGCACTGATCAGCAGTGGTAAAGTGCCCGTGTCATAAAACAAACAAACCTAACTTGAGTGGATCAACCACTCAACCTCTGCGCACTGTTGCTACTAGTGAGTCACACTAGTTGAATCATCATTTTCAATTTCATTTTAATTCTTTCACAAAAATTTTTTTCAACATAACCACATTCACCTTTCTCCTTTGAAAGTGTGATATTTAATCATCAATTCTTTTACAAAAAATTCTAACATATATTCACAAAACAACAGTTCATAATTTCACTGTATCAGCAAAATACAATCTTTTCTTTGCAACTTTAAAGTTGATGTAGCCCGATGCATTTCGAGTCCTAGATGGACTCTTCCTCAGGGGCCTAAAAATGTAAAAATCTTAAGTCAGCAAATTCAGTATAATGTCCAGTTTTTGTCAGATTCAAGTTTCAAAAACCCACGGATGCTCTCTACAACATAGTATCATGTACAAAAATAATAATGGCTGCAGCATGCACTTTTTACACCTTTTTCATATAAAAACCACCACCGTTTCACCTTAAAACGTGAATGTGCTGAAACAATGTATACTCACAACCAAACCACGAGGTTGTGGTACCTGTAAACGAGAGTTCTGACTGTTAATACACGCTAACAACGTTCCACCAAATGCCCTAAATCTAAAAACCACCTCGTCGAGCTTCTGCTTACCTCGAGTCTCTGGGAATGTAAAAACGCCACGTTTTCGTCTCTATTCAAAATTGCCACCTACAACGAAAACATTGCAGTCCTTAGCTTCGTATTGCAAACTATAGTCGTAACTACCGCTTACCCCCCGGGCACCCATTCTTACCTCTCCGCTAAACACCAACTCCTAACTTCACTCGCTGCCAGTTACAAACCAAGCGCCGGGCTCGCCAGGATAAGATCACGCTCTTCCTCAAGCAACAGTGAAAACGGACTAATTCCAAAATCTCGGACCCGCCATGTTTGTAAAGTCTACCAACACGAAACCAACAACACTCAGGGAAAATTACTCAACGACCTCGAGCTACACGGTAGCCCTTAAATCATGACCTGATGCAACCACTTACTACCACTTACGGTCAAGGCAAAATAATACAGTGAAAAATGGTGAAAAAATAGTGAGAAAATAAACGAGACAAAATAAATTAAAATAATGATAAAGTGCTCGAATATAACAATCACATAAAGATTATTTACAATATTACATATAAAGCATTTTAGTGCAATTCAACCATTCAAAAGTACATATATGAAAAATATGATCAAAAAAGTTCACATGCTAAAGAGAGGCTTGGCCAAAACCTCTACATGGATCTAACCTGGCGTACAGTAATTATTTTACAAAAAACATGTATAATCTATCTTTTCATTAAGACCTTTAGGTTCCTGGGTCCCTAGGTACCGAATCCAAAATATCTCTCTTTGTAGGAGGGATCTGGTGAGATCCGCTCCTTCTCGTGTTTCAATTTTCTCCAAAACTGAGAACTGTAGCTGGGATATGTTGTGCCTGTTTTCTGTCCAATGTTTAGCTAAATTGCTCTTGATGTTAACATTCCTAATCGTACTCTTGTGTTCAGATATTCTTGTTTTTAGTTTTCTTTCCGTTTTCCCCACGTACAATTTGCCACAAGGACATTTGATGACGTAGATCACACTTTTGGAGTTACAATCACTGTCGTGGTGTAAGTCAATGGTTTTTCCTGTCTGGGGATGATGCAAAGTATTCCCAACAATTACATTATGGCAATGCACACAGTTCATGCACCTTTTCATTCCTTTGTAGTTTGCTCTTCTTTTGATTATGGGTGATTTTAGCAACTCCTTTAAGTTTTTCGATCTGTTGTATGCAAACATCGGTTTTTGCTGGAAAATGCCTCCAAAATCTGGTTCGTGTAACAAAAGTTCCCAGTGTCTTATTATTATGTTTTTTATTTTGGATGAGCTTGTGGAGTATTTTGAAACAAACACCTGTCTGTCCAGAATCTTCTTCGGTTTCTTTTCCAGAAGCTTCTCCCTGTTGAACCTAGCTACCTTATCCTTGGTTTGCTTTAATACACTCTCCGGGTAACCTCTGGATGCATATTTTCCTTCTTGTATTTCCAGATGTTTTTCCAAGGTCTCAGATTCTGAGCATATCCTTTTTATCCTCATATATTGCGACATGGGCAAATTTATTTTTAAGTTCTGAGGATGAAAACTCTGAAACAATAAAGAATTGTTAACATCGGTCTCTTTCCGAAACACTTCAGTTTGTAATGTTCCATTTTTCAATGACAGTAGGACGTCCAGAAATGCTATTTCATGGTCACTGATAGTATGAGTAAACTTGATTTGCTCTACATGAGTGTTTAAAATCAAGATTTTTTCTTCCAGCATTTCTCTGTTACCTGACCATAATACAAAAATATCATCGATAAATCTTTGATATATCAAACTATGATCCTGCCATTCTTTATCCGAAAAAATATGGTCTGCTTCAAATTTAGCCATATACGTATTAGCATATGCGGGTGCCCCCGCAAATCCCATTGATGTTCCATTCTGTTGTAGGAAAATTTTTTTGTCCCATTGGAAGTAGCTATGGTATAAGCAGAAATGCAACAATTCTAAAATGAAAGTTTTTTCTGCTCTGATGGTTTCTAGCTCCAACAAAGCCCATTCCACAGCTTCCAGTCCTGCTTGGTGGGGAATCGAAGTATAAAGAGATTTTACATCTATAGTACATAGTAGTAGATCTTGTGTTATGGTAATGTCTTTTAATTTCTGCAAAAAGTGGTTGGTATCTTTTGTGTAGGATGGCCACTCTTGGACGAATTGCTGTAAGAAAGTATCTATATACTGCCCCAGTGGTTCAAAAATCGTGCCACAACCTGTGACTATAGGCCTCATAGGAGGGTTCATTTTATCTTTGTGAACTTTGGGTAGCATGTAAAGGCGGGGTCGCCTGGGGTTCTGTACTGTGAGGAATTGTTTCGTAGCCATTGAGATATGACCAAGTTCACACGCTTTGTCTAAGATGATTTTTAAGGTCACTTCCAGATCATAGATAGGGTCTTTGTCTAATTCCAGGTATGTCAATTCGTCAGACACATGTTCATTAACTTTTGCTTCATAGAATTCTTTATCCATCACTATTATTGCTCCTCCTTTATCAGCCTTTTGAATGTGAATATTCTCATTCATTTGGAGTTTTTTTAGGATGTTCCTTTCATGAATTGATAGATTCTTTGTTTTGGATCTGTGAAAGCTCAATTTTTCTAGGTCATTTCTCACTGCTTTTTCAAATGCGTCCAAGATTTTGTGCGAAACCGGAGCTTGATATTTAGATTTAACTTTGAATTCCATGAATTCAGTCGGTTCTTTTTCTTCTTGTGTGGGAACTACATTAGTGAAGAAATGCCTAAGTCTTAACACCCTCATGAACTTGAACAGTGCTATTTCGCTTTCCAAGATGTTTGTGTCATAGGTTGGGACAAAACCCAATCCTTTATTCAGTACTTGAAGTTCTTTAGATGTTAACTCAGTTTTGGAAATGTTCATCACTAGATTTACTTGGTGCTCCTTGTTCTTGCTCCTTCTCTGGCTTCTCCTGGTTTTTGTTTTGGTTTTCCTGGTGGTTATGTTAAATCCCCTGCCTGGGGAAAAGAAGACGGCTTTGATGTCGTTGCCGTTTGGTCTGAATCTATCTGTTCACTTGGGCCAGGCGTTTCTCCAATTTGTGTTTGAGCTGATGGTCTAGAAGCACTTAAATCGGTGTCCGAAACTAAACTCTCCTCCGAGGTGTTAGTTGGTTTTTTCCTGGGTTGATAAGCTCTCCTCTGGGCATAGACTTCAGCCCAAGTATATACTTCATTGAGCTTATAATCAAGCGTGTCCCTCTTAAATTTTCTTAGTTTACCTTCTTGAATTTCCTTGGTGTATTTATCCAATGTGATATTAATATCATTCAAAGTTTTATCCCAATCGTCCTTTTGCATCCTGCCTTCTAGATTTTGTTTAATCTCGTCAATTTCACGGGTCAGGTCTGCAATGACTCTCGCCAATTCCTCAATCAGTAACAATATTAAATCTAGTGAACACTTATTTAAAATTCGATACCATTTTTCCATAAAATCTTTGTTCAAATGGAACCTGTAAAGCATGGGTTTGATAGACATTCGTAATCCTCGTGGTATCCTTTTTTCTTTATGATACTGAACCAGGGTCGATGCATGGAGTTTTTGGCTTACTTCTCTTTTAGCTAGAAATTGTAGTTGCTTCAATTGTTGTACTATAGTGTTGCCTTGGGCATCCGAAGTCTTTACTTCTTGAACCAAAGAGTAGATATCCGTTGCTTGCTCAGCTGTATATGCCAAAGTTTTTGCTCTCTCATCTGTAAGGCTTGATATTTGATCAAACGACATTTTTTATTTCAATGGGTGCTCTTTCCGTTTGGACAACGTGACAAAATGAATATAATGGAAGGAAGGCACTCCTTTCTTTTACAATATATAATTTGTTCCTCTTATTTTTCACATGCGTGCTGCAGCGGTGGCACGTTTGTCCTACTCCCGTGCCTAATTATCTACCAACCTAACTTGAGTGGATCAACCACTCAACCTCTGCGCACTGTTGCTACTAGTGAGTCACACTAGTTGAATCATCATTTTCAATTTCATTTTAATTCTTTCACAAAAAATTTTTTCAACATAACCACATTCACCTTTCTCCTTTGAAAGTGTGATATTTAATCATCAATTCTTTTACAAAAAATTCTAACATATATTCACAAAACAACAGTTCATAATTTCACTGTATCAGCAAAATACAATCTTTTCTTTGCAACTTTAAAGTTGATGTAGCCCGATGCATTTCGAGTCCTAGATGGACTCTTCCTCAGGGGCCTAAAAATGTAAAAATCTTAAGTCAGCAAATTCAGTATAATGTCCAGTTTTTGTCAGATTCAAGTTTCAAAAACCCACGGATGCTCTCTACAACATAGTATCATGTACAAAAATAATAATGGCTGCAGCATGCACTTTTTACACCTTTTTCATATAAAAACCACCACCGTTTCACCTTAAAACGTGAATGTGCTGAAACAATGTATACTCACAACCAAACCACGAGGTTGTGGTACCTGTAAACGAGAGTTCTGACTGTTAATACACGCTAACAACGTTCATTTTAATTCTTTCACAAAAAATTTTTTCAACATAACCACATTCACCTTTCTCCTTTGAAAGTGTGATATTTAATCATCAATTCTTTAATAGTCCGTTTTCACTGTTGCTTGAGGAAGAGCGTGATCTTATCCTGGCGAGCCCGGCGCTTGGTTTGTAACTGGCAGCGAGTGAAGTTAGGAGTTGGTGTTTTGCGGAGAGGTAAGAATGGGTGCCCGGGGGGTAAGCGGTAGTTACGACTATAGTTTGCAATACGAAGCTAAGGACTGCAATGTTTTCGTTGTAGGTGGCAATTTTGAATAGAGACGAAAACGTGGCGTTTTTACATTCCCAGAGACTCGAGGTAAGCAGAAGCTCGACGAGGTGGTTTTTAGATTTAGGGCATTTGGTGGAACGTTGTTAGCGTGTATTAACAGTCAGAACTCTCGTTTACAGGTACCACAACCTCGTGGTTTGGTTGTGAGTATACATTGTTTCAGCACATTCACGTTTTAAGGTGAAACGGTGGTGGTTTTTATATGAAAAAGGTGTAAAAAGTGCATGCTGCAGCCATTATTATTTTTGTACATGATACTATGTTGTAGAGAGCATCCGTGGGTTTTTGAAACTTGAATCTGACAAAAACTGGACATTATACTGAATTTGCTGACTTAAGATTTTTACATTTTTAGGCCCCTGAGGAAGAGTCCATCTAGGACTCGAAATGCATCGGGCTACATCAACTTTAAAGTTGCAAAGAAAAGATTGTATTTTGCTGATACAGTGAAATTATGAACTGTTGTTTTGTGAATATATGTTAGAATTTTTTGTAAAAGAATTGATGATTAAATATCACACTTTCAAAGGAGAAAGGTGAATGTGGTTATGTTGAAAAAATTTTTTGTGAAAGAATTAAAATGAAATTGAAAATGATGATTCAACTAGTGTGACTCACTAGTAGCAACAGTGCGCAGAGGTTGAGTGGTTGATCCACTCAAGTTAGGTTGGTAGATAATTAGGCACGGGAGTAGGACAAACGTGCCACCGCTGCAGCACGCATGTGAAAAATAAGAGGAACAAATTATATATTGTAAAAGAAAGGAGTGCCTTCCTTCCATTATATTCATAAAACAAACAAAAACAGGTCAGACCAAATACAGGAGCAAGGCAAAAAGATGAGGGATGACCCTGCAAAAAGGGCCACGTACAACATTGTGGATCCCCTGTCTGTTTGCTGAAGGACCCTACTGTGGGTATGCTTTAAACTGGATTTTCATGTTAGAAGTGGAAGGACACTATACTTACCATAGTACACGCCCCACACACACACTCTCATCCTTCAAAGCTCGGGTTTAGTTTGGCTAAAGACTTTTACCATCTGAAATTAGCCCCGACACATAGCATGTTGGACTTAATTACAGTAAAGGAAACAAGATCAACTGAAGACAGGGATTGGGTTTGCCCCAGGAACTTTTATACCATTAATTAGGGAGTTACTGTGGTCAAGCCACCCAAATGCTGGCAACATGCAGCTATGTGGAACCATTAGATCTCTTGAGAACACTTTCTGAACCTGTGGAAGATCAGGAGAGGACTGGAGCTGCTGTTTGCGACCTGTAAGGATCCCTGGAAAACTAGACGTGCTCCTTCTTGTAACTATGACAAAGAAGTGGGCTCCAAATGTCAGTTGCTGACCACTTGTATGGCTACAGGGAGCAAACAAGTAAGTTGCAAGAGGCATTTTCCTAGATATAGCACCTGACCAGTGGCAAGTGGACCTTGGACGGGCCCTGCTGTTGGCCTCTGCTGATACCATGGCAATCTCTACATGCCTCCCCTAAGGTCCTAATGGCTTTGAAAGTGTACTCCTGTGGTTGATTAAGACTTAAAAGACTGAGGGCCTGATTTATAATTCAGCCGATGGCCTGTTTTCCACCAGGGGGCTGGAGTAAATTACTCTGTCGCTCTGACAGGGGTGCTGCTTGTCAAATTATGAATTATCCTCTGCCACAGAGGACATTTCAAGCGTTGACAGGAACTAATGTCATGGTGTTCGTGCCAATGCATTGTAACTTTGCCGGACAACTTCATCAAACATGACAGAGTAGTACTCAAACATACATTTTTCTTTTATTTTCAAAAAGAAAATCCCAAAGCAGGATTTTCATTTAATTTTTTTTTAAAAATCAGTGCCTCCATCACCAGGGCATTGAGCACTTCTTTTCAGTGCCTCTCACCACCAGTTTTTTTTGGCAGGGACAGGCATTGAAAAACAGTTATATGTCCGCCCATCTAACATAGGCAGGCAAACATATAGCCAAACCTCCCATGGCCCTTACACTGTCGAGGCGTTGAAGGACTTTAACCACGTCGGAGACAAAGTAGTCTCCGGCATTGCAAATAATGATCCGCCCAAATATAAACTGGCCTGATGAACCATAGCTTTGGCAGGGAGGGAACTCTTGACCGTTGTGACAGAGTTCCATCTTTGCCAAGATATGAATCAGGTCCATAGACAGAAGGTAAACTCTTTGGGCCCGATTTACAGAGCTAACTTAAGACAAAATCCTAAACTTATTACCTTTTTGGTATTCACAGAAGGCACTTACTCATTTTGGTGTTCACAGAGGGCACTTACTCATTTCAGTATACACAGAAGTTAGGAGTCCTAAGTTTAGGACTCCTAAATGCCTTCTGTGAATACTAAAAGTCTTAAAGTTAGGATTTTTCTCAGTTTAGGAGTAGTAAAGTTAGGACTCCTAACTTTAGGACTCCTAAATGCCTTCTGTGAATACCGAAAGTCTTAAAGTTAGGATTATTCTCAGTTTAGGAGTAGTAAAGTTAGGACTCCTAGACCTGGGTAGGAATGTGTAGGAATGTTGCTTTTCAGCACCACCTCGCAAGCATGCCGGCGATACTATAGGACCTGCTTTCCAAAGCCTCAGACGTGTGTAATATGTTCTGTGCTGGATCAGCCACAGGCGCGAAGAGACTGCAGCCCCCCAGGGGACTCCAGGGCCTTCCTCCAATCATCATGGTCGATGAGACCTATGTCAGTTTTCCAGGTCGCTCTCAGTTCCTCTGGTGTTGGAGCGCTATGTGTGACTAGTGACTGGTATATGTTAGAGATTGTATGGTCCCCAAGGTCTCCCATGAAGAGCTTCCCTTCCAGTGGGCTAAACTCAGAGAGGGACGTGAGATTTCCAAGACTGGGCACTAGAGCATGACAAAATTACAAGTATTTGTAGAATTGGGTGTGCGACATGGAAAATTCTTCTTGTAATTCTGCAAAAGATTTGTGAATAAGTCCCTGGACAACATCATCCAGAGAGGAGATCCCATCTACCGGAGTCACACGCCCTATCAATATTATCTAGAAGTAGGGCAGCTGGGCGATGAAGACGGTCTACTGCAGCAACCGCATTGTGGACACAACGTATGTTATGATATGTGGCCCGCCTAGGCATGAAACCCGCCTGATCTAGGTGGATAAAGTCAGGAAGATGAGCCATGAGTCTGGTGGCAAGCAACTTGGCAAGGAGCTTCGCTTCCACGTTTAGAAAGGAGATCGGCTCGGCCGGTAGGAGGCGTGGAGCTCTGGGGGGCGACCCAGTTTCTGAAATGCAACAATTTCCGCAGTCTGAGCTGCCTCTTGCACCGCAACTAAATAATGAGGGCCTAACTGGGCCATGTAGGCTTTGGATAATTCACTGGGGAAACCATTAGTGCCAGGTGCCTTCCCAGTGCACAGGTCCACCAGAGTAGTGGTCAATTCCTCCAGGGTCAGAGGGGCATCAAGAGATTGCTAGGCCTCTTCAGAGAGGGCCTTTGGAGAAATGTCATCAAAGAACTGTTGAATCATGGAGGCCTCAAGAACCTTGCGGGGTGAATGTAAAGACTGACAATATATTGCTTAGCTATTGGCAAGCGCCAACTGGTCTGCCATCAGTACATCATCAGAATCACAGATTCCTGGAAGGGGAATGCACGCCTGAGCCTGCTGGCTTAACCTGTAGAGGAGTCTACCAGACTTGTCACCCCATTGATAAATTCAACTCTGTGTAGCGATCCAGATGCCCCACTCCTCCTCCACCAGCTCACTGTGATAATGCTGCTCTGGCAGGCACAACTGCCGACGCACCACAGCCCAGTCCTCGCCCTGGGCACCAGGCTCGAATGTCATAAGTTGCACCTCTACCTGGATGACCGACTGTCCCCGTCGCTCTCACTCTGCAGCGCAGAAGCTAATGTTCGCACTTCACATTGTGGGCTTCATTGTCTCCCACAGGATACAGGTGGTAGACTCTGTTTCCTTGTTATGTGACAAGTACACTAAGAGTGTTTTTTGGATATGTGTGTGATATGCCTGACTTTGCAGGTGCCACACAGAGATCCGCCATCTGAACGGAGGTCGACTCAGGCCTATCAGGAATTGAACTGCCAGTTGAACTGCCATCGGAGAATGGCCTCAAAGACCTCTAGGGAGGATTGTCACCATGGGCACCCTATGCATAAAATTGTGGGGAACGAATATGAAGTCAATCCTAGAATATGAAGAGTGTGTGTGGGATAAGAACGTGTAACCTGTATCTGTTTGGTTATGTACCCTCCAGGTGTCCACCCACCTCACCATTTCAACCATGGTTCGTAACTTGGAGTCGGGAGAATTCTTGGTAATGCCAGCTGGGTGCAAACTATCTATGCTGGGGCACATTGCATCGTTTCAATCTCCACCAACCACTGCAAGCCTATCGGACAGGATGCCCCAGATCCCAACCAAGTGATCTAGAAATCTCTGCCCAAGGGGCGGAGGGGGGAGGCAAGCACTATATGCACCCCAGCAATAATCCCATGCACAAATATGTATCAACCGTGAATGTCCACCCATTTTTGCACCAGCGTAAACACGACCCTACAGTGTATCAGGATATATCAACCCAGTGAACACTGTGCAAAGCCTGCATGGAAAGAGTGTATATACCTGTATCGGGCCAGGCAGGGGGTTTTGTACCCAGCATGTGTATCTCTTGCAATAGGAGGACATCTGCACCTATATGCTTGGCTTGATGGAGCACTGTGCCACACTTAATCTTGTCCAGCATGCCCCTCGTGTTCCGGCTCACCACATACACCTGTTTAGAGGAGTGTGCTATGGGGTCTGCCACCATTGCACTATAAGGGGTCAATTCGCGGAATGTATGGCAGCGCAATTTCAGGTACATTAAAGCGGCACAGCAAAACTGTGTATTAACCCACAAACAAAAACATGTGTAACAGCCACACACCCTTCCATCCAACCCCAATACCTCAAAACGGCTGAAGTATCTATTGCAGAAGCACTGCCCCTTGCCACCAACAGGGAGGGGCCGTACCGTCTTCCCAATGGATCCCTGAAGTCCCAATGATGTCCCGAGTTCAGTGGGAGTCTGAGCGATTGGCCTTACTGTCCTGAGTGCAATTGTTATTGTACTAAATAAATCAGGGGTTGCCCCCCTGCGGAGATCAGTCAACAGGACTGTGAGTGTCATTTCTTGTTGGGTGGCATGCTTTCGAAGTTATTGTTATTGTTTTTGGAGCTCCATGTAGATCTGGAGTGGTGTCTTCGTTTATCTGCAGGCTTTGACTGTGAAAGGATGGGTTCTCCTGTCCAGGAATCAGAACTTTTTTGCGGTGGAGTGTGTAATTTCAGGGTCTGCTGCTCATCAGTCCATGTGAAGACTTCTTCCGGGTTGTCAAAGAAGATGGTATGAGAGTTAAAGACCACCTGCAGATGGGCACGATATAGAAGCATATATGGTACCTTGAGATTCCGAAGCCCGGCCTCCGCAGCTGTAAATGACTGGCGTTGCTGCTGAACCATTGTTGTGTAATCCGGGAAGATCATAATACAATGAAAATCATAATAGAAGTAAAATTTAAGCCTTGCCTGCTGTAAAATAACATCCCGGTCATGGAAATTAAGGATTTGTGCAGTCATGGAACGTGGTCTAGCCCCAGGCTGATGCTTCTGCTGCAGGCCCTTCTGTGCTGAGCCATTTTGTGAGAAA
The DNA here is from genome assembly GCF_964261635.1 of Lissotriton helveticus. NCBI lineage: Eukaryota > Metazoa > Chordata > Amphibia > Caudata > Salamandridae > Lissotriton > Lissotriton helveticus. Next base: position 868,796,122 of record NC_136069.1, read on the forward strand.
CTTTCCAACGTAATCCACAGTTTTTGGGGAAGCCCACAAAGCAGAGGTTGTTTCGTAACTCTCGTCTCTCTGCGTCCTCAACCTGTAAGGTCAGACCTTTGGTTAGTTGCTCCAGGGAGGCAACTTTATGTAGGAGTTTGGACACGGCATCTTCCACTCCCATGACCCTTGTCTCAGCCACCCTTATGCGATCCACGTTATTGCGAAGGTCGTAACGAAACAGTGTTACCTTTGTACCAACTGCACTGATCTGGGTCTCAAGTGCCTGCCTGGACTGGGTAATGGCAGCTAGGATGGCAGCGTTGTCTGGTTGGCCTGCTATATTGTCCGAGTTTTCTACGGATTGTATTGATGTTGCCGTGAATCTGTCTATGGTATTCTGTTTAGGGCCTGGCCTGGGGGCCTTTGTCTTTAGACATGCTGTGCAGGGGGTTATTGTCAAGGCCTGATTCCGGCTGCCTCCCCGGATCGGTAACACCCTAGCTCCGGACACCGTGGCATGCCGCCTCTGCTCCGTGCCGTAGGCTAGAGGGAGCCAGGGCCTCAGGCACCACCTTCAGGCCCAGGTGAAGGAAGATCTGAGGGGCCCAAAATAGTCCACCTCGGACCACCAACCTCCTACTTTGGGCAAAAATCATAGCTCAGTTCCGTGGGTCAGGAGGGATCACAGCCACATGTCCTGTTGCTCTTGTATTTTGACTGGCTATACAGGATGTTTCTCTGGGCCTAGACCACCTGCCCTTGGTCTTCGCCCCAGAGGCACAGTGCTCTACATTCAAACTGCGAGTCAGAGGAGCAGCAGCTGACGGCGTGCTAGCGAGGAGGGCTGAGGGAGGCCTCACCTCGTCCAGGCACCGTCAGTAGAGGAGAATTGGGTCGCTAGCCCTGCCTGGGCCCCTCTCGATGTCGGCATCCCATCCATCTCTCACGGGGCCTCCTGCATACGCTCTGGGCAGGGCTCAACACCACTGTGGCCCAGGGCCCGGAGACAAATCCGCGCAGCCATTTCCAGCTCCCTCCGGGAGGCACACTCATCTCCGCCATGGGTGCGTATACAGTACGAATAAAATATCCTCCCATGTCCTACCTCGATTTTTTAAAAGTAACACTAAAATCAAAATCACTTATGTGAAATCAAAATCACTTATGTGGAGGCTAGCATACAGATGTCTTAACATATGGCTATTTCAAAGTTCTGAGGTCAGATGGGTCATGCTGGGGTTGATGGCACGTTTTCAACCAAAGCTTTAAGCATTGCTAGTGCACTTGTTTCTCTGATGCCTTTGAGTCAAATAGTGATGCTTTACTATCCCACGCAGAATAACTGGTAGCTGTTTCTACTCTCAACTGTGATAGCTCTTTAGTGTGTTTGAATTCCGATTGAAGAAATAAAGTTAAGAAATAGGACTACAATCCTAAGAATTCAAAGAAAACAAAGAAAAAAACCTGGACTGGAGCACCACATCACGCATGGAACGGGGACATTTCTCAGCTAAGCACAGGCCCTCATTTGCTCCTCCCATGTAAACGATCATTCACTAAGGATAAGAAAACTCCACTGTAATAATACGCATATGATATTTTTGCAGCTGCAGCCCAGGCAGGTAAGAGCTGTGGGGCGGTGGTGCATGGTTGGGGGAATTCAGCAGATGACCACAAGGGAAATTTAAATAAATAGATAATTTTCCCTCATGGTGGTCTGTCGAAATCCCCCCTCACCCGCCCCTACCGCCCCACAGCCCCACCGCTCTTACCGGCATGGGCTGCGGCTGTAATTTTGAAATTGCAAACGTATCCCAAAAAACCCACCTCCAGCACTTGTGTACATAGACAATATGTGCATGGCAACTAACAACTGGTGAGATTTAAAGCGTTACTGCTCTACGGAACGCGTTTCTAACCATTCCCCTTTATTAACCAAATGAGGTATAGACCGAGATTAGGCTCCATATACATAGTACAAAGGAGAGATATAGACAGCCAATGGACAGAAGCAGAGTGGGGCAGACAGCCAAACGTAGTTGGCAGAAATGCATCCACAATGCATCTAAAGATTGAAAGAAAATGGTACACTAGTGTTGAACAGGTTCCAGCTACAATACATTATTTATGTTTCTTTCAACATGAAATATATCCAACGTGCCTGGTATCATGACTCAATGTTAATCATGCTGTATTGTCCAGGCTTCAGGCAGACCCTAGAACCAGAATCTAAAAGTAGGTCTGTGCATGCTTCAGAGCAGTGTGATGACAAGTTCAGCTACAACATTTCCATTAATGAAATATTGAATTTTCAAAGGCAGCACATGCGTTTGTAATGCGGAAAGTGCTGCCAGCTTTCATTAGAAAGACTGATGAGCAATACATTGCCATACTTCCCTTATGAAATGGACTAACTGGTGCAGGGAACAAGCTTAAGCACACATTGCAAACATTTTAGAAGATGTATTCTTACTGGAAAAGAGAACATTGTTTTTCCCATCATTGAAAAAATGAAAAACAATGTTTTGATGCTATTCTGAGAAAATCATTTCTGCGAGTCTGGGTAGCTAACTATGGGTCTAATTCACAAAACTTTGAAATGAGTGAATGCAATGTTATCTTGGCAAAATGTTTTCTTGGCTAAAAAAATAAAAATACATGAACTTATAAATTAAAAAAAGTGAAAATTCCAGATCTTGGTTCACTGAGTAAGGTCGTGCAGACTATTGGGGTTATTTATGAGAGCCCTGAATCATTTTTACACCATGTAAAGTGGTACATGCTTTACACTGGGCTCTCATTTCGATTTATGAAGGCACACAAAGTTACCCTACGTGGCTTTGAGAGTCCTCATAAATCGAGGGTAAGGCGACTCTGTGTAAATCACTGTGTTGCCTTACTCTACATCCGGGAGGCGTTCCATGAGTGTTGCAGTGGGTTTTTCAATACAACACCAATGGAATTTGATGCAGCCCAAAATTTACAAAGTTTTGTAAACATGGGGAAGTGCCAAATCCGTATGCCTCCCAAGGTGAGGCATAAGGGGGAGAACTATGTTTATTTCTCCAAATACTTTCTTATTTCTGCATTGTGCAGCACACATAGAAAGAGGAAAATGCCCATTAGGATTGTTTTTGTGCAGGAAGATACCATTTATGCACAAAAACAGTCCTGCATTCAACAGAGACACCCTTGCACCATTGGTACAAGGTTGCTTTTGTTGGTGCAAGGCTTCCGAAATGGCGCTAGCACAAGGAGAAAGGACAGGAATGCAGCGTATGGCTTAAATACAGTGCATTCCTGTCCCTTCACTATGGCATTGGGCAGCGCAGCAAGGTGCCTTGCTATGCTGCTCTACGCCAAAATCCCATAAATGAGACCCTTTGTGTTTTGAGACATCAAGGGATACTTCAGAAAATGCACAGCATGTACCGATTTTTCAGCATTCATATGTGACAGCAATATGGAAGAGAATTAGGCTTCCCCAGAAGTACGTCAGAGAAGTGTGCAGTGCAAATGATGTGAACACAAACAGAATATTGGTATTCACAGTGGTTGTAATGCCTTGCCCACAATTATCTGTACTTCTACACGTACACCTAAATCACAAGAGCATAAGTACTGCAGAACATGTGGGAACGTGCATGTAGCATGCCAATTTGTAACGGTGCAATATGGGAAGGAAAGACCTGACATGGAAACATATTTTCCACATCAGTGGTCCACATGAGGCACCAGTGCCAAAGTATTTGCTTTGGTGCTTCCTCTGTGCAAGCATCTAGTTGCATGGGTTAGGGACAGCGTCCTTGCAGTAAAGATGTGGTGCTTATGAAGAGCATCATGCACTTCAAGTATGCAGGAATTTACCACTTTTTGGATTGTTTCCATGCATCAGTGGTGTAAAAGTGCAAAAAACCTGATTTAGGAATCATCAGGTTCTGGTTCATAAGTGTTCTTGATGCTATTTAAAATGCCATAATAAAGGGGTGGATGAATTTGGAGCACCTTTACATCCGGTTTTTATGTCCTTGATGATCAGCTTTGAAAATGTAGGGACAGATATTGCAAAATTAATATAGGGGAACTTTCTCTCTATAACTGTGGGGCTATCCTGAGAGTCAGAATGGACAAGCTCATAAGGGAATTGGTATGTTGAAACAACAAGGCTTCTGAGAGATAAACCATACATGGCTATGGAATACAGCTCCCAGGTGCTTTTAAAGGATGCTTAGAACTGTGTCCGCTGAACCTGACTTACCCAGGTTACCTTTTGGCCATCATGGAAAATCAGGGTGACTATCTTAGAAACACTGCTTTTGAAACCATGGTAGTGGCAACACCTGTTGAAAGGGCTTTGATTGCTAACTTATGCCATGTTTGAGAGAGGAGCCAGAGTATGAAGTTCAAGAGAACAGGTTCCTAAGTCCCGTGTTCACAAGTCATATGTAACTTGGCGGTCAAGTGGATGAAGAATGTGTTTAGGAATCAGATGCATTCCCTTTCCTTTTCAGAGAAAACCAAACCTCAATAGCTTCCTCCTTGAAATAGAATATCCAGACTGTTGGCCAAACCCTATTGCTTTAGGCCTAAACTAGGAGACTCCAATACTGACTGGACGATCAACATCAAGCCTGACTTCAATAAAGGCAGTTGTAAACATAGTGACAAAGCTAACCTCCAGCACTACAAGGACAGAAAACATAATGTAGAACAACATACCTCATCTGAGAACTGCACTGACATTCACTTCTTCATGAAGGAACTGAAAGAACCTTGACCAAATTTGGACAGCCAACCTTGAGATCTCCCCTCCCTTGATCTCTCCCTGTACTTGGTCAGACCACCACCTTCTAACCTTCTCACTTCCTATGGCTTCCTTTTCTAAACCTCAACCTGAAGCGAACTTGATGCTACGAAATTGGAGACATGCAAACATGGATCTCTTTAGCACATTATTACATGCCTCGCAGTTAATAATGCGAGGCAGTTAACCCAGGGAGAGAGCATCCTAACCCAGGGAGAGAGCATCAAGTGCTGGCTCCAGCAAGCTAGCGACCGTGTCGCCTCTTTCAAGAAAGTCAAGACCATGAGACCCCATGACGCGCATCGCTGGTTTTCGGATAACTTTAAAAAGAAAAAACTTGCATTGAGACAGGCTGAACGTACCTGGAGACGCCATTATGATATTGATAAGAAGGCCTTGTACTTAACTCTCCTGAAAGAATACAAAAAAGAGATTCTCCACGCCAAGAAGATTACTTCCCCCACAAAATTCTTAAATCCTCTAACAAATCTAGAGAGATTTTTGACATAGTTAATGAGCTCTCCAACCCAGACAGGGTCATGCTGAAACTTGCCCCGTCTCAGCTCCTCTGCGACTCCTTTCACAGAGAAAATCGATGTCATTAAAGCCAGCATCCCTTCATTGACACCCCCATGGCGGTCTCAAAGATATGTCAGAACACAAAGCAGCGGGATTAAATCCCGCCGATCTCCAAAGAGACCTTCCTTGACTTACTCAAAAAGGTGGGCTCCGGCTCCCCTATGGACTGCTGTCTCCCGCACATTATTTTAGAAGCTTTCACCCTCTGCCCTGACCCCTCTCTCTCATTTCTGAATAAATCACTCCACCTTGGCATGGTACCCAACTTATTCAAGAGTGCAGAAATTCTCCCTATCTTAGAGAAACCCTGGTGCGGACCCAATAGTTCCCAGTAACTATCGCCCTTTCTCCCTGTTGCCTTACCTGGGCAAAGTTCTGGAGCTCACTTGGCTAACTGCCTCAGCTTATTTGTCAAACCGCGTCAAGTTCTAGATTCCCATCAGGCAGGCTTCAGACCTGCCCACTCTATGGAGACTGTCATCTTGACAGTTCTGGACAAACTCAGGAAGGGAGCCAACAGGAATGCCCCCCAGGCCCTGATCCTTCTGGATCTATCTGCCACATTTGACACGGTCAATCATAACATTTTGGTCAACCGTGTCAGAAATGCTGGGATTCAGGGTCTGGCGCTGAAGTGGCTATTCTCCTTCCTTAGCAACCGGTTCCAATTTTGCCTCTGGTAAAAGGGAATTGATGTGCCGGGTCCCCCAGGGCTCTTCGCTGTCCCCCCTTCTCTTCAATCTGTACCTTTGTCCTCTAATACACTCTCTGAGAGAAAGAAAAATTAGCACATATAACTATGCTGATGATCTTCAACTGGTGTTCGACACAAATTCATCAGCATCTTCTATTTGCAAATTTCAAGCTACCATGTTATTCATCAGTGACTGGATCAACTACAATCAACTCAAGCAGGACCCAGATAAAACTGAGCTGATTCTGACAGATTGACCTTCCAACCCGTGGCAATCCAACTTTTGGCCATCAATCCTGGGCAATTCCCCGGTGCCAGCCAGTTCCACTAAAAGTTTGGGAATAGTGATTTCTTACGACCTGTCACTAAATGCCCAGATTGGCCCAGTGGTTTCTGCTGGCTCCTTTCAATTGAGGAGAATAAAAAAGATAAGCAGATTCCTGTCCAGAGAAGCTCTGACCCTGGTTATTTTAGCCACAGTCATCTCTCGTCTGGATTACACCAATTCACTGTATGTCAGCATCCCAGCCTACCAACTTAGACGCCTCCAACTGGTTCAAAACCAAGCCGCAAGAGTCATCTTTCATCTACCCAAATGAGATCACATCAGATCTCTCTTGAAGAAGCTACTCTGGCTTCCTGTGGCCAAGAGGTGTGCCTTCAAATTGAGATGCACTATCTTCAAAGCTCTTCATGGTAACAGCCCATCCTTTATTTCGTCCAGGATCTAGAGTTACATTCCCTCCTGAAATTTGCGTTCCTCCTACCTTAATCTGTTAGTTACGCCCTCATTCAAACGCAGGAAGCACGGCGGATCCACATTTGCCTTCCTGGCCCCACAATTTTGGGATTCCCTTCCCGTGGAGTTAAGGTTGGTGCCCTCCTATGCCCAGTTCAGGAAATCACTCAAGACACAGCTGTTCACGCAAGCATATAGTGACCTAATCTAGATCTCGCGACTCCTCCCGTCCCGTTACCCACAGCGCCATGAAACCTTTTGATGTACGAGCGCTCTACAAGTGCCTATAACATAACATAAGATAACATAACATAACATAACATAACATAACATAAAGAACACTTAATACGCAGACACCATAGACCCTCTCCAATGTTCTAACAATAGTAGTTGACATGCTCTCTTTTGCTCTAGAATTACAGGATTGCAAAGTTATTAGGAATACATGAAACCCTACAGTGGTTGTCTTGCACGGTATACATGAGGAGGTGGACTCTCAAATCAGTACACACAGCTTTGTAGTTCATAACAATTAGTGTTTTTATGGGACAATCTAATATTATTATATGGATTAGAAGTATTGTCTTAACAGATAACTCAACAATAATCATTATTATTACAGTATCTTAACTCTAAACAATTACAGTCTCTTTACCTCAATCATACCCCTCCACAGCATGCAGCCCTACATTCCAGCTCCTACTCACAAATTGAGGAGGACTTATATGCCTTAAATTCTGTAGGATCTTAGTGGAGCTGGTAGGGGATTTTTTTCTCTCAAAACCCCTTGTAGGGCAAATAGCAAGGTTGTGCCAGACATAATACTTTTATCGGAAGCATTAGTCGATATTGCATTTGTAAAGCATGTTAGTGCAGATGCCTACCTAGCAAAGGCATTCTGCAGGAAACATGTACCACTGAGCTGCTGTTTAATACTAAGCAGTGCATAAGTGGAAACTTTACCCTCACACTGAACAACTCTGAGCAGGACGCATGTGGCAATGTATACACACCAAGCAAGAGATTACTATTCTGCAGAACCTGCACACATGAAGAAAGAGTCTCCGTTAAAATAAATGCCCTAATTTTAAGTCTTAACAACTTGATGCTAAACAAATGCATGCAAACGTACAAAACAAGTAAAAAGCAAAAAATGTACATCATTTTCATATATATTTAAAGACCCGCAGTATAAAACAAGCCCAATAACACCAAAGGGTTTATGATGCACATCATAAGAGCGTTCAAATGTAAAATATTTTAGACATTTTTAATTTATGATATGCTTTTTCATTCCTATGTTAAATAAAAGTAACATTGTCCAATAGTTCCACATCAGTGTAAAGATATATTTTCGTGTATGGTATTACTTTGAGGGAAGATATATCACATGGATTTAATCATGGTTGGGTCATTAAATTGTATAGTAGGAAAACAATCAAATATAGATACGTTGGCAAACATTCTTCTAGGTGCAGGACCTGTTAACAGCAATAAAAACGATAGCAGGTAATTCCAGTTTGCAATTTTACAAAGCCCTTATCTTTTTAAAAATCTATCATATCAGAATTTGTATCCATCATTTTGCTTATATTTTGCTTCACGTCTATAGCTTTGATTTGCATATAGCTGGGTCTAAACTGAGGTGGCGAAGTGAACTAAAGAAAGATGATGGATTCAGCCCAGATCTGTGACTGGGGGTAAGTGTCTGACAAGTTTCAGCTCTTCCTCCATCATCTCCTTGTGTTTGTTTTGTTCTCCCTAAATTGGCAGGATATGCCCAGACGTGGGTCCCTTGCTCACTTTGCCACTGAATTCAAGCTAGCCTGTCTGATGAAGGGTGTTACCCAGAAAACGGTTCCAGGGTGCTTGTTTCAGGTTCAGGAAAGACCTGACTTGGGAGTTCGGGCAGGACAGTTCCCATGAGGCACAGGGTGTGGACTGATTTGCATTTAGCTGGGTCTGAACTGAGGTGGCGAAGTGGGCTAAAGAATGATGATGGATCCAACCCAGATCTGTGACTGGGGGGGAGTGTCTGAAAAGTTTCAGCGCTCCGTCCCTCATCTCCTTGTGTTTGCTTTGTTTGAAGTAAGTTGGCAGGGTATACTCTGACTTGGGTCCCTTGCTCACGTTGTCACTGGATTAAGCTAGCCTTGCTGATGAAGGGTGTTACCAGAAACCGGTTCCTGGATGCTTGTTTCCGGTTCAGGGAAGGCCTGGCTTGGCAGTTCGGGCTGGGCTATTCCCATGAGGCACAGGGTCAAGACGGATTTGCATATAGCTGGGTCTGAAATGAGGTGGCAAAGTGAGCTAAAGAAAGATGATGGATTCAACCCAGATCTGTGACTGGGGGTGAGTGTCTGAAATGTTTCAGCGCTTCATCCATTATCTCCATGTGTTGGATTATAATCCACATAACAGAGGGAGTGAATATGATAAATAAGAATGTTAGATTGAGAAAAAATTGGGCCTAAATACATTTTTATTTCAAACCATCCTCTGCCTTCATTGGATTTCTTGAACTGAACTTGCCCGTCTAGGATTTCTGCCCAAATCTGCAAGTGTAGGGCATTCAAGATTCTCAAGAATGTAATTGAGATCTCGATATTTTTCAACAATTTGGCACATTTAATTTGATCAAACACATTTTGGGAAGTATACTAAAAATAGGTTGCATGCATTTCGATCAGTATTTCACTGAGTATTGTCAGAAATCAGTTGCAGTGCCAGACAATTATCATTATCAATAGGCATGTTTCGAGTTTAGTTGAACTGATTTTCCCTGCTAAAAAGAATGAATGAATACTTTTACATTCATTCATGCAGTGCCTCCAGCAATTATGGAAGAAAGCTGAAAAAGTTCGGAGTAGCAACTAAGGCATTGGAAAGTTGGATCAATTTTTAACCAACATTTTCTTCTAACTATGTCATTCCTTTTACCTTTGGGATTAGCAGTGAATTCCTATGGTTTTATTTTGTGCAAAGTAATATATTAATGCCACACATAACTATAACATCACATTAATATCAGTTTTTTTCAGTGAATTTATAGATTTAAAAAAAAGTTAAGTAATATTTTACTACCATATGTAATGTTAACCCGAAACTTCCAATACAATCCCTCATAGGCAGCACACCCCACTCTGGAACCCAATCTCATGCCGCTTTTGGCCTTTGGCTGTGCGTAGCATTGGATTCGAAGCATGGCCTGGCTACAGACTAACTCCTAACAGGCAGCACATTGCATGCAGCACACTGCAAAGAGATGTGTGCACCATTGGGTTGGCTGCAGGGCCTGTGGCCAGGCTCTGCATCCAATCCCTCACAGGCAAGCAATCCCAAAACCCATATGGCCTTCAGCCATGTCCAAAATGTGGTTGGCCGCAGTTCAGTACCTGTGTCCAATCCCTGCTGTAGCCCAACCACCCCGTTGAACATCAGCCATGCGCAGCAACGTTGGGCAGAGGATCTGGTTGCTTTGCAAATCCGTTGTAAAGTTTTTTTTTTTTAAATGGACTCCCAAGCATTAAAAAGACAACCTCTGTGGGGAAGGCCAGTGGCCTGGGGTGAGGGCAGCACAATCTATGATATTGAAGAGGGCTTGTGGTACCCCTGAGCCTCTTTAAAACCCCAAGAACACCATTCCCCAGTGCTGATTTGTGTATTGGTGAGGGGACACATGGCCCCCCTGCCCTTGGCACTTTAAGGCCCTGGGGACCACCTCTGTGTGCTTTCAACAGGCCCTGGGGCCCTCATCCTCCAGGACTGACCTGCAAATTGAGGGGAGGTGGTGTGCTCACCCTCCCCCAAGTCAGTGTTATGGCCCGGGAACCTGGAGGCTGGCTCTTGTACGGTGTCAGGGGGACCCCAACTCCTTGTACACAGGGAGTTCCCTGCCCAGGAAAGCACTGGAAGGGAAATCGCATGTACTCCCACAATGCAGGAGCAGAAAGCTGCTCACGCTGGGTGAGAGAACAAAAGATTATCCCTGCCTGTGCTCTTGCGGCCTGGGAAACACAAAATTGCTCCTACAGGGAGGGAGCACAAGAAAAGCTGTTCCTGTTGATTAAGAGCAGTGCAGGCTCCCACAGCACCCTGGACGGGTGTAGGCAGGGTAGCCAGCTGGGCTGGGGTAGCATTGGGGATCGACCTGCAGCCCCCAACTTCAGAAAAGGTGTGGGGCGCCCCAGATAGGCACCGGAGCACCACAATTTAAAAGTAAACAAAGAGTTGCCAATTCCCCCCCCCCCCTGCTCCCCCGTCGCGAAAAAATATACACGTGGGTGTCCCGAGTGGGCACTCGGACAACCGACAATTGTAATAAATAAATTAGGAAAATGAATATTAAATATGCATCAGGAGGTGCTCATCTATTCCTCCCTGCTTCAAGCAAGGATTTCCCCATAATGCCGTAGGTAGGCTTCAACTTTATAATTTGCAGATCCTGGTGGTGTCCCAAGCATTTTATTAATGTAGTGGGGGGGCTGCGCTCCAGCAACATAACAAAAAAAAAGTATGTCTCTTGGTTCATTAAATACATGACCACAGAAGAACTAAACATATTTTTAGGGCACTCCTAGCTGGAGCGCTATGCTCTTCAGTTAGAGTGCAGGGCCCTCTTTTGGATATTTCTATGGCAGCATTTTGTAGGCTGAATAATGATAAAAGAAAGAAAGAAAGACTCAGAGACATGTAGATGTGTTTTTTAGAAAATAAATCAAAACCTTTATTACAGTTACTGTGTGAGTTAGTAAAATATGCATTTGATTCTAATTATTGGTGATTTTTTAAATAAAGACAATAGGTCGGCTTTAAATATGTTGATAGGTTTTGCATATTGGTGATATTATCACCACCATTCTTCAAGTAACTTTAATTGAGTTTGCATTCTGTCTCCCACAGTCCTGGTATCTCAATTGATGTTCTCGTTGACCTTTATGCAGCGTCTGATATCCTTCATTACATTTGACATGTATTGTATATTTCTATATATATTTGACTATGTGGGGAGTGAGTGATTGCCTCTTGCCTCTATTTGTTCATACATCCCCATTCATGACTCACCTTAAGAAAATATGTCAAAATTGGTGCACATTAGCATTATTGTATTGTATATTTTCATAAGTGGTGACTTAGAGGCATCCTATCTATTACACAAGGCCCCCATAAGGTATGTGTTAAGTGTACATCATTACATATTAATATGCTGGTAAATTCAATATTTAACTAACTAGTAGTCCACCAACTTTCCACAAAACCGCTCTCTGCAGAAATAAATATTTTATTGGGAAAATTTGTTAACAACTATTGAGAAATGTCATCTTTATGTTTGATTATTAAATGTTGGTTTTTCCCCTCTTTTTATTTTAAGAAATGGAAATGGAAATGGAAATGGATGTGGATATATAGAGCGCGAATTGCTGCCCGGAGGCGTCCAAGCGCTAAAACAACCAGAACCTACGAGGGACCTATAAGGGAGACTAGCTGGTTACTGGGGTAGGTTAAAAAGGAAGGTTTTTAACTGTTTGCGAAACACCGCATGATTGGAATTGGCTCTGAGATGCAGGGGCAGGGTGTTCCAGGTCCTAGATGCATTGTAGGCAAACGTCCTGCCACCAGATCTGGTCCTTTTTATTCTAGGGGCCAAAGCTAAAAAGGTCTGGCTGGAGCGGAGATTTCTGGTGGGAAAGTAGTGGGTGACTAAGTCCCGGGTAATCCTGGGGCCTGTGTCCCAGAAGGCCTGATGGGCTATACACATAGCCTTGAAAAGAACTCTCTGGCGCACCGGTAGCCAGTGAAGGCTGACCAGCCTGGCCCTCACTGATTGTCTGCGAGGAAGCTCGAGCAGTATGCGAGCTGCACAGTTCTGCACCGTCTGGAGTCTACGCAGGGTGTACTCTGGGCACCGAGGTAGAGCACGTTGTTGAAATCAAGGCGTGACTGTATTAACCCCTGCATAGCCACCTGTTTGACTTCCATGGGAAGGAGAGGGAGGATTTTCTTTAACATCCTCATGAGGCCAAAACAGGTGGATGAGAGTTTTGTGGCCTGAACGTTGAAAGACAGGGATCTGTCCAACCAAACCCCAAGGCTCTTGATGTTGTTTTTTGGGGTTGGAGGGGGGCCTAGACAAGGGGGCCACAGAGAGTTGGAGAAGCCGAGATCCGGGGGGCCTAGGAGCATCAGCTCCGTTTTGTCCCCATTCAGTTTGAGAGATGATGAGGACATCCAGCTCTTCACCTCTTCTAGGCATTTTCTAAGCCCGCCTGACGCAGGCAAATTGGCCTCTTGCGCCAGTGAGACCACCAGCTGTGTGTCGTCCGCATAAGAGATGATCTTAACCCCAAATGGACGGACGACCTCAGCCAGTGGCCTCATATACAGGTTGAAAAGTGCGGGGCTTAAAGAGGAGCCCTGGGGGACTCCGCACTTCAAAGGTCTGCTGTTGGAAACAGACTCACCCTCGAAGACTCGAAAGGATCTGTCCTCTAGAAAGGACTTAAACCACAACCAGGCTTTGTCCTTAATCCCGGCGCAAGACATACGGTACAGCAAGGTGTCGTGGCTGACGTGTCAAATGCCGCGCTGGGGTCAAGGAGGATCACTGCCACTGATCCTCCTTGATCCAGGATTTTTCTGGATTCCTCGGTGACCATGAGGAGGGCGGTCTCGGTCCCGTGTTTAGGTCTGAAGCCCGTCTGGGTGGGGTCTAGTAAATGGTGATCTTCTAAGAAATTTACCAGCTGGAGATTTATATATTTTTCCAGGATCTTGCTCACCCATGGGAGCAGGGAGATGGGTCGATAGTTACCCAGGTCAGTCGGGTCTAGATTAGGTTTCTTCAATAATGATCTGACCATGGCCTGCTTCCAGATCGTTGGGACAATGCCGGAGGTGATGGATGCGTTTAATACCTCCCTAATTGTTGGCAGAATGATCTGTGAGGCTGCCATTATTATGTCTGGCGGGGCTGGATCGTCAGGGGATCCGGATTTTACTTTCTGAGCTATGGAATCAAGGGTTGCAAGGTCTAGGGGGGGAAAGTGAGTCAGAATGGTTTGAGGCTGAGGAGGGGGAGGAGCTGTGAAGGACTGGGTTCTTTAAGGCCCAGCGGTGCCAGGGAACAACACCTGAAACCTTTGTGGGTTACCTGCTCTGGCGTACAAGTGACAGAGACACGGGACACTTCCTTCGGCGTCAAAGATCAGCGTTTATTACTGCAGGGATACAGAAATCGCAAGAAGTACAACATAGTGTAGGTTCTGAGAGTCTGCTTCAAATTGCAAAAGGGAATCGCTCCTTTTATACACATTTTCGTCATTGCTCGACATAACGAACAAAAGGTTACAACTCAGTTCCCACAGTAAACTTCAAAAGGATTTCATTCATGTTTTCAGAAGCCCGGAACATGATTATAGTAACATTGCCGGTTCCCAACTGTAAAAGCACATCATCTCGCCATAAGGCACATTCCACTCTAGTTGTAAACAGGCGAAAGAAAGAGACAGGAACAGGTGTAAGAAAGACAGACAACCGTAACAGAAGAGTGTGGGGGCAATATCGGAAGCGTGATCACAGGATCAAAAGGACTCAAACCTAACATGTGTAAAGCTGAAACAATAGACCAACACGGCAGAATAAGCCTCAAGCTGAGCCATCTGCCTTTGCCGTGTCATTCCCCCGGTCGTAAAGACGACCCTAAAGAATATTCATCTTCCGCCAGAGCTTGGGAATCCCAGGGTTACGAAGCGGACATTGTCCCTTCGCTGGCTACGTGAGGGCAAGAAACAAAATGGATGCCGTATCTAAAATGAACCCGAGGGTTCAGATAGAAAAACCCGTAAAGGAGACGAACCCTTCTAAGTAGTGTAGCGTAAACGCATACACCTACTAATCTCGTCATTTACGGTTCATAGATACCAAACTCGTCCATATCCGAGAATGCCCAAAACGTCGTAATGATTCTCACGGAACCTCAGCTGTGGCTTTATTGGATTGGGTTGAGGAATTGAGGTCTCTCTGGGAAAAAGCTGAGTAGATAGTGTTCACTTTCTGGTGGAAGAACTCAGCAACGTTATTACAGTGAGTGGTGGATTTAGTAGCCTGCAGGCTGGGGGGAGGTTTCGTTAATTTTTTCACGATTTGGAAAATTTCTTTAGGTTTTGACTTGGCAAGCAGTATTCTGTTGGAGAAGTATGTACCCTGGGCTGCTTTTACTTGGGCTTTATATTCGCTGATGGATTCTCGGTAGAGGATTTTATTATTTACCGAGTAATCTGAGCGCCATCGTCTTTCCGTTTTCCTGCATTGGCGTTTCTTATCCCTGAGAGCCTCCGTGTACCAGGGGGCAGTTTTATGGGGGCGCTTCAGCGTGATTTTGCTTTTTGGGAGTGTGGCATCTAGAGTTTGTGTAATCCAGTTAACGTAATCCTGGTTGGCTAGGCCAGGATCCTCGTTAACGAGGGGTTGATTGCTGGCAAGTTTGATAGACCAGTTGTCAATTGAGAGGCGGGACCAAGCTCGCATGAGCCTAGTGGTGGGTAATGTCGGCGAGGGCTTAAGCGATGTCCAGCTATAGGGGACCAGGGAGTGATCTGTCCAAGGCAATGGAATTGGCGGTCCGGCTAGGAGATCAGCACAGTTGCTGAAAACAGGGTCCAACAAGTGGCCCTTGACGTGGGTGGACGTCTTAACACGTTGGGTGAGTTGCAGGGCTGCTAGGTCGTCTGCCAAGGTAGAGGCTGTGTGGTCTAATAAGGAGTCGAAGTGAAGATTAAAATCGCCTAGCAAGGTAAAATTGGACGTGGTGCCGACTCGTTCGGCCACACTCGAAGGTAGGCATTCGTGGAACTGCTTCGCGGGACCCGGGGGGCGGTAGATAAGAATACCTGAGAAGCAGCTATTCGGTGAGAGATCGATGTTAAAAGCAAGGCTCTCACAGTCAGGGATGATTTCAGAGGTAACTCGGCAATAGAATTGTTCCTTATGAATAATTTCCAGGCCACCTCCTCTCCCTTTAGGTCGGTCTTGCCGAATGATTTGGAAGCCTGGCGGGAGGGCATCAACTAGGGCGGGCTCGAACTCGGAGGTAAGCCAGGTTTCCGTCAGAAACAATATGTCTGGCGTATGTTCCTCTATTAAGAGAGCAATTTCGGCCCTGTGTTTCGGCAGGGAGCGGCAGTTCAATACGAACATACGAAAGTCGTGAGTGAGTTCAGCGGTTAGTTTGGGTTTGAGGGGAGAATGGCATTTGGGGCAGGTCTGTGGCATGGCGTTGGCGCGATAGAAATGCCTAGTGCAAAAGATGGCAGGGGGCCTAAGGCTGTGGAGGGTTTCAGCACTGTAATGTCTGGGCTCTGATGGCTGAGTTACAGGGGGTATGGCCCTAGGCCCGGACTCGGCGCGGACGAGCGCAGACGAGCTTGCCTTATGCGCGCCTTCGTCGCGCAATCGTCGCGCCCGCTGCACTCGTCCGCTGGGCTTCCGGTAGATGCACATGTTTATGGGACCGGGAGGGGGGGAAGGGGTGTGGCCTCAAGGTGGGCGTGTCCCTAGTTTCAGCGTGGGTGATGGCGGCTGGAAATGGCCCACGAGATCTCCCTCTCAACGCTGAAGTCCGCTGGGTAGGAGTGCTTGCAGACTGTAATTCGTGTGCAAGGAGAGCTAGGTGA
Organism: Lissotriton helveticus; assembly: GCF_964261635.1. Lineage (NCBI taxonomy): Eukaryota > Metazoa > Chordata > Amphibia > Caudata > Salamandridae > Lissotriton > Lissotriton helveticus. Next base: position 868,812,591 of record NC_136069.1, read on the forward strand.
GTGATATGATTTTAAAACAACAACAAGTTTAAAAAGGGAAATGCGCGATCTAAGCTACTCCCGGCTGAGCCTCAGGAGGGTCCAAGTTATCTGACGCGCTAGCAGTTCAGCGCTTTTTTATGCTTGTTTGCAGGGGGCGTGGCCTCAAGGTGGGCGTGTCCCTAGTTTCAGCGTGTAGGAGTGCTTGCAGACTGTAATTCGTGTGCAAGGAGAGCTAGGTGAGTGATATGATTTTAAAACAACAACAAGTTTAAAAAGTGAAATGCGCGATCTAAGCTACTCCCGGCTGAGCCTCAGGAGGGTCCAAGTTGACACCATTGTGTTGACTTAGAGTTCTTCCTTTTCTATTAAACACCCTCTCACAAGCTGTATTTATTTGTAGTTTTATGACTGCTGACAAATTGGCGGCCATTTTGAATATTTAGAATGGTCCTACACTACGTGCAAATGTGATCCCCTACAGACACTTCGGGACGCCGATCAGCATAGTTGTTCCCGCTAGAAACTGACTTTCTTGCAACCACTGGAGATAAGCACAGCAGCATAATCATGCTGTGCCTGCAAACACCAACAAAGGTTTTCACTTATTTTCAATGTTCTCCTATGTAATCCTGCCATTTGTAATGGGGCACCATCACTAGAGGAGATTTCTTTTTGTCTTACTCAGGCTGATTTTTCTTGTTGTGATCCTCTAATTTTTAAGTAAGTAAACCCCTTTCTAATTCACCAGTCCTTGTGTTGGTTTACCTGTGCACTTTCACATTCGGTTGCAATTATCTCATTTTTCTAGTAATTTAAATAATTTAGATTTTTCCAGATTAATCAATTTGCCAAAATCCATCAGTGAGTACTACCACCATAACTACCATTACGTATACTGTTAATCTGGAATAATACCAATACTCATTTTATATTTTTATATTTCGAAATGCAGATTGACTGCTCTTGCGTCCTAATGATGATCCTTAGTCCACTATGCCTTGCAAAGCCGTTGACAACCATAACAATACAAACACTAGCATTTGTACTGAACTGTTGTAGTACCTCAAATCTTGAGCCACAAACTATATACAAAAACCTAATATTATTACACTGTTGTATATATTATACAAACTGTTGCACTATACTTTGTTTCTCACTGACTGGGTGATCAATGGAACATGGAGTACTTTTATAAAGCTATAGAATATATGCATGAAAAGTCTACAATTGGTGCCTTTCTTCATTTATTGATGTTTTGGAATCTTTACATTACTTGTGTATTGAATAATTACATATTTATGAACAGCGATACTTTAATTGATCGTGTCACAAGAAAACTCTTGTTCTTCTTGCCGTTATATGCCCCTGGTTCTAGGTGGTTTTTGTGCTGCCCCTGTTTCAAGAAACATCTTTAAGTGGCAAAGCAATGGGCACAGATCTTTTCCTTCTAGCCTTGTGTATCTATGAGCTCACTGTGCAAAGGTGTGACCATTATAGGAATTACTTTAAGTTTGGTAGATATAGGACATCTACCAGAAATGTACTGTATGAACTATTTAGTGTGTATACAGTTGTATTGAGTCTAAATAGCAGAGTGGGGACAGCCACTAATATTTGGTGGATTTCCTAATTCTGCCAAATTCAAAATATCACCCAATATCACAATGTTTATTGATCCTATGTACAATCAGAAGGAATATCAATCTGATACTAGCACAATTATATATTTAGAAATGACACTATTACAAAAACCAATAGCACAGATCGCGAACCCACAAGGACATAGTTAATACTTTCAATAAATATACTAATGTCTCTGCAAAATACACACTTGAATAACATGTACATACAGGAGGGACAGTAAGTCCCCCTGTTGAAGATTCATTTAGAGAAATAAGAAAAGGAAAGAAATTAGCATATTTGGACCCTATAAGCATGGACCTGATTTTTCTCTCACTGGCCTCATTTTACAATGTGAATTTCCATAATTAATTATTTCAGTATCAGAAAAGGACACACACTTTGAGCCAAATCATAAGAAAAATATAATTGATTTCCTCAAATAAGCAGGTGTGAAATTAACAAGCTTGTTTATTTTCTCCTTCATCTCATTCATGATTCATTTTTTGAAAAATGTACTCAACACATTTTGGACGATTGTTTTGATATAAAAAAAGCTATCAACTGAGCTATGAATAGCTGTAACAATTGTTAAAAATACTTTGCATTTGACACAATTAAGGTGTTGACTATTAGAGGTAAAAACTAAGAGAAGAAATGAAAAATAAAAAACCTACAATAAACGAGATTACAATACGTAGGGTTCAATATTGTAAGCAAAGTACTTTTATTATATATTTCATTGCTTTGTGATGTATTTTCTATGGGTACTGTATCGATCCCCCTATTTCTGACCATTGTCTGGTTAATAATTAACTAGCAGCCATTCAACTGCACAGAAACCCGTTATCTGATTAGCCATACAACGGCACAGAAGCCCGTTATCTGATTAGGTCATAGCGCATGCCATCTCATTAGGCAAGCACTATTTCTCCAGCCCCCTAATAGGCATACGGTGTTCTCAAAACAAATCAAACCTACCACGACCTGGGAAATCTCCACAGCCATTGTTTTGATTTAGCCGAGAACTTCAGTAAAGAATGTGCGAACGACCAGTTCGTATGACATCCTTATTGACGTATTTATGTCCATCCTTACGTCAATCCCGGCACCTTTCAGGTATAAATAATACCGACATTGCCTTAAGCAAACACACGAGGTGGTGACAAGATTGGAGCAGCGAGACTTGCCGAGGAGCCCAGCTGACAGCGAAGCCCACAGACGCTGCCCCTCCTTTCTGACGCGCTGAGAGAGAGACGCTGCCTTTTCTCCTGCCGAGAAATCCAGCTCCGGCGCTTCCAAGCCGCCCTTGCGGGCAGCTGGGATATCAAGACCTGCGATAGAGATACCAGCCCTCCAGCCTTCTAAATCCCAGGTACTGAACTGAATAACCCCTTGCAGAGAATTCTTGAAGCAGACCCTTGGCAAAGCAAACTTAACTTAAACTGCTACTTATCTACTCCCGCCCACGTATTAGGCTTAGGTCAGGTACATTGGGGTAGGCGTAGTTAGAAGCACCAGTTGAGTACGATTAGTCAATGTATATATGTATGTATCTATTTTATCCATTTTAAGTATCATATGGCTAAGAAACCATATCAATGCTTTTACAGTATTATTTTATAATTCTGTTATTACTGTATGCACTTTACTTAACAATAAGTATTGCAATAATAGCGATTCATTTCTCTTGTATGAGAAAAGAGACTGATCAATAAATAACATCTTTTTATTGAACACGCCTGTCTCTTCCTTTTCTCTACAATCTGGTGAAACTAAGAATGCACTGAACTGACTGAGTAAAATAAGTTGTCTTTTGTTTTCACACGACTCTAGAGATACACTCTTGATTAGGGGAGAGCAAAGTTGTCATGTTCTATGGTTGTCAGAAACTAAATCCCTTCTTGTCTATCCAGGGAGGTTAAACTCCTCCTTGTCTATTCGAGAAAGTTTCTAGTGAACTCTGAGCTAGCTGGCAAACACTAAACTTTAAGTCTAATATCGTCAGTAGAAGACCTAGTTAACCTCTGTCCTACGTCTATACTATTGAAGATATTATTCCAATGCGCAGAGCCTATTATTGGGATAATAGGAACTACACTACATGGCGCCCAACGGTTTGGATAGGCGATAAATCTAACGTAAGACATTAGAGTAACTCATTCGTGCTTTTTCACACAGACCCCTTTTTCCCATAATACTCCAAAGACGTCTGGAGTGGGTGAAAGGTTAAATCCGCCAAACTTAGTAGGAGGAGACTCCTATGTATGGTTCTTGGTTTATGTTGAAGGATACACTGTTCCAAAATATTGTGCATCTAATCTTTGTTTCCATAGAAACCTGATCTGCAAATAAATAAAATAACTTTCTTGACATTAGAATGTCAGAAACTGAAGAAGAAAGGGAGACAGCTAGAGTAGCAGCTGAACTCATAGCAGCTGACAATACTCTGCTGCAAACTGACCCGGAGGCAATACTCATCCCGGTCAACATAAGGAAATCTATAACTTTAAAACTTATAGAAAATGGGCTAACACCGAGAGGTGGTACAGTCATATTCGTAATTGAGGCACACGAATATCGGCAGACAGAGGTATTCTATTCATGGATACACTTTCCAGCAGCAAACGCTGTAACAAAGGACTTCCACTATTACAAAATAGAGGAACCTCCTAATGAGTACACTCCTTTCGAGGAGGTGGAAATTCCACTCAAATACCAAGAGCACCTGCTCTGGTTTAATGGCGCCCTAAAACATAATAATCACATCACCAGGCTCGGTCCACTAGGTAGACCAGGAGCAACGTGGCCGGTCCTAGCCGGATACACACCACATCCAGACATTGAAGAAATGTCTGCACCAGATCTTTTAGCACAGCTAAAACAATTAATTAAAATACATAGACAATTAGTCCAATATGTAATGCGGACTTCAACAGTCCTACCAGTTATTAAAATTCCACAGCTGATCCCCCATCAGGGGAATACAAATAAAATTACACCACAAAACATACAGTCCTGTCTAGGTAAAGTACCCGCAAAACGGGAACAAATTCCATTCTGGTTAGCACAAAAAATCACTCAAATAGAGGCGGTGTTCCCTGATACTACCTCTATTGAGAAACACAGGATTCTGACTATCTGTCTTCCAATGGGAATCACACCACATGTGGAGGTCTGTGACACTTGGGGTACAGTCTTTGCTTCCATTTACACAAAAACACATGGTGTTCCATCCATGTCAGTAATACCAGATGTGCTAAAAACAAATTCAAGATGAATACGGTCCAGAACCTGCTTTAACTCTTGGTATGAAATTACTAAAAGACTTCAAGCAGGTCTCGGCAGTATTATTAGCCAATATAAAAGGAGAAGCAGCAAATGTGGGATCCGCCAGAGGTTGAAAGAGACAGATATAGCAGACCAACCATTTGAAATTGCCAGAATCATAGAAAAATCCTATGAAGAACTAGGAAGAGATAGTTTGGGTGGAAAACCGGTGAAACCCCAACTTATTGAAAATCCTGAAAAGGTATTTATTAAAAATAATCTAAACACTTCAAAGAGAATCTGGGATGGAAATAAACAATCCACTCCTAAAGAAAAAAGATTCCAGTCCAGAGGAAGGTCTCCTCGGCGGAGAGAAAAATCTCCGGACCAAGGACACAAGTCTCCCCAGAGGGAGCCCTCTGAGAAAAAATACAATCTTAGAAATAGGAATAATCTGAAGAAACCTGATAGATATCAAGATATTGATACACGTCCCTCTCAATCTTTTCAGACTTCCTTGCAGAAATCGGAAAGAAGAGGACAATCAGAACACAGGGAAGAGCACGTCAAGTCCAAAGACAAGGAACCTGCTCATCCAAATAAAAAATTACAGTTTCCAAAAAAGAAGGTAGCCAGTATTAAAGTAATCAACCATGCCGAGAATACTGAGGACACAGCTGAAAACGGAGAATGGGCTCAGACAATGCTAGACAGCGCAGCAGAAGTGAGCATAGCTCGCAAGATCCTTATGAATCATCTGGAGACAGTGGACACGAATGAATACATTCAGGTGGAAACTGCAGATACCAGAGTTAGCAAACCTTATAAAATATTTGAAATAACATTGCGTATAGAGGGGGATAAGACTAGGAAAATAAGGGGTCTCTTTTGGGATAATCTCTCCAAGGGCTATGATATCCTTCTAGCTGAAAGAGACTGGCCACCAGAGTTTGTCAGGGAGTGCCCTCATGGCAAAGAAATAATTATGCCTGCCTTCTCAAATCATATTCCAATTCATAAAAAATATACACTTGCAAGAAAGTGGGCAGTAGCCCAAGCTCCTGCATTATATAAAAACCATGTGGGATGGGATGAGGACTCTCCTCCTCACAAAATCCAGTTAAAATCACAACCTACTGCTCAGAGGCAGTACCCAATTAAGCAAGAAGCTAGAAAACGGGTAAAAGAGATCCTAGATCAACTTGAATACCAGGGGGTGATTGGAACTTGCACCTCACAAATGAATAATCCTTTGTTTCCTGTCTCCAAACCAGACAATTCATATCGTCTTGTTTTGGACTACAGACACCTTAACTCATGTTGCAAAACCTTTGCAGTACAAAACTCGCATAGTGCTGCACTAATGAATAACATAGTGCGCAAAAAATACAAAACAACATTAGACATCTCTAATGGATTCTTCTGTCAAAATATAGCACCAGAGAGCAGATATTTGACCGCGTTCTGAATAAATGGCGCGCAAAAATATTTCTGTTGTTTGCCCCAGTGGTTTAAAAACAGCCCAGGATTATTTTCAGCAAGAGTAACAGAGTTACTACAAATATATGATGATGAGGCATTATCTTATGTCGATGACATCTATCTAACAGATGATGACTTGGATACTCACTTGAAGAGAGTGAACACCATAATACTTGGGTTCGCAGCAGAGGGTTACAAATTCAACTTTAAAAAGTCAAGAATTGCCCATCTAACTGTCCTGTTTTTAGGATATGAACTATCAAGTGAAGGCAAAAGCCTGGCTGACAATTTCCTAGAGAAATGTGCTGTAATCCAAGCACCTAGAACACTAAAAACGTTACAATCAATTCTAGGTTTCCTAAATTTTGGAAGAACTTACATTATAAATTATGCAGAGAGAGTTAAACCTCTCTATGATCTTATAAAACCAGATTTTAAAAGAATCAATTGGACTCAAAAACACACAGAAATGTTGAGATCTTTACAAACAGATATGTTAGTTAAAACAAAATTACAAACACGTGACAACACACGCAACCTTGTGATTCGAGTCATCCCAGGAAGATGCGGATTCACATACCTGACCTCTAATGAAGGAGAGAAGGTACCGATAGCATACAAATCACATTTGTACACAGAAGCTGAAAAAAAGGTTCAGCATTAAGGAAAACATTGTTCATGCGGTTCAAACAGCTGTAGCAAAAGAAAAATACCAAGCCGACGGTAGACAGGTTACAGTCAGAACAGCAGAATCAGCTTTTGAGGCATTAACAACACCATGTAATTTACCGACAACGGCACTGAATCCAGAATGGATACAATGGGTAAATTCTGTTGCTACAGACAAAGTAAAATACTATTTTGACCCGGAAATGAGAGAATTAAAATATCTAGAATATGAGAAAGAATACCCTCTGCCAACCGACATTCTGACTTTACGACAGTACGCCTGTGTAATATATACAGACGGTCATGCTCAACCCTCAGTTTGGGGAGAGCTGGCTTACAACACCACATGCGAAATTGTAAAAGAAGTGTGGCGCAGAGGTAAATTAAGACCTCTACTTACAAAAACACAATCAGTGGAAAATAATTCAGAACAACAAACTGAAATAATAGCGTTAAAAATGGCGCTAGATAATGGCGATCGCGAATTCCCGACACTTATAGTGTGCGATTCGTATTACTGCGGCAAATCATACAATAACGATTTACAGAAATGGATTCAAAATGGTTACAAAGATGACACAGGTGCAACAATAAAGCAAAAAGTGCTTTGGGAACAAGTAGTTCTTTTACAGAAAGAACTACCAAAAACTCACGTGATACACTCACTGAGTCATCAGAGTGATGGCGTTCACGTTGCAGGGAATTCATTGGCTGAGACAGCCACAGCGGTAGCAACTAAATCGGCTTCCGTAGCTACAAAAAAGCGTGCAGTAAAATACATTGACGGTGAAACTGTGCTGGCAGTAAAAACGTCATCAAAAGGCGACTGCTCAGTGCTACCGATCAATTATCCACTCAATTATACATACATAATCGATGCAAACTCAGTCCCTTTTGCTCGAATCCCTGGAGTGGGGGATAGAGTAATTCCAAACACGGACGGGAGAGGCTTGTTAATAGCAGACACACATATGGGTGAGGGCCTCAGACACCTTAAGCTAAAAGATTCTCTGGAAGAATTACAATCAGTGTACTGGTGGCCAGGCATGAGCCTGCATCATCACATTTTTGTAAAAAACTGCCCAGACTGCAATAGAGATCGCAGTGGCGAGAGAAACGGTTTAATACCATGGCGTTTCACTCCAGAATGTATAAAATCAACAAAAAATAAAAACCAGTATGAATAATGCATCACATTAACATGTAAAGACTATTTTTTCACTTATATAGTAGACCCCAACTTTCGGCTGACGTCGGAACTGTTATACAAAGATTTGCGAGTCTATAATGGCATATACGCTAGAAGCATGTTACGTTCTGACCAAAATCTTTCCTTTAGCTCTAAAACAGCTTATGGGGGGTGCCTGGCCAGAATGAACATTGCATTGCGGGACTCTTCTCACTTCCTTCCTGAGGGAAACGGGATGGTGTAAAGAAAAAACCAAGGCATAAAGCAATCTATAACAAGCAAAGATATTAGGTTCAGGAGTTGGGTGGGTCAAACATTTAATAAGTGTCCAACGTAGTCTAAATAACCTGCCAAGAAATTCTCTGGAAGGACTCAGTCCGTACGAACTATTGTTTGGGACTAGAATGTTAATCCAGGACTTAGATAGTCAGACTTCAGTGGTTAAAGAAAAATGCTTTGATATCAAAGATCGCTTGGCTATTTTACAGGACTTAAATGAAACAAGAAAAGACCTGAGCAACATAAAGTTGAAACAGCAGCCAACAACCACTGAAGAAAAACCACCTGTCCCAGCAAGGCCTGTCTGGATTCCAAAAGTCGGGGATCTGGTCAGAAAGAAGATCGCGGTAAAGAAGGAATTTGGGCCTTCTTACAGAAAAGCAGTTCCTGTCTTGTCTATCAACGGGACAAGATCAGTAGTACTACCGCCCCTTGCTGGTAAAAAGGAGAACCGAGTCATATCCATCGACCTGGTTAAACCACAATCATGTGGCCGATAACAAATAGTAGGCCAAGTGGACTCCCAAGAAGTAGCAGAACACCAAAGTTTGCTACATCCACAGAGGTTCAAACTGAAAGACTGATCACATTTGGAAAATCTACAGTGAAACAACAAGGACTATGCAACAAAGCAATGGAACTTGAACCTCTTAAAACCCAAATCAAAGCTTTTCATCAAGAAACAACAACCTACGATGATGTAACTACAGACTTTGCTAATGAAACAAAGCAAAATCCAAAAGCAAAAAGTAATCCAGAAGCAATTGGAACAATTGACAGAACGGCATCTGGCTACTTCATCAACTTCGATGATCTTCAGAAGAACAAAGCGAACCAGAAGTACAGCCATCAACAAAAACTTTTAAAGACAAAGCAAAGGAACTTTTTCATCAACTAAAAGGAACCTATCTGACTTCTCCATGGATTGAAATTTGGGTGACATTAGGTGCATTTGTTCTCATACTTTGGCTCATCATGGTACTATGCTTGGGACATTTCATTGAGGGAAAATATGCTAAAATGGACACAGCAAGCCAGAAAATCAACTTGGTCCTTAAACCACACACATCTTCACACGTCAAGAAAAGAGAACTTTCTTCAGTGAACTTCACAGCCAATCCTATACCAGGCGGTGTAGCATGGGACACTACTGATTATGAAATCTATGGCCCGGTTGAAATCCTGAAGTATCCACATCAATTTAAGATCTCGTTAAGTGACTTTGTAAAACCAAGCACATTTGCTGATGATTGGGACTTTGAAAGTATTAATGATATGATGTCTGACCTAGTAATGTCTGCTAAATTTACAGAACATGATTATTTGCAGGGTTCGTCTAATTATGATCAAATGTTCTGCTACAACCACTATGGTAACCATTATCTCCATAAATCTGCACAACCTAGAAATGTTTTAAATTATAACCAATGGGAACATTGTGCTACTCCTCCAAAGGGTAGTTCTAAAACATGTTATGATAAATATTCATACTTTTCAGGGTTTAACACAAGTAATGCAGAAACATTTTATTTCAAATTGTCGAATAAGACAGGTATGAAGACCATGCTTACAAACACGAAATTGATATATTCAGATTAATTTTTTGAGCAAATGAATACATTTGGTTTTGATTTCTGGAACAATAACATTGAAGCAAAAACTGTTTGGGGTACAAAAGATTGGCAAGTACAAGGTATAGAATCATTGTTCAGAGCCTGCATGATCCCAGAACAAATTATATTTTTGAATGACACTATTCAACAAACTACCTGTCTTGGCTTAGCCAAAATCAAAGACTTAAACAAACCGTCTATTCCAAAGCCAACAACGAACAGTAATAGCTCTTTAGATGTTGAGATAGACGTGAACCATATTTTAAACCAAAACAGAACACATCCTGATTGGAAACAATGGTTGATCTGGCCCACAGACACAAATAGCTGTCAAGACAGATTCCTGAACAAAATACAGGGGTTCAAATTGACGAGGCCAGACCCTAGATATTCCCAAAGACAACATCCAGGGATAGTAACTACTTACAGTGTGGGCAAGCTCTGCCTTCAATGGCTACAAACATCCACACTGGCAGAAATTAAGCAACACCTAACTTTACTTCAAGAGGGTGCTGACTTGCGTGATTTCATTATGGGACCACGCAAACAGCGTCAAAAACGTTTCATAGCGGCCTCTATATATGCAGCTTACAATGAAGCTTGGAAAGTAACTCAAATTGAGACAGCAGAAAAAATACGGGAAATTGACCGTATTCATTTGGAAAAATCACTTTCTGTTGCGGACAATCGGTTAATGACTCTGTCCTCCAGAATATATTCACTGGACAGTATTGTGTCTTCAGCAATCGATATAATATCGCAAGACTTACTGATGTTACAACACGGTCAGTCCCAATTGCGTTCTATTGTACAACTTGGCTGGACGTTACAAAATCTGCGTTCAGGCTATGTGCCTTGGCGTTTAATCAACACAACGTCACTATTTAATATCTTTAACCTTACTGATAAACAAATCAGTTTGGCACAGAAGGGTGCTGACTATACAATTCTGAGCATTGAAAAACTTGAGAGATTACCATTGACAATGTCAGAACGACCTGTCATTGAATGGATAATACATGGGATAATAAATATTCTGATAACAACTTTCCAGTTTCAATACTGCCAAATATATATACAGGCAGGCCAGTATGAAAGGTTGGGTAAAGGGTACATTAAGTCAACATGGAACCTGCCCTATACACACACATGTGTTAGTAATAAAGGCCAGAATGTGTTTCTTAGTGGCTAAAATTGTGCAAGATCACTAAGCGGTACACTTCTGTGTCAGGGTATTAATTTGCATGGAGCCTGTGAAGGGACTACAAATAACCTTTCATGTCACCAGCTAGGCACACCTGCGACACAAATAGAACCATTCTTTAGGAGACTCTCGAACGGGAGTTACATTCTAATTGTAGATCACAGATGTTGCAGTCTGCTGCCCGGAAAACCTTATCTCATAACCGTGACTACGAAGGTCATGTGCTGTGAACGAGTATTGTTCCCAAACGATGCCCGAGACAGGGAGGCAAGGTTATGGCCCAGTTTGAAAATTTCTTCTATTCGAATTGATACTTTAAGCAGAATGAAGACAGTGCTCCTACAGACGCCAACCATGTTAACGTCATCAAAAGAAACGTATGATCTCCAAGTTGCAAGGACAACTGCTGAGATTCATTCACTGTTATCAACCAATTCCCCCATACATTTCGCAGAAATACTGAGCGAAATCTTAATTATTTCTGATACAAGTGGAATCGCGAGTGTATTTAAGACAGTGTTTTCGGGAGCTTTAACCCCATTCAAAGCCATCCTGGGTATTTTTCCTGATTTTGTCCATTCCATCTTTGGCGGACTTCCTCTCCTTTTGGGACTAGTGGCAGGCATCCTATTTTTGATCCTGTTACTTCGCTATGGCAGACCACGTCACAGACAAGACACCAGCGACAATGGAAGAAACAATCCGAGCTATTGGCTACCGGGACCGCATAACTAAAGTCCTTGGAATAGCCCGGCTTAGAGACCTGAACATGACTTGGTTTCTTTCATTTAGACCGATGTGGCAAAGTTGTGTTATGCCTGTATTAAGGTGCTTGCTATGCGGCGAAGAATGCGTGTTGGACACCTGTCTGACACTACAATCGGATGTGCCAATGGACGCAGAGACTTTGTTGGGTCCGGTAACGGCTCATGCATTGTGCTGTCCCCAGCGGCTACCAATCCTGATGACGACATTCGTGGAGACTTCACCACTGCGATTGAAGAGTAGTGAAGTACAAGATGAAAGCAGCATCGATCAGGTACGACCTTCTGTCAGCTATGCTGATCGAAACATCAATGAAGGCGATCATGCTCATGAATGCATGTTACAAAAAATTTCCGAGTTAGTGGAACTTTCGCAAGAAGCAGTTGACAGTTTTTTCGAAAGTCTCAACAATATGATGTTTTCACCAGAGCAGAAAGAATGACTTTGAACAAACTAGCACACGGCGTTCCCTACACCCTGAATTTGGCCTTCAACTTTGAAAATAAAGCAATAAGAAATTTTCTCACCAGTTTTTACAGAGAGCGAGACATTTTTTTCCCCATCCATTTCCAAAAATATTTACGATTTTTTGGGACACTTATCTTCTGCTTAAAGTAAAACTATTCTTAGAGAACAAAATTTCTATTTTTAACTACTCTAGAGACATTAGCTACCCTCTAGCATGTTCACAAGTATTTATGATTTTTGTGATGAGATGGTCTCGACTTTTTCTTCTGTATTAAGAGCCATTTCATGTGTAATTTCCGCATTTCGTTCATGCTGATTTCAAAATATGCGTATTAGATTTAGCATTATTATACTGCTTGAAGTGCATATAGTAACTATACTCATCTTTTCGTGTATTTCACATTTCCAATTTCAAAATGCATTTGATGTATTTTGGGGTGGTTCGGTATACACATGCACTACTAGTTTTGTTTACTATGCCTAGATTTGTAAATATGGACATAGATTACGTGGAGTGGGTGTGATGTATTTTCTATGGGTACTGTATCGATCCCCCTATTTCTGACCCTTGTCTGGTTAATAATTAACTAGCAGCCATTCAACTGCACAGAAACCCGTTATCTGATTAGCCATACAACGGCACAGAAGCCCGTTATCTGATTAGGTCATAGCGCATGCCATCTCATTCGGCAAGCACTATTTCTCCAGCCCCCTAATAGGCATACGGTGTTCTCAAAACAAATCAAACCTACCACGACCTGGTAAATCCCCACAGCCATTGTTTTGATTTAGCCGAGAACTTCAGTAAAGAATGTGCGAACGACCAGTTCGTATGACATCCTTATTGACGTATTTATGTCCATCCTTACGTCAATCCCGGCACCTTTCAGGTATAAATAATACCGACATTGCCTTAAGCAAACACACGAGGTGGTGACAAGATTGGAGCAGCGAGACTTGCCGAGGAGCCCAGCTGACAGTGAAGCCCACAGACGCTGCCCCTCCTTTCTGACGCGCTGAGAGAGAGACGCTGTCTTTTCTCCTGCCGAGAAATCCAGCTCCGGCGCTTCCAAGCCGCCCTTGCGGGCAGCTGGGATATCAAGACCTGAGATAGAGATACCAGCCCTCCAGCCTTCTAAATCCCAGGTACTGAACTGAATAACCCCTTGCAGAGAATTCTTGAAGCAGACCCTTGGCAAAGCAAACTTAACTTAAACTGCTACTTATCTACTCCCGCCCACGTATTAGGCTTAGGTCAGGTACATTGGGGTAGGCGTAGTTAGAAGCACCAGTTGAGTACGATTAGTCAATGTATATATGTATGTATCTATTTTATCCATTTTAAGTATCATATGGCTAAGAAACCATATCAATGCTTTTACAGTATTATTTTATAATTCTGTTATTACTGTATGCACTTTACTTAACAATAAGTATTGCAATAATAGCAATTCATTTCTCTTGTATGAGAAAAGAGACTGATCAATAAATAACATCTTTTTATTGAACACGCCCGTCTCTTCCTTTTCTCTACAATCTGGTGAAACTAAGAATGCACTGAACTGACTGAGTAAAATAAGTTTTCTTTTGTTTTCACACAACTCTAGAGATACACTCTTGATTAGGGGAGAGCAAAGTTGTCATGTTCTATGGTTGTCAGAAACTAAATCCCTTCTTGTCTATCCAGGGAGGTTAAACTCCTCCTTGTCTATTCGAGAAAGTTTCTAGTGAACTCTAAGCTAGCTGGCAAACACTAAACTTTAAGTCTAATATCGTCAGTAGAAGACCTAGTTAACCTCTGTCCTACGTCTATACTATTGAAGATATTATTCCAATGCGCAGAGCCTATTGGGATAATAGGAACTACACTACAGCTTGACTCTGGTCTTCACTACCAGTGCCTTGAGGTTTTTCATATTTACAATGCACCTCCTTCTTTGAATTCACTTCAGGTCAACCTAAGATTCTTGAATTATTTTTTACCTCACCATGCCACCATCAGTCGCTTGAACGAGTGAATGTCTGTCAATCCCCACTACTGAATAATTCCTCAAGGGAAGATAATCAATAGATAATTCAACATCACATCTCATCAGCCAAAGCAGCATAAATCCTGACCACATGCTTCACCATGGCCTTCAAATTAGCCCTCCTGATCTTCAACTATGCACAGCATCTTGACAACTGCTACCGGAAAAATTACAGGTCCAAACATTCTCCGAACTCCTAAGGCAGGAGTATAGTACCATTTCTATATTATCAGCTACTTACATACAATGGTAATCAAACTGAGCTACTATTATTATTAGTGTTGTAATACTGAACACATCAGACAAGATTACAATAGTGGCCAACAAAACAAGATTACCAGAAGTGGTCAGATCAGTACAGCAGGCATGGTTGCCAGAAGTATTGCGAGAAACGATTTATCAATGTTGTATGCCTGTAGTCTTTATGTTTAATCCATAACAACCATAAGAGTTGTGCTCCTGGCACAAAGGTAATGATGTTAGTAATACTATTATAATTATCCACACCACAAACGTTAAAGTTCTTTATTAAGGTATGAAAACAACGACATCCATAACCCTGCCAGTCAGGTACTGATCAAGAGTGTTACTTGGAATGTTGACAGGGCCAAGGGTCAGCCCAACAGGGGCAAGGAAGGGGGGGGATGGAATGTACCAACATTGACATTTAGGAAATTACAACAAATGCGTTTCCCCAACACTGCAAGATTTATCACTAGAATAATAGCTTTAAAGATATATTGGAAAGGCAAATATTTTTCTCAAAACATGAGTTTATGAGATCTGAAAACACCACGTTTCCATCTTGAATACACACTTTTCAATTGTGATATACATAATAATTCAAACAAACAAACTTTTTTAATCTAGTAAACTGGGCTACACACAGGAGAGCAACTTCCAGGTAACTGGAGAGCTACAAGTAGCTCATGAGCTACACACTGGAGAAGTCTGTCCTAAGGCAATGTTTTTTTCTATCAGGTGGAACTTCCAACTCCAGATTACCTAGGCTTTTCACTCTAGCTAAGTGACTTTGACAATATCCGATATTTCCATCATTTGATTGCCCTTTACTTATAAGTTGACTGTTAGCTAAACTGATTCCTAAAGAAAATGGTTACACCTATTTTTTACCTTAGTTCCATTTATTGTTTCCTTTTTTTAAAAATTACATTTGTCCCGAATTCCCCATTGTTTCTACTTACAACTTTATTATGTTTGGATTGATTGATTCTTCCACCCTCTCACAGCAGCCTGTTTGTTAGAAATGGGGGTCTCTAGTTGGCAGAGGTAGGTACCTTTGTCCAAATAGGGACCCTTGCTTCTAGTCAGGGTAAGGGGGATATACACTTTAGATAACCCCTGACCACCTCCTTGGTAGGTTGGCATGAGCAGACATGCGTATCCCAAAGGCAATGTGGAAAGTATTTGTACCAACACTCACAGTAACACAGTGAAAACACCACAAATGGACGCAACACCAATTTAGAAAAATAAAATATCTTTATCTAAACTAATCAAGACCAAAACGACAAAAATTCAACATACAAAAACTCAGTAGAATGGCTTTAGAAAGGTTGTTGCAAAAATAAACTTGTAGATGATGAAATGTGACACTTTACTCACAAAGTATCTGGGATGCGTAATGCAAAACAAACAAAAGGGTCACAGACAAGGCGATGCATTGATTCTTCATACGCCCCTGTTACGATGCGACAAGATGGCGCCTTGATGCGTTGAGACGATCCCGTGCAATGCGAGAAAATGGCGTCTCTGTTGTGATGCAACAACGTGGAGGCGATGCATGCACGCTCGACAGCCGTGCGGTGAACTTGGTGACTTTCTGAGCCGCAACAGGCCCTGCGATACGTTTCCCCAGAGATGCAACAACACCCTCGGTGACTGCAACACACTTATCCGGTGTTGCGGCGGCGATCAGCAGCAGTGCGCCACCTCAGCGACGCGACGGCCCAGCAACATGCTTCTCCGGTGATGCGACAGCACCCTCTGTGCAGCGGCACGCTTCTCCGGTGATGCAACGGTAAACAGCAGCAGCGTTGTCACGCTTCCTCGACAGGAGGAGAGCTCTTCTCAGGCCGTTGGAGACTTTCCTTTCAGGACAAAGCACACATCACAGTCGTTTCTTCAAGCAGGGGACACAGCACAGAGCAACGTCCTTCACCTCCCTTTGGCAGAAATAGCAACTGCAGGCCAACACCAGACACAGAGCAAGGGCAGTACTTCTGCTTCAGCTCTTCAGCTTTTCTCCTCAGCAAAGGGTCCTCCTTGATTCCAAAAGTAGTCTATCTTTCAGGGGTTTCAGCTCTCATATTTATACCCCAAACGTTTGTGTTCTCTATGTGTGAGGGGTCCTGGACCCAGTCCAAACAAGTTATTTTGCACTCTGCCAGTGCGTAACTTATTTCTTTGTCAGTGTGGGCCAGGGTCATCAGACACACCACAGGAGGTGGAGCCAGCATTGTGAAAGGCAGACACAGCCCTATTCAGGCCCAGATCCTACTCCTCCCACAACTCTACATGCAGATAGGCCTATTTAGCCTAGTGCTCACTCACCTAGAATCCTGGAGCCACCCCAGCCCCTGTCACTCTCAAACCAGACTGTCAATCCACAAACAGGCAGAGGCACACAGAAAGGTTGAACCAAAAAATAGCCACTTTCTAAAAGTGCTATTTTCAAACACTGATTTTAAAAAACATCCTTCCTAAAATATGTGTTATTAAATTCTGAGTTCAGGGGTACCGGATTTCAATTTTCTATCTTGCTTCTATGTGAAGATATGGAGGTAAACATGTTACACAGCATTCCCCATTCTGTCCAATGGGCAAGATAGCCTTTCAATAGTGAAAAACTTAATTGGCAGTATTTCACTATCAGGACATGTTACTCACACTAGTACATGTCCTACCTGTTACATACACTGCACCCTGCCCAGGGGGTACCTTGGGCCTACCATAGGGGTGTCCTATGTGTAAGAAAAGGGAAGAGTAAGGCCTGGCAAGTGGGTACACTGGCCAGGTTGACATTGCAGTTAGCAAACCGGGCACAGGCACTGCAGTGGCAGGCCTGAGACCTCTTTTCAGTGCTACTCGTGTGGGTGGCACAACCAGTGCTGCAAGCCCACTAGTAGCATTTGAATTACCAGGCCTGGCACATGCAGTGCACTTTACTAGGGACCTACTGGTAAGACAAATATGCCAGTCATGGATAACCAATCACAATAACAATTTACACAGGGAGCACTTGCACTTTGCCACTATCAGAAGTGGCCACGTGCCCAAAGCATCTAAACCAGCAAAAACGAAATCCAGCACAGTGTCAAAAATATAGGAGGTAGAGGCAAAAAGTCAGAGGGAACCACACCAAGGATGCCAGATCTAACACTGTTGAAGTGAGCCTTGACCGTGTATCTAAAGAGTAAGCCAAGGATACTTAAAAAAGACCTTTGGTTTCCCTTTGATGGAGCAAGGATACGCATGTAGAGCGACTTGCTTGTACTCAACCCTCTCAAATAACTCATAACGTACTAATTAACATGTTTTGTCTAATTTATATTGATTTTCATGACATATTTAGTATCTAGGGGAAGCTTTTCAATGTGCTTTTATTAACTATAATCCGCTTGCATTAAAATGGCTGCTGCTACGCCGGGATTTTCTACTGTGCATGCGTCTGTCATACTCACGTGATATGATGTACTCTCTTGCTTGGAGGGAGACTTTTGCTTCTGCGCACTATAATTAAGAAGGCTGCTTTGTGTTACAGCATGCATGAAGCTTGCACTGCTGCTTTTGCTAAGCTGTTTGTTTTGCCTAAACACTAAACACAATAGTTAAAATAAATCAATGGGAATAGAGTAGAGATAAGTAGTATACAGTGCATTCATTTAATCTGTGCTCTAAAGCTGTTTCTTTTCTATTTTCTATGTATCTTAATCTTGGGTCAGGGAGGTGCTATTACTCCATCTTGAAAACCCACACTGCGCATGTCTAACTCCAGAAGGAGCTAAAGTCATTCTTCATTGAATCAAAGTCAAGCTTTCATAACACTAGAAGATGGGCCTGGGAACCTGACTTGATGACCCCAAGCTGAAGACAAGCTGTTAACATTGTATTTCTATAAGTACATTCAATTGTTGGGTGGAATAAAAAACACATGGGAAAATAAAGTGATGGGCAGGAATGCTAATTTAAAATGCAGAAGAAAAGTTTCCTTTTGGTATGGTGTGATGACCTCTCCTCATCCTTTTGTCCAATCAAAATTGGGAAACCTTACACTTGCAACATTGGAGGGTGGTACACTGCCCTGGAAAATTGTATAACTAGAGTAGGCTTAGCTAGTAAATTTGTCCGACTTGTCCGAATAGCTGACCTGTCACTGACCCAACGCACTCAATAGGTGATCGAGAACAGAAGTGCAGGCGGAGCACTCTGTCAGAAGATTCGATAACCCAATCGGAGTTAATGGGAAGGGAGATTTCGAAGACCCAATCGGGGTTTGGCTGTTGGCTGCAGAGAAGGTGCAACGCAGGCGTAACAAATTAGCTGTGGGTGCCGGTCTTAGCCTGAGGTGGTCCTGTCCTGATCCAATTTGGTCCGTACCTGTCCTGATTCTGGTTTGCATCTATTCTTTCCTGCTGGCACCTGCACTTTGGGGTTCTGTCCTTTGACCCAGCCCGTGGCCAGGGTTGGTCTGCATACCATTCTAGGTAATTATAATAAATGTGGGTTTGTCAATGTACTGTTCTTCCTTTTTCCATCCTCCCTATGTTTCAATGTTTAATGATATTTCTCATTCTATCTTATCCTCACCATAATTTTCTTGATTAATCAAGTTTCAGTTAATGTAGTATTGACACTGACATTTAATAATTTACATTAGATAAAGAATTTACATCTTTCCCGAGTTTGTGGTTATTATATGAGTGCAAATGTTTATTTACTGCCTATTATGCTAACACCCTTGATCCCTTAGGACTTTAGGTACCGGTGACTAGGATTGGTAAGTCAAATGGTATAGGTCCTGAAAGCTTAAACAAAATTTGGTTAAGCGTAGGTTTACCTGTTCAAAGTGTGTATGTTGATTTATGGGCCCAGGTGAGTATGGTGAAATCTCAGGCAGGTGAGCCCACGCTCTATCACCTTCATGGAGTCTAGGGCCCAAACACGTGTTTGCACAAGGATCAACATTTTGAGTTGTGTGATAATTATTATACCCTCACAGTTTTTCCCTCGTAAATTTTGGCAGGTAAAACCTGTTTAAATTTGCCAGGAGAAAGGCCTTCAAAAGAGGCAAAACAGTGTGTTAAATGCACATTGTGCATGGTATGCCTTATTTGTATGTTACAAAGTAAGAATAGGAGGTTTTTACCACATCTGGTAAATACATCACTCTAGTATTATAGTATTTACCATGTGTGGTAAATACCTCACCTATACTGCCTAACTTATAAAGAGGGCCTAGTTGTTGTAGTTAGAACATTTATAAACATATTTAGCCGCACTTCCATTTCTTTATCAACAATCTAAAAAAGATTTAGCTAGTGTATTCGCAGAACCTGACCTTAATACCAGTCTCTTGGGGCCTATTTGGTTTGGTTGTTCTACCACAGCTCAACAGTTTCATTTTGCCTCCTGCCTTCAGCTCCAGTAGACCCATTTTAAAGAGTGGATTATATCTCAGAGGACATAACTGCCAAATTTGTGTTTCCCTGGTCATGATTTCACATAATGTTGTTGTCTGACAACTTATAGATCATTGGCAGACTAGTTCAGTGGATGATGAGGCTTGAGTTTCAGTTTCTTTAAGTCTATGACTTTCACTTAGGTGATGAGTTTAGATCACAGGTCCAAATGCATCTCTTTCTCTGCAGGTCCCTAGAAAAGCATGACAATAGATGGCAACTGTTTGGGTTTTGTAGTAATCATGGGTTGAACCTCTGTTGAAGACAGATGGTTAAGCTAAAAATCTGGTCAATTATTTAATAGAGTATATTGTAGGCAACATTTCAAACTTTGAATGAATTTACTGTGCAGCTCCAGTTGGGTGATGATAACTCGCTACAGAAAACCACATGGCCAAAGATTGGGGACAGATATATAAGTACACTCTTGGGTAATAAAATACTTCCATAAGTGAGTTGCAGCATAATTTTGCTTACCTGCCGTGAGGGGAACGGCTGTCGCGCCCACGCCAAACTTCGTCCTCAGACACCGGGGGCCCTGAAACTACACCTCCCAGGTGCCCCGGCGGCGGAATCACGTCCCTGACGCCACCTCTGCGCCCGGAGGCGCCACAAAAGAGAGGAGCGCCGAGCGCTCTGTGGGACGCCGATAATTTTGCTTACCTGCCGTGAGGGGAACGGCTGCTGCTTTTTGCTGCCCCACCATCGCAAGGGAGACGCCATGAGGGGAACGGCTGTCGCGCCCACGCCAAACTTCGTCCTCAGACACCGGGGGCCCTGAAACTACACCTCCCAGGTGCCCCGGCGGCGGAATCACGTCCCTGACGCCACCTCTGCGCCCGGAGGCGCCACAAAAGAGAGGAGCGCCGATAATTTTGCTAAGCCTGGGCAAAGGGCGGGCCCTCTGTGGCCCTCAGAGGCCTGAGGAGACTGGACTGGGCCAGGGACCCTACCCCATAGGATTTGGACATCCACTGTGCTGTTGCACGTGAGACATTATTTATTTTTTATATTTCGGACATTTCTTATGAGTAAGTAGTGGTTATTCCTGTGTGTAAGCTGTGTGCCATTATTGTCTAAAATGTCTAAATCAAAAACGGATAAAGTGGTAGTGGGTCCCGCCACCCTGGACAATTATTTGGTTAAGAAGGTAAACCAGATAAATAACGATAGGCGTGCCTCTTTAGGGAAGGGCACTGTGATAGTGGACTTACCAGAATTGTCTCCCACTAGTATGACCCTAGACGTTGAGGAAAACTTGAGTGGTGTTACTAGTTGAGTGTTGAGGTTCACTCAGATCAACACGCCCTGCTAAATGAGGACACGGGTGTGCCAAATGAGGCCCAGCCTGAAATTAGACCGATGAGAACTTGTAGGACAGCTCATCAAAAAGAGGTGGGGAAGCATAACGCTAAAGCTAAAAAAAAGGATGGGAAGGTACCTCTTAGCCCTGCCATAACCCCTTTTGTATTGACAGGTAATAATGATAATGGTCCTAACTTGAACTCTGATCAGTTTGCTTCTCTAATTAAAAATCTAGAAGCAAAACTAACTATGAAGATAGAGGAGCTAATTAAACCACTACACACCTGAGCGCACCAACTAATGGTAGCGCATATTCGGGTGGAAAAGGGCAGGAAGTAGTGAAAGCCAAAGACCAGTTGAACAAGGGGAAGGGGAACACTGTTGCAACAGCTGCCATTGGGTCTGATGCATTAAATACATCGGCCGCCCCTGTGGCAGCTGTTCCACGGGCACAACCTAAGATAGTCCCCCAAAGTGGTAGAGCCATTAGATCTCCCAGGTACAATCGATACCTACATTTACCACCGGATTGTGCACCGTTTGTGGCAGTATTGACCAATGTTCCACCTTGTGGTACTCATTCCGCCACTCCTTATGATGAATCCCACGCCTCTTTAAAAAATAAGATAGTGGCGGGGCTTAATAAAAATTGTGGCTTTCCCATTTCCTACTCAGAACAGATAATGGCAGTAAGGCGTGTAAATTGGGTAGGCCCTTCCAAAAAAATGGGCAGTGGGGATTGCATAGTTATAAATTTTAAACATCCCCAGCATGTGGCAACTGTCCTTCTGAGAGCCTCCTCACTAGTCTATAATGAGAATAGCATTTGTGTGCGCCCACTGGGATACTTCTACGAACATTTATGCAAACCTACACCCCAACAAAGACAAATTAGGCGGGTGTTTGAACCACAGACACCAGTCCAGGACGCACAATTTATATACAACATCACCAATCCCTGTGGTTCAGTTGGTCTGAACGAAACCTACAACAGGATTAATAGTGTTGGCCGCTATCAGTATGGGTCTAATGTTAACACACAGAACAGGTACGAAGTGCTATCTGGGCTTGAGCTGTGTGATTGACGGGAGGCACCTGCGGCTCAGGGTACTGTGGCTACAGGTGAATCTATCCATATAGAAAACCCTCAGGTTATAGCATCAGGATGTCATGTTGTTTCATGGAACATTGCTGGCCTGGCTGCCAAAATGTCTGATGGAAATTGGGTTACCTATATAAAACAATTTATGATCATCTGCCTTCAAGAAACATGGGTGGTGGGGTGTGATATTTTTCTGGAAGGGTACAAGGCCTTCTATGTGCCAGCCACACCTTCGATAAGGGGTAGGCCTAAGGGGGGACTTGTTATTTTTGTTTCTATTTTAATATCTTGTGAAGAACAAAGAATTGAATCACAGCATACAGGCATGATGGGCTTAGTTTTATCCGGAGGTAACTGCCGGTTTGGCTTGGTGAATTTTTATAATGCTAACCAAGATAGTGCAGGCATGAATCAAATTTTTATTTTAAATTCTTTTGTCTCTAGATTTTTGAAAGATCTGGGTCATAACCTCATGATTATGGGGGATTTTAATGTGCACCCTTGTGGTGATCCGCTGAAGAAATGTTTATCAGAATTGTATTGTGAACGTATGGGTGGTCTCCATATGGAACACACTAAGGAGGGCGAATTATGTAATGATTTGCTGAATAACTTTGACCTTTCCCTTGCTATGACCCTCAGGGACCCGTTAAAATGTTTTGATATCCCTACTTTCAAAGGGCATGGCAGGGGTACCTTTATAGACCACATATTTGTCTCTCTGATGATGCAACATTTTTTAGATTCGTTTAACATCGTCTGAAGTGTATACAGTGACCATAATCCTCTAACAATCTGTTTAAAAGGTTCCTGGGGAAAAAAGGTGAATAAGAATAATAGCCTAGGTAGGCTGGGAACAACAGATGGGAGGAGGCGACTTAAATGGTCAATGGTCTCTGCGGATAATCTCTATAAAAACATTGTTGAAAGTTGTGCGGAGGATATCAAAGACTGAACCATTGAGGGGGGAGATTCCAGGCAGGTCCTAGCTGCTTATCAAAACGTATCGAAGAAGGTGTCAGAATTATTATCTGTCCCCAATAAGAACCAGGCGAAAGTAGGTCTGAGGTGGTTCAGCCACGACTGCACTAAAGCTGCACGCAAACAAAGGGAGAGGTGTGGCGCCGCGGCCAGGGCGACTGACGCTGGAATCTGGGGACCACGGTATGATCCCCGGCTCCGGCGGCAGGTTAGCCCAGCACCATGTGACTCTGGGCAATAGCTCGCTTAATCTTCCCAACGGCCCCCAGCGCCTAGAGACCCTTACGGGTGATTGTGCGCTTTACAAATGTGGACTTTACTTTACTTTACTTAGGTCTGCTTTGTCAGCTACCCCGAGGAACCGGGAGGATGTAAAATTCTGCAGAAAGGAATACAAGGTTGTCATTGCTTCCCGTAAGGAGTTTTTAAGAAGGGAGGCATGGGATGAAATACTTGACCCCTCCACCTTGAATTGCAGCACCAAGTTCTGGGCACTGGTCAAAAAACCTTTTTTGGTAGAGGAACCAGGTGACGGACTTGACTGCTGCATAACTAAGGAGGAGTGGGAATGTCATTTCAAAAACCTGTACTACACAGCGGATCCCATAACCATTGATGTTGCCGCCTCCGATAGGGGAGGCGATATTAAATTTGACAAAAGGGAGGTATTGGATGCCATAGAGGGTCTCACAGCAAATAAAGCTCCTGGACCTGATGGAATCCCACCGGATCTCTATAAATCAGATCCAGACTTTTGGGCACCCATTCTGGTGGCAGTATTTAATGCTGCCACTATGGTGGGTTGTCCAACATCTTGGGGATTGTCAACTATTGTCCCTGTCTTCAAGAAAGGAGATAGGGGAAGTGCTCTCTGCTATCGCCCAATATCACTTATAGATTCTATGGTCAAGATTATGGGGAGAATCTTATTGCAGCGTTTAACAAATTGGACTGCCGATAATAATATGTCAAATTCCCAATACGGCTTCTGTGAAGGCCGTTCTACTATAACACAGTGCCTTAATCTGTTTCTCATATTAAATAAATATACTGTTGTACAGAAGGGAGCAGTACACCTTGCCTTCATGGATCTGTCATCGGCCTTCGACTGTGTTAACAGGGGAAGGCTGTGGCAGACCATGAAGGACAAAGGTGTTGATAGGGGGATTGTGGACTTTTTGGTGGATTTGCACAGCGATACCAGAGCCAATGTTAGGTTCACATCCAACGGGGAAACCACGGGAAATTTTTGTATTAAAAAGGGAGTGCGCCAGGGCTGTATCCTGGCCCCATTCCTTTTCAATTTTTAAATCAATGACTTAGATGCCGTGCTACAGGAGGTAAAGTCAGATTGTCCTAGAGTCGGCAGGAGGGGTATTCCTGTTCTTTTATACGCAGATAATGCGTTTTAATCTCAAGAACAGAAAAGGGTCTCCAGGCACTTCTGAATGCTTTTAATAATTTTATGATTAATAGGGACCTTAAGGTCAACAATTCTAAATCATACATAATGCATGTTGGCCGTCAATCAAAAAAAGAATTTCATTTTTAAACTAGATGATGTCCTGATCCCCATCACTCATACATTCTCATATCTCGGTGTTTTATTTGACACAAAGCTCAGTTGGGCCCCACATGTGGCAAGAAAGAAGGGGGAAATGACCAGAGTAAATGCCTCCATTTTTAACTTTGCTACTAAACTGGGGAAAAAGCCAAATGCTGCCATGATGAAATTATACAACGCTAAATCGATAGCTACTGCAGTTTATGGCAGTGAAATATAGGGCTATGCCAGTGGCGATCAGCTACAGATCACAGAAAACTATTTCTTAAAGCGTCTGCTCTGTGTCCCAGCTAGTACATCGAATTTAGCAGTACATGAAGAGCTGGGAAGCCAGTACCTAACCGACATTGTTGGTTTAAGACCACTGACATGTTGGGTAAAATTATGGTTAAATCATGATATTCCGTTAACCCACCAGATAGTGAAAGATCTTGTTTCGCATGATAATGCAATGTGTGTACCCTGGCTTAAATACTTGAAGTCCCAATTCCTGAAGCTTGGACGCTTGAACTTGTTTGAAAACCCGATTGAGATAGTAAAGGGTGATGTTGCAGCAATTAAGAGGGCTTTTTATATGGACAGAAGGGCCCAAAGAGAAGAAGTCGAGCTACTGAAACCTAATGTTAGGAAATATGTCATGCTAAGAACTTGTGATACTATGGAACTATACCTAACATGCTCCTTTACTTCGCATGAAAAATTTTTGTTGACACGTTTCAGGTTTAACATCTTTCATCACCTTTTAATCAGACCAAAGTTGGACATTTTTAAGAAAACTGCAGCTCCCTGTGGCTGCGACGGGAAGTCTCCACAGGATATGTTGCATTTTATATTTTTATGTAGATTTTATGAATACCCCCGTAGACGCTATCTTGTTACCCTTTTAAAGAAACTAAATTGTAATCAAATAAGACCTGCACTTATGTATTTACAGCTTTTGCACAGTGACAGTGTCCTTCAGGTGATAGAATTCCTAAAACTAACTGTGAGAATAAGAAAATGTTTAGATGAGTGACTATATACCCCTGAAGGATGAAGCACTATTGCACTTTGTTGCACTTCGGTATTACCTGCACTTTAACTGTGATTTTGATTTTGCCTACTTACTCATCAAAGAAAATTGTATGATCTATGAAATATGTATTATTTGTCCAGATGTAACGGTGATTTTATTTATGAAATGTTCATTGATTTTGTGCTTTTATGGATTGAAATATATCCGAAATAAAGTCTTATTGAGTGAGTGAGAGTTGCAGCAGCCCTCCAAACCCCCTAAACCATATTGCCCTACTGCATTTGTGATAGCTCCTTCCCAAGGATGGTATTGGAGCATTATCATCAGTATCATTCATATTCATCGTAGCCCTTATGTAATTTGAAAGAATAATAAGCTGTTATCCATAGACATGGCCCGGTAAAACACATGTTTGAAAAAGAATAAATGTAATCTGGGTTTAATTAAAAACTGAAATATCAAAAACTGTCGGATTTCCTAACCGAATGAGTTCTGTACAAATAGATCATAGAGGTCTTGAAATATCTAAGTTGTGAAAATGCCCTAACAACCACGGGACCTCTGTACAAAAAAAGCACAAGTATTGTGAATTTTCTGCTGTCATATGTATAGTTTTAGGATTGCAAATGCAGATGTTCAAATGAAAGGTGTGGGAGTTGGCTTTAGGTGAGGGAGCAAACATACACAAAGCCATAACTTGCTTATTTAAACTCCTCCCAATGAGTTTTCATACTCAATTCTGTGCATCTACAAGTAGGACCTCTCTAAATTCATGGCTAAAACCAAGTTTGATATTAGCACTCTACAACTCATTCCTGCGTTATTTCCCACAATTCCTCCACATATAAAGTGAAGACAATTACTCAAGGAAAAGGGGTTGGAAAGGTTACAATCTACTGAAATTAGATGGAAAATCTCCCGTTCCAGCCTTTAACCCTCTATCTGACCTCTGAGACTCACAATGGGGTGATAATTTGCCCGGCCCTGGCTTACAAGTGCAAGGTATGGTATCTGATTTAGCCCAGGGAGAATGTATGCATTTTAGTTTCTCTGAATTTGTAATGAAGGCATTACCATCAAAAACTGGAGGAAGTGATAAAACTGTAGGGGAAAACATTAAGATACCCTAATATTGTTTACTGGAATGATTTGGACAGAAATTAAACTTTGTGGAAGTTTATGTTTAAGACAGTGGGTAATTTGAAAAAAAACAGAAGTGCCGGGGCTCTCGTCAATAGGAAATTTGCACCAGCCCATTTCTCCTGTTAGCGCCGCCTAAAAGAGAACCAACTGCTAATCAGGAGAGGGGGGAGAGGATGTGGAGTAATGGCCAGAGCTGCAAACTTTGGAGCTGGGGAACCAGGTTCGAGTCTCGGGTTGGCCCAACATTGTGTGATTCTCTGCAAATCACTTAATCTCCCATTAAAATAATGTGTCCCTAACTGGTGCTCATGAAAAGTGCCAGTGTTGATGATTAAGTTCTGGTGCTGAGCACCGGAAGCCACTGGTTCAAATTAAGCACTGGTTTAAGGTGGGGGGAAAAGTTACACATGCTTATAATCATGTCTGCAATACATACTCCTGCTTATTGCTCCATGAATAAGTTATTGGGAGAAGTACACATGCAAAACTGCTAATTACATTGCCATGTGTGTACCTAGGCATTATTTACGTTAACAAACCTCTGATTAGTGGATGTCCAACTCTGTCACAATTCAACTCTTCAGATTCCATCTTTAAGCACAGCTCTGAAAAAACTCAATTGTTTCCCAGTACCCATTTATTTGTAGCTGTTATTATTTACAGCTAAAGACACGCCATAAATTTGAACTAGGTGTTTATCTTGGGCAGGTGAGGCAAATTTGCAGCTCAGCTTGACATTTTTTAAAGTTAGATTTGAAAAACAAATCTTCAATTCAAGATACCCGAGCAATGGTTGACTGAGGCCTCAGGTTGATAAATTGAATCAATTTCTCAGGAGCCAGGAAATCTAGGAGGCGTGAGAAAGAAATCTTCTACTGAATAATGGCTCTGTAAATGCTGGCATTCATCACTAGTGCGTGACACTAGTTTGCCATATACCTTTTCTATCCTGTGCCTTTGTAAAGAGCTAATTTCAGGAAGAAGCCTTCTTAATAAGCTGCCAGTTAGTGGCACCTCCTTGAATAAGGGCATGGCACAGTGGCAAGTCTTACATTCATCATCTTGTTCTGCGTTTTCACCCAGTGGCTATGGAGTATGTTTTTCATTGATTTAATTTCATGAAGTCACCCTGAAGAGCTTTTTTTATCGAGCTCATTGTATTCATGGAGAGAGCCGGCAGACAATAAAAAACGTGACTATTATTCAAGCACTATACATGGCTTTCTGGGCTAAGATGTTGCTATACGCTTTCCCTTGGCAGTTTCATATCACTGGAATGATTTCGATGCCAGGATTTTCCCATCCTATACATCGCTGCATTCGAACATATATTCACAAGTGGCAGATGTACATTTGTCAGTGGTGAGTGAGGTTTGAGCTGCCAGGGTCTGCATTTTTGCTTGCTGGTTCATCATTGTAAGCTGTAAATATATCTTTGGCCCTACAGATCTGCAGTTTCTTTTTGTCTTCATTTTTTTTAGCTTTTAATGTGTTCCGGAAAAGAACAGCTACTGTGATTTATGCTAAAGTATTCTCTTCGAATAATACAAAGCCAAATTAATAAAAATACTTAATTGCACAGTAACATAGTAGTCTCTAAAAAACATTTCTCGCAAATGTGCAAAAATGCAGTCGAATTTATTTTCATTAATGTTGCAGTTTCGAGAGAACATATGCATTTTATCAGTTCTGTGACAGCACTTTTCTCGCAATTGCTGATTTTGTAGGTCTTTTGCATCAAAACCTAAAGGTGCCTCATAACACCATCTATTCAGGGAAATAAAAGCAGCCCTATAACAAGACTCATGTTGCACATCTCGAGCGGGTGTAGCAACCTTGGGGATTATTTGCGAGTATTTTGCACAAGCGATGGCATGTGCAAAGCAACTCAAAGGGATGTGTCGACAACTCAACTTGCAGGGTCGGAGTGGCCTATAGGGGAATCAGTCAATGCCCGATGGGCTGATCTGCCAGGCCAGTGTGTGTGCCGTTTTTTCGGCTATTTGTGGGCCTGTTTTATAGTTTGCCGGCCGTTTTTTACTGTTGGTGTTGTGGCAGCTGAACCCCAATAATTTATCAGCCCAAAAATGCCACCAATATAATTCATCTCCAGATTCACCGGTTGATCTGGAGGTTAGAGAATAGACTCCTCATCAGAAAACTACAATTTAGCAGAGTTCAACATAATAAAATATTAGACGCATAAAGGACTGAGTTCTAGATCAAGAATAGGGCAAAAAGGGTATTTATTAAAGAATAATTAACAAATATGGTACAGAGGAACAAATGTATGAATTGTCATGAAGGCCCAAATTACAGAAGGACAGAATAATCATAAAATTATATAGGTCATAATTCAGTATAGTCTAAGGAAAACGAAAAGAAAACAGACAGCTCATAGAGAGCACTGACACCATAACAGGTGTCCTACAAGGGAAAAATGGCAAAATAATCTCATAGAATCCCTGATAAAATAGATATCGCAAACAATTTCATGAACAACAGAATACCAGAGGTTTTATAGAGAAATCACATAAGATTCAGCAAATTCAACATGGCATGATCATGGTTAGGGTCGTATTTGGTAAATCACAAACACCAATGTAATAATCAAAACTATGCAATTATTTAGGCACTGACTGATTTCTTAAAGTAAGAGAAATGTTTTACTTGCTTCCTCAGCAACTGCACTCTGGAGATGTGTAATACAAATAAACATTTCCTAAAACAATGGCTCATAGAATTAGCACCAACACGTTGCCAGTGGAACTTCCAGCTGAAGTCCTTGAAAATTATTCTTTGGGTACATCATGAAAGCCTCCTTCGCAACACTAGCTTTCTAAAAGATTTTGGGCCTCATTTATGAGAAATGACGCATCGCTGCGTGAAAGCAGCGATGCGTCACTTCTCAGTGTGCACTCCTTGTGTCATGATTGATGCGTCATATTTATAATATGACACATCATGTCGCAAGGAGTTACAGATACGTCAGTATTTCTGACGTATCTGTAGGCGCAAAAGTGACGCATTACTGGAGTGTGTCACAAAAGTGACGCAACTCTCGCAATGTGTACTTTCACATGGGCAAGTCCCATGTTGTCAGTGCCTGCATCAGTCTTACGCCTGCCATGAAGCAGGCGTAAGATTTTGACGCATTAGCGGCCAAGAAATGGCACAGTGAAATCTTATAGATTTCACTGCATCACTTCCATGACCCTTTCTTGCATCAAAACGCATAAATTATACCTGGCGCAGGTATAATGTCGCGCAGGGGTTTACAAAGTGACGCATCTACCTAGATGCGTCACTTTGTAAATATGGCGCAACAAGGCACATTTTTTACACCACTGGTGCGTCACAAAAAGTGACGCACCGGCGGCGTAAAAGTGACACACAGCCTCATAAATGAGGCCCTTTGTACATTGCTATTAGATTGGTGTCATTCAACTGATGCTCTGCAGAAAGACGAGCTGGGGTGGCTTTTCAGCGTGACACTTACTGGGAGGGGGAAAGAGCACGAGAAATTAATTAAACAGAACAATAGAAACTGCATCCATTTTATAATAATCGTGTTCTACATAAAAATGTGGATTACCTATTCATAGCATTATTTACGTTTCTAAATAAGTCAGATAGCTCGTTTCAGGTGCAATCTCACCAGTTACGACTCTATGTATTGTTAAAACTCTAATAATAGACTTCATATATACTGTAATATTGTGGAACAGTTTTGAAAAATTAGGACTGATCAACTAAGGTAATGCATTTTGTTACCCTCTAGACTCCAGAATTCCTTATTTGTGACAATGAGTTCTCTTGGGGTGTCCATGTACTGAGTGAGGATTTGTAGACATACACTGCACATCAGATTTTTCTTTAAATCTAGCTAAAAGTAAACTTAAGTTTACGCCATTTCACCTTGGAAACAATATTAAAATTCAAAACAAGAGGGTGTAGCTTTAGGATAAAGTTTAATGCATAAGTGCTAAAACAAGTACTATGAAGTTGAAGTAGGGCACTCTGCTAGGTACTAACAGACATAAAGTCTATTACATCTAAAAATGTCATCAGGGCCACAGAATCATTCATAAGATGTTGCACATAATTATTTTTGCACTTTAATTTTACTGTAGAGAACAGTTGGGGTTTACTGCACTTAGAATATTGGAGCTTTTGAATTAGCTGTGAAGCTTCTAATCTTGCAAAATCTGTCATTAATGCCCCTTTATATTGCTTTCGACAATAAGAGTTTACATAAATACAGTAATCATTTTAAAGTATGATCTCTTTTTTACCGATCTGAAGGTCGGATATAATGAACTACGCTTTCTCCTTCATGAGAATTGCCAATTATTTCAAACCAATATACTATTTTGCTTGCCTTCTGGTTGAATGACCTTTGCAGACCGTTCATACATGCTGTTTACTTTGATGATCCATTTTGTTTAATCATTTGTTTAACTCACTCAGGTCATACATTATAACCATTAGTTATCAATTCTCAAACTCCATAAAGTCCCTGGAAAATGAAACATTGTGTAAAACCTTGAACAAAGTGTGATGAAACCTCTAGCAATGTTTAAAAAATTATAATATTGTTTGTGAAAATCTTTAATAAACAGATCAAGCAAAAAAGATATATTTGGAGGCAGCAGATAGCAAAAATGAGAGTACCCTTATCATCTGGGTAATACAGCATTATAAGTTCTATTTTAAGGATTAGGGGCAAGATGTAGGAGCCCAAATACCGGTCGGTAACGGCCAATTTCGGCCGTTACCGACCGGTATTTGGGTTTTGCAATGTAGGGGGCTTAAAATTACAGAATCGGTATATTTACCGATTCGGTAAAATTACCGATTCGGTAAATTACCGAATCAGAAAATATACCGATTCTGTAATTCTAGATGTAGCTAGCACTTCGAAGAGTGCCACAGGCCCTTAAGAGTCGGTATTTTACCACACAGTCCTATTGTGTGGTAAAATACCGAATTCAGGTGTGCATGCACATCTGTGCATGCACACCTGTGCCATGTGACACACAGACATGCCCTTAGGGCATGCATGTGTGCCACATGTCACACAAGCCTGTACTTGGGGTACTAGAGGGTGTCAAAGTGACACCCCCTGCACCCTTGCAGGATTCGGTATTTACCGATTCGAGAAGGAGAGAGAGAGAGAGAGAGATAGAGAGAAGAAGAGAGGGGGATAGCGAGAGGCAGCCAAGCCAGAACACACAGAACACGCTGCTCACCTGCGGCCACCGGTGTGTCTCCAACCACTTGACAGTATGTATAGCGGCACACAAGGTCACACATCTGAGACACAGCCGTCATCTGAAACAGAGTCCAGGGACATGATTGGCACAGTACACACACTTGCACAAGACAACATTGCCCACCCGCCCATGCACATACAGCCAGAAGCATCCCAGGCCCTCCCACCACCCATCAGAGCATGCCTGCCCATGCACACCCTGGCGACACTGCTCACCATGCGCCACCGGCTTGTAGACTGCAGGTCCCACCACATGCCGCTGCAAGCCACAAGCCCGGGGCCCGCAGACATGGCACCCTCCACACCATGCATCCACGTTGCGCAGGCCACCAGGTCACACATCTGGTGCTGGGACTTGATCACACAACAGCATATGACATACCAGGGCACCCGGCAACATCACAGCCTACACAGCCACTCAGCCCAATGGGTGCCACTAACTCGGTGACCCCGGAAGCAGGGCTATGTGGCGGTAGGCCCGCGCAGGCCACTGACGTGGCCTACACTGCGATCGAGCAAGGCACACAAATCCTGAGCAGTCCGCACCGCCAGGATGGGTCATCATCGCAGGCTGCACACCCGCTCAGCAGCTCAAGGTGCCAATGACTCAGTGCACCCTAAGTCACCATCCTGTGGCCTGTGCGGGCTGCGATACAGCGTCTGCCACAAACCCTGTCCAACCCTAGTCAGCGTCCCGTGGCAGAGTGCCTGTGCCGGGCACAATGCAGTGTCAGCCACAAACCCTGTCCAACCCTAGTCAGCACCACGTGGCAGGCCTGTGCCGGCCTCAAGGCCTCGAGTGCCACAAACCCTGTTCAACCCCAGTCAGAGCCACGTGGAGGTAGGCCCATGCTGGCCTCAAGGCCTCTGTCCGTCATCCAGTCCCCAGCGGTAGAGGGGTATGTGACGTCGTCGGCCCCTTATATTTGCGGGGTCACATGGGGTGTGAAGCCTGTGTCGGGTGGGTGTGGTGTACGTGCAAACCTGCCCTCAGGCAGTGGCTGTGACATGCTGACAACTAAACATGTGACATTCGCACCACCAGCAAGTACGCCTGTGACAGGTAGCAATGAGGCCCCCCTTGGGAGCGTGAGCAGAGTGATCTGGCCTGCCGTATGCCGGAACAGGGCAGGGCTTGCAAAAATGACTTGTGGGCAATGGGAGGGGTTCAGTCCATGTCCGGACAAAAAAGTGGCTGGTGCGTGTGTCCCTGTTGTGGTGTCCACGGGACCCGTGGCCCAATTTGACATGTATCACCCTCTGACTGGCACCCCACAGGATGAGCATCATTGACGCAAGGGAAATCACTGTCCCTACATTCATCCACACATACATACATGAATCATGAAAGACATGACACAGCAGTGCGTCACTGGATGTTTATTGTACATTCAGTGCTTTTCCTCAGCTGGAGCGGTACAGAGCACTGCTGAATACACCATACTATTTGGGCCCGTGGAGGGCCAGCCAGAGTTCATCCGTGGAAGACAAGTACTGCGCAAGAGGAGGGGTGCACTCCTCAGTCTGGTAGCTAGGTCATTGGCGGACCAACACTATGTGGCGGTCCATGTCGCTGTCCAAGGTGAGTGCATCTGAGTGAATCGGGGGTCAGTGGAAGGTCATGAGGCCATGTGTGGGACCAGGCAGAATCAGGCCAGGTGGCGGGAATGAATGCTACTGAGCCCTTCGGATCACAGGCCCATCCACGTCCTTGTCCCCGGATATGTGCCCTGCCCAACCTGTGGGTGTTGCTGTACCGGCTGCGGCACTGTGTGGCACTGACACCTCAGGTGCCGGAGGTGTTCTATCTGCCACACTGTGTGGCATTGTCACCTCAGGCAACAGCCCAGAGTGATTGATGAGCTGACAGCGTTTTCTCACAAGAAACATTTCGCGGCGATGCGTCTTTAAGAGGGTTCCTTCAGTCAGTCATAGAAGGAGAGGATTTCAGGCCCCGGAGGAAGAGCCTCAAAGGGCTCGAAATGCATCGGGCTTCTTAAATGTTCATTGTTTCATGTGAAAAGATGTGTAATACTATACATGCTGCAATGTTCTGAACTTGAAAAGAACTGTTATGTTTGAATAACAAACACTGTTATGTTCAATGCTTGTAATTGAGATGTTTATGTTGGTATAAAGTGAATTTGATAAAGGTTTAAAAAATTTGAAAATAAACTCAAAAGAGTTTGCAACTGTGCACATTGGTCGGGTGTTATTCACTCGAGTTAGATTGTCACCTCAGGTACCTGAGGTGGATCGTCTGCCACTCTGTGTGGCAACTGACACCTCAGGTGCCAGAGGTGGTCTTTCTACCACACTGTGTGGCACTGTCACCTCAGGTGCCGGAGGTGGATCATCTGGCACACTGTGTGGCACTGACACCTCAGGTGCCAGAGGTGGTCTTTCTGTCACACTGTGTTGCACTGTCACCTCAGGTGCCAGAGTGGTTAGGCCTGCCACACAGGGAAGCATAGTCACACAAGGGGGCAGCGATGTGGATGGTGTGGGTGCAAGAGCATTCCACAACGCCACACCTTGTGGCAGCGATGCCATGATGAGGATCTGCAGCGCATGGTAGATCCTTGCTACATTCCGATGATGGGCAGCGGTAGGTGCCATCCTTTCCACCTCCATCCGCACCCTGTCCTCCATGAGCCTCCGCATAAGGGCCAGCTCACAGCTGGTATCACTGGAGCCACTCTGAGCGCACAGGTGTTCTTCTCTCTGCGTCATGACTCCAGTGATGTCAGTCAGGGCTCGTTGGAGTCCATGGAGTGGGGCTACACACTCAAGGATGGCGTCAAGTTTGGTTGCCATGTTGCCGAAGCCCAACCACACCTGCTCTGCGGTCTCACTCTGGCCCTCCAGCACACAGAGTTGGAAGGCCATGTGTTGTTCCTGGGGGTCTTCGGGGGTGATAGGGCTGTGGGTGCCTCCTGCTGGGTGCTTTAGGTAGTGGGTAGGGTCTCTTTGATGCAGCTGGTGTGCCCTGATCCTGGAGGTGAGTTTTGGATGAGGTCAATGATTTCTTGGATGGCTTAGGTGTCAATGCTAGTGTTGTCCTCTTCGTCCTCAATGAAGAGTGGCCGGTACTGCTCTGCAGGAGGTTTTGACGGTGCCCCTGCGATGTGAAGGGGAGATGGTGTATTACAATGTGTCCACATGTATGTAGCCGCATGGTACATGCTGACATTCCGACAGCATGGCATTGTACATTGTGCCAGTCTGTAGATCTGGGCGAGGACCCAGAATCATTGTGTGTGTGCACTGCGCTGTGCTTGGTTGTGCATGTGTGCCATTGTGCCCATTTTCACCCGTCCCCCAGTACCTGGTGGTCACTCACCCTGTTGCGGTTGTGTTGTGTCTTGTCGAGCAGTGTCCAAACCCCCGACTCTGGCCACAATCTCCTCACTGATGACTGTCGACACAGCTCCTCCATGTCATCCAGCTCGAGCTGTGGTGCTGGGCCCCTATCTCCAGTCTGCGTTGCTGCCTTTCGATTGGCGGAGCGTTTCTCCTCGGTCCGCCTCTTCATGTCATTCCATCGCCTCTTGACCTCGTCCATTGTCCTCTTGTGCTCCCTGACAGCATTCACCTTGTCCACGATGTCCCGCCATATTCCATTTTTTGTGCCCAATGACACGTTGGAGGTGACGAACAGTTGTTGACGGTGTTCCATTACCTTCGTGACTATGATCCTGTTCGCCTGCGGACTGAACTTTGTCTTCCTCTTCTTCTTGTCCTTGCCCTTCCCTGTCCCCGATGTCCCGGGCTGGTCGTCCGGGGTGCATGTGGGGTTGCGCTCGTCCTCTGCGCCTGTTCCGGCAGCCTCCATGGTGCTAGGGTGTTGGTGAGTTTGTGTTTGTGTCTTTTTTTCTACTTTTATGTTGATTTTTCCCGCCTGCCAGGTGTGTGTTGCAGCACTGGGGCTGCTTATTGCTGGTTTCCTCATCGCGCTTTGGCCCATTGCAGGTTTTTTGATGTTGTGGTTTGTGTTTTTGTCACAATCGAGGTGGGTGTATCTCAGACGTTGTCCGCGGTGTCGGCAGTCTATCGCATGCTACCGCCATGTTGTGAATTTCCACATTGCCACTGGGTTATTTTCTAGTGATAGGCTGCAATGGTGGACAAGTTGACGTAGGTGGTCCAAGGTTCGACCTGCAAGTATTATCTTGTATTCACCCAGGCACTACTCTCTGTGATGTTACCATCCAACTCCCTCCGGTGTGTACATCAAATGTTTTGGTCCTGTCTAATGTAATTTAAAACACCATAAACCAGAACTTTACCGGCAAGTTAAAAACAAGGTGGTACACTAGCTGGCAGGGAAGCTTCCCAATTTTGTCAGCAAGCTGTTGTTTGTGGAGATTATCATGATTAGAAGAGTTGGTTGGTTAGGCTACACCCCAAAGACTCAGAAAGGGCACTGCATTGTGGTCACTGTTTCAAACACCCACCAAGTGGGAGTCATTCTGAACGAAACCATGACTAATACAAACCCCATGATTGTCACTGTTCCGCTTTTATTTTTTGTCAATAAACCCAGGATAGGGGAGAGCCTCACCAGAAGAGGATTCATTTGGTCCAAAGACCGAGGCCCACTCACAATAGCTCCCAATCCCAGAGACATCCCCTGCTGCTGTGTAACTCTTTTGAGCCACTGAGTGGGTTCATTAACCAGGATTGACTGGGCAGCAGTACTGGACACACTATGCCTGCTAGCTAAAAAACGACTATAAGGGTCTTAAATGCTTTAATCTGGAACATTGGTGGAGTACAGGGGAAAACAGATGATCCCGCTTGGTTTAAGACTCTATTATTAGTTTACAAGAAATGTGGGATATAGAGAAAAAGATTGGGACCTTGGAACAGCAGTTGTTAAACAATGATCTGGCTCAAGAACCTCTCAAGCTTCATATTCAGACGTTAAAAAACTATTTGGTAGGAGTACTGGAAGGCAGAGTACAAGAAAGGTGGAAAGCAAGCAAACTTGCTCATTTCAATTATGGTGAAGTATCGGGCAAATTGCTTGCATGGAAGACGAAAAAAGATCAGGCAAAATCCTTTATAAAGGGGTTAAAACCGAAAGATTCAGGATCTCTGAATGAGACAAAGGAGGGTATTGAGGAAGTTTTTCTCAACCATTTTGGAGAGGTGTATAGGGAAGATCTGAATACTAGGAATGAGGATGTGGGAGATTGGCTGGGATTCGACCTTCCAAGTAAGATTCCCGATATCCAAAGGGTAGCTATTAATAGCTCAATTAGAGTTGAAGAAATAAGGAAATCTATAAGAATAGGGAAATCAAATAAATCAGGGGGTCCTGATGGTCTCCCTATCGAGCTGTATAGAAAATTAGAAGATTGTCTGGTTCATGTAATATTTAAATAATTTGTAGACATTTTTGAGTTTAGTGAGATTCCATCATCCTGGAATGAAGCTTTAGTGGTGTTGATATTAAAACCGGACAAACCACCAACTTCCTGTGATTCTTATAGGCCTATTTCGTTACTCAATTCAGATTATAAAAAAATTTCAAAAATGTTGGCTGATAGACCTAGTGGAGTAGTTGGGCACTTATTGCATGAAGACCAGAAAGGGTTTGTCCGGGGTAGGAGGCTTAAAGATCTTACATATAGTTTAATTGGTGCCATAACTGTTGCCACTTCATATAAGTTACCACTGGCAGTGATAATTATCTAATCTTGGCGAAAATCTTTGTACTGCAATTGATCTAATATATAGAAACCCTATAACTAGTAGCATAGTAAACGGAAATTTGTCAAAATCATTTAAAATCTCTAGGGGAACGAGGCAAGGGTGCCCCTTATCTCCCCTTCTTTTCTACTTATATATTGAGCCTTTTGCAGCAAAGATTAGAGGATGTGAGAATATTCCCTCTTTTGAATTTTAAGGGTGGGAGAAAAAAGTGGGATTATATGCCGACGACTTGGTTGTGTACGCCTCAGAAGTAGATTCCTCCCTTCCAGCTGTATATGAGTTAGCAATACAGTTTGGAGCTATCTCAGGATATGAGATTAATGAAGATAAAACAATGGTAATGGCTTGGAACATCGACTCTCAATCAGAGTGCATTAAGGAGGAGATGAGATATTTGGGTAAGAAGATTGTATCAAAAGTAGAGTTAATCCTGGAAGTCAATTTTGAAAAAGTAAATAAAGAGGTAGGAAAACTGTTGTTAAGCTGGTCCCATCTTCCATTAACATTATATGGCAGTATAAACTTGGTCAAAATGTCCATCCTTCCCAAATATACATTTTTGTTTCAGAATATCCCATTGGCTTTCAAGGAGAGTTGGCTCACTAAGGCTCAATCAAAAATCTCCAGTTTTATTTGGGCATCAAAAGGGGTGCATATCTCTAGAAAGAAGTTAAGGAGAAGATATGATAAGGGTGGGCTCCGGTTGCCAGATGTATCGTATTATGCATGGATATTTCTTCTTAAAACTGGGAAAATGCTTTTTAGTTCTCCGGACTCCTCAGACCTTGGGAGCATGTTCAAAGCGATGTTGCAAGAGGTGGAAGGGGGTGAACACAATTTGATCCACAAATATGGAGACCCGCGTTTTAAAAAAAAGTTAGACTTAAAGTTTTACAGTCTTATGTGGAAACGTGGTATCAAATCAGAAAAGAGTTAAAGCTGAGCTACTATAGTGGTATGGCTTCTATTTGGAACTCCCCTGTCTCACCAAAATGGTCCAAAGATAGTCTGGCCCTTCCTCTGAAGAATGCCAATATAGTTTGTTAGAGCCATTTGGTAAGGGATGGTACTTTGATTCCATGGGAGGAGTGTCAAGAGTTGACAAATAATAAGCTTTCATGATTTAAATACCCTCAAATGAAAATGTGGCTCCTCTCCATTGGGGACACAGTAGGGGTATCAAATGAGCTGGAAGTGAAGATGGTGACAAATATCACTCTGAAAAAAGAGGTGGCGACCTGGTACTGGCTCTTATTGGACCTGGCAGATGGAGACTTTAAGTTACCATCATCACTTTGGGAGAAGATATTGCCTGGAGAGCTGCATGAAGATTTATGGCAAGTATCTTGTAATCTTTTATACTCCATGGTTTGTGCTGCAAATTTAATGTGGAACCACCTTTTTGGTCTCCACAGAGTTTACCGGTCTCCGTATAAATTGGGGAAAATGGGGAAGGGTCCCACCGCGAAATGCCCAAAGTGTGGCAAAAAAAAAAGGAGATGATATTCATATGTTTCTGGAGTGTTTAGTTCTCCAGGAGTTCTGGGAAGCCGTGAGAAGTACAATATCTGCTATACGGGGAAATTCATTCCAGGTAAGCAAGATTCTTGTATTTTTTGGGACATTGGAGCATGGTCAAGTTGGACAAATAATGTTAAAAAATTGATTCTTTATTTGATACTTCTGGCTCGCAGAGAAATTTGCAAAAAATGGGTCAAAAGTACCCCCCCAAAAAGATTGAATGGTTAATGGCTATAAAGTACACAAATCAATTAGATAGAGCATCAAAAAGAAAGTGAAAGGATTTTTGGCGTCCTTATGAGGAATGGTGGAACACTGCAGTTCAAACACAGTCCAATGATAAGGCCTCTATACTATATTGCTGGAATACTTCTTTGGTGACTTTGCAGCCTTTGTTTCCCTGAAAAGAAGTTTCCTATGGTTGGAGGTTAATCAAGCACGGTATAGAGTGATCCATCCTCATTTCGAAATATATATGTATATCTCCGGTCGGCTCTAATCACAAAAAGGGAGGCCCTGGAGAAAGTTGTATTATTGCTTGGGAATCGAGGCTAATGAGGACTAAAAAAAAAAAAGAAAAAGAAATGTGGGATCACAATGGGAAGTTTTACTTAGTCGGCTGCGTCTTGTTTAGTATCAAGGGAATCCCATTCTCAAGTGGCCGAGCTAGAGGGAGGCTGGTCACCCTTTTTAAACTTGATTTGAAAAATAAGTCTAAAGTGATCCCCTCTAACTCCCCTTTACTTCTGAGCATTTAGTTGTCCTTCAAGCACAAATTTAGCATTTGCTGTAATAATGTTGATAATGCTATCCATGGTAGAGAAACTATTGATGTTCTGGAGGGACTTAGACATTTTTAAAATGTCTTCTACAGCTGGAGTCCCTTCCAACACACAGTACTATTGATATTAGGGGACTTTAATCTCCACCCATACTGAGACTAATATCTTTGTGATTCCTTGGATTCTGAGGGGCAGACATTGGCCAGGCCCATATCAGGCTTACTGTGATAGGGGACCTTTTGAATGATCTGGTCATGGACTTCCAATTTTTTAATTTGCTTAGTAAAAGTACCCTAGAGCAGACTGATGCTGTGCCAGCATTTAAAGGCCCAGGTCAGGGATCTACTATTGATTATATCTTCATCTTCAAGAGCTTTTTCCCTACCCTGTCTAGCTATGCTACAGAATTGGATGTCCATAGTGATCATAATCCCCTGGTCGCCAATTTCTCATAGGAACATAAGCAGTGAAATAATTGTGTCCTGCATTAAGCCCTAGCCATTACCAAAGACAAGGGTCTCAGACTTAAATGGGATAAGATCATCTTAGATGCCTTTAACGCTGATATGGTACAGGCGTGTCATGTAGATTTTCGTACCTGTCTTAACGATGAGGTTCAGAAGACTGTATTGTGAAAGCTTTTGACTCAATTTGTGAATATATTAAACTAGCCCTTTTTAAGCCGTGGCAGGAAGGTCCTCCTATGCCCTATAGGTGATTCGATAAAGACTGTACAAAGGCCAGGAAGGGATTTTTGGCATCATTAAAAAATATACCCAAAGATAGTCTCATTGTTAAGAGGAGCAGAACTGTGCTCAGGGATAGGAAGCATCAGCTAAAGAATAAACTCTGGGAAGACTTGGTGAAAACAAGCACATTGAACGATAGCTCCATGCTTTGGAGGGTTCCTAATCACTCAGTTTTTAAAGAAGACCAGTTTTCCGATCAGGCAGCCACAGTGTTGGCACAGGCTTGGGAGGATAACATTTCTGTCCTCTACAATTGTGAGCACCTGGAGATCCAAACCCAGTCCATCGCAAGGGTGACAGACGTATAATTCAGTGGGTTCAAGTGAAAGACGCTATCTCATCTCTACTCTTGGGCAAGGCACTAGAAGCCAGCGGTATCCCAGGAGACTTGTACAAGTCTCTTCTAGACCTGTGGGCTCCCGTTATTACCCTTCACATAACTTCTGCCATCAGAGGACCCCTGCCTGATGTTTGGCATCGATCTATAATAGTCCCAGTGAATAAAAAAAGGGACAGAGCTGATCTCTCCTGCCACAGGCCTATCTCTCTAGTAAACATAGAAGTAAAAATTATAAGGAGAGACATTTTCGAGATATTGACTAGCTGGGCTAATGACAACAACATTTTATCTGACTTACAATATGGGTTCAGGCTCAGCAGTAGGACCGTGGAGCAGAACTTACATTTATACATTCTAATCTCAAAATACACTAAAGACCACAGGGTGCCTTATTCGGCCTTTATGGGCCAACGGTCAACAGAGATAGGCTTAGAACTGAGAAGGGGGACCATGGGGGTCGTACTGGCTCTCGTTGCCCTTCTGAGAGATTTCACAAGGGTTTGAAAGGTGCGGTTTGATATGGTACCAATGGGGAATGTGCCCAACCCTTTTTTTTTTCAATATCTTTATTATTTTTAAAAAGTAAGAATTCATACAATTATAATAAAATGCAATACATCAGGACAAAGTAATCAATAAATAATTAAAAAATATAGGAGAATATATACACACATTTAGAATCCATGTCAGAAGAATAACGAAATCACAAATACTACTAAATCAGAGTATATAATATACAAAATATTTCATATTAGAATGATAACAAAAAATTAGCTGTATTGCACATACTTCAAATAATGTGCCCCACCCTTTAAACTAAAAAGAGGTGTTCGACAGGGCTGCATCCCTGTGCCATTACTATTCATCATGTATATTAATCAGTTTGAGGGTGTATTATCTAATAGTGGCCTTGATGTCCCTACAGTAGGTGGTAGAGCGAATCCTGCACTTTTATATGCCAATGATGCAGTTCTAATAGTGCGTACAGCCAGAAGCCTTCTGCGTCTTTTAGACGTATTTATTGTTTTTATGGATAGTTTAGATCTATCCACAAATTCTAATAAATAATATTTAAATAATATTTAATGTTGGTTGGCCCTAAGAGCACGGAAAACTTCCACTTTTTCAAACCAAAGTCATATTTTAAGTAGGATGGAATATTTCTCCTACCTTGGGCTCTGACTCAGTTCCAGTCGGAGTTGGCAACCGCTGGTTAAGAAAAATGTAGGGAGTTTAAAAAGGGCAATATCTGGCCTGAATGACTTTGCCAGTTGGCTTGGGCACAGGCCCCAAAATTACTGATAGATACATACATGGTCAAAGTTTCCCAGCGGCAACTTTTTGGGTGCAAGATATGTGGATATGTACCTGTCGACCGGTTCCAGGTGAGTCAAAAACAGACTTTTGAAGGGCCTTTTGGCCTTGGGACAGAGCATACGAGGCAAAAATATTCACGAAGAATTGTACATGAATTTTATCATAGATTTTATTCGTCTTTGTCTAATTTTACTTTGGCGCTCTGCATAGTACAAGAAGGAGCTGCATTTAAACAGGTTAGTTATCCGGGACTGTTTGTCCCTGGATATCGTGTCTGAGATACCATGGCTCCATATATATAGTCCACCAGCTTTGTCCAAGCAATCGATGCGTAAATGCATTATGGTCAATCTGTTAGTGGGATTGAGCCATACCTCTTCTTGTAAATTCCCAATCACCATTGTCGTCTTTTGACCTATTTTAGATGGAACATGCTTCATCAGCTAATGTTCCCAAGGGGATCCGTTAGAAACTGTCTAATTTGCCTCTTTGCATTTGTGACATTATATCAGTCTGTGACACTATTCACCTAGAACTTATCTTTCCCAGCTTCACTACCTTTCACCATAAATATATAAGGCCCCTTCGTTTGCGTTTAAATCCGATTAGATTAGTATTTTTGTATCTACAACCTTTACCTACTCCTCAATTGTGTTTTTAAAATTCACTGTTTCTGGCTGGTGATTTTAGTATAAGTTTTAGGTTTTCTTTGGCAATGATTTTAGTCTAATGGTTGTCTTGACTGATATTCTTCTCTGTGATACGACTCCTGCTTATGTGTGGCTGTGAGCTATTGACTTTTGTTGATGTTTTCTGATAATGCAGTCTTTCATTTATG
The DNA here is from genome assembly GCF_964261635.1 of Lissotriton helveticus. NCBI lineage: Eukaryota > Metazoa > Chordata > Amphibia > Caudata > Salamandridae > Lissotriton > Lissotriton helveticus. Next base: position 868,856,517 of record NC_136069.1, read on the forward strand.
AACAGATTTTATATGTTGCTGTATCGATATCTATGTAATGTCATTTTAATGTATACTGAATTAAGTTTTTGATGATGATGATGACTCACTCTGATTGGTGACCATCACCGGAATGGTGGCCCTCCTCCATGTAGTTTATGGCCTCACGTTGTGCGGATGCAATGGTCATTTAAAGGACAGTTTGCTAAATTTAGCACCTGCACTTAAGCTCAGTATGCTTTCATCCTTGTGTGCTTTAATTTTGCTTTTTCTATGACTGTGCGTTGTTTTGTTTTTTACTGGCTTTCATGTTTCTTACTGCAACTAGCTTTGCCCCTCTTTTTGAGCAATAGACAGGATTTATTTTCCTTTATGCCTGTCCATTACGGGTCAAAGGAAAGCTAAGGAAGTGCTGCGTTGTGTGTGTAGGACCTGAAAAAACATTTACGCCATGCAGCTGAAAACTACACTCTATAAGAGATTGACACTTTAAAAGTTAGGATTTTGTCTTAAATTAGCATTTTGTCTTAAGTTAGGATTTTGTCTTAAACTTAAGTTAAAATTAAGTTTGTCTTAAGTTTTGGTCTTAAGTCAAAATCCTAACTAAAGACAAAAGCCCAACTTTACTACTGAGTGTATTGGCTTCTCTCTGACAAACACAATCAGTGCTATGGAGTCCGTCCATTTTGGCAAGGCCTCAGATATGACCCTAGGGGATCTAAACAAGCCAGAAATCACTGTCTCAGTGCCAATTATAAATGTACTATTAAATACTATTCACGATGGGCCTGATTTACCAGACACTTGTTCAGATGGACACATTATTCCGATCTATTCCGATCCATAAAAAAGGAGACCTATGTATTCCTGGAAATTGCAGGCCTATAAGCCTTCTTGACAATCTCACATTTGTCATGTGGCTTCCCATGATCAAGGTTTCTGTTTTTCTCCTATAATATGTAAATACACTCAGCTGCAAAAGACCAACTGATTGTAGCCTAAGGATCTAAAGAATGTCTTCAATTTGGTCCCTAGAATAAAAATCATAGGAAGTCCTTGGTTCAATGGGTGTTCATTCTCACCTATTCCACTTTCTAATTAAGCTACATCAATCTAATTATGCTCAGGTTAAATGGGGCAGGAATGGCGAGTTAACAAACCCGATCCCAAACCATAAGGGTGTCCGCCAGGGGTGCGTCTTGGCACCTGCACTCTTTTCTTTGTAAATCAATGGTATTGGAGACTTTTTAAAGAACTGTGCCAATGACTCCCCCAACATGAATGGAAAAAAGGTCCAGCACTCCTATTAGCTAATGACACCCTATTATTGTCCAAAACGCCCATTGGTTTACAGAACATCCTTAATACATTTAGAAAATTCTGTTACTTTAGTGGCTTAGAAATTAATACTCAAACGACTAAGTATATGGCATTCAAATCTCATAAAGGCCAAAGGGTTCATTGCGACTGGGAAATGATACCCATATAAAAGTCCAAACCTTTGACTATCTTGGTATAAGGGACCAAAATAAAAAAATCCAGGCTCTCTTAGTCCAGCTTAGAACAGCTGCAATTGTAAACTTGTACAGGGGTACTCAGTCCAAATTAGTTTCACCAGCCCTTCAAGTGTACAAAATGAGCTCAATCTGCTGCATTCTTCAGTGCCGAAATTTGGGAGGGGGAGGGGGGTGCAATGTGAGCTCTCTGACTTCAAACGAGAATACAATTTTGCTAAATCATTACTAAGCCTCTCCCACAGCTCACCAACCCGATCCCTGATCTTGGACACAGGCCTGATGAGCATCTATTATCTAGCCGCTTTATAGCCTCTCCTGCACTAGGTAAGGTTGTGGCCCCATCATGAGTTTGAACCATTTAAAAATGAAATGGATGAAGTATTGTAACTTGATACTAACGACCTGCGAGACCCTTCTCTTTAAAAGGGGCACTGTTATTTGAATCATGTCGCTACTTGTTTTTATTGTTTTCACATTAGTGAGACTATCGAATATGTGGTGTTTTTCTGTCATGTTCATCACAGATTCAGACTCACGTGGATTTGGTCACTGTGCTTAAATCTCAGCTCAGGAAGGAATTAAGCAGCATTAATAATCCTTATATTTAACACAAGCAGACAGATTGTCTTTGGAATGAAGAAGTTCCTATTCTCTGCCTTGACTCTAAGAAAGAAATGAATTTCTCTATGCTCCTCTGATAGAGGGGCAGATGGAATAAATTATTCCTTGAATAATATGTTTATAAGATTTGATTGTTTTTTACTACGGCTGATAAACTGTTTTAACTTGGGAGCCTCATGTATTTTTTTACTCTCATGTATTTCGTGAAAATTGAGGAATCCTGATGATCCAGCGAGCTTTGCTTGGATGGGCACTGAGTGTATATGCTCTTCCTAATTATTGTGTAATATGTTGTTTTATCTTTATATTTGTTTTAACGTGTTCTGAACTTTTAATACTTGATTTTCAATTCCAGTGTATAATTAACTTTATTTTATTATTTACCCCGAAATTAGCATATTTTGATGATCATGAATATTCTTACCTTGTGATGTGTCAGGCCATATAGTCGATATTAATGTATTGTTGGTAAATTGATTGAATAATTGATTGATTAATTGATTGAATGATTTGTAAAGCGCTACTTTACCAATGCAGGCATCTTGGCGCTGTGGAACTGGCAAGAAAGTGAGGTAGTTCCTAGAATATAAAAGTAGACCGAACAGAATATCTGTTTTTTTTTAACTTTTCCTGAACAAAAGGTGAACATTTTCTATTTGAGGTGAGTAGCAAAGTAGTTCCAAAGCTGGGGTTCAAGATATTGCAGAAAACAACCAACCAAATATGAATATTTCACATAAAGAAGGGTAAAAAGTACGTGTGACTGAGATTGCAAAGACTATGCAATCTGATTGCAAAGACTATGCAATCTGCCGATTGTTGCTTTTGACGTAGTGACATATAACTGAAAAAAGTTGACAGACGCCAGCCTATGAAAAATTCATAATTGGCTAACGTACATGTTGGGAAACACCTTCAGTGAACATATACGATTTTCATATTTAATATGAAGATAGGAGCCACTGTCTTAGATCATTTTCTGAATTGCCATGTACATATTATCACTTACTTCCTGCCAAGTTTTACTTCTAGAACAGAGACATGTATTTGATTTGGTTAGTTCCCATATCTGTAAGCATGTCCTGTAGTAAGGAGTGATTTGGCTGTAAGATATATAAGATAGTGATCATAGAAGTTGTTACCCTGGAGGAACAGTTTAGCGGTTGTTCCAGTATAGGTGGGTTTCAGATCAGGGCGAATTGAATGAAAGTGTATGGGGAATGACCAAGATGATATAGCGCTAGTGATTGATTGGTTTAAAGGTAGTTTAAGCCCTAGGATCAGACCAAAGACAGATCTGTAAGGCACTATTCTCAAGAGATTGGGGCAATGTTAAAATATTAGCAATAAGTTAATCAGAAGATTTCAATCTTAAAGCCGCTGTGGTACTTCAGGAAATATTTCTTGATGATTAACTGTGCACAAAGGTTGTTCTGTAGGAAATGTATCCATATTGGGCGTCACCTTACACCAAATTTCTCTGCACCTCCACAGCTAGGGAAGTACAAGTTAGGGCTGGCTGTCACACCATGGGATACTTTACTTGGTCTACCTCTGATGGCATATTGTTTGTGTTTCTGCTGTGGTCATAATGTGGGTCCATATGAGGCTCACGAATTAGGAGAGAAGTGTTTACCTCTAATTGATTTCCTACAACAAGTACAGAAACTGCATCGACCACCACATTCACTGAGGGGATAGGAAAGGCTATATATACCACCCAATGCTCTTAGCTAGACTATTCTCTCGTGGTGACTTTTAAACCACTTAAAGATTAGAAAGTTCATTGATGCAATATGACACACTAAGCACTGGGGCAATGTGGCCGGAGATCCACACCCTTCAAGATAGACTGTGCTTTCGATTTAGCAAGTGAGGTGTGAAAAATCATTACATTTTCATCTAGAGGTTGGACAATTTATATTTTCGCTGAATGCTTCTTGTTGCCAATCGGATCTACATTACTTAAATTCGCATCCTGCCTCTTAAGTTTTTTTTTATTGGAGAATATATAATTTTCTGCATGTTTAAAAGTTTTAAATATGTATCATTTTTTTTCAATCTATTAAACAATTCTACCCTAGTCTTATACTTATATAACACTGATGTTCTTTGGGCAGCATACAGGTTTAGGCATCCTTTATAGTTCATGCAGTACAGCCTGGTAAGTTATGAAAATAGGAACCCTAGAAACGTCTTGCCTTTGACCAACTGATATAATGCGCAATTCATATAGAATAGCACCTTAAATTAATATTGTTTAATACAAATGATGAAATATAATTTACGACAAAAATTCACTACAGTATGTTTTTAAACGAAGGCGCAACAAGCATTTACTACTGTTGTAGATGGATGTTTTCACAAATTTAAAAACACAATTTCAGAATTGTCTAAAAGCATACAATGGATACATGTAAATGTCTCATTAAATCTACACCAATAGACATGTCATTAGGGGAATTCTATTCCATTGTTATTATTTCTGTACTCATTATGGACAGGAACCACCTACATGATATTCCATCCTGATTGCTAGGCAACGTCCACACTCAACAGGATCACAGGAGATACATTTATATTTTGTCCTTAATGGGCCATTGTTTTGTGCTGTGGATGTAGTCCCTATGGCATAATAAGTTGTATCACATTCAGGAACATACATAGGAGAACTTCACTTTGAACAAAAAAATGATGGATACAAACGCTGTAATACACTGTATAACCAGTGATTACTCTGTGCACAATACACATCACATGGCAGCCTGCAACATCTGTATAAAAGCTGGTCTCTATTTTCCTTAATACAGGTGACGTGTGACTTCTCTAGTTATCTGTAATGGAGAAAAGATGTAGCTGTTCAACTGTAATAACTTACTGCAGTTGAACTCTATTGGAGATATGCCTTTCTGCCGGGTCACCCCTAAACATTTTGCCTTTCTCCTCCCCTTTTTGCTGAATTCGTTTTTGCTGGATTTAGGACTCTGTGCATTCCAACCCTGCTAACCAATGCTAAAGTGCTTGTGTTCTAATCTTCAAACATGTTAGAATTGGCTTAAATCCAATTGGGCTATTTAATTTACTTGTAAGTCCCTAGTAAGATGAAACCACATGTGCACAGGGCATGTCAATTAAATGCTTCTAGTAGGCCTGCAACACTGATTGTATCACCCAATTAAGTGGCCCTTTAAACATGTATCAGGCCTACCATTGTAGAGCCTGTATGTGCAGTTAATATGCCATTTCGACCTGGCAATATAAACCTCTTGCCAGGCCCAAACCTTCCTTTTTTAGTACATATATGCCATCCATAAGGTAGACCTTGAACAGCTCAAGGAGAGAGTACAGTGTATTTAAAAAGTTGGACATGCACTTTTGATCTTTACAAATCCTGGTAGTGAAAAACTCCTAAATTCTTTTTTCACTACTGCAAGGCCTATGTCTCCAATCGGGTAACATTGGGATTGCCTTATTACATTTTTTAAAAGTAATGTCTAAATGGTAAGATATCATTGGCTCAAGTTTGGTGGCTCTGGAATCCGAATTTTAAATCATAACGTATGGTGTAGTGAGTTTTTAAATTACAATTTCTAAAATGCCACTTTTAGAAACTTGCCAATTTCTTACTTCAGCCATTTGGTGCCTGCAGCCTCTTTCTGATCACATGTCTGGGTGTAACTGACAGTTGGCCTTTCTGTATTCCACCCAGTCAGCCACACGTAATGGGAGCTTGGATGTGACTTGATCAGCCATACTGGCAGGTTGGGAGGGGGGGCTAGGCCATCTTATTTACACCTGAATAGGCTGCGTCCTGTTCACACTAAAAGGGCTGTATAACCAACTGCAGTGAGTCCGGAGCCAGGGCAGGAAGGGAGGAAAAGTGTGGACTTCAAGGGCATGCCTTTAAAGTCTCCCCCACTTTAAAGGCCCCACTAGGTATAAGTACTGGAAAAAAAAGGAGGTAGGTAGTAGTGGTCCCTGAGAGGGAAGAAACCGCACAATCAATCTGTAATATGTATTTACAAATAACCAAATAATTGTGAATAGGTCAAACAATAAGTCTAGCCGGGGTGCTACAGTAGCTTAAAACACCTACTACCCACAGGTGCTATTAGCAAGTCAGAGACTAACAACCATGCAAATGTACCAAAGAACAAAGCTGTTGCAGCAAACCACTTATAATGTATAACAATCCAAAAACAGTATTGGATATGTAATTGTCGAGATCCGAGTTCTAATGTAATTCTGTTCAAAAATTCATGACAACAATCTAATGGGACATCAGGTATACAGAAAATAAGCGTAGTTCAAAAAAATCATCTGTTGGTTTTCATTCTCTTTTTATTGTTTTTTCAACAAAAATTCCCAGCACACGATCTTGCCGACACGTGTTTCGTCTAATCCTAGACTTTTTCAAGGCAATATAGGGAAATTGTAACAATGTAGTCTGCTGTAAATACTTCATAAGGCAACAGCCTAGTTGACTGGCATCCTGATCAGAAGTAGCAGAGACATTAAATACTTCCAACCAACCTGCTTCTACACCTAGAGTCTGCTATCTCTGAGTCTACACTGTCAAGCTGTGCCACCCCACTCCTGGACACTTGCAAGTGGGACTAAGGTACTTTTCCAGAGGAACCAATGCATTCTATGCTGAGCGAAGTATCTCTGAGTAGAAACAGCAAATCTCCTCAGCTGAACGGCACATCTTTAGGCCGAACTGACGCATTGTCGCTGTTGCGTGGATTTGACTTACCTCAAAAGACTTGCATCACTTCCGCATCCCACATTTTGGGATCTACGCATCGCCTTTGGAACCACCACTTTACAACTGCCGAACATCTCCATTGCAGCCTCACTGCTCATCGGAACAGACGCATCAACTCTGCTGTACCTCCCATCCTCTACATCATTCTTCACATCACAAGCGCCATCGACTGGATCCTCGACATCACCACTTCAGGACCTCGCACCGCGGCCTCATTGTATCTCAGAACCGATGCATTGCCTCTGATGCACGATGCATCTTTGACACAGATCCCTGCGAACACCCATCAACCAGGATTTAAGGTACTTTAGTTTAGTGGGCCTAACAAGGTCCCTGTAGTCGTCCTGCGTTACATCAAGGTCATCTTCAACTTTTGACTTAGTCCTGGCCTGGTGCAACCAGATATTCCAGGTTGGCACTTCCTGCTTCTAATTGCTATTATAGTTTATTCCTTAAATATTTATAGCTCAAGTTCTACTTATTGGATTTTTGTAGTTTTAGTATTTTTTTATGTATTAAATTGAGTTCTGCTTTTATTTAACTGGAGTGGAACCATTTTTTGTGGTGCTTTCAGTTTTACTGTTTGAAGTGTTGTACAAATACTTTACACATAGCCTCTAAATTTAAGCTAGAATGTTCTGTGCCAAGCTATCATAGGATAAGCACAAGTTAATTTAGGGTTTACCTACTTCTTACCGTGACTAGGATTGTGGTTGATGCTTGAATAGGGTTCATACCCCAGTACCTGATATTCCCTCTCTGGTTCTCTTGTGTTGCTAATACAGTGCAGTAGTATGCAGGTCCAGTCCAGGTTTTTCAGCTCGCCGTATGCCAGTCCAGTAGAGTTGTTCCGTTTATTGAGTAGCAGCAGCGGTACGGTGGGGACAGCGAGAGTAAGACGCAGAGGGTGCACTGAGCTGGTGGTATGACCGGCGGTTTCCAGCAGCTTCGGCTCCCAGCCCTGGCTCCCAGGCTCTTGGTCCACCGGTCTCTGCGACTCAGGCGGCAGACGACAGGAAGGCAGGAAGGCAAGGCAAGTTTCCTGGCGGCATGCTCCGCAGCTGGTGAGAAGCTGGGGAGAGGTAGGCGAACAGACCTTGAGGTTGGTGGCACTGGTGGCATTGGCCCGGTGCTGGAGTAGCCTTCCTTTTCTGCCTTCTTTCCCCTTGCCTCCCTGTCTCTCTCATTTGGGCAACAGTTCAACTACCCTCCACCGCCATTTTTACTGTCGCTTTCAACACCGCCTTCACTGCGCTCTCACTGCCGCTTTTGTCGCATCTTGGACTCTGCTGACTTCCAACCGGCAAGAAAGGTGAGAAGGTGCGCTGCAACTATCATTACTGTCACTATTGCTGAGCCACGCCACCTGAGAGAGGTATAGAACTGAGCACAGGAAAGAGCGCGCATAGCTCACTGGGAAGTGCAAGGCACAGGGTGTAGGAGGCCCCTCCTTGGACCCCTCCAGAGGCCCTAGCATGCCTAGCTTGCATTGCTTGCCGGTTGGATGTCACTGACCCTTTGATTAAACCTCAACACTTCAGTTGCCTCAAAATTTCTGGGAAAGGAAGTGAGTGGAAACTCAGCACAGCAACTGGCTTTGCATTAGAAGGAAGGAAGGAAGGTTTTTAGACAATTCTGACTCAGCAAGCGAGCCACACCTACGGATATATCAGTGGGCAGGTAAATCATGAGGTCGGGCAGAGTAAGAAAAGTCCCAGTGAGAGCCAAATCGAAACCTCAACCTCAACCTGAACCTAAGGCGACAAAACGGAAGAGCGAGGATAGGAGTGGGCTTAGGGTCACTAACCCATCTGACTTTAGCCCAGATAGCCCCAAGGTAAAACGTGAAAAACTAGACGGGCTAATAAACAATCTGTTGCTCAACATGATGCTCAATCCCTTTAACAGACTGCCACATAGTGTGTCAACCAGCAATGAGTTTCAATGCCAGGAAGAAAGTAAATCTCTTATCATAACTCCAAACGCAACTGGAACTTCAACGGGAGAGGGTTCTGTAGCCAACATAAGGTTTGGTCCCAAGGATCAGACCCTAATTGCAATTGAAGGATTGCCACTGGGGAGAATCCCTTGTTCCTTTCAGCCTAAGATCTACACTAAATTTTCCTTTTTGAAAGATCCTGGCACAGCAATCTTCTCCAAGAGTGACGCCATAGAAGGGCTGCAAACTCCTCTTTTACCCATATCAACAGGTAGTCTCGCTCAAGCTTCTCAATCAACCAAAAAGCAAGATAGTCTAAACAGGAACTCACCTTCTGCCTGTCCTGACCAAACTGTTCACCTCACAACAAAGCCCACTGTCTAACCAACTAATCCCGGTGACGGACCTAAAGACAAATACAAAGGGAACATTAGGGAGGATGAGTTGCTCCCCTGGCGTAGTCATAAAGTAACGCAACTGATAGAAGAATCAAATAAACCTTGCATAAATAAGGAGCATGTTTCTGACCAACTAGACTCCCATGTTGCTCTTGAGAAGCTCAGGACAGCAATTGAGTGCCCCTCAGACTCGGCGTCTTTAATATTGCACCGACTAGGAGGAACAACACCAAGATCATATTCCATGTTCTTTCCATCCATCCCACAAGTTGCTAAGACCGGCTCAGGTATAAATACTCCAACTGTATTGCTGCAAGAAGAGCCTGACACGGGACTTGTCAACGAGTCCTGTCAAGTCCTCTCACAAATAGTAACCCAGCAGAAGGCAAATAAAACAAGGGAGAATGGATTACAACTAAAAGGCTCTTTTCCTCAACCCTTGTCACCTCCTCACGTGGATGATATAAAGCCCTCGGCGGTTTCGGCGGTACCTCGCAATTCTCATGAAAAACTTCAACCAGTACAAAGTCAGTCGCTCACAAAGGAAGACTCCCACACATCAAATGTTGACGATGCTGACATGTCCTTCTTAGACTCTCCAGACTGGGAGGAACTAGTTGCCTCCTACAGTCATGCCCCTACAATCCATCCTAAAATTGCTAGCTCAGAACGAAGCAACTCTGGGAATACAAACATCAATAACACATTTATTTAGGAATCTTTACTAAGTACAATGCAATACTCAACAGTGGCACTGCAATACTAATCCCACAAACTAGACCTCCAGCATACAGTTTTACAAACTCTTGCCGACTTTACTTCAGGGATCAACAGAAAGTTAGCAAACTTGAATAGAATTAATAAAAAAGAGGGCAAGTAGCGGCTTTTAAAACACAATCACTGCAACAAGAATGCTCCTGTGCCCCAATAGTGGATAAATTATTGATGTTTCGACGATGCTGGGGGACTTATTGTCCATCTTGAAACAAACAGCCACAACCCAGGAAACTTCTTGCAATTTGAAAATCATGGGGGGTAGCTCAGCATCGACCATACTACCAACAGCGACAACCCAGGAAATTGCTAGTAATTCAAATCTTATGGAGGGTAGCTCAACATTGAATATACAACCAATAGCAACAACATCACCAAATAGCACACCTTTATCAGAAGAAAGTGGTAAAAGCATAATATTAAAACAGGATCACCAGACAAACAAAAAATCCACACAAAAAAAGGTCCATAAGCAAAAAAAGAAAGGAATGAACAGGAGATCCACCACCCAGGGCCAACACCTGACCATTTAGTCCCAGCCAAGACCAGCCCTAATCGACCCCAAAAGTGAGGAATTATTTAAATCCTCAGCCCCAGCCCTGGCAGAAGGCACAAATACTTGCTTCATAAAAAACAATTATTCAAAAGCACAGCAATGGGACTTTTGTCCTCTAGCTAGCACTAGTAATACTCAGGAATACAATCACAAACCAACTAGAAGACTGTCCAGAAGTATCCCTATTCTTAGCCCTTCTATCCAGGGTAGAAATATGGCAAGTACTAATTCAAGGCAAGATCTGCCCTCAACATTAGGTGACAGAAAGGTATCTATTGAAGGAACACAAATTAGAAGTCCAAAGCCAGGTGTGGTCTCACAGGACAGTCACTACAAGCAACTGTTATCCACCAGACATATTCCTGAGCAAGGCACCAGCTCGCAAGACGAAACCCGGCCTCCAACTGATAAATCAACATTACCTTATAACAACCCTAAATATGAACAAACACAGTTAAAGCTTTTAACCTACGTTGTACAGCCGAAGAAGCAAACAGAAAGGTTGGCGAACACCCTCAAAATCAGGAATCACCTGTTCAAAAAGCAATTGATAATGACGGCACATTCCCTCACAATCAGGAAACACTACAGGAGGAAGTGACAAATACTATAACACTTCCTCATCAGTACAAGTCACTAGGTTGCATGGACATATTGAACAGAGGAAACATACTACAGCTTTTACACTCTGTTACAACCTTAGCGGGCATCACTACTTCTGATTTACTGTCAATAAAATTTTTGCCTAACGACAGTAGTCAAAGTCCTGAAGCAACCAACACCAGATGGAGAACTTTGGAGATAGCAGGAAGAATTTTACTGGAAAGAAATACATTTCTAAATTGGGGGATAATTCTGAAGTCAGTTCCAAAGCCACCTTATCCAACACCTTTTCTAAGGAACAAAAAAGATAGCCCAAGGAGCAAGGAGTAGATCCCCAGGCACATTGACAGATGCCAGCCTGACAATTGCACTGCTACCAATTCAAGGACAATCCGCCCCAACATACGCTCCAACAAATAACAACTGTGCATGTACACAGCGGCTAATAACATCAGTGAGTACAAATTGACAACAGACAACTGCAACTTATGCACCTTTAACAGAGCGGGATGGAACCACCATATGTGTCTGGAATATTAATGGCTTAGCTTCCAAAGCGGGATATCAAGAGACTCTAAACTACTTGAAATTGTTCATTATAATTATGCCCCAGGAGACCTGGGAAGACAAGGCTTTTGAATTGCAAGGTTCTGCGTCTCACTTATTCCTGGTAACCAAGGTCTCAGTATTTGGCCGCCGCTCGGGGGGATTACTGCTTTTTGCCTCCATAACCATAACACCTCCAAGCTGTATTCAGGACGCAAAAATAATGTTTAAGCTTAACCAGCTCAAACAGAAAATAATCATAATAAATGTTTATGTACACCCAACCAATGTTTATGTACGCCGACGGTTCTCACTGAATGTGTCAAACAAATGGAATGCCCTCCCTAGAGAACTCCGAATGGAATCAGATCATCTGAAATTTAGAAGGGCACTTAAAACCTTTCTGTTCCCTACTACCCTCTAATCTTTCTTTGCTTGAGTTCACCTGGTTCAGATTAGGATTAGCGCTGGGACGCTTTAGGGCAGCCATGCGCTCTACAAATCCAAATCAAATCAAATCAAATCAAATCAAAACAGAAAATAAGGACGTCGAACAAGCTACCTATAGAATTAAAGAGAGTAATGGAAGAGCAAACTACCAACCTCATTATTCTAGCAGAAGATTTTAATATGCATCTCCTAGGGCTCACACCAGATAACGACCCTACGCAAGACCTCACAGGTGCATGGGGAATCCCAACGCAAGGCAGAACACAGTCCATCAAGCCAGCGAGAAGCACAGAAAAACTGCTCCAGGAATTGAAGCAACTGCTCCGGGAATTGGAGGATCTAAATTTGTGAGCCCTAAATGGTTGTTTCAAGGAGGACAATCCACCGGCAGCAACGTTTCACTCAGCAACGGTCCCCTCACATCTTGACTTTACTTTTACAACTCTTACACTGTTTTTAAAAATTGTCACCTTCAAAGTTAGAAATAATGAACTAAGTGATCATATGCCACAAGAGCTAAGCCTTCCAACAACTCCAAGTCAAACTGTCAGGGTCTGAAGTCCCGGACTTCGCGCCTGCCAAAGAAAGAACTACATGACCCAGAAGTCCTAGGGGACGGTAGGCGGTACCTTTAAAGACGCTGTGTGACCGGTGGGCGGGTTGTATCGGATTGGTGTTGTTTTCCTGTTTGTTAGCGGTGCGGCTGCCCGCTAGGTTTGTGAACCTGTGGTGCTTCGCTGAGGATAGCGAAGACACGGTTATCGAGAACTGGGCCCTGTCAAGGTGGGAATTCGTAGTGGCGGGAGAAAGCGAGGAGTATCGGCTGATTCCCCTCGGTGGCACTGTGGTGCTTTGCAGGAGAAGGAAACGCGAAGACACAGACTCCGCCGGCATATCGGTTTCACTGGAAAGACAAAGCGTGTCGGCTGATGCGCTGGGGAGGAGCTGTGGTGCTTCGCGGATCGTAGTACGTGAAGACACAGTCACCTCTGGGAGTGTCTGTGTTTGGTGCCGAGTGTGTTGTCAAGGCCGCAGAAGAAATGCTGTGGTGCTTCGCTGAGGATAAGCGAAGACACAGACGTCTAGTCGGAGAAGTGCTTCAGACTTTGGAGAAGACGGCACGTCCATCACGTTGGAGCCCAGTGTTCTGTTGACTCTTGGCGTGTTGGGGTAAGGCGTGCAGACTCTATTATTCGAGGAACCTCCTTGGGTTACTTTTGTTTCATGCTTTTTAGTTTCGGGGCGTTGGTGCTAGAACATAACTTACTGGCATTAACTTCTGTGCGGTTAACAGAAGAGGGGAGGCCTTCACAGTTGGTGGCAGCTAAGACTTCAATTACTGTTTCACAGTGTCGTGCAGGGCGTGTTTCTGGTAGGTACTGGGAAGGGAGGTTAAAGTAAGAAACTCCCATAACGGAGAGAAAGGAAAGTAACGCTGTTCTTCTGTGTTTAAGGAATCTGACAGGGGGGGTACCCCAGAGGAGAGCGTCAGGTGGCAGAACGGTTATTCCCGAGAATTCTCTTAGCCAGGTATGAGCATTCTTCCATACGTAGATACATAGTCAGGATTGCGTCCAAGAGTCATTATACCAGGCTATTCCTTTGTCTTCCAGGTTGCACCCCCCCCAAAGGCCGCACCGTCCCGGCCTTTCACATTTTTCCCTCGCCGGACCACCTTTAAGCTTAGGGTGTCTAGAGAACCAAGCTTGGGGAGGTCCGGAGGTGGACTGTTTGAGCATCACACGGATCCCGAAGAGCTGTGGACCCGACACAAACACCAGACAAAAGCAAAACCATTGTACTGGACAAGACCAGCAATCTCAAAAGAATAAGGTGTAACTCTAATAATATTGAGCTTAAAGCTAAAGATCTGTATAACCAATTAGACGACAAGTTAGCCAATCCTCACGAACTCTGGGAGAAATTTGTTACATCTCTTGGAGTGGCATTCACTAACAGGCAGAGCAAAAGGAAGAAGAAAGTCTCAGCCAGTACAGCTAAGACGATAAAGAGCCCAAACTCAAAAAAACTAAAAACACTCCATAAACCAAATCTCAAAATTATTTTGTAAGTCTCCAAACAACCTCAGTTTACAAACCACTCTCCGTGAACTAAAGACAACAGCAAAACAGAGGAGATGGGTACACAAAAGAGCAACGGAAAATGAGTTATGGGCGAAACTTCTTTTCGATGCCAATCAGAATAATAGCGCTAATTTTTGGCAGAGTGTCAACAAATTACAGCGACCCAACCACCGCGGCATAGACTCCAGTATTGCAGAAGCAACCTGGGTTGATTATCTCTTCAAGCATTTCAATACCCTGGAGCTAAAATGTGCCAGCCTCGTTTGTTCCACCAGGAAATAAACAGACTTATTAACCTTACAACGGAAGCGCTAAATCAGCACCACGAAAACAACACGAAGATGCCAGCAGAAAATGAATGCCGACGCAGCAGGAGCCGTATTTGTTATCAACCCTAACGTGACCATCAACTGCAGCAGAAGAGCAGAGTGGGCCAGCAGCATCAGCAATACGGAAACAAGTTGCGACAGGCAGACGGGCTGAGGCCCAGACCCCAATGGCATCCATCCAATGCTGTAGAAATCTGACCCTGAATTCTGGAGCAAAGCATTAATCCCAGTCTTTAGACACACCTTAGGGACTACCACAATTCCTGAGTTATGGCTAGGCTCAATTATCAGCCCAATACATAGACAGGGAGACAGGTCTGATCCAAATAACTATTGATTATTAGCCCTTATAAACATAGAGGCAAAGTACTACGTGGGGATAATCAAAAATGAACTGGCATGTTGGACCTCCACGAACCGCATAATTCCAATAACACAAACAGGCTTCCGTAAAGGGCAAGGTGCTACTACCAACATCATGGCGCTAACCATGCTTATGGAGACTGTGAAGCAAGGAAAATTCCCTTTATATCTCTGCTTTATAGATTACTGCGCAGCTTTCTATCACATAGACCGCATTAAGCTCTGGCGAAAACTGAACTGCTGGGGGATACCAGCCATCCTCCTAGATCAACTTAGACTTTTGCACACAAATACGTGGATAAGAATAAAGCTAGATGCAGGGACGCACCTCTCAAGAAGAATTCCCACCAACAAGGGCATAAAACAAGGATGTGTCCTAGCTCCATTTCTATTCAGCCTCATTTTGGCGGATCTACCCACAGAATTGGATAACTGTTCATAACATGCACTGAAGCTAGATAATACGACATTAACAAACTTGCTATACGCTGATGATCTTGTCCTGATTAGTCGGACCCCTATTGGCCTCCAGCACCTCCTGGACGTAACTCAAACATTTTCAGAACGAAAGTCTTTGACAATAAACTTTAAAAAAACTAAAATCATGATATTAAACTACCATAAAAAGACACATTCCAGCTGGAACCTGGATGGTAATCAACTGTGTAACAAGCTACACGTACTTGTACATCTTTTTAGATCAACACAATTCCTTCAAGCCACAAATGGAATCCTTATGAAGGAAGGGAACTATGACCTACCTAGCACTCAAACCTCCAAAGAAGCTGCTGCCTGACCTAACGTTAGATCCTTTTCTACAGGTCTTGCAGGCTAAATTACAGCCCGGGATCACCTATGGGAGTGAATCATTGAGAGGGAAAGACGCAGCAACTCTACATAGTATAACAGCGACCTCCTATCGAGCGATCTTTTAGCTCCCCAAATACGTCTCTCCAGCCCAAATAAGGTTGGAATTTGGGCTTCAAAACCAGGTGATAGAATGAAGGGGAGCCTTAGTTAAATGCTGGTACAAGATCAAAACAGCCCAAGAGGGGACTTTGAATTACCACCTCTGGGTAGAGTTTTCTCGTACCGGAATATCACCAGCTAACAAATATATATTTGAATCCTTCAAAATGTTACGCTTGATAGACCTCTGGAATTGCCCAACAGCTTATTCTATATTTAAAAAACATTGTTACGAAGACAACAAGACTAATATCAGTCATAGAGGACAAGAAAGCACTATCAAAGAGATCCCGCTGTGCTTAACAATTTTGTTGTCCTGAAACTGCAATCCTACCTTAAGGCAGGAACAAAGTTGGCAAACAAGGGAAGTTTTTTAAAACTTCGATTGTTAGTCGGCTCAATCGCCTCATTTTTGCCACCCGGGGAAAGAAGAGGGGGAGACCAGCCATATCGTCTGTGTGCCTATGGCACAGAAAACCTTATTCACATTATTTGCATCTGCAACAAACTAAAAGACATATGGTGCACCTTACTAAAACCAACTTTTAACCAGCACGGAGTCAGGTCCTCCAGTCAGGCGGTAATGCTGTGCTTTAATCCAACTTTAGTACAGCTAAACTGCTGCCTCACAACATTTTTAGATCTCACTACATTGCGATTGAAAAAACGTAATCAATCAATCAATCAATACACTTGTAAAGCGCGCTACTCACCCGTGAGGGTCTCAAGGAGCTGAAGGGAGGTGGGGGGGGTGCCTGCTATTGTTCGAATAACCAGGTCTTGAGGTGTTTCCTGAAGGTGAGATGGTCCTGGGTCAGTCGTAGGTGTGCGGGGAGGGAGTTCCATGTCTTGGCTGCTAGGTAGGAGAACGATCTTCCTCCGGTTATGGTTCTGCGAATCCGTGGGACGCTGGCGAGGGCGAGGCTGGTGGAGCGGAGCTCGCGGGTGGGAGTGTAGAACGAGAGGTGGCTGTTGAGGTATTCGGGGCCCATGTTGTGGAGCGCTTTGTGTCCGTGGGTGAGCAGCCTTAAAGTGATCCTCTTACTGACGGGGAGCCAGTGCAGGTTCCTCAGGTGGGCGGATATGTGGCTGTTGTGAGGGATGTCGAGGACGAGTCATGTGGAGGCGTTCTGTATGAGTTGAAGGCGTTTCTGAAGTTTGGCTGTGGTTCCTGCGTACAGGGCGTTTCCGTAGTCCAGTCGGCTGGTGACGAGTGCCTGGGTGACCGTCTTTCTGGTTTTGGTGGGGATCCACCGGAAGATCTTTCGGAGCATGCGCAGGGTGTTGAAGCATCGGCCACGAGCATTGCTCTACAAGACAGCTCATCAAGATAGTTTGAGAATGCTTACAACAGCATTATGAAGTCACAAACAGGCACAATCAGTAACTGTTTGAAGCTTGTGATCATTTTGAATGACTAGTGCACCTCAAAAATAAGTTAAATATTCTAGAGTGAAAGTTTGCGAAAGCACTTGCTGGAGTGAAAATGTTAAAAGAATTCTTACCAAATTACTTTTAATTAGAATGAGCATTAGCTGTTGAGGAAACTATTTGTACGTTATAGTCTTAATCGTTTTATGCACGAAAAGAAAATGGACCGTTTTATTGTGTAACTTTTGTATTAACACAATCTGCTTGATTTTAATGTCTAAGTATGCAATGGTTTTAATTAATCAAGCATAATAAACTTATCTTGCCATACCCCAGTCAATCAACAAACCAATTTATAACAAGTTCTAACTTCCCATTGCCTGTTGCCAGAGCCACAATCCAGCTGACAGGGTGAGAAGTTGGTCATGGAGCTTGAATCCTTAAATATATTTCTCCAAATACAAAAAGTGAGCAGCAGAAAGGTCATATGTATTGAGCCATGTTTATGTTTTCTGTGCTATAGGTGCTTGAATGAAAGATGGAATCTCTGCATGTTGCTACACAATCTTGCAAAACACTGGATCTAATATATTTTTGCAAAAAATGCTAACTGCTTTTTGGTGTGTTTAATTTCTCAGTACAGGTTCTGCTTTATTTCTTCTTGTGTGCAATGAACATGAAATATGAAAACACTACAGATTTAAGTGATTTATGAGAAGGGTGATGCTGTGACTATGTATTATAAGCAATAAAAGGTTGTCTGTGTACATTAAAAGGATTTTACCAGTCATCTCAGAGTTCCATGACCTCATAAAGGAACTTACCCTTTTGCCTCAGATCACAGAACTCCTTGGTGAATTGCAATACAAATATAATTTACAACCAGAGATACTTTTGCCATATATAGCACTGTTTCTTTCACTAGTTTGCCATCTGAGATAGGGACTGAGAATTTGAATAATCAGACCACTTTTCCCAAACCATTTTCTCACCCCACATTCCATCATTCGAGAATGATTGGTACTGAGTAAGGGTCTTTTTTAAATAATTCATTTTTAAGAACTGCAATGGGATTAGATTAGCTATGGTTACCAGTGCAGTCTATCTGTAAATGGCAGTACTATTAGTGTATGGTTGTGCGGTGACACAAAAGTCTGCATTCCCAGGATCACTGTCACTTTCTGGAATGCAGTAGTTTACCTTTATTCATATCTAGTTTCTAATAATGTATCATACAGGATTGTTAATGTAATAATGTTGCTGCTAATAGTACAATAGTGTTGTACATAGTGAGGAAGACTGAGATTGCCTTGTAAGGTTTCATACTCATGCCTCACATCCCACCGAAGTTTGCATTTACTTCGCTGGACCAATTTTTTTTTTTGTTATATATTTTTATTATTATAACACAAGAGTAGGAATAGACATATCGGGCATCATTTGATGGAACACATCATAATACTGCACAGGTGGATCAATTGAGAGAATATACAACAGTTATAGGCATCTGAGAGACATCATTTACAGGTTAGAGCTGAGATAAAGCAATACGGTACAGATAGCCCTGAGCAAACATCATCGGTCCCACCCAGCCAGCATACAGAACATGAAATTCGATCACCCGACACCCGGCTATAAGGAATAAAAGATCAGGAGAATATGCCACATCTCTTGTGAAGAAGGGAAAAGGGAAACAGAAAGGTCATAGAACGAAATAAAGGAAAAATAAAAAAAAAACTCAACCCCCCACCCTGCACCCCTGCGGATGGCTACGACCTAACCCCACTAGCAGCGTGCCTGTCGCCCACTAAACTAACCCCAAGGAAGGGAAAAGATGGAGGAGGAGAGATCGTAAAGAGCAAATACACCCCCGGTCTCCCATACCCCCCACCAGAAGCAATCACCTCGAAATATAGTCAAACCCACATATAGCAAATTTACAAACCAATTGGGGAAGTGTAACAAAGCACCACCCAACTCCCGTCACGTTGTAGGTACAATCCCGGCATTGAGTCAAGCTGTTTTATCGAACCCAAGCCCGCAAGTTCAACCCTGGCCAGTACGAAATGTCAGGAAAGTCTTTTCCACTCGAACCACCATCTCAAATGAAAAGGCAAGGCGATCGGTAAAGTTCAGGTCAGTGGCGCAGGACCGGCAAACGGAAAAAGGTTCACGCTGTCCACAGAACAAGCAAAGGAAAGTGTCCAGGAATGTCGAGTCTTTCCAACAGTCACTGAGGAACTTGTAACAGCACAGAAGACTGTCCATATCTGTATGAGGTGGCAACAGGATCAAGCAGGGAACGCAAGTGATAATCACGGGCTCGCTGGCTGTGAATTGGGGGCCAACAAAGCACAATAAATCCGGGTTACGCCCGGGGACCTCGATCTCGGGTGTACGCTGCACCGCTGGCACCACCGATAGATGAGAACTTAACGGAAAGTCAGTGACCGTTCCCAGGATATCGTCCACATGCACGATCAGTGTCTGGAGCACAGCGGTGAACTGTGAATGGAGCGCCTCAATGGCGGCCATGACGGCTGGCAGCGATGGCGTATCTTCAGGTCGCCCCATCTCCTCTCACGAAGAGACAGAGCTCGATGCGCACCCCGGATGCCGGCTTTTCCGGGGCGACAGATCACGCAAATCGGGCTATCACAATTTCAACCAATATTTGCTCCAGGATCGCTGCCCTTATTCAGGCCCAACTCGACCACTCGACTGACTCTGTCCACTGGTCATCCACACGATCCACAGCTCACCCGATCTCAAGTACCCTGATGTGATGTCCGAGTACACCGAGGGTGCCTGGTGTCACTCCCACTGCGTCCGAGGCACCCCTGCAATCATCAGCCTTGTATTTGCGGACTGTTTCGCATGGGGGGCACCCTCCAGGGGTTCCCACGCAATCGGGTACAGCGCACCGCAACTCTGCCGTGCCAACGGGATTGCCAACCTTAAGGAGCCCACTCGTATGTGACGGCTTGACTGTGCCACTCCTGGCCTCTGGGAATCTCCCTGGGATAACAAACCAGCCTCCCCGTCTCCAGAGAGCTCTCCTCACACCAGGGTGAATGACCCAGTGCACTTTCAATCCTCAACCAGGCATCGCATCACCAATGTCAAGCCTTGCTGCGTTTGGGGACGTATACCCTGCGTCCTTCCAGCCGATTCTGACTCACCGGCGCTAAGTCACCTCAGGAACCACTCCGCCGCCTTTTGCGTTTTATTTCAGGGCCGGGGCCATTTCCCCCCGGCCTCGCTATCTCACCAGTGCCATCCGGCGCCCCAAGTCACTTAGCGGTCGTTTTCCCACCGATCAGGACGGGCCGGGTCTTCTGCGTCTCCCAGCCCGCTGTTGACGAACTGCAGGGCGGATCGCGGACTACGCAAGGCCCCGGTCTAAACGCCGGACCGGGCCTCAGAATGCCAGGCGACGCTGCTCTGCCACCGAGCCTCGGAGGAAGCTCATTTTACGGCGACGGGTTCCGCTTCCCTTCACAAACACGGGGTAGGACAGGGGAACAGGATCAATGCCAGGATGCTGCGGTGGGAGAGAGAGACCGGCGGAGACGACCCCCTAAGCGGCCATCTCGGTAGCGAGCTTGGCTCCTCCTCCGCTGGACCAATTTTTTAATGCTCTCCGATTTTATTTTTGCAACCCCCAAATTCTTGTAGTGAAGCAATGCATTTTTTTCAGCATCGTAGTATAGATACTTGATCTCTTCATCTCAGATACTTGTTTTTGTTAGCTACTAGTGGAAACTTGTTCTATTTCATGTTGTTGTTCCTGTAGAGGCTGCGGTTCAGCAATATTTCTTCTTGGAAACATGGTTTTGGATAAAATGCCAGAATGTGAATGAAGTGATGTTCCTTAACAAAACAAGTAATCAAAAAACCCTATGTGGTCTCCAATTAGAAGACCTAAGAGCTGAGACGAACCTGTTTTTTTAACATCTCTCTAATAGTAAATAAGCAGCGTCTTGCAAATTTTGATTACTCATTGTTAATACCTTTAGAATCATAACACCAATCATGCCAAGGACAGACCCACTAACAACACAATTTCTGTCAACATCCACGGTGTGTTTTCTCTGAAATTCATGTACTGCACCTGCAAAGCAGCAGGAACTCTAAATGAGCGGCCTTGGTGAATTAACAATGATTCTTCACAAGAAAAAACAAGTGATGCTTCTTAATACTTCAAATTACCCTAAGTGCTAATAAATTATCTGGGTATTAATCTATGTCATCTTTTGGCATTAAAAACAGATGCCCTTATATGCAAATTAATATTGGGCACAAAATCATTAGGGAGTGTCAAGTCCAAATAGCAAGGCCACGTCTCTAAAAAACAAGAACACAAGCAAACCCAGATGCTATTCATACTTATTTAGAATCATCAGTGAAGCACAGCTTGAATTCATAATTTACACAGAGCTATCAGACCCTCGAGACATTTAGGGGCCCATTATGATAACGGGCGGATCGCCACCTCCGGTGTGACGGTGGTGTTCCGCCCGCCAAAAACCACTGCCCGCCTCTAATTCCCCCCTGCCACAGCAGTTCCATGCACAACATGGCAGGCACCGCGCGGTGCCTGCCATGTTGTGCATGGAAGTGCACAACATGCCTTCCTGGCATTGTGGTGGAAGGTGTTGACTGTACCGCCCGCCACTGTGGCGGGCGCATCCTAATGTCCCCCACGGAACCCCTGCCCTTATGGCGGGAGGTCCCTTTTTGTGTCGGGATGGCGGGCGGACCAAGTCCGCCCACCATCCTAATGTGCCCCTTAGTCTTTTAAAACTTTTCGTCAGAATCTTCGAAGATATCTTTTCTGAAGGTTTTAGATAATTAGGATGTTCCTTTGATTAAACTGTATTTTTTAAATGTTTGAAATCTTACCAAAACTGATTAAGGGTGTGAACTATTCACAAAACATCATGTGGATCGCTTGGCTAACATCCTCAAGCTCAAAAAGGCGAGAATGGGAGCTAAATCTTTATCCTGTATAGCACCTAAATTATGGAACTCCCCTCCCATGGGACTCAGAGACTCCCCATCGGAAACTGACTTCAGGTAGAAACTAAAAACCTGGCCTTTTAGCCATTCCTTCCAATTCTAGTCTTCTCTTTACATCTACTGGCCTCACTGATCTCCAGTATCTATTTCTTTCCTCTTAGCTGAATAAGGGTCCTGCGTGGGGAAACACCGCTGTGGTGTAACCATATGCTTTAAAAATGCTTCTTATCTTATGGTTCACTGTTTGACGGAGTGAGAGCAGTAATAATGAAAGAAGCAAGTTATTCTGAAATCCTGCTTCACTGGATACAAGGCTTGGAATGCAAGCGTGATGTTGTTTAAAGCCCAATTATCTTTAGATATTTTGTATATTATCTAGCATTTCTAATGGATTGCTCAATTAATTTCATCCGAAGGAAGCTAGTTTGAGCAGAACCTGTCTTACAGGCTGTGAAATAGCATGTGTGCCGTGGTCATATGCACTGCACTTGCACTGTTCACTCCATGACTTTAGAAAATGTACAGAAATGATATGGAGCTGCTGTCTCATATGTTATGTTATGTTATGTTATTTTTATTTGTACCGCGCACAGCTGCCCCAGCAAAGGGGCGTCCTGGCGCAATGATAAGGCAAACACAACACAGCACTAAAAGGAAACAGACAGGAACTGAGACACATCAAAAGGGCTAAGCAAATAAAAAGGTCTTGATGGCCCGTCTAAACTGAAGGAGCTCATCAATGGCCCGGATTTGCAAAGGAAGAGAGTTCTACCAGCTTGCAGCCAGAACTCGAAAAGAGCGGCCACCAACTCTACTGAGTTTAAAACGCGGGACCACTGCTAAGTTCTGACCCAAGGATCTAAGAGTGCGTGAAGGAACATAAGGAGTCAGCAAATTCTCTAGAATTTGGGGGGATGTACCTTTGAGGATTTTAAATGCAAGGCAAAGAACCTTGAATTTAATCCTCTGCTGCACAGGGAGCCAGTGGAGAGAGCGCAGGGATTTAGACACCGAGCACTGCCCTGGCAGGCCTGTCACCAGTCGGGCCGCAGCGTTTTGAACTCGCTGTAGCCGACAGAGTTCTGTTTGGTTAATCCCCGCCTGTAGTGAGCTGGCATAGTCCAGCCGAGATAGCACTGATGCTTGAACCACCAGTTGTCTTGTGGGATCATCAAAGAATTTGAGGACAGGACGGAGTCCTCTAATAATGCCATAGCAAGAAGCTGCCTCCTTCTTGGTATGGCAGATGAAGCTGAGGGATGGATCAAGCCATACCCCCAAATTTCTTATCTCTGATGCTGGGGACGGAGTCACACCCAAATCCGAAGGCCACCATTTATCGCCCCACAATGCCACCTGTTTACCTACCACCATAATCTCAGTCTTCTTGGTGTTTAACTGGAGACAGTTGGAATTCATCCAGTTAGCCACTGCCCGCAGACCATCACAAAACCTGGAAGCCTCCAGATCTGAGTCCCCACTCATTGTGACCGCCAGCTGCGTGTCATCTGCGTAAGAGACCATCGTCAGGCCCCACCGCTTGACGACCGCAGCCAGCGGTCTCACATAAAGATTAAAAAGGGTGGGACTCAGCGATGACCCCTGTGGGACCCCCTGGTCTAACGGGTAAGATGACGACTTACCGGGCGGGATCGCCACCTGGAATGACCTGTCCGTGAGAAAAGATCGGAACCAGCATAAGGCGAGGCCAGAGACGCCCACTTCCTCAAGTCGCTGAAGCAAAATCCTGTGCGAGACCGTGTCGAAGGCGGCACTGAGATCTAATAACAATAGTGCCGCCGTCCGACCCGCATCAAGCACAGAACGCAGATGTTCGACCATAGAGAGGAGGGCCGTCTCTGTGCTATGGCCCGCACGGAACCCGTTCTGAGTAGGGTCAAGGATGTTAGCCCTACCAAGGTGATCTGAAAGAGTGGCATTCACATGGGCCTCCGCAACTTTCGTGGCCCAAGGAAGTAAGGAGATAGGGTGGTAGTTTTCAGGTTTAAGGGGGTCGAGGGTCGCCTTCTTCAGAATTTGCGTGACTACAGCCCGCTTCCATCTGACGGGAACCACACCAGAAGAAAGGGACAGGTTAATGAAAGACAGCACCGGGGTGCGGCAGACCGGTGCCAAGATCTTAAGTTGGGCCGGTTTCAGCAGATCTGCCGGAGATCCTGACTTGATTTTAAGACTAAGAGAGTCAAACACCTCCATAGATAAGAGGGCAAGATGGAAAGACAGTCTCCGTCCCCTAAAGTGCAACCAACCCGGTCTAAAGTAGGGGAGCCCATAGGGAAAGTGCGATAGATGGCTTGCACTTTTTCGTGGAAGAAGGAGGCCAGGGCCTCACAATGGGCATCCGAGCATATTTCCGTCGCGGTTGCTCTCTTGGCCATCAGGTCCTTTAATACTTTAAAAATTAGTTTCGATGGGTTAGCAGAATTCTGAAACTCAAGGGCATAGAAGGAAGCACGTGTTTGACACACTGCCCTGTGGTAAATCTTGATTTTAGCAAGATAACAGGCCTTCAATTCCGGGTCAAACAACTTCCTCCATAGCCTCTCGGCCTGTCTACAGGCCCTTTTAAGGGATGCAAGGGCACTATCGTACCAAGGGCTCGGCTCCTTCCGACGACACTTAGACCAACACATAGGAATCAGAGAGTCTAGGGCCCCAGAGATCCACTCACAGAAGGAGTCATATCCATGATCAACCTCAGTGAGAGGGCCTAATGGAGCCTCCTCAAGCAGATGGTAAAAATCCTCCAGTCTTAACTTGTTCCAATGTCGTTTGAGCACAAGTCTGTCCTGAGGTAAAAAAGGAGATTCAGACAGGGAGCATGCCATTTTCACCAGCATGTGATCTGTCCAGCCCAGCTGGGAGGAGCCAAGATCTAAGACCTTCTAAATTTGTAAAAAGAGGGACAAGAATATGACCGCCTTTATATGTGGGAGCGGTAATCAGCTGAGAAAGCTGCAGAGCCTCAAGATCCGCCAGGAAGCTCCTAATGGAAGGTAAAGTAGGGCAATCAAGATGGAGATTAAGGTCCCCCAAAACATTAATATTTGCGCAACCTAGTGCCTCTGTGCTAATATAATCAGGGAGAACAGCCCTAAAACCGGAGTCACAACCCGGAGGGCGATAAATTAAAAGACCAGAAAGGGTAAACTGGTGACTAAACGCAATTTTAAAAAGAGCGCCCTCACACCCAGAAAGTTTAGCGGCTTTCCACTCACAGGGGTAGCACCGTTTAGTGGCCATAGCAATGCCTCCACCTCTAGTCGCGAACCTATATGAGGTTCACATGCAAGAGTGTACCTTCCTTACAATTTTCACGCAGATGTTTGCCCAAACTTATTTCAAGTAATATGCATAATTTTCGTTAACGTTATGCTTATTTCATGTCAGTTCAAAAGGTTCAGCAGGGGCATTTGTTCTGAAGAAGATATTAAGGGGTACCATTTTTAAGCCTGACACTAACTTGGGGAAAAGGTTCCCAGGGGCAACCCTACCCACTTTTACATAATTTCCATGGATTTTGGCCCTATACAATTTCACAATACCTTATTCTGCCAAATTCTGGCATGGCAAAATCTTTCTTTCCCTGGATAGAGGTCTGGGCACACACACACCACTAAGTTGTGGCTAGGGAAATGAGGAACTCTTC
Source organism: Lissotriton helveticus (assembly GCF_964261635.1). Taxonomy (NCBI): domain Eukaryota; kingdom Metazoa; phylum Chordata; class Amphibia; order Caudata; family Salamandridae; genus Lissotriton; species Lissotriton helveticus. The sequence continues at coordinate 868,882,476 of NC_136069.1, forward strand.
CTGCAAACCAGTTCTGGAACAGGTTTTTCTTTCCACTGGGACTGGTGCCATCCTGGCTACGTGGCCAATGGCAGGGGCTAGTGTAGGTATGGGTTACAGCTGTCTGGACAAGGATTGCTCCTTTGAAGCTTGTGCAGTTGGTGAGCACATCCCCCAGGCCATCCTGTCAGGATTAGTTCACACTTTCTCCCAGCCAAGGGCCTTTTGTTCAATTGGGTACATTATTAAGTACTATATACTAGCCACTCACAACATAGCTAATTGTACATGTGATTCAGGGGTCAGAACACACACACTGAGCACTAGCAAGTAGTTCCCCAGGGTTCAGAGTCCATACACCAGTAATAAAAGCCAGCATAAAGTGGGCGTAGGGATGTGACCATGTATTTTCTTAAAACCTTCATTTGTAGACTCTTCTCTGAACTAATGACCCGTCCTGAGGGGACAGTTGAGGGTCTGTCTTAAGACTCAGGCTCTATAATACTATTCTGTGAGAAATTTAGCCTCTGATGAATGTTAGGCAAAATGTTGAAAAACGTACCAGTTTGTTGTTTGCTGGTTTTCTCTTGTCTTTACGGAGTAGGCTCATCATGTCTAAATACAGTTTAGAATATGAGAGGCTGTAATAAGTAAATAAAGAAAGTGAATAATGGCTAAGCAACACCTCAGTCATCAGACAATATCATCAACAGGTTTTCCTATCTGGATCACTGGTCTATCAGTGATATACTGTGGGCATTCATGGGGACATTCTGGTAAAACCTAACAAAGATGTCTCTTGAGTCGTGTATTTCAATGTATTCGAGATAATTCAGAAGCTATCACTGGCATATTAGGCCACCCTTTACATGTTTATGAGCATTCTCAGGAACATACTGTCTGACTTTGAGTTAATGCTGGCCAATCAGTGTCATATGTCTGGACATCTTTGGTACCAGACTGCATATCCTTGCACATTCGTGGCCTATCACTGGTATGTGTTTCTATTTTTGGTAACATTCTGGCCTTCTATGACATTGCAGAATTACATGTCTTCCTTAATGTGCACATATGGGGCAGTATTATGTTGATCCCCTGGTATTAGGAGCCCACCCATGCCATCACAGCAATTTGTTACACAAGTCTGGCTATTCCTGGCATAACAATGTCCTATCTCTAATTAATTTTTCCATGCATGCCATGGTTATTTCTATTCCTGGTGTAATGCTGGTGAAAATCTTTCCCAAATGAATACATGCTTTATATTTGATGCAGATAAATTCATATAAAAGGCAGAAGATATACAAGTTTGACATTAAATTATGTGTGTGCTTGCTGAAAACGACAAGCAGATGTTTTGCAAAAAAATGTGTTTTTTGTTACAAATGAAAAACTGGAGAGAAAAAAATTCAGGGAGCTAGAAGGCTTCTGTAGGTGGAAATAAGCTTTTTATCTAAAATGAAAATGTGTATTTCAATCGAATTTCTGCATTTTGTAAACTGGCAAGCCATTGTTTAAAAAAAATGACTGAATGTCTAAAATTGATTTTAACCTGGTATTTAGGGACTAGGGGGCATATTAGCAAGAACTACCTTAAAATGATCGCCGTTTTAGCGGCAGGAAACTTCCGCTAAAACGGCGATAATGGGCTTGCTAATACACGTTATAGAATTGCAATAGAAGCCCAGGTTAGATGTCCTGCACATCTAACCTGGATCTAACCAAGGCTTTTATTGGAATTCTATAACGCATATTAGCAAGCCCATTATCGCCGTTTTAGCGGCAGATTCCTGCCTCTAAACGCGATAATTTTAATGAGGTTCTTGCTAATATGCCCCTAGGTTATGTAGAGTTCAGGAGACTGATTGCTGATTTTAGTTCCTTGATACTAAAGGGAATCTCCTCCTATGGTTGCTATTTCATGGCATGTGGTAGGCATGTTACTGTTTTTATTGGTGCAGCCTTTAAAATATTATCTAACTCTCTGTCTGAGCCTAAAGCAAGTAAGATGGCATACTCTATCTCCTGTCTGATATGGTGATGTCTGGTAACTGAGAAAAAACAAATTGCTTCTAAGCTTTCAAGCTTTGACTATCTCTGCCTTTCAAGGCCTGTGAAAGTGAGATTTGTATAGCCTTTGATTTGTTCAATCTGACATGTCATTGTGGAGGTTCAGTTATACAACCTTATTGAGAAATTACTTGGAATGGCCAGGATGTAAAAATGGAGTGAAGAACAAGGCTATCTACATTTTGAAAAATGAGAGGCTTTGGGACTGCACAACCAGAATTCCTTTACCGCTTGCAGTACTTATACCTCTTTAACCACATTTAAGGGACACTGCATTGAAATATCAAAGGTTTTGCCACCATTTTCACAGATTTTCTTTGAGCGGCTGTGTCCTAGCACCCTTGGTTAAAGTGAGAATTGACTGACACAGCACAAAAGAATTATGATTTTCTAAGAAATTGAGTTATCATCTGAAAGGGGTGAGAGCCCTACTCAAGTAATAAGCACAATCCTTGTCAGCGTGAAACTTTCACTAAATAAACCTGCTCTTAATCATCTGGTAACTTGGCACAAAAGCAGTCCGGTTTAACTTAGACACAATGTGTAAAGTATAATTGCAGCACACAATCAAGTAAAAACACAACACAAGAAAACGAGCAGGAACATAAAACAGTAGCCAAGTAACTTGGCTAGTTTTTCAACTTTCTAAAAGTAGAGTAAACAGAATATTAAATTAAAGTCTGACTTTACCATTAAAGAGGTTTTTAAATTAAAATTCAAGTGAGTGGAAGAAGTATTTTTCTATCTGCTCCCAACTGAAGTTTGCTACAGTGAAAAACTACTTTGGGAGTTGTTCACTACCAGGATATATAAAACTTAAGTACAAATGTCCTACGGTTTTAATACCATGCAGGCCCCCTATATATCTTTAGGGCCTAACTTTGAATTGACGTATAAGTATTAAAGAGGAAGGTTTTCACCTAGCAGAAGGTTAATTTTGCCAGTTCAAAATGGAATTTTAAAATTGCACCACAGGCTGTAGTGGCAGGCCTGTGACATGTTTTACAGTGCTTATGCTGGTGGCACAATGAGTGCTGCAACCCTCTAGTCATATTTAATTTGCAGGCCCTGGGTACCTGTAGTATAATTTACAAGGGACGTAAAAGTAAATTAAATGGACCAATCTGGTATCTACCAATTTGACTATGTTTATGATGTGGAACCGAGTAGTGTCTTATCACTTCTGGCTCCCACCTCACCCACCAGCAGCAGATTTTTTCAAACATGACGATCCAGAGACTTAGAGAATTTAAGAATATGAGCACATGCTTTCAAGCTACAGGTGCCAAGGCATCATTGATACAAAAGGCCAATCTTTTTTTTTTTTTTTTGAAAACCTTTATTGACATCAAAAAGGAGAGACAAGTCAAGGCCTACAACCAAGCCGGCCGGCCGCAATGTGCAAAACAATCAGGAGTCACCAGGCAAATATCACATAATCAAGCAGTACAAAGCAGAGGCCGTACAATCATAAAAGGGGGGAAAAGGCCAATCTTAAAGCATTATTCAAGGGTCACATTCATGTTTTTCTCCAGATAAATGAGGCCCAATCATTTTTTGCAGATATCAAATAGGGGTAGTGGATTGATGTGAACGGATGTAAGGGAAATGCTTTGTTTGCAATAGTTTCTGGTTGCTGTCTTTATGTCTATAAAAGTTATTGAGATGAGTTGGTCCAGTGGGGTGGGAAATAAAGGGGACATGTAGGATTGGGTCAGGAGGAATAACACCCTGTAATGGTGTTGGCTGCTTTCAAGCTGTGGAGACTGAGCCGGGGAAGGAAGGGTTAGACTCTCATTGTAGCTGGGGGGGGGGGGGTCGAGGCGTGAGGGGATGGGCACAGTGCAATTTTTGGTTTTTTTAGAGTTTTATATACCGCGAACTAGACCCGAAGATATCGGGTACCAGAGCGCTTTACATGAGCACCAGTTTCATTACACCAGAACACATTCATTTTTTGTTAGGCAAGGGGAGATTATGTGATTTGCCCAAATTCACAGGATGTTGAGCTTTGTTGCCGAGACTCGGACCCAGTTCCATAGCTTCGAGGTTGACCACTCTAGCCATAAGGCTACATCCTCTACCCCAATTGTGTAAGGATGTGAGGATACATTGAAGTTGTGTAAGGATATGAGACTGCATTGAGGAAAAGGAGGTTCAATGTTAAGATCTTTCTAGATTTTGTTACAGTTCATTGAAGAATATGGTTATTGTGGTTTGTAGGTAGACAGCCAGGGCTGGGCTGGCCTGGCTGGACAGGTCACAGCATCATGATGAAGAGAGGCTAGTTAGAGCCTTATAAGCAGGTATAGGCCATGCACTTTGAGGCACTTTCATATCGAATTAGGAATGTACTTTAATAGGGATTGCATTTTTGATGTATTAGGATATTATGTGCTTTTTATGTATGGTATAAAGGTGCTGGGAAGTTTTATAAATATTTTGGCACTTTGCACTTTTGGGTATGATAGACGGTAACCACGTTGCTTGGAGCCATGTAAACCTTGTTGGTAAAATAGCAGGGAGTTTATTTGTGAGAAGGTTTTATCTCCCTTTTTTAGTGAGAAATAATGGTAAAGGTGTTTTCACTTAATATGAACAGGTCGAACAATGTATGGAAGAAGCAATCAGTGGAAATTTGGATAAAAAGCCATAAACCTGCATCAATTCTTTTCAGGAGACTTTCTTTTTTGGGGGCGGCCCACAGAGGAGTAGCTATGTTTATTCATAAGCATATTCAGCTGCAGGCCCACAGGTGGCAGGTGGATACAGAAGGATTGTGGTGCTGGGTGGACTGCACAATTATTCAATCACAGCTAACGCTGGTTAATGTATATGCTCCCATTTGAGAATAAACCAGCTCTATTTAACAAACAATTTTTATCATTATTAAGTGTTACGGAGGACTGATTGTTGGAGGTGATTTTAATGTTCTACAATAGCCAGACCTTGATTCTTCTTTCAGAAGAAAGATGCAACTGAAGCTTAAAGCTGCGAAAAGCCTGGGGTAATATAAGAGGACTTGGGGGTTGACATATCCACGGAGGGTGACCAATCCTTTCAAAAGAAAATACACCTGTCTCTGAGTTGGCCATACAACAGCAGCTGACTTAGATTGCTTTAAAATGTTTTTCTCAATGGGGGTTTAAAAGTTGGAATATGCTTCTGCTCTGGAGTTAGAATGGGGCACTGAGGAATCAGGCCCTGTAAATTCGAGATGGGTGTTCAGTAAAGGCTATTTAGGGAATGAGAATTGGGCTGGGTCATGTAAAATTGAGATAGATAGTTTTTTAAAAAAAAACAAAATAAGAGCTCTGATCCAGATGGTATTCTCTGAGACGCCATGAAACCATCCCTGCGTGCTTTTGTAATCTCTAGGGCTATACCTCAGTTGAAATCTTTGAGGGAAGAATACATTAGATTGGAGAACTGGGTGAATTGTGAACAGAGAAGGTTTCTTGAGGACAGCTCTGATACTAATTGGAAGGCACTGAGGGAAGCGAACAAGGTCCTTCGGGATTATTATTATGAAAACACAATGTGCAAAACTTAACTTCTGGTCAAAAGATTTATGAAGAAAGTAACCTTGAAGGGAAGGTTTCAGCCTGGCAGGTGCGGGAGCAGGCTACGGTCAATACAATGAAGCAGTAGAGTGTCCCAGAACAGGGAGATATTATACTACAGATGATGATATTAATATTGTTTTTCAAGAACATTTCGGTAATGTTTATAATGCCTCGCCTGATGTTAATTTGACTGAATTGAATTGCTTTGTAGATTCTCTCCCAATTCTGGTTCTCTTAGATAAAGACAGAAGATTGATGGGACTTCTCTATTTTTTGTGGCCGGGATGCATTCCATGCAGAAAATTATAAGATCATTGCAGTGGTTTTAAACGCTTATTTATTAGAGGTTTTTAATTGTATACTTAAGTGGGGCTCGGCCCCTCTGTCTTCCAAACAGCTTTCTTAAAAAGGTCAAGGACTCACCTGACCCTAATTCGTATCGCCCCACAACCCTTTCAAATATGGATTATGCAATTATAATTAAACTGGGGGCAACTACGATCAATAAAGGGGCCTCTTAATTATTACATAAGGATAAGAATGGTTTTATAGCTGTGCGACAATTAGGCCCCAACATTAACTATCTAATAGAGACTTTGGATGTGTTCATGGTTAATCAGACCCCAACAGTGATCTTTTTGTTTGATGCAGAAAAGGTGTCCAATCTGTTGGTCTGGGAGACTCTTTTCGCTATACTTGGAAAATGTGGGGGTTCTCTCTAGGCTACAGGTTTTATTAGAAGAATGTATTCAAGTGCAAATGCTAACTTAATTTTAAATTCCACAGTGATAGGCTTCAATAGGGTTCAGCATAGAACATAGCAGGGATGCCCTGTCTCGCCATTTCTGTTTGCTTTTTTATGGCGCCCCTGTCAATAGCAATTAGAAATTATACACTCGTCCAAGGGCCTGTACCTTCAATGGCCAACATTAGGCAGTATGCTGACAATATTATGTTTTTACTGCCCCCCCAGAAAAGAAGCGCAGAAAAGAGTGCGAGATATTCTCACAGCGTTCCAAATGTTGGGATGATATGAGGTGAATAGAAAACCACTGTTATTCTGAGCAACTGCAAAGCTGAGGAGCTCTTTCCAGAGCTTAGAGGTTGTGTTCAGGTTCACCCGAAGTGCTATATGGGGGCATATTTTACTGAGGACAAGAATGATTTCTGTGACTTGGATTATAGGCTATTATTGATCAAGGTTAAAAATCTGTTTACTAGATGGGTGTTGCTTCCTTATACACTGCTGGGGGGGAGGGGAGCTGTCTTAATAAAAATGTTGGTCCTCCCTTTATTTGACTTTTTATTCTCTGCTGTTCCATGTACTATTACTTTAAAATGTTGGCTAAAATAAACTCAGTGGTTACTTCTTTTTTATGGAATAAAACCAGCCCATGAATTGCACTATGCACTTCATATAAACGCACGGAGGAAGGTGAGGGCTAGCCCTCCCTTGCAGCAGGACTTATTTTTTTACACGTTTTGCACAGTACATGCACAGGTTTAAGACGAACTGCACATAGTCACCTTCAAAAAGAATTAGTTGATAACATGCTGGAAGAACATTTAATTAGTGAACTTCTGAGACTTATTAAATACCCCCAAAAACTCCAGTATAAGACATCATAAGGGCTCCTGAAGAAAAGAGAACAGTTCTATTAGGTTTTTGATATTCCCTATATGAACTCAGAAAGTCTACTGAGTCAACTAGGGCAAGAGGGAGTGGTCACTATGGACCCAGTTCTAATATCTAGATGGAGACAGAAGGAAGGGATTTCTTAAATTGGAAAAACGTGGGGTCAGATAGAGCCGCTGATAACCTATGAGAACCCTGCTTAAGCTATTACGAAATGTTGATCCCAAAGTAATCTCAAGTAAGAAGGAGTTCGTTTTGAACTTAAATAAATAGGTCCGGCGAGAATGTAGATTTTTATAAGCTAATCTCGACGAAATGGCTCACGGAAAAGAATGTGATGCTATCTAAGGATGTTTGGTCAAGATTTAATGAGTTTAACTTCTCAACCTTGGAGGGGACCACTTTTAAAAAAATTGCAGTATTTTCAAAAAATGGCTGGTATGTAGGACTCACCAGTTCTTGCATAAATTAAATCAGAATTTCCCGAAACAGTGTTTAAGGTGCGGAATGGTAGTTGCAATAAGCTCAGCAATTTCTGGCAGAACATTTATAGGTTTCTAGACAATCTGCTGGGGATCCAGTTACCACAAAGCCATGCATTGGCTCTTGTGTGCTTATGCCCAGTGACAGACACACCAATAAGAACTCAGAAGCTGGTATACATATATATATATCGCTATGTTGGTGGCTCGTTCATTGGTTTTGCTGAGATGAAGGTCTGGGTTTGTACCCTGTTTTGCGGAATGGTGGGAGGAAATGAATAAGGTCAAGGAAAGAGAGAGAACGTTCGTGGAGAGTTCCTGCAATGTAAAGGCATTCGGTTTTATATGGAAACCTTATTTGGGAAAATAAGGGCTGGAGAAGCCTCGAGGGCATTATTTGGGGATGAATATGTATGCCAAAGGTCGATAGCTGTTTGCTTTTCTTGGTATCTGGCATCTTATGTGTTTATGTATTTACATATGTAAATGTTTATCTATGTATTTATTTATGACACATACAAATGACTGCCTTGATTAATATGACACAGTACCTCTAAAGAATGTTTTTTTACCATGTTTAGAAGGGTTAGAAGAAAGAGCACAAGCACTCCTGGTTAACAGGATTAAATTATGCAGAGTCCTAAAGCCAACAGGCCCTGTCCAACAGAATGTTTCTTCAGTGTGAATTCAGAATTTCAGAATGCTGACCCAATACATGTTAAAATTAGCTGTCAAATACATAGCTTGGCCATTTTTTAAAATTGGCTTGAGGAGAGCACCTGCCTGATCCTTCCAAAAGAAGGTCAGGCTCACTCTATTTGTTCACTTGAACAATGCAACTTAACTACTAAATTAAACTTTGCATTACATTTTGTAACAAATTTCATGGAAATCTTTGAGAATATTTCCAGGCGATGAGGCTACCATCACTGTTCTTTCTTGCCAGGACTGCCATACAAAGCATGACAGACCTGGGAAACAAAATATTCCTTTCATGCAGGGAGAAGGCTTATTGCATGCCAGGAACATTTTAATTTTACAGCAACAATCCACTTGTGATTAGGTGGGTTGTTGCTGAAAAACAAAAGATGTAATTGATGTTACTGCTTCCACTATACTGGTTGAAGCACTATCATGACAGAGTTGCAATCAGATAGGAGGGGATCGGGATCTCTCAAGTGGCAGCTCCTCCGCTATGGCAGAGGAACGTCACCCCACTGCTTTTGAGCAGTGCAAAGTAAAGGAAATATAAAATGATAATAACTTTGAGTTATTATAATGTAATGTTTTTTTTATGGAGGCCGGGTAGGCGGGGCTGCTCTGCTCTCGGACCAGGGCAGGGGACGAGTGGCTTGCCCACTTTTACGTGCACAATGACTGTTTGGCCAGCACTTTCGGGCATCCCAAAACAGTCATGCACACTTTCCTTGTTTTCCATGCAGGCTGCATTACAGCCTGCGTGGGGAACATGCCCAGGACCCCATTCCCTGGTTGTGCACAGAAAACTAATCACAATGCTACATTGCAGCATTTTCATTGGTCAGGGGAGTATGGGTGCGTACCATTCACAAAGCTGCATTGCAGCATTGTGATTGATCAGGGGAGCTTGGCTGTTCTTCCTGGCTTCCGGTTCCTCGAGTCCAACGAGGAGAGCAGGAGCAGGGATGCGGAACCCGGCGGCAAGGTAAGTGTATAGATTTTTTTATTTTGCATTGCCCAACCCCTTGGCCCCCCTCACTTCCCCACCTCCCTGTCCGTACTCCCCACACCACCCGCAATTAATGCCGGCCACCATTGGGTTCTCTCAATACAGAAGTCAGTCCTCTGCCAAGGGGGCTCTGAATATAGGACCTACTCCTCAACTATTTTGCCCACTAAACTCCAACTAGGCTTCTTGCCATGGTGCCAATCTGAGTCAGACTGGCCTACATGGCAATCTGTCAGTTCCAGAAGACCTGGTCTTCACCGTCAGTGTATTGGTCATTTGTTTGGCAGCTTGTGGGCTTGTTTTATGGTCTGGTAAGTCCGTTTTTACTGTTTTCTTTCCTGCTATTAGCAAAAACATTGACTGCACAAATTCAGTGTGCCATACCTTGCAAAACACCTAACTTCTATTCATTGTAAAAACACAGCAAGTCCAATTTAAAGGAAAGGGTATTCTATCGCAATGATGACACAGTACCCTTTTGCCAACATAAAGAAAGGGTACTCTATCGCAATGATGAAACAGTACCCTTTTGCCAACATAAAGGTCCGCCAGCCAGATTTAAATATGGGCTGAACTTTGACAAAACTATGGCAGTGTCTTTGCCGTGGTTCCACACCTCCGAAGGCCTAATGGAATAAAGCCACCTGAGGTTGAACTGTCCATCTGATTTAGATGGGTGGACAGAGAAGGCAATTTTTCATGGCCCATCACTGCCAGGAAAACCATGGCTGTAAGGGACAGTGAAAACTACAAAATGCCTCCCTCGCCATGGGAGGTAGCTCCCATGGCAAGGGGGGCATTGTTTTTTGACCAAGATGTACCCTCAAAGTTACAATACAATGACAGGAAGCAGCTTGATGGCAGCTCCTGTCAATGGTTGAAACGTCTCCGAGCCTGATGGCCATATCAAAATTTGGCAGTCAGGACAGTGTATTTTACTCCATTGCCCTGATGGTGGACGGTGTCGCCAAATATTAAAACAGTCTCAGAATGTCTTTACAAGTTAAAAAAATTGCAAATATGGCCCACTATTTTAGCTACATGATTCAGTTGCTGGTTCCAAATTTATTTTGGAGGCTTAGCCTATTTTAGGACCCCGGCTGACCCTGGATGCAATCAAAAAACGTGCATTATTAATGTAGATTTGTATGTCACCTTCATGTGTCTGGAAGTAAAGTTTGTGCCCATTTAATAGCTGAAACAAAAAATCAACTGTGGCAGTTTTGCAGGAGTGTGGAAAGGATGGAGCCATGGGAAGCAAAGCACATACATCAGCAGGTCAATGCTGTTGGAGAACCTGTACCTTCTTGCAGAGTACAACAACAATGGTCATATGAATATTTTGGAATATCCTTTGCGATTACATTAATTATAGCTTTACCTCCTAAATATTTGGCATTGTTTTTTCTATATCTTCCCCAACAATCTGCAGGATAAACCAGTAGTATAGCCAAGCTACCTAAAGATGAAACATCTGTGCCTTTAATAGTCTGTGCTTCACAACCTTTTTTGAATACCTAATTTCAGGATGCAATAGAAATTCAGTTTTTATAAAGCTCTCAAATGGTCATATGTCTGGCGAACATAAAGTTGTCTTTTATTTTGTTGTATTGTGAGGCTTGTAGTTGTAAATTTCTCATTTCAAATGCAGTATCACACATCTTGGAAGCGAAGAACATAAAGATAACACAGGGCTGCATGTGGTATTGATGGCTCAATTAAGGCACTTTCAGATTTTTCATTTTGTGCCTTAAGCCACCCCACACATTCTGATGAAGCAATGACCTCTTCACACTTTAAAACTTTTCTAACTGCAAGTTAATTGACTCATGAAACAGTCTGATGTAGACAACAGATATATGTGGGAGGTACCCTTCAGTGTTGGTAATAGGACAAAGCAAGGATTTGATTTTCAAGATAGAGATAATCAGCTTAGCTTAAGTGATGGAGATGAATGTTTAAATAGTATTGACAAAGGGTGCAGACTGGGAACGTGGACTGTCTGGTATTCAATACTTAGAACTGAAATCCTTGTCTGTTAAGAATTTGTGAAACCATCGTGCCGGATAAACACATACTATTTGAGTACTCTCTGGGATCTAAACATAAAACAAAAGAGTATGTTATGATATTTTTCATAAATATGCCTAACTTTGAAAAATCAAGAGAACAGCAATCTAGAGGGAAACTGAATTTGGTACAAGAATATACACACATCTGTCCAGTCTACTGTACATTATTATTTAAGAGAACTGCGTTTTTTTCAGTTGAATGAACTTACTGCATATTTAGAAATCTGAATATTTTATGTCACTAGATGTTGATAACTTTTTCTACAATGAGCAAACATCAATAGTTCCCATTGTAATCACTTAATATATCTTACAGTGAGACTTGAGTAATAATGAAACAATGTCATCTTTATATTTGCACGTTTGAAAGAAAGAAAACACCAGGTATGAAAACACACTTAAAAAAATTAAACAAATTAAAATGTCAACACAACACAAGGTCGAAACCACTCAAATCGCTCTGCATTAGGATTCAGTGCAGTAAATAAACAAGATTTAAGTTAATATGTAACTTTCTACATAATATAGTTTACATTTGCCTGTTCAGAGTATTGCCTCCCCTTCCTAATAAACATATCTTCTAATGTACCTGCCTTGAAAAAAGGCAAATCCAGTACCCAATAACCAGTTACCCGAATTTGCCAATAACTGTTATGATGATGGCCAAATAGAGCTGTATTATAGAAGTGACCCGAGGGCACAACAGGCGTTTGCACCCACTGTGCGCACCCCCGGGGCACTTTGGAATAACAGAAGGGGCTGCAAATCCTTGTGCGACCCTTTTGTAATACTGAAAGTGCTGGCTCACATACAGTGTCAGCGATTCCTCAAGAGGGCATTCCCTCATGCCGGGGTGTGCCCCATGAAAATGAGGGAATCCCTTTGCCTCTGCGCCCGCGCTGTATGACAGACGTGGGCACAGAGGCAAAGAAGCTCTCAGCAGGTGCACTGTCTGTGTGCCCCCTGATTGCAGCCCCCTGGAAGGGGAAAAGGGGGTCCCATGGACCCCCCAGACATCCCCTTGCAGGGGGTGTTCAGTCACTCACTGCACCCACTTACAAGGGGATCTCTAACCCTTTTAAACGTGCAGACGGGTGCCGCCTGCACTGTGAAAACATGGAGCGGCTTTACACATTGAGTGGCTTTTGTACATGAATGTGCTGCCTTGGGGGCAGTGCAAGTTTGTGGCTGCCCTGTGGACAGCACATTCACCTTAATAAGGCGCATTTTTCTTGATTGCGCCGGGGGCACATTTTAAAAGGTGCGCCCGACGCAATAAAGGAAAATGCGCCATATGTATAATATGGCTCATGGTCTTCCAACAATTACAAGACTTTTCTGAATCCTTTTGCTTGCTTGCTAGCAATCAATCAGGATTTTGGGAGGACACTGGTACAGAGTCAATTATGTTGCTTGTTAGAGACAAATTCTAATGAGCTGCTAACTGGTCTTCTGCCTTGGTACAAGTAATCAGTTGTTGATGGAGCATCATGAAGAAATGCTGCAGCCCTATGAAGAAGTAGTTTGCTCAAAGACTGCAAGGCAGAAAAACATGTTCAAGATCATCTCAAGGCATGTTCATTATGTTCAATTCAAAGTACACAACTTACTGAACCAAACCAAAAGATTATATTGCTATATAAAACTAAACACATTGTCTAGGGGTTGTCAGTTGGATATTCTAAAAAAAGCAGATGTAACGTCCACTGTATTACCAGTGCCTTATAGTCTAGGCACCTGTAATATGATGGATGGGATATCTGCCATGTTTTGACAAATATCCTGTCTAGTCTTTATTTGCCAACTTCTTACTAAGACACTCACACAACAGTCCTACGCAAAATGTAAAGAATTCTAGAGTGCTGTCCCCAACTTTACCACAGCGCACTCAAAACTAAGTGTGCCTGGAGATGAGTAGAGCACATTAGTGAAAGACAGGGCCATGGTTTTGAACCTTGTCTCAGTCATTCACTGGAGGCTGATTGATCTTGTTTGAGGAGGGGGACAGGTACCTTCCTGCATGTGGGTGTTGTGTGATACTGCTCCAAATGGCACGTGGATGACAGTAGGTTCCTCTGCCCCTCTTTCCCCCTGCCTAGGGGTGCCTGTGAGTGACACACTGACTATGCATCACCTCTATGTAGTGCATAGTCAGTGTGCCTCCAGACAGCTTTTTTGCCTCTACACCCACATCTGTAATATGACACAAGCACAAAGACAATGTGTTTGTTCATTTCCATGGAGCTACACACCTATGCAAATGAAGAAACACCCCATTTTGATTGGTCGTTTTACAATGTATGCCAGTACAATCCATGTTATTGAAGGGGCTGCACAAGAATCTACTTCCATAATGTCAAAGTGACCAAGGGTGCAAGAAGTAGGCGCAAGGACCATTTGCAATCCCGGGGCTCGTTCTAGTATATGGCTCTACAACATCTTCAGAAACAAAATAACATCAAGCAGAGATGCATTGGATGCAATAGAACTGTCTCACAAGTACCTGAGCTGCCCGAAATATTGTTGGTCCATATTTATTTTGTTGACTGGTAAGGTAAGGTCATTAATCCCAGCCTCCATTTTCAAAAATAAATCTCATAACTCCATAAACATTGGTGCTATCTAATAACTCCTTCTTACAACTAGGTAGATAGCTCAGCTAAAAATAGAGCAAATTCTTCATTATTAAAGAGAACTCAGGTGATCAACCAATAATCCAGTTTACCACCAGTCACCCATCTGTCATGGCTGGGCAAAGTTAGAGAAATGTCAGGATGGTGAGATAACCAGAATAATTGAGCCAAAATAGTTACTTGGACCTTATAATTAAGCTTTCACAAATGTGGCTACAAAAGAACTGTAATTATCAACATCCTATATGAAATCCACTGTATTTTGGATATGGGTGATAATTTCCTTCTCCTTTTAGATTTATATGTACTTTTCAATACTATTGCAATTGGGTTCTAAGTGTCCTTGAGACTAACGTGTGACGCAAAGGAGAGGTGAGTAGCTGTGTTTTTTCCTTCTAAATCAATCACATTTGTTTATGCTTGCTATCAACATTTCCAACTCATCGCAGTTACCTTCAGAGGGGTGCCTCAAGGGCCTGTACTTGTACATATGTTTTCTAATTTATATATAGAGCTGTTAAAAACCCTGAGGAAGGAGGCAGGGGTTGATGTTAACAAAGATACCATCATTCCACAATATTTACACACTAAAAAGTGTTCCAAGCAAGTCAGCACAAATGTATTGTTATGAACCTTTGCAAATTCAATCTGGAAAAAACGAATAATTTTTTTTAAGCTCTAAATTCAACAGAGACAGACTATTAGAACTGCAGGGTAACTAACAAAGCCAAATTGCCAGATGTGTGGAATGATCCCCATCTGTCCTTACAAATTGATCACACAGCAACATCTACAAGATACAATCTGAATGCCTTAACTAAGAATATTCCTTCCTGGCTCCATAGGACATTCTGTTAAATTCAGTTCATGGTATTTTCTCAATTGATTATGGAGACACAGGGGCCGATTACGATCGTAGCGGGATCGGGACCGTCCGCCTGCAATGCGGCATTCCCGCACCCCTAATTATGATGCGACTACCACCGCGAATGTTGCATCTGGCAATTTAACATTGCGGCTGGTGCTGCTGGCTGCAGCACCCGCCACAATGGTAAATGGTCATGTTGTGCATTTCCCTGCACAACATGGCAGGCACTGCGTAGTGCCTGCCACCTTGTGCATGGAAATGTAGGGGGGTACCATGGGTACCCTCAGGCCTCAACTGCCCCCCAGACGGGGTCCGTAATGGGGCCCCCAAAGCCATCCTCTGCCATCCTTTTCATGGCAGTTCCACCGCCATGGAAAGGCTGGCTGACACAAGCATTGTTATCTGGCGGGCACCGCCCCCAGATCCCAGGCCTTCTCTGCTTCGCCAAGCAATTGTTATGATTGACGGTGACAGAAGCGTGGCAGGCGCTCTTTGCACCCGCCACGCTTGTGGCACGATTCTCCCCTGCCATCCTAATGTGGCCGGGGGTAAGGGAGGCAGATGGCAGAGGGACCGCCATGGCTGGCACGGCGGTGGCAGTCCCTCCGCCATTGTAATGAGCCCCATAATCTCAGATGACTCCCCAACATTGTTGTTAACTAAAAGCTGTTCTACATTCAGCAGTAAGGTAGATTTGCAGAATCAATACATTCAGCCATTGATTCTCAACTTTTAAAATATAGTAATTGAGTCCCCCTTGGAGCAGAATGAAATTCACGCTGATCTGCATAGTATTTAGAGTCCTGGAACAAGACCAACAACCTGATCAATTTGGACCACCCCAAAAAAACGTTAGGCAGCAAGAAAAGTCTGAGAGCCTAGATAGAAACCCGCAGCAAAAATTAGCAGCCACTCCCTGCCCACCCAAGAACTGTATGGATCTGAGATGAGCAGAGTGTCTTCCATTATTCAAGAAGCTAAATGGGAATGTATTTAAACTTAACTCAAACTGACGTCAGTGTTACATCTTAGATTTTTTACTGGGGCTGTTTTCAGATTTCACTAAACCCTAATTCCAGAAGTTCTTTTGACATGACTCTAATCCACCTCTGAAATTGGTAATGTTCTGCCCTATTCCTGAAAGCTGCCCAGAGCTGCTGCCCTGACAATTTTCATCACCTTCGATCCCCCCCTCCCTCCTACTCATAATCATGTTAATTTCTTCATCTACATGGTGACTTTAATCAGCAGCTTCTGGTCAGTCCTTCTAGTTTACTCTTTTGTTTTATGCACAAGCTCATTTTAATGACTAATATTCTTATTTAACGTTTATCTTTACGGGGATGCGATGATTGTTGATTTAATTTAAGGGATGACTACATCTGTTCGTGTTTTTGCTTAATGAAAAGCGCACTGCTAATGTTTTTCTTTGGTTGACCAGGACTGTGTAACTCTGTGAGAACATAAACAAATCAAAGGACATTATAAGCAAGAGCTGAGTCATTCTTTGCTGGAAGAAGACGATGCTAAATCGAGGTCCCCTTTGGACCGCAATCAAATTCTGGGATTTCAACATGATATAGAGGTGAGTACACTACTCAACATATGCAGCCATGGTTGAGGTCCAATCAGATTTGCATATGTATATTTGAATTTATAACACCAGATTAATAGTGCCTCTAGCAGGACTACGTACTAGATAGCCAAGGCTGGATGAAGAGTATAAATAAGTGTCCTTACTGGGACCAATGTGACTATCTTGTTCCTTGCATCAGGATCTCCAACTTGCAAATTTTGACTTTTTGTCTCACAGGGACCATAGCCCATTACAAACGGAGCTGTCAGAAACCATAACCTAACCTTTAAGTTCACTAAACGAGTTGTAAATGTATTCAGACACAATCACACATAGCCATCAACACCTCTCCTTCCCGAAAAATTATCAAAGTACTCAATTCATCGGAGAGCCGTTAAGTTTCGAATGGACTACTACAAATCTCACTGTCCCCATATCCCTGCTTACTCCATTTATGGACTGCAAAAATGTAGAAAATATGCGATTGTGAGGCTACTATTGAATAACCTTAATGAAAAATATGACAGCTGAGGTTCATTGCATAGTAAGTTCTATTTCCATTAATACAATATCAACCAAATGTTTACTGCATTTCTTTTTAATTACAGAATCCTCATATCAATTCAATCATGTACTTATTGCTACTTCAAAATTGGAATGGCTGTAACATTGCACATATGAAAGAAAATACAAATGCAGCTTTACTCACTTGCTTGAGTGCAGCATTCTGAATTTCAGGAACGCAATGGTTCCTTAGAGAGAGTGTGTGAGTCAAGGGAAAGGGATGCTGTTGTGAGCACACTGTGGGAGACTGGGGGCTGCATCCGGCTGCTTCTGCAGTCCAGACCCCATGCAATTTTACCATCTGGACATTCTGGCTGCTAACATCAAGCTCAGCGTTCCTGCACCCTGGAAATCAGGGCACAGGAACACTAGACAGGTTATATAGCTCCATCCAACTTATAATTGGGACCTTTACATTATATTCTCATCTGAATCATTGAGATGCAGTAAAAATCTCAATAAGTTAAATGGACTCACAAATAACCTGGGTCACTCTATTTTTGGGAAGTCTAAAGCGTACTATCGTACTTATAAGCTTCAGGCCGTCAAAGCTTTTTTAACCATTTATTGATAGCCACTTGCCCAGTCAGAGACACATTCATGGCACCTTGCATGCTTTCATTAGGGGTCGAGCCCTCGAAAGTGTTATCAACTCCTTAACAGCAGCGCAAATTTCGCCACGGTGCAGCAGTTCTAAAGAGTGGGTGGGGCTGCGTCAGCCAACGGTCATGCGCAGCACTGGGCAGGTAGTGTTTGTGTCGGCCAAGGGCCGACGCAAGCACGGAACGGGTTAAATAGCAATAGGCAAATGCGGTTTGCAAACTAAATGGCTGTTCTTAGACTAGGATTACATTGCATGTATATGCTGTTAAAAGCCCTCTAGAATACCACAGAAGATGGCTAAATCTACAGTATGGAAGAGCCAGCACTTAAGGGGAGATTGATTACAAAGTTCTGCAACAGGCAAAGTTGCTATGCTGCGTTGCACAGGGTAAAGAAATGGCGGTACTGCTATCATCCCCTGTGCTCAAAGATGCTGCACAAACCTTTGCACTGTAGACAAAGACCTTTGTGTGGTGATGTCTAGCATATGTTTTGTACTGTAGAAGGGTGTTGACCAGTCTTTAAAAAACAATTGAGAGTTTAAATGTACAATAGACTCTGAAATGCCATAGCTTGTGCAGGAGTATGCTCAAAATGTCTATTTTAACATAAGCAATAGTGATTGATTTAACTAAGTTAGAATATGTTAAAAGGGATGGGGCTTATTTACAAGCCTCATGGCGCAGTGCAGTGCAGCAAGTAACTTTGCTGTGCTGCCCTGCGCCACAGGGCAAGGACAGGAATGTGCTGTATCTACAAGATATGGCACAGTTCTGTCCTCTCCCCCTGCACTAGTGCACAATGGGCTGCCACGGTGCAAGGATGCCTGCATCGCAAATAGGATTATTTCTGTGCAGGAAGGGACACCATCCCGAAGAAAAAGAATCCTTGGAAAGAGGAAGACATATAGATATTTAAGCACTTAGGGACTTATTTACAAGTCCCATGCTCTGCCAGAACCTCACTTTTTGTGACATTCCAGTGGTGCACTGGGCTTAGCCATATCTACAAGGCCACATAAAGCCACCCTGCATGGCTTTTCATGGCCTTGTAGCTATGGAGTGAGACAATGTAACGCAAGTCACTGTGTTGCCTCATACTGCGATGGGAAGGCGTGGCATAAGTGGATCACTGACATAACCTCGACAGACCGAATATCGACTGGACAAAATATCGATGACTAATTATCGACAACAAAATTATCGATTGACTATACTTAAACAACAAACCTCAAAAATATCGATTCCACAATATCGACTACTATAAACAACGACTACAACAATATCGACTGACAACATTATCGATTTCTAAAACATCGATTATTACATATTTATATAAAAACAGTCAAAATATCGATTACAAAAATATAGATAGCAAATTTATCGATTTTTAAAAATATCGCCATTAATACATCCTAGAATAAATGACTTTATTATTTATAAATTGAGTCATACTAATCATAATTATTCAGATATTGTTAATATAAATAGATAAAATATATTATATATTTTCATAACATTTACAACACACAATAAATACAAACATACATTTTATAATACATAAACAATGTTTCGAACCACTACAATTATATATATTCCTCCACTTTACAAATATCAAGATAACATTACCTATACTAAATAAGGCCTTACACATTCAATAAACGTTAATTGGCGTCACCCATATAAGGAAAGCAAATAGCATAACAGAGAAAAAAATTCAAATCCACAAATAAAAACAGACTATCAATTTAAACAACCAATCCTATTTCTGAAACAATTAAACTAATACTATATAAACGAGATCACAGCAAACTAAAAATGCAGGATACATCTCCTAACTAAAGGAAGACGAAACTCTGCAGGATTTCAGAAAGAAAACTGATTGACTTCAACAAAAAGAGAGCTACACATATCTAAAGTAAGTACTACTACATTATTAGTCAGCGAAAATGTAACTCTCAAACCTCACACCTATGTTTAAAAGCCAAATACCTCAAATATATGTATTTTTTTTTACCACTCATCCTACAGACAAAAAGAAAAAACAGAAGACCTACACAACACCTGGACATCAAAAGTTACACATAAATAAGTAAGTATATATTAGAAATGTAAATTCGACATTTAATAGATAGGTAACTAAATAGAAAGTAGCTAAAAACGTCTATCAAAATATCATAAATAGTAATAAAATATTTGTACACATTTTCTCAACTGCCACAGGTACAAAAAGATATACACAGAAAATAACAGTTTGAAGAACATCAACACCTGGAAATAACGACTTGAAATCATCAAAAGATTTACAGGTAAAATAAAAATGTATTAAACTGTATAATGTGATTAGAACATTATTTTTTCTAAAAATGTAATGACATTCTCTTTTAATTACCTCCTAGCACTACTATACAATCATGACTGAAGGAGCTAAATTCATTTATTCACAAAAAGGGAAAATGCTTCTTTGTTACATGGGATATGTCTACACTCAAGAGAAACAAAAAGATTTGAAAGTGTTTTGGAAGTGTACGAAATATTATGCCAACAAATGTTATGGTAGAGCTATAACTCAGGAAACTACTGTTACTTATACTAAAGAACATAATCACCCACCCAATGTAACAGAAATAGAGATTAGACAAATGCTAGATTCCCTTAAAGAAGCTAGTACTAGAACTGATCAACCAACAACTGCTATTCTGAAACACCATTTAAGTGTACTTCCCCAACATGCTTCTAGCCAATTACCATCTATCGAATCCCTTAAAAGAACTGTAGCTAGACAAAAAAGAGCAACATGCACTACTCCTCCCACACCAAAAACTTTAGAAGAAGTCCAAATTCCCCCTGAACTCTCTGTAACTCACAATAAAGAAAATGTTATACTCTATGACAACAAATCAAAAGATAAAAGAATTATACTGTTTGCCACAGCAAACAACATGACTAAACTTACCCAATGCCAAACTTGGATGATGGACGGTACTTTTTCTGTATGCCCCAAACCTTTTTATCAATTATACACCATCCATGGTCATTTCCAAAATGCAAATATTCCATTCCTTTATGCCCTTCTACCAAACAAACAGCAAGCTACCTATCAAGAAATACTAACTGAAGTCATTCAACATACTAACAACTATTTTCCACAAAACATTATCATTGACTTTGAAAAAGCAATGATAAACAGCATCCTTAAAACATACCCACACACAGCAATACAAGGTTGCTATTACCACTTTAATCAATGTATCTGGCGACATCTACAAAAATCAACCTTGAGTATCCAATACGCCACTGATAGCACATTTGCTTATCAAATCAAAAAACTCATCGCCCTAGCCTATGTTCCACTAACAGATGTAACTGAGCACTATAACTTATTAATAGACAGCCCCTACTATAAAAGAAACGAAGATAAACTAAGCCCTATGCTTGACTACTTCGAAGACACATGGGTAGGAAGGCTACACAGATCAGGCCATAGAAGACAACCCAAATACCAAATAGCTTGGTGGAATGTCTACCTTAGCACACTAAATAAGGAAGCAAAAACAAACAATGCAGTTGAAGGATGGCACAATGCCTTCCAAGCAACTACAGGCCGAGGAACGCCTACACTTCACAAATTAATACAATCCTTACAAAAAGAACAGAGTTACCAGGAGCTCCGAATGGAGCAATCAGTAACTTTGATCGGACCTAAACTCACCAAAGAAACTAAAAAAATGTATAACACACTCCAAAGTCAAGTTACCCTCTATCCAACTAGCAAAGGACTAGAATATCTATCAATGATATCAAAAACAATTCTTTAAAACATTACATAACTATACACGTTAAATTAAACATTTTTTTCCTAAAATCCTTGATTATAACATGTAACAATTTGCAATTAAATTATCAAATACATAATATTAACATATATAAAATGTATTTAGATAATGTATTTACAAAATGTTACATACAACGTAAGTAAAGCAAAATTTAAAACAGTTTCCCCACCCATTAAATGTTCTGAAAATACTTACATTTCTGTTGCAGCTTCAAACGTAATCCAATTCCAAGCAATCCATACAACACCATTGCAAAAACCCATACAATCCATGGAAGCCCAAAAAAAAATGCAAAAATACAAGCAAATCCATAGCGACTCCTTTCCACTTTAATAGACACGAGATACGATAAAAAACCCGAAAAACAGTAATGCAGAAAAAAAAACGCTCCAGGAAAACTTGAAATCCCAAAAATTTGTGTGCAAAAATAAGAGTATATAATACTCGTCACACAGCTCTGATCAAAAAAGAAGGAAGTCCTCCAAAACAGCGAAACGTGACGATAACCTAGAAAAAATAAAATACATACCCACCCACACAAAAACACCCATACATATATAAATACACATATTTGTACATCAAACATATTATCTTAGTCACATTTAAACATATTACCTCACCTCACACACCTACAACAAAAACGCGGTAAAAATCAAATATCGTACACTCTACCTAACACCGAACACACAATCTTCTCTTAGTAACTCTACCTACATAAACCTAAACACAACACACATACACTAACAATAACTTCATTAACTTGTAAAAAACAATTAAAACAAACTTACCCTCTCTAACGCGAAGCAGCATCCAACCGCGATCTGTTGAAGCACCAAATAAGCCTAAGTAACATTACGCGGTTAGAAAGTAGTCCCTGTATACAGCAAAATCCTCTTTAATTTCTATATTCCAACACTTAAAAAAATACACAGAGTATTATATTAAGTGTAAATAATTATTTAAATTGTATAAAACTATTTCATAAATATTCATTACTTTGAAATAATTATTCAACTGTTATAGGATACTTTAAATAATATTTTATGATTTATAAATACATTTAGCAAATAATATATATGTAAAAAAAAATTGCATATATAACTTTGTTACAAATAAATTGTTATTAAAAATTGGAAATATTATTTTAAACATTATGTATGTATATAAAAAAAATTGGGTGTTTATCTATGTAAAAATTAATATTATAAATATGTTCAATATTCATAATAATAATTTAAAAAAATATAACATGACTTGGTAAAAAACAAAAATGTTACTGTTACAAAATAAATGTACATATTTTTCAATGACAATATATTCAATGTGTATGTGAATACAATTTTTGTTATTAAATAAAAAGTACATATTACCAATTTGTTTCTTAAACTATTTAAATGTGAATATATGTAAAAAAACATAAAATTATGTTAATATCATTTATGTGTTAAAAACATATATATGTACTTCATATATTTTTTGGGATAATAAAAACTGTGTATAAAAAAATTTCAATATAAATAAAAAATTAATCTCTACTTACAATTATTTTTATATATGTTAATATACAGTTTTTCATTTATTGCATTTAACCCTGTGTATGTTTCCTTCTTTATTATTGTATATAAATATTAATTGCATATGAAATATTCTATTTAAAAATGCCTTATAAATTTTAATATTTTTAAAAATGTATTAATATTTTAAGTACTACAATAACTATAATTATAATGAGAAAATAAAAGTTCTATGTAATGTAAAATCTTTATTATATTATCCTACCAATAATAAGTATTTATTTAAAAATTGTTTTCTTATTTCCACTGCACCAATTATAAACTCACAAAACCATACTACACATTAAAACCATACAAATTACTATTCCCATTTCACCAATTGTAAAGTCATGGAAGGTGCTGAACACTGAACCCATACTAATTACTACTCCCACTCCAGTGGGTGCAAGAGTAGGGAAAGT
Organism: Lissotriton helveticus; assembly: GCF_964261635.1. NCBI lineage: Eukaryota > Metazoa > Chordata > Amphibia > Caudata > Salamandridae > Lissotriton > Lissotriton helveticus. The sequence goes on from NC_136069.1 coordinate 868,906,043, forward strand.
AAATACTTCATATATTAATAAATTAATACAAAATCCTATATATATATAATATTTTTAATAAATGATTAACAATTAAATTTAACATAATACTTAATATTTTAAAAATCCTAATTAACTATCATTATTTATCTTACTTTCCTATTAATAATAATTTACAACTAATTACCAATAATTTATGAGATAATTTAAAAATTATTTTTCAATTTTTTTCTATTTAATACAATTAAATAAAACATGTATTAACTTTTAACACATACTTTTACAACGCGTACCTTTACAACGAAACTTTAACAAAGCTAATACCATTACACCACATTAATTTACAACAAATATTTTTACAAAATAAATTCCTTTACAACGCATAACATTACAACATAACTATTTATAATTATATAATATTGTGTTTAATGTATATTAATAGAAATATTTTATATAAAGTGTATTAAAAATTAACTAATTTAATAGACATTTAAATTTACCTTATTTGTACCCTGTACCCCTCTAACCTAAAACCCCAAACTGACCCAGAACCCTAAAAACACCCCTTTACCCACAAACTGAAAACTGACCCAGAACCCACAAAATACCCCTTTAGCCACAAACTGAAAACTGACCCTGAACCCTAAAATTACCCCTTTAACGACAAACTGAAAACGGACCCAGACCCCTAAAAATACCCCTTTACCCACAAACTGAAAACTGACCCTGACCCCTAAAAATACCCCTTTACCCAAAAACTGAAAACTGACCCTAACCCCTAAAAATACCCCTTTATCCACAAACTGAAAACTGACCCTGAAACCAAAAAATAGCCCTTTACCCAAATACTGAAAACTGACCCTGAACCCTAAAAATACCCCTTTACCCACTAACTGAAAACTGACCCTAACCCCTAAAAATACCCCTTTACCCACAAACAGAAAACTGACCCTGAAACCTAAAAATACCCCTTTACCCAAAAACTGAAAACTGAAAACTGACCCTGAACCCAAAAAATACCCCTTTACCCACAAACTAAAAACTGACCCTGACCCCTAAAAATACCCCTTTACCCAAAAACTGAAAACTGACCCTAACCCCTAAAAATACCCCTTTATCCACAAACTGAAAACTGACCCTGAAACCAAAAAATAGCCCTTTACCCAAATACTGAAAACTGACCCTGAACCCTACAAATACCCCTTTACCCACTAACTGAAAACTGACCCTGACCCCTAAAAATACCCCTTTACCCACAAACAGAAAACTGACCCTGAAACCTACAAATACCCCTTTACCCACTAACTGAAAACTGACCCTGACCCCTAAAAATACCCCTTTACCCACAAACAGAAAACTGACCCTGAAACCTAAAAATACCCCTTTACCCAAAAACTGAAAACTGACCCTGAACCCAAAAAATAACCCTTTATCCACAACCTGAAAACTGACCCTGAAACAAAAAAATACCCCTTTACCAAAATACTGAAAACTGACCCTGAACCCTAAAAATACCCCTTTACCCACAAACTGAAAACTGACCCTGACCCCAAAAAATACCCCTTTACCCACAAACAGAAAACTGACCCTGAAACCTAAAAATACCCCTTTACCCAAAAACTGAAAACTGACCCTGAACCATAAAAATACCCCTTTACCCACAAACTGAAAACTGACCCTGAACCCTAAAAATACCCCTTTACCAAAAAACTGACAACTGACCCTGCACACAACATATACCCCTTAATACCCAAACTGAAAACTAACCCTGAACACTAAAACGACCCCTTTACCCAAATACTGAAAACTGACCAAGAACACTAAAAATACCCCTTTACCCAAAAATCCAAAGCTATAAAAATTTTTATATATTTATATACTTACCAACACTTACGTTGTAATAGTATACAATGTAAAAATACCTGCCTAGTTAAAACATTTAATGTAAATACATGCCTTGCTATGCTTTTAACGTTGTAAAAGTTTCATTGTAAAGGTAGTGCATTTTAAACGTTGTGTGCTAAACGTTTTATACATTATTTAAATATTAATATTTCCTTATGTATTTATATATTACTTCCCAATCTATTCCCCTCTAAAAAAACAACCCACTCCAGAAAAGGAAAAATAAAATGTAACATAATTAAGAATTCAACAATGAGCTTACATTATTTATCAAAAAAAATTAAAATAATGAACATTAATTTTTTTAATGAGCAATTACTTAAATATTACTACCAATTAATAAAATGACATATTTAATTGATTATCATTTAATTACTAACCACCCTATTTCCCTATAAACTCACAACCCCCTACATAACATAAATTTCTTTAAATAACATAAATAGCAATTACTCAATTTAATTATATAATTTACCAATTATAATGTATAAAAATAAAATTCATTATTTAATTAACAATTATTATAATATGACGACCAATTAAAATTGTTTACTTTTGTAAATAATAATAATAACATTACTTACCACCCAATTCCCCTATAAACCCACAACTCGCGACATGACATTAATTAAATAATATTACATAATTAGCTATTATTCAATGACATAAATTACCAAATAAATTTATTAAAAGTAAAATATATGTTTTACAGAACAATTATTTAATTTTAAATACCAATTTATACATTTACATATTTCATTATTTACAATTAAATTACTTCCCACCCGACTCCCCTAGAAACCCACAACCCACTACATGACATAAAACATTACATTTTACATTATGAAAAATTATTCAATTTAATTAAATAATTTACCAATTAAATGATATATAATTAACATATATTATTTAATTAACAATTATTTAATTATTAATACCAAATAATTAATTAACATATTTAATTAATTCTAATTAAATTACTTCCCACCCTATTCCCCTATAAACCCACAACCCGCTACAAGACATAAAACATTACATTTTACATTATGAACAATTATTCAATTTATTAAAATAAATTACCAATTAAATTATATATAATTAACATTTTTTTTAATTAACAATTATTTAATTATTAATACCAATTAATTAATTAACATATTTAATTAGTTATGATTAAATTACTTCCCACCCTATTCCCCTATAAACCCACAACCCGCTACATGACATAAAACATTACATTTTACATTATGAACATTTATTCAATTTATTAAAATAAATTACCAATTAAAATATATATAATTAACATATTTTATTTAATTAACAATTATTTAATTATTAATACCAATTAATTAATTAACATATTTAATTACTTATAATTAAATTACTTCCCACCCTATTCCCCTATAACCCCTCAACCCACTACATGACATAAATTATTAAAATAAGCATAATTATCAAATAATCTATTAAATTAAAATATTTACCAATTAAATATTATATATTTAATTAAATTGTAATTTAACAATTAATTAAATATTAATACCAATTAATATATTTACATATTTAATTAATTATATTTAAAATACTTCCCACCCTATTCCCCTAAAAACCCACTACCCGCTCCTAGGAATTATTATAGTAATTTAATAATTTTTTTAAAATTATTAATTATTTTTTAAATTAATTCTATATAAATAAATAAATAAAATAAATATATTTTAACAAAAAATGTTTTTATTAAACATTAAAACAGTGTACATTTAACTATTAGATATTATTTATATCCATATTAAGAGTCGATATCATGACAGTCGATATCATGACAGTCGATAACACAACTTTCGATATTTTTAAAATAATAAACAAATCGATATTTTTTACTAACGATATTACTTACTCGATATTTTATCTATCGATATTTTTTACATACATAACTATCGATAAAAATTACATCGATATTACTTACCTCAATATTAATGCCATCTCGATATTCTGTAGTCGATATTATGTCCATTCGAAATAAATGACTCGATATTAAGACTGTACACCGGCATAAGTGTTACAGTGGCTGTTGCCATGTAAAACCCATGGAATTGGACACATTCCCAGATTAACAAGAATCTATAAACCTGGGAATATGTCAATATCTTATGCCTCAGAAGGGGAGGCGCAATGAGACAAAATATCTTAATTTCTCATTTAGTTTTTTCCTCTTTCCATATGCTGCATTCTCCAACACACATAGAAGGAGGAAAAAGCCTCCATAGATTCATTTTGTGCAGGAAGAAATCCCTTCCTACATAGAAACAATCCTGTCTGCGGCACAGGCATCTGTGCACCATGGTGCAAGGGTACCTGCATCAGGGATAGGCAGCCCATTGTGCACCAGCACAGGTGGGGAGTACAGAAATGAGCTGTATCTTGTAGATACAGCACATATCTGGCTTTTCTCTGTGGTGCAGGGCAGCACAGCAAGGTCACTTGCTACACTATCCTGCACCACATGGCTTGTAAATAACCCCCCCCCCGATCACCCTCTTTTCAAGGTTTTTTTAATTTTGAAGAATTTTTTTTAACTAACAGCCAACGCATGGCCAAGTTATCTTTAAAAGATTCTGTAATAGATTCCTTAACATCTATCCTCTCCCCACCGAACAACCTTATATGAATGGGTTTACTCGTTTAGTCTTGATTGACTGCCTTTTTAGCGAATTCAGAATTAATTTCCATTTGAGGGCTTATTCACAAGCTGAAGTTTGTTGTACATTTAGCAGTACTACAATAGTGCTTTGAAATGTATTTACATACATAAGTGTAGAGATTTCTGCCTCCACCTCTGCAGTCTTTTCTTTACAGAGGTCTCTACCCCAGTAACGAGATTACTGCACACGTAAGTATACATTTTGATAGTAAATGTGGGCAGAACACAGGAGAGTGGCTGGAATATGGGGAATACTTAATTCTAAACAGGAGGGGTTAAAAAGGAAGTAAGCAGGAGTTTAGGAAGAATTGGGAAGGTGCTTATGGAAGTTTATAGACCCATCCACAAAAGTGTAAGTCCATTGTTATTTACAAACTGCACTTCAGGGCTCGTACATGCAACGGTCAATGCAGTTTTGGAATGAACCAAGACAGCAAGCTAAACATCCAAAACGGAGGTCAGTAATTTTGCACTCAGTTGTCATAAAGTTTGCAAGATTAACAGCAATCCATACAATCATTCCTCTGCATCAGAGCTGTCACTAGTGATTGACTCACTGTCATCATGGAATTTGTCAAGCACTTCGGCCCTTAACATGCCTCTTTCGCCGCCCCCTCATCATTGCAGGACGTTCTCATATGATGTTCTTCTGCCACCCCCTCTTTTCCAAAAGGTCTCTCAACCACGGCTCAACAACAGGACTCTAGTGCCCAACCACCCGATTGCCACAGAGCATTTCCCCAAGGGGAAGTCCAACTGAGCAAGTGTGTAGGGATTTTCCGTCACTTTTGTCTAATTACCACAACCTACATGCAAGCAAGCGTTATCAGAGGGATCAGTATCCTAGTGGCTTCCTCAATACGTGGCAGCACATGTGCCTAATAATCCTGGACCTTGGCACTCTCCCAAGCTAGATGTAAAAAAGTGGCACCCTCCACCCCACAACGCCCACACCCAGCATCTCTAGTGGGATTAATTCTGTTCAAAGTATAAGGTGTGCCATAAGTATGGAGTACAAAGTGAAAATGAAGAAGTTTGAGTCTATTAGTACAAAACACTGTGCAGACCAGAGCAGTTGCCCTCGCCCCGTCTGAATCTGAGGTGGGCACACCCAAGTCTCATTCCCAGGCATGCTCGTCGCAAATGGCAGAGCTGCATGTCGCTCTAGAGGGCCTTACAAAAGTGTGCAATTAAATGGCGTTCCTCCCCTCATCCAATTATGCAGTCAAGCACCCCTGAGGGCCACCACACCGCAGGCAAATCTCCTCCCTTGCAACGCTGTCTAACTTAGCATAGTGTACTAAGTGGGTCAGGCCAATCCCAAAGGAGTCCTAAGCTTCTTGAAAAGTGCTAAATGTTTCTCCAGGTTAGCTATCACCCACCATCTGACAACCTCCCACTCTCACGTGTTCCATTGAGATATCTACATCTATGTTTCAAAAGGAACTGAGATGCCACAACCACAGCTATCTACTCAAAGGAGGTCTATGGAGAACCGTCTGGACCACCCTCTCCCAGATCTCCGCTGTGGTTTGAATCAAAAATAGAACTGAGTTTTCTGACCTGCCCCCATGCATCAATAACTGTGGTAAATTGTCTCCTTCCATCAAGATCCCAAAAATTAGTTTCTCCCAATTATCAGATACTGTCAGCCATCTTGCTACATGCTGCAGATTTGCTGCATACTAAGAGATCTGCACGTCTAAGACAACTATCCTTCCATCCTCCAGATCTCTCTTGAGTACTGCCATTGCCACTCTGCCGTGCTTCCCCGCCCAGATGAGAGAAACTAACAGGCTTTCCAATTTACGAATAAACTGTGTCCTCAGCAGAAAAAGTGAGTTTTGGATGAGGTGCAGGCAGCATGGGAGGAAGACCACTTTTGCTACAACTGCCCTTCCCATTACAGAAGAGGGAGTCTGTTGACCCATCCATTTTCCGATTAGTCTCCACAAGGGGAACAGGAGTGATTTTCAGGCATTGACCCTAAGGACAGATATTACACTGAAGGAATCCAGCAGACACAAAAAGAATGGAACAGACTCACTGGGGGAGCAGACATACACAAGCATGTTATCCACATATAATGAGACTACATGAGTGGCGATGCCCACCCGGATCCCCCAAGGTTGCACTTCCCTGCACAGCAACAGCACAAGAGGCTTGAATGCTGGTGCAAAAAGAAGAGGTGAAAGAGGCAGCCCTGTCTGGTTCCTCTACCAACCGCCCTTGATTCCGAAAGCTCACCACCCACCCTGATTGGTATAGAGTGCTCAGTATAAAGAAGCTGTATCAAGGCACTAAAAGTGGGCTCAAACAATATGCCACACAGCCATTAAAGAGCTATATTCCATGAGTAGTACGACATGCCGAAAGGAAACCACACTGGTCCTCATGAACCAACTCACGTACTACTCCCTGCAAACTAGTCACTAGTATATTGCATAATATCTTAAGATCAGTGTTAAGCATGGTGAGGTGCCTGTATGACGAAGAGTCCGACAAATCTTCCCCAGCTTTCAACATTAGGCACACTATCCCCTTTCACAGGGTCTGAAGGAGGAGGCCACTGCCCCTCACCTCAAGGAAAACCCCCACCAATTTCCCTTTGAGGACAGCAGAGTAGGTTTCATAAAACTACTGAAAACTGTCTCTGCCAGAGGCCTTGCATCTATTGAGCGCCTTTATGTCGGCACCGAGCTCCTGTATTGAGAGGTTGTCCTCCTCCAATTCTTGCCTGGGATCTTGTCACAACTGCGGAAGCCCACCCCTTGCCAAAAAACAATCCATCTTTCCCTTGGGCCGGTCAGGTCAGCCCGGTCACACCAACTTAAAATAGTACAAAAAGGCCTACAAAATGTCCTGTTGCTGGGTCTGTAACTCTCCACGTATGTTCTGGATGTGCAAAATCAGAGTTATCTCCATTTCATGCCTGTGGAACCTGTCCAGAAACTTGCTAGATTTATTGCTATCCCTATTTAACAACTGACTGTAGAATTTAGGAGCAGTCTTTTCCCGTGTGTCCCAAAGTTTATGCATTTCTCCATTTACCTCAAGAATCACCATGTGCCTGTCCGCTGAGGTCGCCTTCTGTTTCTGTAGGTCAGCTAAACATCCCTCCTGCACTTTGCGGTCTTCTCCAAACCCTTCAGATGGTCTGCTATACATGCTCCCTGTATTACCGCCTTGAGCGCCTCCCATTGAACCGCTCAATTGTCCATGGTCCCACAGTTTGCTGCTAGATAAGTCTCCAAAGCTGTCACCAACGGGAAACATCCTTTACCCATCAGGCAGAACCACGATTTGCTTTTACTTCACAGTAAATACCCTGACAGCAACATTACCATGCATTCCTTTACCACTCAAGTCGTTACAGCAACTTGCTTTAGGGGGCGTATTGTTGGACTGGTGTTTGATTTTAAGTCCAACACCTTCCCTACTGATACACTGACTAAAGTTGGAATAATAGTTTACACTATTCCAAAGTTCAATGACCCTCTAAGGCAAGTCATTGTAATGACTTGCGTTGTAAATGAAATTATGGTAATGTCGCATTCAGGGTAGTGACTGCGGAATAAAGGCATGTGTTGGAATGCATGCATGGTTCCATCGCACGCTCTTCCCAGCAAACTACACCAGTGAGAAGGTCAGAGGGCATTCAGCAGATCCTAAACCCACCCGGTCTATCCTCCAAAGCCGATGTCAATAGTGCAGGAGTATGATCTGAGAGAAAACAACCAAAATGCTTAACCGCGGTTTGCCGGGAATGAGCAAGTCCTCCCACCAAGAAACAGTCTAGTCGACTATAGGTATTATGGGTCCGGAGATGACAGGTATACTCACAATCAGGTGTAGCATTTGCCAGCCATCCAGCAGGCCCATGTTATGAATCCCCATCCGCATAGAGCCCACCATTAGTGGTTTAGTACCCTCCTTGGGTGGATACTGGTCCTCTGCCCCATCCAAAATACAATTAAAATCACCCACACGGAGCATCGGTACGCCCACACTGCCCTCCAGCAGGCCCTGAAGCCCGTCAAAGAAGCGGCGGTCATTGTCATTAGGGGTGTATGGGTTTAGGATTGTGAGCTCCCTGCCATCCAAAGTGCCCTGCATTAGGACATAACGCCCTTCCACATCCGCTGCTTAACTATAGTTGTGATTGAAGGGGACCCCCGAGCCACCCAGATGGCCACCCTCTGGCATATGAAGAGTAAGAGGCCCAAAACAACTCACCCCTCCATTTATTCCTAAGCTTCTGTGCTTCCTCCCCATTAGATGTGTCTCCTGGAGACAAGCAGTTTGTACGTTATAGCGCCTGAGGAAAGAGTGAACTATGTAGCAATTGGAGTAACCTCGGAGCCCTAGTATATTCCATGTGATAATATTGATTTGGTCAGCCACATAGAAAGGGCCACCACGTGGTTCCACCTACCCCCAACCTGCCCTCCGGAACTTCCACGTGAAAAAAGCCCCAATTAAGGAGATACATGCCCTGTCAACATCCCAGCACTGTAGTAAAAATGAACAAACAACCCCAAACAGTGGGATGAGGGAACACGGAACATAGTACAACTCTCCAAACTTAAATGGACAGCATATCAACAACTTACTATACTGAGAATCCAATGCATCTCTGGCTGTCAGGACCCAAAGCCTAACCCTCACCCCCCAAACATGGCCGGCAACAACCATGGAGAGGCAGCCCAACCCCCCGCCCCCATATAGAATAGAATGCCTTTGAAGTCAGGTCAAACTAAATGCACCGGGCCACAAAATCACACTCCTTTGAAAAAATGCATACATCCCTACCAATCAGTAGCAGCGGCAAAGAAAAAAAAATGAACCCATCCTGCATGAGGAAAAATGGTAGTTAGCCAGAATAGCATAACATATGTGGATCATCAAGTGCCACCTCAAACAACATTATCTTCCTGTATTAGCGGCTCCACCTAAACATCTACCTCCCCTCCGGCTCCAATTGCTGTTCTGAGAAGCTCAATGCCATGGTGCCATCATCCTGAATCACAAACCTAGCAGGGTCACTCCTCTCAGGGGACCAGCCCCCCAGGCACATTCAACTCACTTGCACTTCATGGGGGACCCTCTGTGCCAGTTGACCCCTGAGTATCAGTCTTAAAAGGTCCTGATCTCTCCTTAGGGCACCCTGTCCCAGACCTCCAACAGGCATCACCCGGCAGTAGCAGTGGGGGCAAGAGTGACTAGATTAAGGAGCACAACACTGACCATGGAGGAACTGGCCCAAGTGAATCATGTGACACTCACAGGGCTGGGGGCCTCCCAGCATCTCCCAAGTTGCCTACAGCCAGCCTGTGGGGGCCCACAGGCTTGCTTGCACATATCCCTCAAGTAGGGCAGAGCACAGCAGAGAAACCCGCAAAGTCCAGGAGGCTCTCCTGGGGAAGGCACCAGTCACCAGCCCCGCCAATGGGCCCCCATGCGCAAATGTCTGAGGGCCGTCCAAATCTATGGCAGCAGCGTCAGGGAGCTTTCCATCCACCACGCTCAAAGGCCCTCACCACACTCGGTCCCACGCTGCAATCTCACCTACCGGGTCCTGGCCGGGCCAAGCAACACCATGGCTCACCCGTCTCCACGTGGATACCCAAGAGGCACAGGAAGGTCTGCGGTGGCATACCCCTCAGTCCGCCCGGAACCTTACGTATAGGGCTCCAGATCCAGGACAGTGAGTAGCCCCCTGCCGCTGACAGTGGAACAGCGCGTATGAGCGTGTAGCATCTTTCCGATCCAGGCCACAGCAGCGCAAGTGCTCCCTAGAACAGAGGTCTCAGGTACAACACGGACAGCACCACCGATGGCAAGAAGCCCTCCAATGCAAGTGGAAAAGGCACAGTCGACCCCAACAGACACTGGTCCTTCAGTACAAAGGGTGTTTGGGCCTGCCACGCGGCACCTTTTAGCTTCTACTGCCATTGCATGGGGAGTCCCCGCTGTTCAGTCTTCAGGCTATCAGGGTGCAGCAATAAGGCAAAGGTATGCACCATAGGCAATTGTCTATAGTATACGTTTTTAAGGCAGGATTCTGCAGGATAATCCGGGGCTCGCCAGGGGCCTCCTAGGAGAGTGTCCTGTCAGCCATCTTGCTTGGCTACGCCCCCAAATAAAACATTTTTTAACATTAATATTTATGATTAAAATAGTTTTCCTAATTTTTTTAGAAGGTTACTAAACTTTTAAACTTTTCCCCATTCTTTAGCATACGGATTTGTCTGTCCTGATTGTGGAGGTCTCCGCCAACTGTGCAGAACATCAGATACGATTGTAATGTCACTACTTGCAGTAACCTTACAGTTGTATCTGATGTTTTTACAGACTCTCACCCCTCCGCTAGAGGATGAGAACATGCAAGTCTACACTTTTAAGTAACTTAACACTCGGTAATGGTGAATAGTCAGAAGTAATAAAGTTACTCAAAAGTGTAACACTGAATGTACTTGCAGAAAATCAACACGTGAAGATTGCTCTTTGTGAATAGACAGTTGAAAACAGATATATTTCAAGGTTCTTTTTCAAACCCTTTACTACAGGTTAGTCAAATAAGTCCTCAGATGTATAGGGTCATTATAATATTGTTTTTTATCTTGTCAATGGAACAACCATTAAAAAAGAAAGTAGGATCCGGCAGGCTATTTTAATATTTATACAATCCCTAAACACATAGATCAAGCGAACCGCTTACAAACGTGGCGAACCCTCCCACCCACACGAGGGTCTGATGATGAAGCAAGCCACAGGTAGTACCTGTGGTTGACGACCCAACAATTTTTCCAATGAGGTTGAAGTGATTTCACTGATTTACTGGTGTTATTAATCTTACACCTTAATGAGATATTGGTTGGGCCATGCAACAATCTTGCGGACAATAACAGGATTTAAGGTGGCAAGGCAACCCTCTCTGGTTATATTGTTGCAAGCATAGGGAGGCTGAGGGTTCTAACCTGACTTACGCTTCTAACTCCTTCAAAGTGTTACTTCCAGGGAGAAGCTGACCAGAGCTTCTGTTTGTAGACAGACTATCCTTCATTATTGTTGTGTGTCCCGTTTTTTAGAGGCCATGATTGTCAGACTGGGAAAACCACATTCGTAAACATTTTTCTAAATTGCAGAGGGTTGTCATTGCCTCTTATTTTTGATGGTGGGAATTCTATAATTTGGCAGCCTGTATGAAGAAACTGGTGCATCCAACTGTTTTCTTTTTGTATGGCAGGGTGATTAATCATGGTGTTAGCCTGGAGTGCAAATTTCTAAATTAGGACAATTTGTTGGATTATAGATAGGTGAATGTGAGTGTCATTGTTTATTGCCTTTTTCGTGATACTTAATAGTGTGAATGAAGATCTTCTTGAGACAAGTAACCAGTGGAGATCCGTAAAAGGTGGGGAGATGCATGTCTTTACATGTAGAAGTAAGCTTGCGGCTGAGTTCTGAATTCTCTGGGGTCATCTCTTGGTTTCTAGAGGAATCTTGTGATATTGTTAATTTTAGTTTTATTCAGCATTTGGCCATCAAGAAATCACCAAAATAATAAAACACATGACACTCTACTTTGGGAAAGAAAGAGAAAAGCATCCTGGAGATATACGAAGCAAATAGGAACGATTCCCAAGGGTTTTGGTTCTACAAAAGGAGAAGAAAGGAGTGACACTAAGTTATTTACTCTTGTTTTGGATGACAAATGTCTTCAAGTTCAGATCAACAGCTTCATGTCTGTGGTGGCTGCAATATTTCACTGGCTTCTTCTTTTTTTTTTAGAAAAAACAGAAGATTAATGCTGCCACACCCTAGCACATTTTATTCGGAATTGTGAAAACACGTTTTCTACAGTTACCCTGCTTACCCACTGTAGGTGCTGAGTCCATCCACGGATGTAAAAAATCATATTTCTTAGCAAATTTAGACTTTTGTTCCAGAAAGCATCCCTTGGTTCCTTTATCATGGTTTTGAGGACTTTAGTGATGACAAGATTCCTTGAGTTGATTAAACACATCCAATGCTTGGACACAATCAGTGTGGTTTGGGACATTATAACCCTTTTTGTTACTAGCAAGCACAGGCCTTATTGTGAACTTTATTTTATATCAGACTGAATTTATTTATGTTTTTTCGATAATCCCATTCTCTAAACATTCTATTTTGTAGGTTAGGCTGCATGGTCAAGATTCTGCTGTCAGTGGTACATGATTACTATATGTTATCAACAGAGTAGGAGTGGGCGTATCCTCAGGACTTCCACTCATGGAATTTATTGCATTCTTTAAACAATGAGGCTGGGAGATATCTTGGAAAGTGGAGGAAGTTGGTTGAGTCAACTTAATCTTGGAGGGGATCCTCTTCTGGAATGGATTCCGCAAAGGCTGTAGGCTTCTTTCATTCAATTTTGTCCCTCAGCTGTTGGATTTCTTCCACATATGCAGAAGTCTCTACATTCTGTCCTAAATATTGCTAGTACGTCACAGCAGGATTCCAATGGCATCTGGGTAACTTGAGAGACTGTGAAACATCGGGCTTCTTGGACTGGTCAATACTGAAGATTCCCTGTCTAACAAAGGGTGGTGCTAGGTTCCATACAATCTTCTACTTCTTGGATAAAGCTTTCTCGATCAGTCTGAGTATTCTGATCCCAGTTCTGAATTTTCTGTACACTGACATTTTCCATGATTATCACCATAGTCTTCAGGCCTGGAATTCAGACTTGTTTTTCCATGTCGGTGTCATGAAGGTCAAAGTGCCATGCGGGAGCATCAACTTCACTAGCACCAAATCCTTGTTATAGGGGGTGGACACAGGTGGCAGAGATCAATATTTACTTATATTAGGCCCTCCATGCTGTTCTATATGGTAGTTTACAAGAACAAATCTCTCTTACAATCGTTCTCCCACTTCTTCTGGAGCTTCTCTCTAGAACATCCTAGATGTGGCGAACTGAGTAGGATAGAGACAAGTATAGTCTTGCTTAATCTGCTGAGGGAAGATTGAGGAGTGGGTAAATGAATACTTCAGTTGTTCTCTCACTTCCTTCCATGTAACTTTGTGTTCCATCCATGGCGTGTGGCAAGCTTCAAATATTAAATATGAAACAACACAACAAACCGGGGGTCTAAAAGCCTAATATAAATGAAAAGGCCAAACACTTCTCCCAATGGTAGAGTGTATCAGTATATACTATAAAAACGCTAAGTCCAAGGAACATCACACCCAGAGCCAAAGAAAACTAATAGTGATAATGTGGTTGGGATCAGTCATGTACTCAAAATCTGGATAACCATTAACTATTCCAAGTGATCAGTTTTATCATTTGGTCAACCAGCTTAAGGAGATGGTGAACCGCCATGTGCTATATTAATGTTCTTCCCAAACTGGTTTCAGGGGAATAAATGAAGTTCTAGCAGCAAGTAAGTTAATGGCCCACAAAAGCACATTTGATCAGCACATTTGTAGAACAGACATATCTCATGTCAAAACCAAAATGATCATTATTGCTCCGATTTGTACTTTACCAAAAGCGTCAAAACTGGATGCCTTTAACGTTTTCTTTTGATTTTCATAAGTACATGACAGATGTGGTTAAATGGTATTTACCCTTCCCGCTAAGTATCACTATCCCATATAAAAGCAAATCACATATAAAGACAATCCAACAGACAGTTTATTTTCTTAGTGTTGTTTCCTATTGCTGCTTTTATTTATAGTTATTTCAGTGCATTATAGCCCTTTAACTTCTTGCATTTAAATCTAGTCTATTGGGGCTAGGATGGGCAAGAGTGCTTAAGGGAAATACAACAATTACTTTCTGTTGCTCTTTATTATTCTACTTTTTTCACTGTTATTCACACCAGTCCGTATGTTTTTCCATGCCTCAAAATCAGCTAGCTTTTTTCTCACAAGGTGTATTTGGCTTAGAGTGTGGACGAAAAAGCCAGGATTATTTACAGGGCCTCTGGGGAATGGGAGAAGTTGAAATTAATAAAGAGCGGGTCTGTCTTGCAAAGCTTATGTTTAAAAAGTAAGAAATATACTTCCCCTTATAATATGGAGGTGATTCTATCTTTTAAGAGATTCCCAAATAATGCCAGGTGCATCATGGAAATGTGTGAGTTATACATTTACAGAAGTATTCCTTCTTTCCACAAATTGATTATGTCAATTTTTTGATAGGCAAAAATTATGCATAAGTAAAATATGGGAACATGCATTTGAGTATTTGACGTTTTCAATTTTTTTCAAATTTCTGCCTGCCAACCCACAACCATCCCAATGCTTAATTTGAGACAGGGGTTTCTGGTGCTGGTCACCAGCACTTAATTGCCAGCACCAGAGCTTGTGACAGCCTGCCACAAGGTGGCACTGCCTAGCTACTGTAGAGATGACCACAACAACAGTTGATTTGTAATGCTATATTTATCAAAAATTACTATTACCTGCCGCCAATGTTCCCTCAAATTTTTTCCCCCTGTGTGCAGCAGTGAATTGCCTCTGTGCACCGCAATCAAGGCATGTGCATCAAAGAAATGTGACAGCTCACTAACCAAGCGAGTGTGCTACCAGAATCAGTGGTGTTTGTCAGAAGTGTGATCACTCTCCCGTTAACCCAAGATGACACCTCAGGGCTGACCCCTCGTCTGACTCTTAGGCCTTCAACTGACATGCATTATTAAGTCAATAGAGGATGGAAGAAACAGGAGTGGACAGTACGGAAAGTTAACAAATCATTTATTGAGTATTGTATTTCAATTACATTTATATAGCGCTTATTAGTCCTAACAAGGTGTTGAAGTGCTTTATGCCAATCTGCACTTTGCTCAGGGGCCAAGGTAAGTGGTTAATCCAGTGGTTATGTTTGTAAAGGGTTTAGTCTAATTCTCTCAAGGAGACCATTCCATGTCTCCATGCCCACTCCAGTGTCTTTGAGGTGGATTGAAATTAGTATCAGTAAGGTATGATCATTAATGAGGGTGGGTATAGGTGTTCATGCAGATGGTCTGTGCAATAAGTAGATGAGCTAAAGCACATTCAGTAGTGCTAGGTTGCATGGTCCTATTTACCAAGAAGGACCGGTTTAAACTTTGGGATGAGGTGAAGACAATTTGCGCAAATAAAATAACATTCCTATGCCTCCCCAGGTAAGGCATAAGGGAGGTGCAACGAGGAGAAATACCTTTATTTCTCCTCGTATTTCCTTTTTCTATATGTGCTGCATTCTGCAGTACACATAGAAAGAGAAAGACACCTTTTGTGATTGTTTTTGTGCAGGAAGGATTTCTTTCCTGCACAAAAACAATCACCCTACAACGTAGGCACCCTTAGACCGTGGCGCAGCGGTGCCTGCGTTGGCGCCTGGCAGCCCATTGTGTGCCAGCGCAGGGGAAAAGGACAGGAATGCGCTGGGTCTTGTAGATACAGCAAATTCCTGCCCTTTTGTGTTGGCGTATGGTAGCGCTGCACGAAGGATTGCTGCACGAAGGATTGCTGCACTACCGTGTGTCAAAATATTATAAATGAGGCCCATAGTTTTTAAACTTGAACCACAAGTGAACGAATAGGCAAGACAGTTGTGATGTAACTCCTGTAGTGGCCCAAATTGTTAAAGAGCAACATTATAGTCTTTTAAATCACACACAATAGGTTTTTGTACAACTGGTATTGCGAACTCACATATTTCAAAGTGCTTTCATGTACAAAATGAAGAAAATTGAGTTTTGGTCAAATAAAATATTTGCCTAAGATCACACAAGCTAAGTAGGGAAGCTATGTTTTAGCAGGTTTTACTTTGTACAAATCAGCCACTAAACTCGCCTTTACTCTTTTATCTCAATGTTTTGATTTTAACGCATTGTGCATTTTCTGCTGTTTTTATTTAGGGCGAGGCATTGGAACATTGTACATGAGCACAGGTTACATTGTTTTTGTAAACCTGGGAAGATGAAGTGATCTCCCCAGAATCACAGGATGTTGAGTGCTGCCGAGTATCCCCACCTTGGTTCATCAGCTCCAAAGTTAGCAGCTCTGGCCATAAGGCTGCAGAACCCACAAGGAATCGAGTTTGAAAGGCCTGCTAAAGATCTAAGTGCATCTACCTAAGAATGCAGCTCATGACAACAGACCGCATTGGTAACAGCCGCCTGACTCTGAAGTCATACTTTCCCCCTTCCAGAGGTCCCATCAGAACAGCTATGGAAGAGCAGATGTACTGCTCCTGTGACTGCGTGCTCCAAGAGAAAGCTTCCTTCATCTTCAATTATTTAACACGCTCGGGAAGTCTTTCTCATGATGCGCGCTCCAGCAGCGGCCCTGCGCGCCTGCAAACAGTAGGGTGCGCGGCCGCACATGTGTGCACCTTACATGGAACATAGCCCGCCGCCAAAGCCAATCTTACAGCTTTGGGGATCTGAAATAGTTCAAAATTTCACACTTGTAGGAGTTTGAGGGTTTGTAGTTGTGTTGTTACTATCATCGGAAACATAGCAGGCGCAATGTGTGGTGTCAGCTGCAGTGGCCTTCCGAGGAGAGCCCTGGGACTCATATTTTTTACAAAACAAGCACTGACTGCCATTTGATTAGATGGCAGTGGAAGATTGATTTACGAATGGTTGATGTGCGGCCAGCTCAGTCCTCAGGAATGATCCGTGTGCAGTGGAGGGACAACACAAATTAGGTTTGCTAGTGACCAAAACTTTCAGTTCTTCCTCCTTTCTAGAAGTCTACCATGTGAACTACAGTGGGCTGTCATCGAACTGCACTAAAGTGTTCCACAACCTGCAATGCAACATCAAGATATCTAAACTTGGCAGACCCTCCTCGTCAATGAGGCAGAGATGTTTCTGCCACCACAGTTACAGATTGGTAGTTCAACCGCGAAACACTACGGGCCTTATTCACAAAGGTAGGCTTAAACACAGGTGTAAGTTATTGATTGTTTGCTATTCAGAAAGGAATTTATGCATAGTATCTTCACAAGTGCGGAGTCTCCCTACGAGTGCGGAGTGTCCCTACATAAAAAGATAGGTCTTTTTATGAGCGGAGACTCCGCACTCATTAAGGTACTACTCGTAAATTCTTTTGTGAAGAGCAAACAGTGTAAACTTACACAAAAGTGTACATTTATCTTTGTGAATCAGACCCTAAATGATCCATTCTTCTAGGCCCTGATCACTAGCACATTAAGGACGTTTTGCAAAAAATTTCAATTTACATGATGCATTACAATTTATATCGCTATTTATTGTTTCTGTTTTATGTATGGTATGTTGCAGTAGCACGTTTATATATTTGTACCGATTTAGTTAAATTAAGTATAAGTATAAGCAGCTGTCACAGTGCGTGTGAACTATGTGAAACGAATTTCCCAGTACAGGTATTGCATACCTTGAGATGCCTTTGGCTGTAAAGGAAGGCAAGTGGGGTTTTGGAACCAGGGAGGGACAGAGAGCGAAAGAAGAAACAATCCTTCACAAATGGATGTCTGATATTTGTAAAGAATGTAAATGTATGCAATTTGTTAATCAGAAATTGTAAAGGCTCCTCGGGCACCAGTATAGGTTTTAATTGATTGAGTCCCTTGATACTTCATGGTGACAAAGATGTATTTCATTTCAAGACTGATATAAGGTAATGGTGCCATCAACTGAGTTCTGAAGTGCATCATTTTAATGGATTTCTTCTAAAAACTGTTTGCAATAGGTGCCGTCTGATTGCATGTTACTAAAATATATATTTTGAAAGTACTTTTCATTTCTTATACACCAAAGGCCAGATTTACTAAATCCTCACGCAACGCATTGCAGAAGCCATATATGCTGTACTGCATTGCGTGAGAAGGCAAACGCAGGAGAGGGCCATATTCACAGAGATATGTCTCTGTTCTCCCCCCTTCGTATTATAGGTGCAGAATTTAGCAGCCTAGAGCCATAAGCACACCATTGCGCCATTGAGCAAGAGTGTGTGTGTGTGAGTCTAGCAAATATTTTCTCCTGGAGGTGTTCTATCCAGTACAATATACTATGCCTGGCTCAGTTAAAACTTTTCTGACTTTGTATTTTGTGTTGTACATGCAAAGTCGGAAAAGAAAGTAGAAATAAAAGCATTTCTCCTAGACAGGCCTATTTAAATGGGGCATTATTTTTCGATGCAAAACACTGTCTACCTTTTAAGTAGGTAGGGTTTTGCATCATGGGTGAATGCATGAGAATGCCTATGCACTACCCATTGAATGCCCTCTTGCTGTTAAGTAATGCAAAGGAGTGCTAAGCACTGCTTTGTGTTACTTTCAAGTGAATTTCCAGCACAAAGTAGTTTGCACTGGAAATTAAATAGGGAAAAAAAAGATTTTGCATCAATTTGCTCTAGTTTTATGACGCACACATGGCACACATTTTAGTAAATATACCCCAAAGTCTTTTTTGCGCATTTTTGGTCTAGCCTATTTTCATTGTTAAAATCTTTGAATCAGTGGGTACACACAGGCATCTACACTGATGCTATTGAGGCTCTATAATGTAAAAAAAATGTACATTTCCCACCAGTTTAACTTGCATTTATATTTTATTTCAGATATATACCTCATGCAGCTGCCTGACCGTGAAAGACAAACAACATGGTTACAGATTAATTTGTTCCCTTTAGCCATGTCTTTGATCCTGCACTAACCCTCGCTGACCCCACCCCATTCCACTCAGGACACATATTGTTACAACAAAAGGACAAAGTAGGGTGGTATAGGAAAATGGTGTTGTCAGATAATATTGTTCGTTCTGAATTTAAAATTGTATAAAATTGACTTTAATGTCAGACCATGCTGAGAAATATTGTGTGCTGTTCTTAGTACTGTTAAATGCAAAGAATGTCAATAGAAAGTGTACCAGGGCTAAGACCACATAACAGTCAGAAAATGTTGTAATTTAATTTATCAAATCTTGACACCAGAAGCAGGAACTCAAAGCAATTGCATTTTTGACATCACATTTTCCATTAGTATCCAGCACACTCTGGTAGAAATTTAATGTTGTGTTTCTGCTATTCAAGAAGTATTAATGAGAAAAACACAAAGCCTTTGTCAGTTGAGTAACAGTTGCCTTTGGCTTAGTAAGGTTTCAGCTTTTTGGTAAGGGTTCACAATGGTCACTTTCATGAACACCACATAAATTAATTTGTGTGTGGTTTGTGAGCTTTGTAAGCTTTTAAATAAACGTACACTTCTATTTTTAGAGGTGAGTCAGGTGTTGATTTTAAGCTGGAACACAACTTCTTGGATGAGTAAATTGATCTCTTACGCACGTTTCCTAAATGCAATCTAGCAACTATCATTTTGATATGATGTCACAAGTAGATCCCTGTCGGGTTAACATAAAAAAGTCTTGTAGACTGTAGCTTCCTCCCCAGCCTGGGAGCATGCACTTGAACATCCCACGCACGGAGCTCTGTAACAGACGTCTTTATTTCACAGAATATGATTGCTCTCACTACATCCTATTTATTAGATAACCACACCTTAACATCTCCCAGTAAGTTACATAATTCCTCTGTTAGATCCATCTAAACCAGAAGGGTCCTAGCACATAGTCTCACAACACTAAATCTCCCCCTTTGTTAAATAAAATGTATAAACAGCAGTCGCATCACAGGTCTTCAATAAGTCATCGAGGCACTTGTACTAGTAGGTCAGATCTAGTGGTCTGAGGTAGTTGAAACATACTCTGATTGTGCAGCGGTGACACACGTTTTGATCTTGATCTGAGCGATTGGGGGGGTCACCTCATTCATGTTTGCAGGAGATGACAAACGTCGAGGTAGGTGCTTAAAGTTTGACGAGTACCATGTGATGGACTTTTCGGGACGATGCACCATCACCATGTATCCTTTGCAAGTCACAGCCCTTAGAGGATCAACAGTAAATGGAATATCTGTCTTCCGCTTTCGTTTCCGGTTGACCAGTACTGAGTCACCTTCATCAAAGACTGTTTCCTGAGCTTGTCGACCCTGATCAGGATATGTTTTCATTTTGCATTTTCAAGAAGTGTCTGTGACATGAACCTTATCAGCAATCATGGATAGGTTAGGTCTCCATTGTGGCAGTTTGCTTCCGATAGCTCTCCAAAACAGCAAGGCAACAGTACTATCACCAGTTGTGGAGTGGGGAGGTGAAAAATGAGGCATGAAACAGATCCTGGTTTAACTCAATTCCCTCCATCGATGCTCACTGAACTCTCCTTTTGAGGGGACCCATTAATCCTTCCACAACACCATTGGCTTGGTGCCACAGAGGTGTTCTTTTCTGATGCTTGACATTCAGTCTGATTAGAAACTCTTTGAATTCTTTGCTATTGAAAGGTGGACCAATTGTGAGATTTGAGAATGGTGGGGATACCACATGCTGCAAAGATGTCATTTAGCCGCTCGTTGACTATGTCATGGGTTGTTGATGATAAATCCTCTACTAAAGGAAAGCATGAATACTCATCAATGACTACCATGAGATAATGTCCATTTCCTAGAGGCCCAAAGAAATCAACTGCAATTCTTTCCCAGGCACATGCAGGAAAGTCAGACATTGTCACTGGATGCTCCGTCCCTTTGGGGGAAAGGCAGTTACACAGATGGAACTCTTTTAGTTCCCTCTCAACTCACTTGTCTAGGTGCGGGGACCACACACAGGGGCATATGTACAAGCCCCTAATGCCATGGGAATGTCACTTTTTGTGACGTTTTCATACCGATAGGGGCTTAGCCTTTTTTACAAGGCAGCGGTAAGCCACTTAACATGGCTTAACGCTGCCTTGTAAATAAAGCCCCCGTTCACACTATGCTTAGCGTGAAAGTGGTGGGTTTGTGAGTGTTGCAGTTGGTGTTCCACCGCAACACCCACTGATTTTGACTCTGCCCCTATATACAAGGGCAGAGTAAATAGGAGGCAGCGCCAAAATTTAGGCCAGGGAAAACCTGGTCTTAACTTGGCGAACTGAAGAGAAACGGTATATTTCTCATCGTTTTTGCTTTTTCCATAGGTGCTGCCTTGTGCAGCACACATGGAAAAAGCAAAATGCCTTTTATTGTTTATCTATAGGTAGGTCCCCCTTCCTGCATATAAACAATCTTTTAAAAAAAATTACATTTGGAGATTTCCATTTGTGCCTCATTGAGCAGCACACATAGAAGTGACAAAATGGCATTTCAAGATTGTTTATGTAGAGGAAGGGGGACCTTCCCCGTGCACACAGACACCCTTGCACTATGGTGCAAGGGTGCCTGCGTTGGCGCTACACTGCCAAGTGTAGCACAAGTGCAGGGGGAAAGCAAGGCTGCACCATATTGTTGTAAATATGGTGCAGTCTTGCAGTTCTGAAGTGGAGAAGTGAGGCGTTAAGCCATGATGGCTAATGCCTCACTCCGCCACTTCTGTTGTACATATCCCCCAGGATCTCTAAGGGGTCATTTGGTGGTTACAATGCCATAATGCCCCTCATGGGCTAGTTCAATTACTTGCTGTCTTACACTTCCCTGGTAGCAGACAGTTTATCCTGTACATTTTTATATTTTTGAAATTGAACACGTCAGCAAAATGTCGAGTACTCTTCTGCCATGACTGAGTTGAAATAATGTTTCAAAGAGACAAGGGAACCCTCTAGGTAATCAAGGACCAGGGGTAATAGTTTTAGCAGGCAACAAAAGGTCCTTAACTTAACGGAATAATCAAAACCAATTAATAAATTATAGATAACAATCTGTACTATAATGAAGACCGTGTCCAGCCGGACACTGATTTATTCAATTGTAAGGATTAAACAGATAAAGGTGAGCATATATACAATGGGATACAATCCAGTATCCAATACAAATAACAAAAACAGGACAAAGCCAAGGGATTTAAAAGGGCGGGGTATTTGCAGGCAATTAAGTAATAACGAGACGCTAGTGAAAAGTAATACATTGGCCTAGCTGTACTCATGTAGTAAACACAGTTGGGTAACACAATGGGAAAACTGGTGTGTAACTACATAAACTGTCGACGGCGTTTCGATCCTATTAAAAATAAAGGATCATCATCAGGACTAGAAGTACATTGCCTGAATTTGCAAGCCTGTTGGGAAATTGATAAGGGAAGAAAAGACAAAAAAACAATTGTTTAAAACCTACGACTTGCATAGCGCTGCATTGTGGATTTTCGCACCATGCTTAAAGTGAAGACCTTGCATACATGCGTGGGTTTGTGATCAGTGTCACTCATTCTGGATGGAGTAGTTCCAACTGTCTATCAATCATATGGGGAAGGAGGAAGTTCTGATCCGTTCAGTTTCCTGTATTCAATCTCAATTAATCATAGGGGAAGGATCACTTGTCCTGCACAACCAGTGTCTGCAGGAGGTGTGTGGGGTGTCTCACAATAAAAACCCTCATGCACGTGATGGGAAGGTCATAGTAGCGGTATATGTTGGTTCTCCGCTCTTCATTCACGTGTGTGCATAATCATAGGGTCAGTTTGGTTATGCAGCCTCCACCAGGAGGTTTCTACCCATGGTTAAAACAGTAGTGATTGATTGACGTGGACAGTGCTCAGAGTGAATTAAAATACCCGGACAGCCAGATGCTTCACTTTATTTGGTCTGGATTCGGGGAGCCCGTCAAAGGGTATTCGAAGATTGTGCGTTCTGCGAATGTGTAATGGGTTCTAACGCACTCAAAGATAGTGATTAAAAAGTGGCCGATATGTTTCAGCCCAATTTGCCTAATTAGGTCTTATGGGCTTTCTTCAGGACCAGTAGTGCAAGGTGAAAATGTGAGTGTTTATAACAAAAATTGCCTCATTATAAACGGTATGAGAAAAGGAAAAATTCAACCTGTTTCTTTTCAGTATAGAAGGTCATAGTGTACCTCAAGAGTGAAATTATCACACTTCCTCAGGTGTTGCAGAAGTCGAGGGGGCTTTACTGTAGCTCCAGGCCTCATGCGCTACTTGTGCTGCTTGTGCTGACACTGCTCCCGCAATCCGGGTTTCTGTCCCAAGAAGTTTAATTGGGAAATCTTTAACAAAAAAAGTTCTTTTTAGCTGATTATATAAGAAACGGGGCCTTGTTTCAAAGCAAAGAGAGTCTTGTAACATAACAGCATTCCAACGATACATCGTGCATGCAGGCTGAGGGGAAGAGGAAATGGGAAACTGAACCATGCCGCAGTAAGTATAAGCAAACACAAATAACATACTCAACGCGAGTGTATGCAGCCCTCCATTACCATATCTAAGGTTGTGCTTCCTTTTCTTGATTACTGCATGCCGCCAGCGTTTGCATTAAACTTTCCTCGCCTACTGGGGCTCCCTCGCATAACAGGGACCCAGCAGGTCCATTATGGGACCGAAGCTACCACCCTCTTCCTGCATTCGGTGTCACTGCCCCCATCAGGAGGCACCACCAGCATCCCCTTCACCAGCCTCAGCAGCATAAGAGGCCCCATCGCCCGACTCCCATCATGTGTAGCAGGTATTTTCTGGGTGGAGTCCAAATATCATGGGATCGAGAGCCATCCAGAAGCAAATCTGAATAAAGATCAAGCTGTTCATTGCAGTATAGAATGTCCCGTAACCCATGCTCAAATTTGTAATCGCGACCTCTGCCCCATTGGCAAGCTACCTGCTAGCGCAGTTATTCGTGCTTGGGTGTTATCCAGTTCACCCATGTATCCCAACAGTGCACCATTTGTATTCTGCAGTCAACCATTCCTGACAGCATGACCAGCACCTCCATCTAGCACCGCATGACCAGGCCAAGTGGAGGAACCCTTCCTCCTAGCAATCACTCTTGCCACAGCTCACATCCTCCCACAAGCCAAACCTATGAAGTAGGATTGGTTTATAATAATCTCTTTGCAAAATGTTATAATGTATAATGCGAAGGCAGCTGCTGAAGGACACCATGCCCATCTTTCGACAGACATAGGACCATAGCCCATCACCCAACTCTCGCCCCAATTCCCTCTTCCAGTCTGAAAGTGGAGCTCTATGAGGGGCCACCTGCCCTCCCTGAGAGGCAGTGTATAGCAGAGTACTTAAATGTTTAGTACAGGACACATTCAGCAGGCTCTCTCCAGAGGTGCTAGGGCAACCATCTCCATCAGGAATAACGGAAGTGGTAATCTACAACTTCTTCCTAATTTGAAGAAGAGGAATGTATCAAGTAGAGTACACTAGGAATCTCCCAAATATTCCTCTTTTGTAAGAAATCGGCCATTTCCAGAAAGGCCCCAGGTAAGAAGCCCATGAGCACGGAAGCTCATACATGCTTTGGTTTTATGCGTAATGGGCAATAGGGAGTGGTACTCAGTGGAAGTGGAAACGAGTATACAAAGCTTGGTCCAATCTTTTTGCTGAGATTGTCCCATGCCCTTATCATGCATTCTACCACCGAGATATCTCTGCAAGTATTAGACACTGATGTTCCCAAAAATGAGGGTGGAGCAATCAGGAACATAATGTCAGTTTCAAATGGTAAGTGAGATAAGAAGGTGGTGGTCTGAACCAGTAATGGGTAAAGTGTGCCTGCGAACAGATAGGAGAGCTAAAAACTGGCACCTTAAATCCATCCAGGATAAAGGAAAATGTGAGGGTCTCCCACCCAACCCTGGGTTGCTTAGCAGCCCATGCCAATCTAACCATCTGTGATCGAAGAACGACAAAGTTGGTCTTATTGAGGGGTAGTAGTATATTTATGAAAATATACAATATCTGGGGTGGTATGGCTGTTGGAAATGGCGCTTTCTGCAGAGTCACCCCAAACATTTTCCTTCCTCTTTCACTTTTTCTGACCTCGTTTTTGTTGGCTGTAGGATTCTGAGCACTTTACCACTGCTAACTAGTGCTAAAATGCATATACTCTCTCCTCCAAACATGGTAACAATGGATAATACCCAATTGTCATATTTAATTTAACTATAAGTCCCTAGCAAAGTGCAGCACATGTATGCAGGTCCTGTAAAATAAATGCTACTGTGTACTGCTTGTGCCACTTACTTAAGTAGCCCTCTAACAATGCCTCATGCCTGCTGTTTCAGAACCTGTGTGTGCAGTCCTAAACTGCCATGACGGCCTGGCTAGATAAACCTCTATCCTGCCAAAACCTTCCTTTTTAATACATACATTAAAGTCACTATGAGGGGAGACCCTTCTTTTTTCTCTACTGTAAGTCCTATCTCTCCCATAGGATAACATTGGGATTACCTTATTACATTTTATAAATTGGGAAGAAGTCCGGTGTCTCTGGCATCACAATTTAAAATTACAACTAATGGCAAACACAGATTTTAAATTGCAGTTCTGAAAATGTCACTTTTAGAAA
The DNA here is from genome assembly GCF_964261635.1 of Lissotriton helveticus. Classification (NCBI taxonomy): domain Eukaryota; kingdom Metazoa; phylum Chordata; class Amphibia; order Caudata; family Salamandridae; genus Lissotriton; species Lissotriton helveticus. Next base: position 868,931,987 of record NC_136069.1, read on the forward strand.
GTTGCCATTTTCTTACTTTAGCCATTTGGTGCCTGCTCCCTGTTTCTATTCAATCTGAGTTAGGTGACAGCTGGGCTTTGTGTATTCCATCTGGATAGCCACACATAAAAAGAGCTTAGGTGTGTCTTCATGGGACAATCTGGGAGTTGGGAGGGAGGAGCTGGGCACACCCTCACACTTACACCTAGATAGGCTGTGTCCTGTCCACACACAAAGGGCTGCACACTCCTGTGTGGTGAGCCTGGAGACAGTGCAGGAAGAAAAGGGCCTCTGTACACTTCAAAGGCATGTCTTTGAAGTCTCCCCCACTTCAAAGGCACAACTAGGTATAAGTACTCGACCTCTGGCACCACCGCTTCAATACACCTCTGCACCTGTGGATACTCTGCCATGAAGTAGGACTGCTGTGCTGCTACACGGACTGTCACTCTACTGGACTGCTACACTAAAGGAGCTGTTGCCTTGTTGTGCTGACCTGGTGCCTGCTGATTTCTTGCCTGGAAAGGTAGAACTGGACCTAAAACTCATCTTGAACCCAGGACCTCAGAGGGACTTAACAGGCTGGTCTGCTGACCTCCTTATCTGAGCCTCAGGGACATACAGGCTTTCCACAGCTCCTGACCCCATCTGCTATGAGTTCCTGACCACCAAGAGGTGCCGCTCAAGTCCCTGGGCCCTTGGGTGCTTCTGCAAATCTTGAAATCAAGCCTTTGGGCTCTTTGCAAACGCAAAGTAGCTCATTTGCTATGGAACTGTGACACTTGAACAAAGGCTCAGCGTGAACAGGCGCAAGTTCATCTCTTTGCACAGCAAGCATCGTCCACCAGCATTGATTGCCACTGTAAGGCTTGACCCTGTCTGTCCACAACGCCTGGCCTGCTCTTCGTGCCCCACCGACCACCACCAGTAATGTCCTTCTTGCTCCAGGTGAACTGACCCCCTGCAAACAAGACTCTTGATGTAATTCTTTTAAAACTTCAGTGAGACTTTCCTGGAACTGTGTCTGACCCCCTGTCAACCAGAACGTTTCGTCGTGTTAGTCCCCGACAGGGTATGATCTGCTTTTAGGCACTATATTTGCTTATTCTTTAAAAATTCATAACTTATGTTAGAAATAAGGGTCTTTAGTTGGCAGAGGTATGAGGTGGCTCTGTCCAAGTAGGGACCCCTCTTCCTAGTCAGGGTACCCTTCTAAAATAACCCCTATTCAACCCCTCTCGGTAGCTTGGCACGCGCAGACAGGCTTATCTCAGAGGCAGTGTGTAAAGCATTTGGGCATGCATACAGTAACACAGTGAAAACACTACAAACGGACACTACACCAGTTTAGAAATAAAAGCAAATCTTTATCTAAATCAACAAGCCCAAAAACGACAAAAATCCAACATACAATACTGTAAAAATATAACCTTGAAATTGCAGGAATAAAATGAAAACACAGTTCTTCCGACTCAGTAGCTCTGTTCGGGGGTACCACAATACTCAACACGACAGAATCCAACAATTCCAGCTGACCTCGTCGGTGCTTGGTCAGCTACAGCAAAGACAGACTCGAAAAGAGTACCTTTACTCATTGCGGCCGACACAATGGTAGGAGCTGGTCAGTGGTAACTGAGATGGAAGTGCTGCAGCATGCGGTGTCCTCGCGGCTCGGTTCAGGCAGCAGCTCGCTGACGGAGCTGGTGAAACCAAGGCTTTCATTGCAGAGTGAGAAGGTGCTGGCAAGTCACGGTGCAGCAACGGAGGCAGTTGATGTTTAAGTCGGTCAACGACAAAGTGCAGCGTGTAGGAAAGCGGTGCAGAGCCCGGGGCCAACAGGATGCGATGCAAGCAGTGGCTCATTGACGGAGTCGGTGAGACCAGGGTTGCATTACAAAGTAAGGTGGTGCTCTCTGCAGTGCTTTCAGGTCACGGAGTCTGCGGCGGACTCGGTGATTAAGTCGGCTGCTAATTTCTTCTTCGGCGACTGGAAACAGCAGAACCAGAGACGGTGCCCAGAAAAATGGTGAGGTGTTTGCTGTTCCTGAGACCTCTTGAACAGGGGGCAAGCTCCGCTTCAAGCCCTTGGAGATACTTTTTTTTTTTTGTCCTCATTAGCCCAGGTCAGCAAAAAGGCATAAATATAAGTCTTTTGCTTGTTTGACCTAAGTTGGATCTCTCTATGCCTTGCTTCTCATACTCCGACCATAGGTAGCCTTGTCGAACGATCAGACCCTCTCATCAGCCACCACCGAAATGACCAAGCAATGAATGGTATAGAGGCCTAATCATAGGACAATTAATATGAATTTCCACTACCATTTATCCACTTTTCAAAGGGAAACCAGAACTCATTTTGCCTATACATTAGCACTATGTCCAATGTGACAATATATTTAATTGAGGATAGCCACTCAGGTTTATTTAGGGGTGTAGTTTTAGTCAATTGTTTTACATATTTCCCTGCGAGTCAACAATATTAAATAAAAAAATAGTTTTTTAATGTTTTGAGTGAGAGAGTCATGGTTCTCTGGTAGCCCAAATACAAGAGAAATGTTTACCTGGAGCTGCACTCCGATTATTCAGCACAATATATTACTTACATTCCTCCAGAAGGCTTGTAATGACGGAATTCCAAGAACATATGTACATCATTACTTCTTACTTCCCTGCATTTGGGACCTTTCGGGCTAAAACCTTTTGCAAATTTTGCCAATTATTGGGTGTCCAGTAAACTCTGTGGAGACAAAAAATGTGGTTCCGCCTTAGGTTTGCAGCATGTACTGTGGACTATAGCAATTTACAAGATACTTGCCATAAATTTGTCGACTGATCTTCCGGCAAGTTCTTTTCCCACAGTGTTGCTGGCAGATTGAAGTCCCCATCAGTGCTGTCCACAAGACTCCAATAACATCTCGCCACCTCTTTTTCACTGGGTGCTCCAGATATTATTGAGGTTCCAACCGGATTTGATTGTCCCGCACCTCTCCCATCCATAAGGCTCCAGCTTTTCATTTGCAAATATTTAAATTTAGTCTCCCATCGATTATCTTTTGGGCCTCCTCCCAAGAGATCAGCTCCCCTTCCTCCATCAACTGTCCACAAGTTTTTATCCCTGCCTCTTTCAGAGGACGTGCCAGACTGCCACTTAACCATTCTGGGGACCACGGGGAGTCCCAAATCGGGGCAAGTTCGCTGTAATAGCGTATGTTGACTTCTCTGCTGATGTTAAACCAAGTTGTTGCAAAGCTCTGCAGGGTTTTTAGTCGTACCTTTTTAAAATAGCCAGAATCTCCGTATTTTGTACGAACCCCTTCTCACCCCCTTGTACCTCAGATAACATTACATTAAACATCCTTACAGTTTCTGAGCTGTCTGGAACACTTAATAGAAATTTTCCTCCTTTTAACAAAAAAACCCAAGCATAATATATCAAGTCGGGTAATCATAAACCTCCTTTATCATATTGCCGTCTGAGTTTTTTCCAGGCAATTCTGGTCCCTTTCGACCCCCAGATAAAGCTACTGATCTTGGTTTGGGATTTTGTAAGCCAGCTTTCTTTAAAGGTCATTGGAATATTTTGGAACAGGAAGGTAAACTTAGGCAAAATTGCCATTTTCACTAGATTTACTCTACCATAGATAGTTAGCGGGAGACGAGACCAACTAAGTAAGAGTTTTCCTACCGCCTTATTCACCTTTTGATAGTTAACTTCAGGTATTTGTTCTACTTTCTGCACAACTTGGATCCCTAGATATCTCATCTCTTCCTTGACACAGTTTAGTGGTGAATTAATATTCCATTCTATCACCACCATTTTGTTTTCATTGATCTCATACCCAGAAAGCTGGCCAAATTATGTTGCTAAATCACACACTGCTGGTAACGTTGTATTTAGGTCCGATGTGTACACTACTAAGTGATCTTCATACTGACCTACTTTCTTCACCCACTCCCAAAACCTAAACGGTCAGATACCTTTGTGAGCTCTTATCTTTTCGGCCAGCGGCTCAATATACAAGTTAAAAAGCAGAAGGGATAAAGGACATCTCTGCCTAGTCCCCCTATGATTTTTTAAAATACTAGAGATATTTCCATTCACTACCATTCTGGCCGTAGGATTCTTATAAATAATCATTATTGCCCTGCAATAATTATTCCCTAAATTAGAGAGTTGTAAGATTTCCTGCACAAAAGACCAGTTCACTCCGTCAAATGCTTTTGTTGCATCCACAGTGATTGCTGCTGAAGGCAATCTAAAGGTGGTTGCTATGTCCACTGCACCTATTAAGTTGAATGTTAAATCTTTAATTCCCCTAGCATGCATAAAACCCTTCTGATCCTCGTTTAGTAACACGTCCAGTACTTCATTCAGCCTGTCTGCTAAGACTTTCGAAAAGATTTTATAGTCTGAATTCAGTAATGAGATGGGTCTAAAAGAGTTACGAAGCGATACAAAAGGGGATGATGGACGGAGCGCCTGAGCAAATCAAACACTCACCCCCAGTCAACTGATCTGGGTTTAATCCACCACCATTCTTTAGCCCACTCAGCCACCCCATTTCAGACATGGCTATATGCAAATCAGTCTGACCCTGTGCCTCATGGGAACAGTACAGCCCGAACTGCCAAGCCATGTCTTCCATGGACCGGAAACAAGCATCCTGGGACTGGTTTCGGAATCATAATCCTCATCATTCTGCACGCCACCCAGTCGGGTTTCCGCCCTAACCTTAGCACGGAGATTGCGCTCCTCGAGGTCTCCGAAACAATCAAGGGGATTTTGGATTCAGGGGGCAAAGCCATGCTGGTGATGTTGGATTTGTCGGCGGCTTTTGACACCGTCCCCCATGATGGTCTTCTCACAAGACTCTATGAGATAGGACTTCGGGGGACGGTGTTCAGCTGGTTTTCCTCCTTTCTAGCTGGCCGCCGGCAAACGGTCTGGGCCTCGCCAGACTCCGCCGTGATGCCGCCTTTGGGAGTCGGGGTCCCTCAGGGCTCTATTTTGAGCCCGACCCTCTTTAATATCTTCATGACCCCTTTGGCGGCGCTGGCGGAGTCGTTTGGGGCCCGGATCATATCCTATGCCGACGACACCCAGCTCCTCTTCTCGTGTAAGAGAGGAGGAGATTTTGAGGGGGAGAGTATCCGGGATTGCCTTGGGGCTGTGTTCCAATGGTTCCAACTGCACAGCCTCAAGTGCAATTCCGATAAGTCCGAGGTACTCTTCTTCGGGTGCTACACGGAGCCAGACTGGCAGGCCTGGTGGCCTATCAACATGTTCCCCCCAACGTCTTCATCCCAAATGGCTAAGAACTTGGGTGTTAAGATGGACACGGGGCTGACAATGAAGGCCCAGATCCTGGGGGTGTCGGGCATGTGTTTCGGCCTCCTCAGGATGTTACGGAGGTTTCTTCCCCTATTATCGGAGGAGCACAGGAAGCTGACTGTGCAGGCCCTGATAGGTTCCAGGTTGGATTATTCAAACGTTCTATACCTGGGCCTGCCAGAGTACCTGTTACAGCGGCTCCAAGTTGTGCAGAATGCTGCGGCGAGAGCGATCTATGGACTGAATAGACGCGCCAGTGCTGCGGGCTTGCTCCAGACCTTGCACTGGCTACCAATCCGTAAGCGGATCGTCTTTAAGGCTCTGACCCTGACATACAAGGCCCTCCATGCGACGGGAGCTAAGTATATCCAAAGGAGACTTGCCTTTTACCAACCGGCTCGCTCTCTGAGGTCAGAATCCCTATTTTTGGCGACTGTCCCACGAGTGAAGAGAGCGCGCTTGGGAGGTCGCTCCTTTGGATTGCTGGCGCCCCAATTGTGGAACTCTCTGCCTCTTTCACTTCGGGGAGCCACTTGCCTACTAGCTTTCAGAAAGGACCTTAAAACCTGGTTTGTTCACTCAGTAGGCATCCTTTGTTTGTTGTTTTTCTCCCTGTGATACTTTCCTTTTTAATGTGTTATGTTAGTTTTCTGCAGCCTTCTTCAATTAAAAGCGCCGGGACACTCTTTTTGAGTAGCCGTGCGCTCTACAAAAACCATTTTAACATAACATAACATAACATAACATCAGCCTGGCTATCTTGAATCCAGTGGCCAAGTGAGCAAGGGACTCACGTCTGAGCATACCCTGCCACACTTAGGGCGAACTAAGCGATACAAAAGGGGATGATGGACGGAGCGCCTGAGCAAATCAAACACTCACCCCCAGTCAACTGATCTGGGTTTAATCCACCACCATTCTTTAGCCCACTCAGCCACCCCATTTCAGACATAGCTATATGCAAATCAGTCTGGCCCTGTGCCTCATGGGAACAGTACAGCCCGAACTGCCAAGCCATGTCTTCCATGGACCGGAAACAAGCATCCTGGGACCGGTTTCGGATTCATAATCCTCATCAGCCAGGCTATCTTGAATCCAGTGGCCAAGTGAGCAAGGGACTCACGTCTGAGCATACCCTGCCACACTTAGGGCGAACAAAGCGATACAAAAGGGGATGATGGACGGAGCGCCTGAGCAAATCAAACACTCACCCCCAGTCAACTGATCTGGGTTTAATCCACCACCATTCTTTAGCCCACTCACCCACCCCATTTCAGACATGACTATATGCAAATCAGTCTGACCCTGGGCCTCATGGGAACAGTACAGCCCAAACTGCCAAGCCATGTCTTCCATGGACCGGAAACAAGCATCCTGGGACCGGTTTCGGATTCATAATCCTCATCAGCCAGGCTATCTTGAATCCAGTGGCCAAGTGAGCAAGGGACTCACGTCTGAGCATACCCTGCCACACGTAGGGCGAACAAAGCGATACAAAAGGGCATGATGGACGGAGCGCCTGAGCAAATCAAACACTCACCCCCAGTCAACTGATCTGGGTTTAATCCACCACCATTCTTTAGCCCACTCAGCCACCCCATTTCAGACATGGTTATATGCAAATCAGTCTGACCCTGTGCCTCATGGGAACAGTACAGCCCGAACTGCCAAGCCATGTCTTCCGTGGACCGGAAACAAGCATCCTGGGACTGGTTTCGGATTCATAATCCTCATCAGCCAGGCTATCTTGAATCCAGTGGCCAAGTGAGCAAGGGACTCACGTCTGAGCATACCCTGCCACACTTAGGGCGAACAAAGCGATACAAAAGGGGATGATGGACTGAGCGCCTGAGCAAATCAAACACTCACCCCCAGTCAACTGATCTGGGTTTAATCCACCACCATTCTTTAGCCCACTCAGCCACCCCATTTCAGACATGGCTATATGCAAATCAGTCTGACCCTGTGCCTCATGGGAACAGTACAGCCCGAACTGCCAAGCCATGTCTTCCATGGACCGGAAACAAGCATCATGGGACCGGTTTCGGATTCATAATCCTCATCAGCCAGGCTATCTTAAATCCAGTGGCCAAGTGAGAAAGGGACTCACGTCTGAGCATACCCTGCCACACTTAGGGCGAACAAAGCGATACAAAAGGGGATGATGGACGGAGCGCCTGAGCAAATCAAACACTCACCCCCAGTCAACTGATCTGGGTTTAATCCACCACTATTCTTTAGCCCACTCAGCCACCCCATTTCAGACATGGCTATATGCAAATCCGTCTGACCCTGTGCCTCATGGGAACAGTACAGCCTAAACTGCCAAGCCATGTCTTCCATGGACCGGAAACAAGCATCCTGGGACCGGTTTCGGATTCATAATCCTCATCAGCCAGGCTATCTTGAATCCAGTGGCCAAGTGAGCAAGGGACTCACGTCTGAGCATACCCTGCCACACTTAGGGCGAACAAGATAAGAGTTACAGGAATTAGCTGGTTTGTCTGGCTTGAGGATCAGGGTGATGATGGCGTCATTCCAAGATTTTGGGATCTCCTTACCATCCTCAAAGATCTCTTTAAACAATCTACTCATTACCAGGAGTAGACAACACTCTAACTTTTTGTATATCTCAGCAGGAATACCGTCTGGCCCTGCCGGCTTTATTTATTTTCCCTGCTTTAATGGCCTTCCTTATTTCAGAATCTAAAATTGGACTATTTAGATCTTCCCTTTGTAGCTCAGAGAGCCTGCGAGGAACGTCTTTACCTAACCACTCTTTCACTTTCTCTCCCTTTGTAACTAGGTTTTCAGAGTACACTGTCTCAAAATAACTAACTAAAGTTTCTTTGATCCCCTTCCTTGATCTAACTAAAGGTTCTGGCCCATTCGATTTTAACTCTTTTATAAAGTTCCTTGCCTGGTCATTTTTTTATCTTCCAGGCAAGTAGCTTACCGCAGCCTTCTCCGTAATTAAAATGTGCCAGTCTACTTGCTTTCCATCTCCCCTGTACTCTTCCTTCCAAGATACTCTTTAACCCCACTTTCAAGGCTTCGATAACATCCTCCTAATCTTCCTCAATCCGTTCTTGAGTCTGTATTTGCTGTTCTAGTATTTTGATCTATTACCCACCTGCCTAGTTGATCAATTCTGCTGTCCTCAATGATTATTTGGGGATTAGTTTTAAAAAGAACTGCCACACCTCTTATGGTTAATTGGTGGTCTGTACATACTACTTTCTGGATCCATCTTCTGGGTTTAAAAATCTCCATGGTTTCCTTATTTGTTAAATGTGTCTCTTGCAAGATTATAATCAGAGCAGAGGCATCCTTTATATACTGTAAAATGTTTCCCTTCTCTGCCTCACTCTAAGGCCATTAACATTCCAAGACAGTACCTCTATTTGAACCTCTCTAGTGGTACTCATTATCTAATCCTCACTCCAATCAGTCTCCTATGGTCAGCGTTGCAGGGCATTCAAAGAGGACAAATATATTTTTTTATTTTTTACATTTGCTCCCCCACCCTTAACTGTGTCCCCCTCTTTCCCTCCCTTGGAATACCCTCCTCTTCTTTTTTCTTCATGGCCTAAGCCTGAGGAGACTTCCCGGGGTTTGAGATCTATCAAACGAATATTACTCAGTGCATACAAAAAAATAAATAACTTGACTTAGAATAAATAACACCACTTGTGGCCACAAATAAGATGAGAAGTGATTTCGGCGGGGCTAAATACCATATATCCATAAAAAGCTATTGATATATCGACAAAGGGGTTAGAGACTATATTATGCCAGAGGTAAACTATTCTCTACATTCTCTACTTTTTATTTTGCATTAGAGTCTGATATTCATTCCAGAAATGCTTCAGCTTCCTCTACATTTCGAAAGTTCTGCATTTTATTATTGTGCATAACCCTCAAACTAGCAGGGAATGTTAATTGTGCCATGGCACCACACTTCCTAAAAGGCTCAATCAATTTCCCAAATTCCTATTGTTTGCTAGCTGTTATCTGGTAAACATCTGATCTAATATCAAAAACCATCCCATCTACCAATAGGCTTTTCTGCTTTAAAACTTTTGAAAGTATTTCTTCCTTAATTTTGTAGGTAAGAAAGTTAACTAGAATTCTCCTAGGTTTGGATTTCTTTGCATTAGGCCTGAAGGGGTCTCTATGGACTCTCTATATATCTTTAATCAGCTCTTCTTCTGGGAATTCTATGTGTACACCTTATTTAATCAGTCGTGCCACGAAAGTCTTTATATCTTCTCCTTCAGATCCTTCCGGGACTTTTAGAACACGACGATTGTTTCTTCTCTGGTTATTTTCCATTGATTCTAACTTTTCTTTTAACATAGCCTCATTCCCCATTAAGGTTGTATTCTGCTTTGACTTTGCCTCAGATTTTTCCTCTAAGTTTCTCACTGCGCATTCCAACTGCGAGGTCCTAGCCGTGATATCATCCAGTTTTTTTTCCAGACTATCGCAGAATGCTCTAATCTCTTTTTGATTTATTTCAGAAGTCTCAAATCTATTCCTTACCTCCATAGTTAATATTTGGATAAGATTTGAAACTGATTGTCATTGTGTCTGCGATTGCGTCTGTTCTTGAGAGTTATGTTTCGATCGAGTACTAGCTATGTCGCCCAAAGGATCCACATTTACACCGGACTGTGCTTCTGATGACATATTACTATTTAGTACCTCTATTTGGGGAGGTTGCATATTCATATTGCCGGGGGGGGGGGAGGCTCCTGCGTCTACCCGTGTCACTATTTGTTTTGCTTGGGGAGCTAGGAGTAGAGGCTCCCCACTTTCCAGAGGCTCACCTAGTACCTGAAATCTCTTAGGGCTCAAGATAGCTACGTCTGCTCCCAGATTTAGCAAGTTTAATGTGGGATTTTTTCAATTCCACTACCTTGGGTGCTATTTTAAAGTATGTCCTTAAAGAGGGTGTAATTTTAATCTTAGATAGCAGGTCTTTCTTTCTCCCTCTTGGTCCCTTTCTTTTCGGTGTCACCCACTTCCTGTCCATATCTCGAGAAGCGGCGGACCTGATTCAATAATTTTCTTGCAGGCTTTGCTTTTAACACTTTGAACCCTTAAAGAAGGATTTATCTTCTTTCTAATCTCTAGTATTCTCACATTATAGCCACAGGGCAGAGCAACTTTCTCTTTTAGCTCTTTAGATTCCCCCTGCTCTCTCACCCTGGAATCGCTAAAATTGGTTAAATAACCTAAGTCTCTTCTCAGATGGCGTAATATTTATACCAGCAAGACTCGCACTTACAGACTTCCTCCCAATTGCAGCATTAGCATTCTTCTCAGTGGGCTTTACCCCCACCACTTGTTGCCCTACCTTAGGCGTCTTGTGGAAGAGAGAGCTCCCAGCCTCTGCCACCATTAGAGCCTTTTGCTCTGACTCTGACGGAGCTCTGCTGGGACTCGTTCTCCCGGTGCTTGTTCTGGCTCTGCCCAAGCCGATCCAGGAACCTCAGCAGGAGCCTCGGCAAGAACGCTGTATAATCACCTTCCTGCCTCTGCAAAGCTTCCGCGCAGTAAGGGACCAGCAGGAGTCCCTGACAGTTAGCTTCGGGAGCTCCACGGTTCTATAGAAACGCTTTTCGCATACAGAGGTCTAACTTAAAACAAGAGCAGTGAGAGGAAATACAGAGACTAGGCAATCAGCAATGGCGGCGGTGGCGGCAGACTCACGGTAAATTCAGCTAACTTTCTATAGCAAAAGCCATTAAAAGCCATTAATAACTGCACACTTTATGTACCTTAGCTGACATATTTTACATCAATTGTGGCCACCCTTCCATATCCATGTAAAAAGAAACACCGAGACCATAACGGGCTTTTTGTTGCCTCTCACCCTCGGGAACCTCCGCGACCGAGTTTCAACCTGCCGCCATGTTTTCCCCGATCCGAACTGCTTTCCCCCTTGGAGATACTTTCTCAAGCAGGATGCACACACAGTTCCTCTCCTTGGCAGAAACAGCCACTGCAGGCCAACCCCCGACAGCACAGAGCAAAGGGGCAGTACTCCTCTTCCAGTTTCTCCAGCTCTGCTCTTTGGCAGAGTTTCCTCTTGAAGTCCAAATGTGATCTAAAGTTCCGGAATCTGGGCCCCAATATTTATACAGCAAAATCCTTTTTTATCTGGTGGCACAGAAGCCATGTGCCCTGTCAAAACCAGTTATGTACTCTCTGGTGCAGCTTCCTGGCAGGAGGTGGGGACATCATTGTGTAAGGCAGACCAGGCACATTCAGGTGAAAGGAAATCTCATCCCCCTACTCTAAATGCAGCCAATGTCTATTCAGCCCAGCCCTCATTCACCCTGGAAAGGCAGGGCACACCTAACCCTCAAAGTGGCTGTCTGCACAGAATTCACCTCCGTAGCCTCAGACAACCCAAACCCAAACAGTCAATCCACATCCTAGCAGAGGCACACTGGATGGCTGAACATGAAAATACCTACTTTCTAAAAGGGGTATTTTGAAACACAGAATGTAAAACTCACCCTCACTAAAAGATACAGCCTAACATTTTGAGTTCAAGCATACTAAACATTATTTTCCTATCTTGTTCCTCTGGGCAGTTGTGCTTATAAGATGTTATATTTGTGTACAGGACAGTGGTCCCTAGACAACCATAATTTATGAATGATAGATATAGACTGAATGAGTACTATATTCCTTGTCCAGCCGGACAGTTTTTATTTGAATAATAAAAGGTTTTAACAAATTACAAAAAATGACAGCAGGACACCAGCCGATGTCCGACTAACACACTAAGAAAAAGACAAACAAGAGTTTCAGGCAATATGAACAGTCTGTGTAGTACAATTCACGATCAGAAAATATTGGTTACACACTATTGTTGGCATACAGTAGCACAATTCAAACACATATAGTGTGACACAGTCGACGACGTTTCGAACCTATAGCAACTTAAAGGTTCATCTTCAGGACATCAATTCTATGCCTTGTCTTTTTATGGTATGAGCACTGCAAATCTGGTATACAAGCCGATAGCCAAGTACCAGCAATTGAAACAATTGAACCTCCACTGTAGGGTAGGGCACGGATAGTTATAGCAGACGGTCCAACAATGGGTTCCTCGTCCTCAGAAGGGGAAATCGTCCTGGATTATAAGATGTTATAAGCAAACACTTCATTCTATCCTATGGGGACAGATAGCCTTACAATAGTGAAAATCCTATTGGCAGTATTTCACTATCAAGAAATGTCACACACACCAGGGCATGTCCTACCTTTCGCATACACTGCACCCTGGCCACAGGGGTACCTTGGGCCTACCTTAGGGGTTACTAACATGTTCACATGGCAGTTCGAAACTGCGCACAGATACAGCAGTGGCAGATCTGAGTTATATTTAAAGGCAGCTTATGTGGGTGGCACAAACAGTGCTGCAGGCCCACTAGCATCATTTGATTTACAGGCCCTGGGCACACACAGTGCACTGTACTAGGGACTGACTAGTAAATCAAATATGCCAATCATTGAATCACTAATCCATACAACAATTTACAGGGAGCACTTGCACTTTGGCATTGAATAGCAGTGACCAAGTGCCTAAAGTATCTAGACCAGCAAAAATGAAGTCCAACACACAGCAAAAACACAGAAGGCAAAGGCAAAAAAACAGGGGAACCCCATGCCAATGTTGCTAGGTCTAACAACTTTGTTTCTACTTATTGGAGTTTTATCATTTTGGTCTTGTTTTGTTCATAAAATCAAGCTATATTCCTTTAACCTGGAGAGCAGTATTTTGTGGTGCATTTACTATGTTACTGTTTGAAGTGTTGGACAAACACTTTACAAATTGCCTGTAATATTAAGCCTGCCTTGTCTGTGCCCAGCTGCCAGAAGGTGAGCACAGGTTAATATGGTGTGTGTTTGTGACTTACCGTGACTAGAATTGTGGTTGCTGCTTGACTAAGGTTCACACCGCAGTCAACCAACAGCTCAATTTGTAACACTCATCATTTTCATTAGGCCTACTAAGCCAGCCAAAGAAAGCTGGAGCGATATCCAGCGAGTTATTTGCTCCATAGTATGGGCAATAATGGCCCCATAGTTTTCTCAGGTCACCACCACCTATCTCCTGCGTGTGGGCATTGTGCGTGGAAGTGCTACATTATCTATCTGCACTCTTAGATCTGCAGCTATAACAGCTCAGCTGGCTAATGCACCTGCTGCTGAAATCTGTGTGCTGCACAGCGTCTAACCTCTGCATCAGCTTTTCATCATTCAGTGGTTGATGAAAAGGTGACTTTACGACTTGAAAATGATAACGGTGAATACTACCTTGCTTTGAAGCTACAAACACTAAATACAAAAAATAACCAGTAACCAGTGACCTGACTGTATTCCCTTAGAATATGACTGGGGAAGTCAGACAATTTTTTCTAAACCTAAAACTTTGTCATTTTACTAAACAAGTGCTCTGGTTTTAAATGTCCTACATCATGCTCAAATGCCCATTTATTTGGGAGGGGCTGTCAGCAGAAAGCTTCACAAAAGGGTGCTTTTGATTCAATAAGATGTGTATGTGATATTCTTGACATCACACCATTTTTTCCAGGATAACAGTGACCTACGATAATATTCAGTCGATATGAAGGTCTACCACTACTCAAAATCAGAGCTCTGTCTGGTGTCACTCACTCCTGAGAGCAACAAAACAGATGAGCAACATGAACATTGACATTACTCCAACCAATACAGCGGTTTGACCATGCAAAGCTACGTATACCAATTGCGGCCAGAGAGAAAAGACCATGTGAACAATTTCCACGATTACAGAAATGAAATTTGATTTAAACATTTTACAAAAAGCAAAGTTAGATATTAAGTGTGATTACTTAAACAAGATGGGCGACTTAAGGGAGCTATATGCCACTACATTAAAAAATGTGATTAATAAGTTCGATCCATCAAAAATATCTTCTAAGAATGGAAAATTAAGACTTTCTCAAAAAAGTACATAAGGAGGTCATTTTCAAATTGGACCTAACATGGCATCCACTCAGAACTGGAAGATGCCATGTCCACAAATATCTGATATTCCATACCTCATTTAGGGCCGATTTACAAAGGTAAACTGAGACGAAAGTCTAACTTTACGACTGTCGGCATTCACAACAGGCATTTACAAGTAGTACAGCTGAACTTTTTTGTCATAAGTTTAACTGAGACCAAAACTGAGACAAAAGTCTAATTTTACTACCCATGAATGCCCTTTGTGAATACTGAAAAGTTGTAAAGTTAGACTTTCATTTCAGTTTATCTTTGTGAAACGGGCCCTTAGTATTTGGGGAACAGCCACTCTTTCTATGACTAAGGACCTGATTACGATCTTGGCGGACGGGATACCCTGTCACAAACTTCACTGACATGCTGTCCACTGTATTACAATTACATTATATCCAATGGAACTTGTAATATGGTGGATGTGATATCTGTCACGTTTGTGACAGAGTATCCCATCCGCCATGATTGTAATCAGACCCTAAGTCACCACCAGCACTGCTATTAGAAGAACACATATGACAGATCAGTCACTAGCATCTGGTGTCATGCATGGTGTCAGATACCCCATTGCATTTAAGGAAGGGCTTCCCAAGCCAGAAATGCTGTTTTTTTCATTCCTAGAGACTGCATGCACTGCATTGATAATGATCAATGTCCCCAGGGTACGGGGAGTAGGATTTAGGGCCTCATTTTGAGTTTGAAGGGAAGAGAAAATTATCCAAATTCCGGAAGAAGCTCTAACATGGAATACAATTTGCCAGCTCAATTTTTACTAAAGGGTTGGTATTATAGAACAATCAATAAATCAATCAGAAATCTTATAAAGTGCATCTACTCACCTGTGAGGGCCTCAAGGCACAAAGTGGGCGGGGGGAGGGTTATGCGGTTCAGTCGAAGAGCCAGGTCATTCGTCCTCCCTGAATTACGATGGTGATTGCTTGAGGTGCAGAGGCAGAGAGTTCCAGGTCTATGAAGTGAGGTAGGAGAAGGATCTTCCTCCAGCTGTGTTCTTGCGGATCTGTGGGATGGTGGTCAGGGCCATTTGGGCGGAGCAGAGATGTCTGGTGGGAGTGTAGAAGGAGAGGCCGTGGTTGAGGTATGCAGGTCCACTTTTGTGGAGGGCTTTGTTGTCATGCATGAGAAGCTTGAAGGTGATTAATTTGTTGACCGTTGGCCAGTGAAGGTCTCTCAGGTGGCCAGTGATGTGGTTGCAGAGTGAGATGTTCAGAATGAGACTGACAGAGGCGTCCTGGACTGTATGCAGTTTGTTTGGGAGTTTCTGGGTGGTGATGGCATAGAGTGCATTGCCGTAGTTGAGTCTGCTGCTGAGGAGCGCATGGGTGACCATTTTCCTGGGACTCAGTGGGGATCCACTTAAAGATCTTATGAAGGAAGCAGAGCTCGTGGAAGGAGGAGGATAAAACGGCATTGATTTGGCCGTTCATTGGGAGCGAGGAGTCCAGGATGATGCTGAGGTTTCATGCATGGTCCCTGGGTGTGGAGGTAATCTGAGCGCTGTGGGCCACCAAGAGTTGTCCCAGGCAGAGGGGGAGAAGCCTAGGATGAGGACTTTGGTCTTGTCTAAGTTAAGCTTGAGGCAGCTGTCCGTCATCCAGGTGGCGACTGCCTTCACCCCATTGTGTAAGTTGCTGTTGGCAGCTGTGCGTTTGTCTATGTGGGAGAGATTCAGCTGGGTGTTGTCTACGTAGGAGATGATGTTGAGCCCGTGGCCTCTGATGATGGCTGCAAGCGGGCCATGGAGATTTTCAAGCAGGTGGGGCTGAGGGAGGATCCCTGAGAAACTTCGCAGCTGATCTCTGTGGGTTCTGAGTTGAACGGTGGAAGTCTGACTCTCTGCGTTCGACCAGTGAGGAAGGAGTGGATCAAATCTAGGGCTTTGTCACCGATGCTGGCGTTATGGAGTCTTGCGCAGAGGGTGTTTTGGGAGATGGTGTCGAAGGTGGCTGAGAGGTCCAGGAGGATGAGGGAAGAAGTCTTGCCTTCGGTCGAAGAGGCTGTGGATGCCGTCTGTAGCATGACGGAGAGTGATTTTGGTGCTGTGGTTGCTTCTGAAGCACGATTGGGAGAGGTCCAGGATGTTGTTCGCTTTGATGCACTACCTATAGAAAGTATTCTTGTAGTGCATTCTATATGGTATTTAGGATTTCCTACAGAAATTGGAGGATTTGCAGATGTCTCCAAACTCTAATTAAGACCCCTAGTAAATCAACTCTTCCAACCATTCGGTAGTATGTAAGAATGCTAGTAAAATTGAGCTGTACCTGGAGAAAAAGTAGTAGGAAACAGCTGAGATTCCATACTACTGAACACAGGTTAGAATATTTTTTATCTCAATTCCATAGGCTCTATAGTTTTTGTGTTCATGGTATTTACCAACCTCCAGATACAACTTAATAGTTAAATGTATATTTTTCTGGATGAGACATGAGTTTTGCAGTACAGGAATCAACATTCAGTGCATTCTCTGAAATAATAGGCGAGTGTTTTAAAACTGTGATGTTGATTTTCCTTCTTTACATTTTCCATAAATTATGCCTGGGCAAAATGACAGGCAATACTATATTACATAGAAAGGGTTATTTTCTAATTACTTTGACAGTTTCCAATGCCACATTATTTGCTTGGCATGGACTACTGTGAAATGGTATGCTCTAACTGCACAGTGCATGTCATTTTACCACCACACGTAGGACTGTGGTATGGTTTGCAGTTCTCAGTCCATGAAAGATGTCACAATTCCAGAGTTTGAAATAAAACAAAATGGCGACATACGCAAATTCAACTGGATTGCTCCCCTTCCAAGTGCAGGCAAGACTACTTGCCTATTAATGATACCTTTTCTTACTGCAGCTGTTACATCTAAATTCTCCTTCCGTTTGTATAGAAACGTAACCATCAGCAGGAATGTGTGTGTATTGTATGGTTTTGTGCGTTACTTTACCTGGGTGCCTATGTCTGATCACTGATCTCATCCGCCAGATGTTATTTTGCGCCTATATTGAATACTAAGTCATATGCAAACGTTCAGGGTGGGGATCTCTTTGGAAAATAATTTTAACATGTTTAACACTTCGCATACATTTGCATATATCAATGCAAAATTTAATTAATGGTTGACAAAAAAAGAGAAGGCCCAGAATAACTTATGTTGCAAGTTAATGTCAAAAAGCCTTGAGTACCTTATACATTTTATAAGATAGGTTTCTTGCCCATTCCATGTAATCAAAGCATCCTAGGGAAAATACAGAACAGAACATAGCATTGAAGCTAGAGAGTAACATCCATAAAGCACTTCTTGAGGTGGGTGAACAAAACATTATCATTAGTAAGATGGCATGTGGTGTTTACCTTAGACAAGCCTTCCAAATACACAATAACACATGTAGATATTTTTTAAGTGTTGATTTCATTAACATCTAATTGACGTTTCGTTTATTCCAGCTTCTGTTCGAGATACACCAGACCGGTTAGATATCTATTTTTGTCTGTGTAATATAAAAGAAAAACAGAATCGCAGAACACAGTAGGAAAATGACTTTTTCCCCAAAAATATTAATTTCTACTCCCTTGAAGACATTAACTACGGGTTTAATTGAGTACATATTGGATTTTGAAAATGGTTTAGTCGCTCGTAACAAACCTGCCATTTCAGCAAGTAAAAAGTTGTTTGTTTGGGGCCTCACAAGCATTTTGTAGCTTGGCTGCCAAACTGTCACTGTACTTCGCCACACCCGCTGCAGCCGTGCAGTCAGATTGGAAGCTGAGTGCTGTTGATGCGAGCATTTTCCTCACTGCCTCAAAATAGCTGCGTCTGCTCGACTGGAGCCGCTTTGTGAGGGGGAAAAAAAACTATAACAGCAGGCCGTCTATCCTGCGATGGCAGGTGCAACTGTGTTCACACATGCATAGCTTAGAGTCAACCACCAAAGTGGGGGTCCATTTCCAGGGAAATGTTTCCCCACTCAATCTGGGTGTCTCACAATAAGTGATCGGCATTTAAAAAACACTTATGTGGCATTTCAGTGCTTTCAACCGTGGTTCTAGGCAGAAAGTACACTGGTGGAAATGGCACCGGATGAACAGCCCAAGTTTCCTGCCGATAAAAGCGGCGATAATATAACGCCCTTACTTGATAATATGCCCCAATGTTCCATCTAATGCTTTTGCCATTAGTAGTAGGAAAATTAAATATATGTTCACAATAGCAGGTTTTACGATGACTCCATGATCAGAAACAACCTGGGTCCAGAAAATAGGGTGGGCACCAAAATAAAGTGGCCCCAATAGTGAATCAAACAGCTAAAAAGGTGGCCTAGATTTGCAAATCGGGGTAATTTTGAAGTTGTACAGGGACACTTCATAGGTGACTCCCATTCAGGATTCTGTGCCAACCGCAGCACGGAGAGATTGCTGATCGCCACCTCAGACAGCAGAAGTCTCCACGACCGTGCACGGACTGTAGCCTTGGTCCTTATCACCCCCTCTGCTGCGTTTGACACTGTTTCCCACCTCACCCTCATCAATAGACTACACAACATCGGCATACAACAAAACAACCTCAAGTGGATCGCCTCCTTCCTCACAGTATGCATTCAGAGCATCCGTATGTGTCAATTCACCTCCAAACCAAGCACATCATTTGTGCCGTACCTCAAGGATCATCCCTCAGCCCCACCTTGTTCAACACCTACATTACCCACCTCGCCGACATCATCAGATTGAGGAGCCTAAACATAATTTTGCACGCAGTTGACACTGAACTAATCCTTTCGCTCACCAAAGACCTCTCACCACCAGAAATGTCTTCTGCTACTCATGATCAACTAGGCTAACTGGATGAGAGACAAATGCTTTAAACCCAACTCCAACAAGACAGAAGTACTCAATTTCAGTACGACCACTTCCGCATAGGAAAATAGCTGATGGCCAGCAGTAATCAGACCAACACCCACGCCCACAGACTATGCATGAAACCTAGGCATCATCCTTGATAGCGCCCTGACCATGAAATGACAAGTCAGCGCAGTTACTTCCTCGTGCTTCCATATCCTGCCCACACTCCATAACATCTCCAGGTGGATCCCAGTCAACACTAGGAAATCTGTCACGCAGGCCCTCGTCACCAGCCGCCTTGACTACAGTAACACCCTCTATGCCTGCATCTCCTCCCAGTTCCTCTGAAGACTCCAGAACATACAGACTGCTGCAGCCTTATAATCAGGTATTAATGACTGATAACATCAAGATGTTGAGATTATCGCTGTAAAAAAAGTGTAGTAATGTGTGAGATTAGTACTATTAGGATCATGACAGAGTTAAAGAGTTATAAAAAGCATAACTCTTGCCAACCTATTTTTAAATAATAATTTATCATTCTCAGTTGCACTTTGCATCTATCACTGCTGTAAAGTGTGACATCATCCAACGTACACAGGATGTGGGAACTTAAGGTTAAAAGAGTCCCTACATTGCCCAAGATGATGAAATGGCAGTTGGATAATGTCTAGGCATAGTATTGTGCAATGGAAGGGAAACCCTTCCAGTACAAAATCTACTTATGCAAGACTCTTGCACTACAGCACAAAAGTATGTGTGAGGCGCACAACAGCAAAATTCTATGCCAGCGCTAGGGAGAGGGGAGGAGAGAGCCATATATTAGTAGATATGGCACTCTCCTGCTTCATCCTTGTCATGCAAAACACAGTGTAACCTTTTTGACTGCGTGCTGTGTGGGGTGACACTTTATTAAATCTGCCCCTTAGTATTTCTGGTAGCCTTCTCTGACGGATATATGTGCCTGACACCCAACTGCATGAAGTTTACATGCATTTTCTTTTAATCTTTGTCATACAAGGACTTCTTTCCATCCAGGTTTTTTGCGGCATCCACCTCTTCAGTTTCTCCAATGTGAGTGAGCACAGTGCGGATACATTCTCTTAGGGTGGACACTCATGTTTCGCACGTTCTCCTGCGTGGCTGAACTTCTAATAATGTGTTTTGACCCTCTGATTCTATGTTGAACGATTTAAGGTGTTTGACTTTTTCATCATTTATTAAATATTTGGTCCTGATGAAAGTGGCATGCATATTCGGGAATGGTCCACCAAAACGTGCATCATCATTTTCAATTGTCTTCTGAGGAATGGATGATTTTCTGGATTTTCTACTTGTTCCCAGGATTAGTAGTTGACAACAGAGACATAGGGCACATTACAAGGGCATCGCGCCACAGGACCGTCACTATTACCGACGATCCTTTGGAGCAATGCCCTGCTCTATATTTAACTTTGTAAATATGGTACCCTTTCACACTGTTCTCTGAGGAGTGCAACGGGTGTTGGTGTTCCACAGCAACACCCACTGCTTTTTGACACTGTCCTAAATTTACTAGGATGTGTAAATCTGAGGCAGCGGCAAAAACGAATGCCATACAATAGCCATTGAGGAGAAATACTTTCAATTCTCCTCGTTTTTGCTTTTTATACATGTGCTGCATTCTGCAGCACACATACAAAGAGCAAAATGCCATTAATGATTGTTGATGTGCCTGAAGGGACACCTAGCTGCACATAAACAATCATTCACTGCAACACAGGCACCCTTGCACCAAGGCGCATGAGTGTCTGTGTTGGTGCTAGGGAGCTAATTTTTGCATCCCTGTGTTTTGGAAATGGTGGACCGCGGTGCTGCAAAATTTGAAGCACTCCACCATTTCCTTGTAAATATGCCCTCTTGTTTTTAATTTTGGGAATTAATTGGTTCATGGTCAGCAGCACTCTGATGGGGGTTGCCTAACTAAAGATGGCTAATGAATTCTTTGTGTTTGATTAAATTATTGTTGCAATTGAATGAATTATCTTGATTAAAATACTTTTTGAAATTTTAAACTAGCAGTCTCTGTGGTATTTATCTACATTATTTGTCAATTTGAAGATAAAGGATTTCATATGAAGTTCCTCTTGCTTGATTTAGCCTTTTATAGGCTGTGAAGAGTTTTTGTTATGTTTGATAGTAAAGTGTAACAAATGCATTTCATCAGTGGACACCTCTTGCCTTCTCTAGAAAGAGGGCGCCAATGACAAATTGTATTGCAGCAGAGGCTGAATAAAATATATTATTTGTTGTGCCTCAGAATACACCCCTGTTGAATCTCCAAATGTAAATGTAAAAAAACATGTCCGTTGATGTCCAAATAAGCAGAGCAAATATACTGAATATGGAGGCATTAATAGAGCCTGCCACTTGCAAACCCAGTGAACTGCTTTGGAAACCCGACTGATTTATCCAACTCAACGCCGATACTTTAAAATAGAATTGCCTCTGCCCTTTGCTAGATTTTGCAGATGGTACTTAGGTGTTTGGTCTTGGTATTCTATTTTAGTCAGACACACCTACCGGGGGCTGAGTGACACGCCACCCGCAACGAAGGACTACCGAGGCTCTCAGCACTGCTCTCCCCCACCGCCGCAGCACCCTCCGCGGCCGCAGAGAGGGGAGAGCTCCAACGCCAGCACCACCAGACAGCACTGGGACTGCATTTCCCAGACCGCAGCGCTCAAGGGGGACGCCGGCTGCAGCGTCAGTTCCACGCGACAGGAAGCGCATAAGGTCAAGGCGCACCTCACGCGCCGCGGGACGCGCGCGGGCGACGCCGGGCAGAGGGCGGGCCATCTGCGGCCATCATCGGACGACAGAGGACAGGACAGGCAACCCCCCCGAGTTCCACCACCATGGGTAAGCGTGAACTAACATGTAATGGGAGTCTAAATAGGAAAAAACCTAAGATGCCACGAAAGGCCGAATCTATACTTTCGTACTTGACCTCCGCTGTGGGGGCTATTAACAAAGAAATCGCTAATGCGGAAAAAGAATTGGCCATTTCTAGCACACAATGCATCACATCTGGCCCAGCCTGCCAGGGGGACAAATCTTCGATCAACCCAGCTGACATTGATACCCAGCCTGATACACTTGTGGACTTATGTCCAAACCTAGAACTTGGTGCCCCAATGGGAAAGGACAGGCCATAACTCTATCCCTAGACACGAAACAAGTATCAACAGAGAACCCATGCAAGGGGGGAAGACAATAACCTAAAAAATGCACTAAGAAGACCAAGCACACTGATACATTGAGCGAACTCTGGGAAGATGATTTGATCAATAGACTCAGCAACAAAATTGAAGTGCTTGTAAATTTACATCTAGAGCCCATTCTAACTGGCATAGCAAAGGACATAATCGATGTTTTGAACACATGTGTGGCAGGTCTGTTAAAAAAATGTAACATGATAGAGACCTTCTTACAAGAACAGCGCGAGCATCTAAAAAGAGATCCCATACAAACAACCCTGCCTGCAGAGGCACACATGGTAGATGGTAAAAGTGGTTCTCTGGCAGACAGCAATATACCTATTGTTACACCAGGGACTAGCAGTTCATTGCCGGAGGGACTTACGAGGCAGCCTCGTGCAGGGAAAAGTGTACTTAACACCAAAAGGAGTTCTGATACCCTAAGCACGATAGACATAGTTAAAGATATAAAGGTATTACCATGTAAATCTAGGCTACATCTTCCCCCACAAGCAGCCCCCCTAGTAGTTGTGCTAACAGGGGTTCCTCCCCTGAAAACTAAAGTATATGAGAGCTCTAAATATTTAATGGAGAAGACCAAAAATTGGTGCCAGGATTATTGTAGCGGCGATATGGATATAGCCACCCACATAAATATGGTGAGAAGGGTGGGCTGGGTAGGCCCTAAAACAAAGACAATTGAAGGGGATTGTGTGGTGATAAACTTCAAAACCCATAAAGTGGCAGAGCGTTTACTCTGGGATGGTTCAAACATAACAAACCTCAGTATTAGACCTCTATCCCTGGGGTATTTTTACCCTCCCCCTCAGGTTAAAGCTGGGTTGCTCCCTGCCCCGACTGACCTGGCTGGGAATAGAGCATCAGTTCCCGTCCAACATGCTCACATGTCTACTCAACATGTAACAGATGGAAGCACCCCACCTTGCATTACAAGCTACAATGCTAGACCAACACCCCCATTTTCCTGTACACTTGCAAATCGTTTCTCTCCACTCTCTAACCTAGGAGAAAATGATTGACTACAAAATAAAGAGGCCTTTGTCAATGTTGCAGGTAAAACAACTCAACTATGCAGAATATTGAGTTGGAACACGGAAGGCGTAAAAGCGAAAATGGTGAATGACATCTGGATTAGCTATCTAAAAACATTTCACATAATAGCTTTACAAGAAACTTGGGACCATCAAAATAGTTTTTCCTTGGACGGGTACCCCCCTTTTTATGTTCCAGCTAGGAAAAATGGGGCGGGAAGAGCCAGAGGGGGATTGATTACTTTGTTCTCCTTAGAATTAAAGGGATCGCTTAGACAGCTAGACATAGGAGGCCAAAATTGTCTGGCTGTAGAACTCTTAGTACCAGACTCAGACAATATATTATTTTTAAATTTCTATAACTCTCAAGACACGGATAAAAACTTTGATATGTTAGAGGAGTCATTATCATTGTATAGCAGTAGGTCAATCTCTTCTGAAGTAATCCTAATGGGGGACCTAAATATTCACCCATGCGATAACAAGTGGAATAAGACGTACGAGGGCCCACAGTTTTCAGCACATTCTCACTTCGAGCACACCAAACAAGGGGAGGATTTGGAAAATTTTCTAGCTAACCGGAACCTCTATCAATCAGGGTGTAGTGAGGTGGAATGTAGGATCCCCACATTTAAAGGGACAGATAGAGACATGGGCACAGTCATTGATTATATTTTTTTTACTTCTTTTATGTTAGGATTAGTCTTCAGGTATTTCACAGAGTTCTCAACCTTTAGCGACCATAATCCCGTGATAATCGAACTATCAGCCGTGGGAGCACTGTCTTTAAGATCTGACCCCCAAAGGAAGGCAAAAGAGGTTATACCAACGGACCAAGGAAGAAAACTAAAATGGGGAAAAGTGGTCCCTGAGATCTTTACATCAGAAATCTTATTGAATTCAGGGGCTGAGATAAATACCTGCCTAGATGAAACGGGACAAGGCCCAAATGTAATAAATGCATTCAACATTATCTGTGCACATATAAATCAAAAGCTGACAGTCAAGGATAAATGCAAACCTAAAATGGAGAATAGATGGTTTGATAAAAAGTGCTCATTTGCTCACGCAGCACTTCTTAAATCTCTAAAGACCATCCCAAGGGACATGGGGTTGATAGCCCAAAACAGAGTGGCCTATAAACAAGCCGAATTCGCTAGAAAAAGGGAATTACGAGATGAGGCATGGACTGACTTGCTATCACCGGAAGTTTTGAAAAACAGCTCTAGATTCTGGAAAATAATAAATCAGCCACTGTTTGCAAACAATGTAAACACTGTGTTAGATTGTAACATCACTGATGAGGCCTGGATCACCCACTTTGAGCAGATATATAGCCTTCCTCAAAGTGAAGATAATATCATGAACCAAGCATTAGATCATGTCGCACATCCTTTAAGGTTTGAGACTACAGAAATTGAAAGGTCAATAGGGGAAATGACTAAAAACAAGGCCCCTGGCCCGGATGGGGTCCCTGCGGACCTGTTCAGAGCCGCACATAAATTGTGGGCAAAAGTCCTAACAAATGTTTTTAACTCAATAGGGCAGGATAGTATCCCCTCTACATGGGTCACATCAATCATCGTGCCAATTTTTAAGAAGGGTTCCAGACAGGACCCCACTTGCCATAGACCCATATCGTTGATCGACTCCTCTGTAAAAATCCTGGGTCGGGTTCTGCTGCACAGACTGAACGATAGCCTAGTGGATAGAGGTGTCCTGTCTAAAGTTCAGTATGGTTTTAAATCAAAACATAGTACCATAGATCAATGTTTGAATCTACACCTTTTAATTAACAAGTACACCGTGGCCAGGGAGGGGTCCATGTACATGGGGTTCATGGACCTCTCCTCGGCATTTGACTTTGTAAATAGATCCAAACTCTAGAACATCCTGCTTGAAATGGGGGTAGACGCACCCTTAGTGCACTTCATAGCAGATCTGCACTCAAACCTTACGGCTAAAATCAGAGTGAACACTGATGGAAGGTGCACTAAGCAGTTTAGGTCAGACAGGGGCATTAGGCAGGGGTGCATTTTGGCACCCTTGCTGTTTACACTTTATATAAATGCCCTAAAACAAACCCTGGGGGAGGTTCCCGCAGATTTTCCGCGTGTGGGGGAAATGGTTATACCAGTTCTCCTATACGCGGACGACGGGGTTCTCTTATCGCAAACCGGGGTAGGCCTACAAAGACAGCTGAATGCTTTTGGTTCCTTCATGCAGAACCTGGATCTGAAAGCAAATGCTAAGGAATCCCAGGTCCTCATCATAAGAAGAAGTAACTCAAAGAACAAAGCAAAAACCTTCTTCTGTAATGGTGAAATGGTTTGTAGGGTCCCCACATTTCCTTATTTGGGGGTGGTCTTCGATCAGAAGGGCACTTGGAGGGCACAAAACCATAGTCGCTCGTTGGCATTCACGAGGACAGTTTCAGGGCTCATGGGGTTTAGTAAAAAACTGGGAGCTAAACCAATTAAGGCAATTTTAAAAGTATATGAATCCAAGTGCTTGTCGGTTGCAACTTACGGGTGTGAAATATGGGGTTACACTAGCCCAGAGAAACTACAGCTAGTAGAGAACAAGTTCCTAAGAAGTGTACTCTCAGTTCCTCAATCAACCCCTACTTTTTCAACTCACACAGAACTGGGACTTGGGTATATATCCGATTGGATTAAAATTGCACCCTTGATCTACTGGTTGAGAATATGGCTGAATGGTGAGATCCCCCTAAACCATTCAATAATTAGGGATTGCCAGAGACTGGACAAAGTACATAAAATTCCTTGGCTGGCGTACTTAAGAGCTGGGTTCCAGAGAATAGGGCGTATTGGTTTATTTACCTCTCCGGAAACAATAACCAATAAAGACATTGTTTTAACAAAAAAAGCCCTCTTGGACCTTTTTTTCCCTAGAGCGGGAGAAAATAGAGATGGGAAAACCCAGGGTAAGGGAAAACTATGCATTGGTCACCTGCATAGGACCGGAACCATACTTGGTCATAGTAAACAATCCCTACCATCGGTTCCTCTTGACCAGATTTCGGTTACATTTAATTCACTTTACTCTGGGTGTTTATCACAAATGGTGCAGCCCAGAACAGGAAGATCTTTGCTCATGTCAATATTTTTGCCACTCAAAACACCCTACATTTTTGATGTTTTGTGATTATTTTAACGAGTGTAGGAGGAAATATTTATTACCAATTCTCAGAGAAGCAGGATTTGTACAAGTCAGGCCGGCACTTGTGTATTTAAAACAACTTAGCACACCTAAAATAATGTTTCATGTTGCTAGCTTCTTAATTGCGGCCAATCGAATTAGAATGTTACATTTCCACCGCTCTCAAATATTTGTGAACAGTAGACCCCATGTTTAGAAAAAATATCATTAAGGGCAGGCTGACACCATGGTACTCATATATAAAAGTGGTTTTTAGGAATAACTTAAAAAAAAAAAAAGTGAAATAAATTTAAAATGCATATCTTTTATACCATATGGAATGAATTTTAAGGAAAATGTTGGTCTTTTTTTTAGAACATTTGTAATCTATTTTACATTTATTGTAATTGATTGTATACTTTTTATGACTGTGTTTTCTTGTCTTTATATGATATTAATTTATCGACAATAAAGGAATTGACTGACTGACTAGTCAGAGATATTTCTGTGTCTTTTAAAAATAAGTGTTGAAAAAAGCATGTGATGGTGGGACATCAGAGTAAAAGGCTTTGTGATGTTGGAGGGATGACAATACATTAATGACAGTGGTGGCCACCACATACACAAGGTGATGGGGTGGGAGAGGGGTAGCGTGTGGGAGGGGGAGCGTGGGGGGAGAATTTAGAAAAAAGAAAAAGCTTGCCTTAAGTTGACTACTTCTTCCCACATCGCGTCAGGTGCTTCCTTTTACGTATCTCAGCAGACACTGGGACTGCATCAGACTCCCTGTCCAATCCCTGAGCTGCCTGAGCGGGCAGAAAAGACGCTCAGCTCAGGTCAAGTAGTCCGTGGGGTTTCTCTAACCCGGCTGCTCAATGCACCAGGGCTGGAGAAACCTAAGGGCGCATGTGTGTTTTGGTGGGCCTGAGACGGACGGCCAAACACATATGCGCACTTAGATAGTGTACATATCACTCCTCCTACCCCCTCCCATGCCCAGGCCTCAGCCCTCCCTACACACGCTGGCTGAGCCAGCTGCTTAAAAATAAAATGATAATCAAATATCGTTTTATTTTTGTGGGGTGAAGCTTGCTTGTGCTTTTCTCCCAATTGGTTTGATATTCTGGGTTTTTACCAGAGGTGCACCATAATGTTTGCTGACGATAAACAGTAGTGCACTACTGGTCAAGGGGTGCACCCAAAGTGCAGTGCCATGACATTTCTGTGTGGAGCACACCCCTCATTCCAGTACCTAGTGAGACCGAGATTTGGTGGCAGCTGATTGTAGTTGAGGGCCCATTCCTTTTTAATCGCATCCATGGAGGGGAACCAGCATATTGGCCTTTATCTAGTAAATCCCCTGAGACCCAGCCCCCCCATAACCCAGATCTTCACTTTATTCCCTGCCAAAAGTACAGTGTCCTGAGTGGGGAAGCTTACACATGCTCTTATTTGAGAGAGAAATTATGTGAAGATTGGATGGTGGCCCATGAACACAGTGATTGGCTGTAAACAATGGTGGCTTCCATTCATCTTGTTTGTGTACTCCCATGTTAGAATGCCAGTTAGGATGCAAGCCTGCGTCCTGTTGTTCTTCTAGTTTTTACTTGAATACACCATATATGTATAATTGACGGGGAAATACGCATCTGCCTGTCAGCCAGCCAAATCATGCTGTCAAATATTATAGCTGAGAATCTTCTTGCTGGAAGCAAGGTTGAAAAGTAAAAGGTTTTGTCAGTTGGCGGTAGGATTACCCTTCAGGTTAGAGATATCACAGGCTCAAAAACCCACTCTGCTAGTCAGGATACAGAAACGTTACACAGTCCAACAACAGATACATCCTTAAGGTTACACTCATTTGGCAGTTTCTGAACTCTAACATCAATGCCAATGATAATGTAGTATACATATAGAAGTTGGAGTGCCTCCACCACATGAATGATGATACAACAGCAATTGAAGCAGGGGCTCTAAGAAAATAGCATCAGCAATATGTGTCCCCAAGCAGGCATGAATAGATTTAGTTTTACATGTTAAGGGTATACAATAATTGTGTCCCCAAGCATCAGCTTCACTTTTCCTGAAAAAAATAACATTTATTCCCAAAAGCAAGCTTTTTATTTAGAATATTTTAAAGATAAAAGGGTGTGTAATTGCATATAATATTAATTTCTCTACACACATGATTTTACTGAAATGGTGGCAGAACATGAGATAGATATTAAACTGGATAAAGAGGGAGACTGTCTGCCTGCTTCACGGAGAGGGATCGTGCTGTTGGTTTGAAGTATACAGATGCAGGTCCTAAATTATGGGATGTATGTCATTACCACGCATGCTTTTACAACGCATGCCTTTACCACGCAACTTTCACAACGCAAGTCGTTACAACGACTTGCGTTGGGGGGTGCTGGATAGTGAATAGTTTAATTTACTATTCCAACTCCAGTACCCGTGGATAGTAGGGAAGGTTTTGGATAGTAAATTAACTATTCCCTATCCTAGAGCGCCCCCCAGCGCAAGTCGTTGTAACGACTTATGTTGTAAAAGTGGCGTGGTAAAGGTACTGCGTTGTAAAAGTTGCGTTGTAAACGCTGTTCCCCAAATTATGTCATGCCTTTATGCGGATGACCGTAAGTAAGTGGTTTATGAAAGGCAATTAAGTAACGACCTTACCAGTACTACTTCACAAACTCGACCATATTTGTCACTTTGCACTTGACACCACAAATGTCATGAAAGTAATTTACCCCATTGGAGGGGATACACGGGACCAAGAGTGCAAACCATTAAATGCATGCAAATAAGCATAACATGCTCTTAAAATGCTGTTACAATACAAACGACGCGGTGCAGTAACACACAGGAAGTACACGTGCCGAGCATGGGGGGGGGGGGTTGTGGCTAAACGGCGAGAGCGGCCGACCTTGAAGCTGGGGAGCTAGGTTGGAGTCTGGCTGGAGGCTCAAAGATTCTGTGATTCTGGGCAAATCACTTAATCTCCATGGGCCATATTATCAAGAAAGGACGATAGATTATCGCCGCTTTTATCGGCAGGAAACTGCCAATAAAGCGGCGATAATGGGCTTGCTAATAGGCCCTTGTGAATTCCCATAGAAGCCCAGGTTAACACCAGAACCTGGGCTTCTATGGGAATTCACAAGGGAATATTATCAAGCCCATTATCGCCGCGGCGATAATATATAACCCTTTCTTGATAATATGGCCCTATGTTCCTAAAAAATAAAAAATAAATGAAGGTGTCCCTCTGTACTGCAGCTTGTGCTCATGTAAAGCACTTTGATACCTTCGGGTCGAGTTCACGATTTACAAAACTGAAAAAAACACATACATGAGCCATATCCTGTCTTTGTTAAAATGTGGTTAAGACATCCATCTAAGCAGAAGACACGCAGTGTACCTAGACAGTATAAACTGTACCAAAGGGGCAGGGCATGCGTGCTATGGGAACAACCGCGTGATGTTTATTGCATGTGTGGCAGTGTAAATACGCAATGTTCTCCTTGAAAACTGCACAATAACCTCTTGAGTGTAGTTTTGCTTGCTTTAAACAAGACAGAAAGACCGTCTTTTCTGAGAAGGTGCTGTGTAGTTCTTATTAGCGTTTTTCTAACACTTACTAATGACATTGCACAAACTGCCAGTCACAATTATTGTAGTGTAGAGAAGCTGCAGGTCATATAAGTATGATCAAGAGCCCTGCAGCCCGGAAATAACTGTCAACACTGTAACATGTCAAGCGCGAGGGCATTCCAGACGACGCAGACAGCCAGAGAAAGGAGAAAATGTTCTCAGGCGAAAAGCTAAATATCCTTAGAAGGGAATGTGTTTCGAGCATAGAAAAGACTTTGATAACGCCTCTTTGCACGCCCCAGAATACAACGGGGTGCAAACATAGAAGAGTGACATCCCCACGTGAATGTATTGGGAAGCACATACCCCACAACGGATATCATCAAGAAATGCTAGTACCATCAAAGGTACTGTAGGAAGTAGAGGATGGCAGGGAGTCTGTAGGAGGCAGCTGGGTCATGAGGTAGGTGACAGGAAGCAGAAATATGTGTCTGCCTTAGAGGAGAGGACGGAACAGGGCTCTCTAAACATGTACACCAGCCATACGTCTTTATTCATTGAAAACCCCAAAGGTTAAAGTGAAAATATGATTAATTTTAGTTAAAAAAAATCAATGTAGAAAAAAAAATCACGTAAAAACAGATAAAATGCAGTTATGATTACAAATTAAAACTGAAAACCCACTGAAAAGCACAAGTTATGGTTAAGACTGCAGTCCGTACCTCACACAACAGCCATGAAAACTTTAGCTTTCATCTCAAATACAATACTCATGACGTCACTATTGAGGTGAGAGATGAAATAACAAATGTTGTAGATAATGTTGCAGATAAGATTACATGTCATGTTGTTCTTAACACTATGCAAGAGATAGATGTTTATGAACGTGCAATTATGTATTTGTTTGAGTATGTATTGTTATGTATTTATGTTGTGCTTGTAGGAGTTGTTACTTAATGGCATAAATATTGTGAGGTCTTAAGAATGCCGTTGAGCGTGTGAGTGCAGATATGTCTATCTTTCTAAGTTTAATTGAGTGTTTGGCTTAATATGAGGTCCAGACTTTTGTAATGCTAATTCCTCGAATACCTCTGAACAAATTTACTGAATGGATTTACACAAATCCAATCAAAGGCACTTCATTGAGTAAAGCTGTATTTTCATGCCAATTTTGGTGAAATTCTATTTCGCCATTTTCTCCGTAGCTTAGTTCATGTTTGAAGCTAGAATAGGAAATGTGTTATTTTTTTTAAATCGCCTCTCTTTTCGCTTCCGCTTTATGGATTTATATTAAACGAGCCAAACTGACCCACATCAGATGAACAAAAAATGCCTTTTCAATGTTAAGTCTGACCTAACCATACCTATAGAGCCACGACCAAAGCCTTTGTAATGTTGTATTATGTACTTTGCTCAACAGTTTTGTTCATACATCTCTTCCTTTTATAAAGTTGTGCTCTCTAGCATCATCATAGAGTATTTGACTGACCAGACATGTTCTGTTTTTCATGACAGGAACCCATGTTAGCTTTAAACGTCTGGTAAACAATACCATTAAACATTTCTCATTACTAGAGGACAAGGCAACACTGACAGGCAGATCTCATGGCTGGCCTGTTCTGCGGAGGTATAGTAGTACAGCACCACAGCCCTATCTCTGCACAGAGTTCACTAAAACTGTAAAAGAGAAATATCTGGGTTCTGCTTCTGCATATTGCCATCGCTGTTCCACCCGCCACCCCGAAAGCATAACCCAGCCAAGCTCAATTGTCGCCTGTGCAGGAAGGGGAGAGAAGACGTTCCACACTTGTTGTGCACAGGGGCGGCCGTCACGGCTTGTGGGTGGGGGGCGGTGGGGGCTGCGGGCTATATTAGAAAAAAGAAAACTAAAACTTTCTGTGCTACCGCCGCTGCCGTGTCCTGCGTCTTCTCTCCTGCTCTCCTTTGTCAGACTCCAGATTGGAACAGGAAGCAGGCAGCCAGGCTCCCACCCCTAAGCCAATCACAACGCTCCATTGGAAGATTGTGATTGGTCTGATCACTGTGACACAGTGCTCAGCCAGTGGCTGTAGGGGTGGGCATGTTCTCCACATAAGCGGTAATGTTGCCTGCACGGAGAACAAGGGAGTGCACATGACTGTTTTGGGAGGCCCGAGAGGACCGACCAAACAGTCATTGTGCACAGCACAGCAGTGTTCTACCACTCCTCCCCTGCAGCCCCGCCCCCGCATGCATGCTGCCAAAACAAGAGGAAAAAATGAAATGCTAATCACATTACTTTATTATCTTTTTATTTTTTCCTTTCTTTAGCTGCTCCCTGGCAGTTGGGCACCGCTCCTCCGACATAGTGGTGGAGCCGCCGCTGGTTATGCATATGCAAAGAACTCTTGGACAAGTAAAGAGCTATCTTACGCCCCCTTTTTATCCGGAAAGGGATCCGATCCAACCGGTCATAGCATGCTTTGCCAGGGAAGATTTGTGAGATACTTACAAAAGGTAGAAAGGAAACTGTCGGGGGGCGTGGCTAAGCGCCCAAGACGGATGGACGCCTCGGGGTGAGGCTCCGTTCTCACCGAGGACTATCGGCGGCTCCAGCCTTCCCTCGACGACATGCTGCATCGCAAACGGCAGCGGAACACCTCAGGCACTTAAACAGTCCCTCGCTGCTCTCCGGCTCTTCTTCCCTGCCCGGCAATTTTCATTTTGCTCCGGTCGCGGCTCCACCACCGCCGCGACCGCCATCTTAATGCCTCTGCCGGCGCCTTCCTGAACAGCGCGCTCATCGCGCATTTTGCCTGCAGCAGCGGACATACTTCACCAAAACGCCCCAAAATTGCAGGAAATGACGGCGCTTTACTATTAAAGTGAAAGGTGACTTTATCTTCCCTATGGAATTATTTTTTTTCATTTTTATTCAATTTGCAGCTGTCTCCTCAGCTTTGGCGGCCATTTTGTGCTTACTACTAACTCTAATGATCTACCATCTCTGCTATTCACTTGGTATTGCTCAGTCTGCGCACATTTCTTTATCATTTTTTCTTGGCTTGTCCTGGATTTAACTAAACCTCCTCCTATAACTCACTTTGTTGGTTTTTCCTCACTCCTGTGGTATATATCCGCTCTATTCGCTCCTGGGGTTTCTTCCTCATTGCAGTTTACATGGCGGAGGGTCCTGGCAAAACCCCTAAACGCAACTTTGTCAAAAACTCAAAGCTATTTACTGCGTTGGCTCAATTAGAAGCCTCTGCAGGCTCCTCCAGTTGCGAATCTTCTCTCAGTATGGATGCCCCCCCATTACCAGGAGCGAAAACTACTCCTAAGAGAGTGAAACACAATCCTCCGTCTCCCCCGAAGTCACCATCTGCTGTCTCCATGGAGCTTCTCCTTGAGGAAATTCGGGCACTACGCCCATTTATGGAGGAGACAAATTCAAAGCTTCAAATTCTGACTGACAACTGGTCGTTAATGGACACCAGAGTCACTGCAGTGGAAAAGTCTGTGTCAACTCTCCAGGAAGCCGCTACCAAGTCGGTACATATGGATATGAGACTCACAACCCTCCAGAAGCAAGTGGAGGATCTTGAAAATAGGAATAGACGCAACAATCTCCGTCTTTACGGCCTGAAGGAAGGTTGCGAGGGGAGTGACGCCATTGCCTTCTTCAAGTCCTTTTTGCCCAAGCTCCTGCATCTCCCAGAAGGCACCTCTCTTAACATACAGCGCGCACACAGGCTTGGTAGAGCTCCCTCCAGTATTTCTCCTGAGACAAAACCAAGAGGCGTCATAATGTACTTTCTTGAGTATACAGATCTGCTGAAGGTTCTTTTCGCAGCTAAAGCAATACCTCATTTGAAATGGTCGGATTCCACTTTGTTTATTGCCCAGGATTACGCCAAAGCTACTGCCTCTCGCCGCAAAGCATTCCTTGACATGAGACCGGAACTGCGATCCATTGGAGCCAAATATGGACTTTTTCACCCTTGTTTATTCAAAGTCACTTATAACAACAAGACTATGACTTTTGAAGATCCTCTCCGACTTCGCAGTTTCCTCAATTCCTGCGGTCCGGCTGATATGGAATTCTCTGGCCCTTCTTCTTCATTTCCACCGTGACTTTGTTGCTAGCATAACCTGGTGTTCCTGGAATTTATGATACTCTGTTGCTCTCATAACGTTATGTTCTTTTCTCCACAGGTTCCTCAGTTCTTGTAGGACCTCAATGGTCCCAGTTTATTCTCCTTTTGTTTTATCCTCCAACTGTTCGTTCCTGCATTTTTCCCCGTTATTTAGCCGTTTGTTTGTTCTAATCTCACTGTTTTTCTTCTCCTCACAGATCGTCTCATTGTGTTCCGCCATGGTCCTCCGGTGGAACGTCCCGTGACCCCGTTTGCCTGTCCTCCGTTGGTTGGCCTTTCCTCCCCCATCACGTTTCCGTTACTTCCCTTCTGTTTCCTGTCCGTTGACAACCCACCCCTCATCATTTTTTGTAAGTACTGCCCCATGTTTTATTTCTTCATTGTTCACATGTCCCATTTATTACCGCTAGTTTCTGTCTTCATTGTTTCCTTGTTCTTACAGGTTCTTCTGAGCTCTATTTTCTTTCGACCGCTCATGCTTTGCTTTCCTTTTCTTCTTCTATCCTCTTTTCTCATTTTTTTTCAGACATCATTTTTATTCCTTTTTTGCCCTCTTTTTGGTCATTTCTACATATCATCTTTAACTCCTATTCTGTCAACTCCTCTCCTTACTTTTTTCTCTCTTCAACATTTTCATATTATTTTCCCAATACAATTCATTTTTCTTCCCCTTGAATTTTTCTATCCCACGTTCTCTCCTTTTAGCACTTCTTTGCATGTTTTCTTCCTTACACTTCCCTTCTTCCATTCCTTTTTTCATTTTTTCCCTCTCGAATTCTTTGAAGCTTCCCTTCACTTCTGCTTTGCACTATCCCTTTTCCTATCTTCTTAATGTCAGTTCGTATTGTCTCTTGGAACGTTAAAGGTTTGCATTCACCCATTAAGAGGCAAAAGATTCTCTCTCATTTAGCTAAATTCAATGTTGATATTGCCTTTTTACAGGAAACCCACTTAACTGATAGTGAGGCTGCTAAACTTCGCAGAGGTTGGGTGGGTACGGTTTTTTCCGCCCCTGGTGATGGCAAAAGAAATGGTGTTGTTTTGTTAATCCGTAAATCTTTTACTCATTCAGTATTACATTCTGACTCTGATCCTGAGGGCAGGTGGTTATTTGTCCAACTTTCTTCTAAAGGTGTCCCTTTTTCTTTGCTTAATGTATATGCCCCCACAGGTGGGAATCCTACTTTTTGGAAAGCATTTGCCTCTCGTATCACTGATTGCATAGATGATAATTTCATTTTAGCAGGTGACTGTAACCTACCATTAGATCCCTTTTTGGATAGGCGCTCCAAATCTTCATTTGTCCCTAATAAATCCCATAACCTTTTTACCCACGCCATCTCCCAGCACAAATTAATTGATGCATGGCGACTTTGTCATCCAACCGACGAAGAATTTACGTTCTACTCCCCGGTTCATCATTCCCAATCCCGTATTGATTATATATTCCTTTCCCACCACATCTCCCAATCCCTGACCCAAGCGGAGATTGGTCCCATTGTTTTCTCCGATCACGCCCCTGTCCTGATCAACATTGATTTTTTACCCAAATCCAGTGGTCCTAAACGATGGCGCTTCAACAATACCCTCCTAACTGATCCCAAATTTACCGCCTCCTTTATTGAATTCACTACTGAATTTTTTGTTATTAATGAGACTCCATCCTTGCCTGCTCACACTGTTTGGGACGCTTTCAAAGCAGCTGCCAGAGACTTTATCCTTAGACATGTTGCGGCAAAACGTAAAATTGCTCGTCAACGCACTAATGATCTTCTGTCTCAGATTAAACTCCTAGAGCACTCCTACTACACTTCTCATACTCAGGAGTCTTTGACGGCTCTCATCAATGCAAAAATGAGCTATAATAAACAATCCACTGATGATGCCTCCCTGTATCTCCTGAAATCTAGTTCGAAATTTTATGGTGGGAAAAATAAGGCGGGGAAAATTCTTGCCAATTATTTAAAAGTCAAACAAAACAAGTTGAATATTGAATCTGTTTTTGATGTCCATTCAGTATTGCAACATAAAGATGCTGACATCCTGGAGGTATTTTCTCACTTCTACTCTACACTTTATTCCTCTGACACCCAACCCTCTGATCACTCTATCTCTACTTTCTTATCCAGCATACATCCTCCTCCCACCTTTCCTGTTGATTTGACCTCCCTTGAGACTCCCCTCACCATTCCCGAACTTCGCATTGCACTCCACTCACTTAAAAAGGATAAGGCTCCCGGCCCAGATGGCTTCACCGTCGAATTCTACCAACACTTTGCAAACCTTCTATTGCCCAAATTATTTCACCTTCTTGATTCCTTCAAGGCAAGCGATGCCTCCTCCGGCACTTTTTCGGATGCTTACATCTGCATCATACCGAAAGAGGGCAAGGATCATCAACACTGTAAGAACTACAGACCAATCTCCCTTGTCAACATTGACTATAAAATATATGCTAAATCTTTGGCTATTAGACTCGATCCTTTCCTTCCAGATCTCCTTGGTCCTGAACAATCAGGTTTTGTTAAGGGCCGTTTTATCTCCGACAATACCAGACTCCTTTTTAATGTCTTATCTAAGTCCCCACGATTCAACGGCTCCTTGGCTGCTATTGCCTTAGATGCCGAGAAGGCATTTGATAGGGTAGAATGGTCATTTCTTTTTTCCGTGTTAAAATGGTTTGGATTCGGCCCCAATTTCATTTCCCTTATATCCCTCCTTTATGCAAACCCTAGAGCTGCGGTTTGTGCCAATGGTCTCATTTCTTCATTTTTCCGTCTTGGTAGAGGCGTTCGTCAAGGCTGTCCTCTCTCCCCATTTCTTTTTAATCTCGCCCTGGAACCTTTCTTATCTAGGATACGTCAAAACCCGAACATTCATGGCTTCCCTCTAGCTCAAACGCAAGTTAAATTGGCTGCCTATGCAGATGACATTTTACTTTTCCTTTCAAATCCATCTATCTCCATCCCCGCTTTCCTCGCTGAAGTCCGCACATATTCCCATCTCTCTGGTTATAAGCTCAATAGTGATAAGTGCGAAATCCTTCCTCTCACCAAATTCACCTTTAAACCTGACTTTGCTGCATCCACTTTCACTTGGAGTCCAGCTCATATCAAGTATCTTGGTCTACACATTACTCCTTCCCTCCCAGATACTATCTCGCTATGCCTTACTAAATGCTCTCAAAAATTGTCTGACCTTACCTCTAGATGGCACCCCCTATACCTTTCTTGGTGGGGCCGTCTCGACACTATTAAAATGATGCTATCCCCAATTGTCCTCTACACCATTTCTAATTTGCCGATTTCCATTCCTGCAAAATTTTTCACTAAAATAAATTCCATACTCTCTATATTCTTATGGTCTGGCAAGAAACCACGTATGTCCTTATCGCGTCTCCGTCTCCCCAAATCAGAAGGCGGGGTTAACTTCCCAAATTTTCCTGCCTATCATAAAGCGTTCCTCCTGAAACAAGCAGCCATTTGGCTTACAGATCCCGCTGACCCCCTTCCTCTGTGGGCTAAACTTGAACGTCTTTCTCTTTCTCCTTTTACCTTTGCTGAATACTTATCCTTCTCTCGCAAGCCCCAATTCCTGTCCAGTCCAATTCATAAGTATACCGCGAAACTACTTTTAGCCTTTACTCCGGCTCCTCCCTCTACTATTACAGAACTTCTCGCCACTACGATTTGGTATAATAACAGCATTCTTATCAAATTGAAACCTTTCTACTGGAAAACTTGGCGACAGCGTGGTTTAATCTGGGTCTCCCAACTTTTCACTGGATCTGTCTTCACCCCTTTTCCGATTCTTCGTCAACTTTTCTCTCTCCCTGCCTCCTCTGTTCATAAATACACCCTACTCAAAAATGCAGTTATGTCTGCCTATGACTCTCTCTCTCACTCTAATTCGACTGTGATCCCTGCTACCCCCGTCTCTTCTTTACACACTCAACTACGCTCTAACCCATCAGCGTCCTCCATATACCACTCCTTTTACGATCCTCCATCACCTCGGCCTAAATCCAAAGTTGAGGTGCAATGGGAATCTGATCTCGCTGTCTCGTGGCCCACATCCCTGTGGGACAAAATATGGACTAAAATTCGCAAATCTTCCAGGGCTGCCTCTCTCACGCAAACCCTTTTTTTCATCTACAATCGCCTTCTGTACACGCCATCTCTCCTCCACAAGCGTTTTCCCCTAACCCTAGATCTTTGCTGGTCTTGCTCTCACCCCAATGCCACACTTTTTCATATACTTTTCACATGTCCTCCCACGCATGCCTTCTGGACTAAAGTCTGGAATCAAATCAACTCTATTTTCAATACCTCCATCCCCTTTTCTCTCACTGACATTTTCCTTGGTTCACTTTCCTCTTCTTGGGATGGTGTTGACGCAAATGTTCATATTGTTGACTTATTATTGGCTGTTGCATTTCAGCAAATTACTGTTAACTGGAAAGACTCAGAGGGCATTACTTTTAAAGCTTGGTGGTTCAATGTATGTTACAACCACAGACTAGATACTGCATTTGTTTATCCCACTTCCCTGGCTCCGAAAAGGCTTGCATTGTGGCTCCCCATTACCCTTTATCTAGATGCATGTGCCAAGCGTTCCTTCCAACTCTCCCCAGTTCAACAAGAAGTTTCCAAACCCCCTTGAATAACCTTTTGTTCCTCCTTATTCATTAATGTTTATTTATCTGCATATTTGTGCACTGCCTCTACTATTATATAGCTTCAATGATTGTAATTTTTAAAATTTTAGCCTCATTGTTATCTCCCTCTCCTTTCTCTCTTCCCTACCTTCCCTTCCTTCTTTGTCCCTTCCCCCATTTTCTTTCCTCACACTTTTTATAATGTCCTCAGTTAATATCCATGCTACTCCTGTTGTTTTCTCTTTGTATATTATGCTGCCATTATTTGGTTATCCTAATAAACTTTTCTTTGAACTAAAAAAAAAAGAAAGGAAACTGTCACCTAAAATCTGCCTCAAGCCTAAGCAAGAGGTCTAAGGAGGATCGGGTAACGGGACTGCGGCTTGCTTCTATCTATGCTTCTGCATAACATGCATGAAACACTGGTGCTGATAAGGACCGATGGTTGTTTAAACTTGTCCATGAAAGAGTCAAAGCTCTTTCGCTGTACAAGAACACAGAACTTCATATACAGGGCCATACCATGTCCTGAAGATATGCTGCTCATAGTAACCTTTCCCTCGACAGGTCAAAGAAAGGAGGCTCTACTTTATAACAATTGACATCTTGTACAAAAGATAGAGGCTCATGGGAGGGATCCTACCAGGGCTATATGCGACTATCTTAAGATTCACAGAGTAGTTTTGTAGATTATTATCTGACTAATGGGTCCTATACTGCTCTCTGGAGATGCGAAATGGGTCTGGTGCTTTCTGCCCCCAAAAAGAGAAAAGAAGCCTATAAACAGCACAAAGGAACTCTTTAGGGCTGCCTGAAAAATACAACAGTCTGGGAATGGGTATTTCTTATATATTCTGAAGAGCAGCTTCGCTAAAAGATTTTACCTTTGACGGAGCCTAGGGTCCCGAAGACTTGTTTGATGTATGCACTTTAACTCCTCAAATTTGAAGCTGTTTTTTTATTGATGTTTTTGTACATTGTGACATATTCACTTTTGTGTGTTTGCACACATTGGTTAATAAGCTATCTCAACTTGGTGTTAGGTAAGCACATTGGTGATGTGATATTTTGTTTTAACTTAAACAGTAATAATGTTTGCATTGTTTTAATATGCTTTTTATGGATGTAATTGGTTTTGTTGCACCTATGAACAAAGCACATTAAAATACTTATTTTTCAAATACTTTACTTGTGCATTCAAAATTGTGTATATAAAGGCTTGTGTGGTGCAAACCTACTTAGAACGCATCAAGTGACAGCCTAGCCACAATTCACTTATTTCGAATTAGACAAGTGCAAGTAATTCAACTAAGTAGATGGGTAGCCAATCATGTTGTAAGATACTAACCTCAAAAGCAATCAATGGTTATTGAGCTTTGTAGCGAGGCTGCACTTCTGTATCCCTTAATCTATCCAATTGGCAGAAGGGAGGATCGAATGCCATCTAGATTTATTTATACTTCTACATACACACCCCTCCCAGTGGCTGTTGTGCAATAGAACACATATTGCTATGGTTCTGTGTCATACACTGATAACCCTCAGGCATGCCAAATGCTCTTTCAGGGCCCAGGCCATCAAATTAAAGTGAGACCCTAAATAGTCGAAGAACCTGTTTCAAAGTTTTCAAAAATGTCTTTTAGCAAAAGAGAAGACCCAGCAAATCAAACGTGGAGCCATCTAGTCTAATTAGATGTGTTAGCTCCCTTGTTATTAATGAAGACAAGACAGCCAAGGAATGAAGAGGCAGATACGTTTTTAAAATCTGCATATAAATGTGTTGTACAAGTGTAGGGCCCTCACAAACTCTGGGGTCTGGAGAAGAATGACTCATTTGCCTCTTGTGACATGCACTGTGCCCCTGCATTCATATGTAGGCATCCGAGTCTTTATCTAGAGATGCTAAATGTATTCTCTACCACATAACTTGTTTGTCCAAGTTCTTTAGTATGTACGTTATATTGATGTTTTGTTTTGGGGTAAGTTTCCTATATGATGACATAATCAGTGGTATCTAAATGCTTAGTTTACTTGTTCAGGAATGTGTGTTTACTGTGGAATGTAATAGGAAATAGACTCACCTGATAGCTACGCAATTCCAAGGTTCACTTCATACAAGGAGGGCATTAAGGTATTATAGAAGCACATGTTCATAATCACTTTCAGTATAATGTACCACTAAGTCTAGAATCATGTTTCCTACATTTGAAAGTGCCTGTAGACTTAATGAGTGCAACTCCTTCCTATAGGCACTTTTGAATTTGTTTTCTGCTTTCTGACAGAGCAAAATATGGACTTCCTCTGTACAAACAACGAGATTACGTAAATGTGCAAATGTGCTAAAGATTAACTTGCCCCTTAGCGGGCCCTAACTAGTGCAAAATTCAGGGAACTGTATGTTTCATTTTAGTCTCATGAACAGGAAATTTAGTAAATAATAAAATATTTACATCAATGCACTTTGAAATGCTCCACCTGGCATAGGTACTGTTGATTGGTTGACTCTGGAGGCCAGGAGGTAGAAGGAACAAAAGCTTTGAAGGAGGGGTTAATTACGAATATGGAGCCTGAGAAATGGTTACCTTTTTCCCTCAGCTGACCCTTGTTGACTTTATACTAGCCTTGACCATGTTCAGTGATCCGCTGCCTTTTAGTTAGGTTTGCGCTATAGAAATAGCATATATATTCATACATACACACATAAATGCACTTCCAAGTATGACAGCAGGCATGAAAATTACCCACTGCCAACTGAGGGAGTTAGTGACGAACAATAACAGTGCAGGATACTTTCAAGTCCTTGTAATTCGAAAGAGAACACCTTTCTGATTATGCCGATTACGCTCTAGGGAATTGGGATGTGGCCCCCTCCGAAACAAAATCCCGGGTCTGTCAGGCTGAACACCGTTGGCTGGAGCAAAAGGGCTGTGCCCATCTCTCCGCTTCCACTTTTGAGGCTTGGTCTCCCGCCTACTAATAAATCGTGCCTGTGAAAGTACATGAAGGAGGAAAGATCCCCAAGTTTCTCAAGGCAGACACGCATGGTGGTTGGCTCGTCTTTGTGGATGGAGGTTATGGCAAATGAGGACAAAAAGAAAAAAAAAGAAAAAGAACACCTTAAATTCTTTAATGAGTAGCCATTGGAAGGCAACTCTGGTGACAGCAGCCACAGTAGTTCTAGTTTCAACAGCATATACT
Source organism: Lissotriton helveticus (assembly GCF_964261635.1). Classification (NCBI taxonomy): domain Eukaryota; kingdom Metazoa; phylum Chordata; class Amphibia; order Caudata; family Salamandridae; genus Lissotriton; species Lissotriton helveticus. The sequence continues at coordinate 868,974,259 of NC_136069.1, forward strand.
AAAGTGGACGCTGGTAAAAGCTCATATTTGGATGTTGAGATCAATCTGTCAGAGAGCTCATGTGTGTCCCAGGCCCTGCCACTCATAACCCCCTTGATGCTCTTGACTGAGTGTCCTGGTATTCAAAGTGTTTACTTTGAAAAAGTGAGAGTGTTCAAAGCAGGCTGGTCACCTGAATACTTCAGATAGGGATAATGAAATAGGTCCCTTGTTCTATTTCTTGGTTGGTGTAACTGGGACCATGATTAAGAGGGACTGCTGGGGGCATTCTTGACGCACCACTAGAGCAGAAATTCAAGGCAAACAAAAGCAAAATGTTTTCCAAAGAATGTTTTTTTAATGAAAAACAAATGCTGAAGCTTTGAAGCCAATACAATACTGTCATAGGTCTAACCATAAATGATGCTGAATAATGATCCAGTGGTTTTATTCCCAATTACCCACTGAGCAGCTTCCATGAAACCAGAGTCTGTGGGTTCTAAGGGAAGTATGGTTGCAAAGAAGAAGGTTACAGAAATTGATGTAAGGCCGCCAACAGGATTGGAGCCTGTGACTCAGTTTGATCAAACATGGATAACATTACTCTGCGTGGACACAGAAATGATTAGTAGATTTTATAGCTTTTTCTTGATTCTATGTGTAGAGGTGCATGACTGCTCTTAGTTGGTGGACCAGTTTTTTTGTAAATTCAGATAATGAAAGAGTATTTGGCATGCTAACTTGTTACATGTTCCCCAGCAGTTAGAAATCATTTTCTTAAATGAACAAGTAACATTTGGCCACAGAAGATCAAAAAATAACAGGCCTGTAATTCCCTTAGATATCTGGAGCTGCATGTGTGCTGCATTTGTCTCTGCTGGAGTGAATGTGACAGAGCAGTCCAGGGGTAGATGTGCATGATGCAGACCTGGACTCTGGGTTCTTAGCCTGGGAGAGGCCCCAAATGTGGAAGGAATCGTTCCAGAGACAGAATCTAAGTCATTAACCGCATGCGTGCGGGCGGAATTCCGCTCGCACGCTGAGATTTTTTAAAGCGCATGTTACGTGACGAGCTGGGATCGTCATGAGCGTGCGAGGAGGCTACCTCATGACGAGCCCAGCTCGTCATGAGCGTGGAAGGGGTTAAGCACCCTAAGTCAGGGAGGTGGAGCATGAGCACTTCTGATATCAAGAAAAAGAATGTAAACTATGGTAAGCCTGCAGTAGGAGCTCCAAGACATCTGCTTAAATATATGGGGCCTTGTCCGACACAGCCAGGGCACCAAGCACAAGCTGCTCTGGGACTCCAACTCAAATAAATCAATTGAGAGCTCCATCAGATGTTCCTGTAATAATGCCTGGGGCTTGCCTCGTCACATTCCCTGCCCAGCACAGAAAGCCACCAGACCATGAAGGTCCCTCATGCTTCCTTGATGCATCAAGGTGAGAATAAAATGCAGTGGAAGCTCCATGAAACACTCTGGAACGTGGCCTCACTCTCCTGCCCCCAGCCCCCCGGTTTCTGCTCCAGGCACTGGCACATTCAGGCTGACAACGCCTCCCAGACCAAGGTTCCAAGTACTGGCTTGATCCTTCCTCCCTGATGAACAGTGTAGTCTCACCAAGCATGTGGATTTGCAAAATGTAGAAACATGTGCCTGTTACAGCTTTTCAACTTTGAAATCACATTAAGCCCAAATAATCACAGGTGGTGTTTGCCCCACTTTGCCCTTCATCATCAAAGGCACATTATGCTAATAGCTAATTTGGGGCATGCCAACTCTGAGTTCTGGTGATGAATGATGTGTTCTTTTTGTAAAGAATATGTCAGTAGCCAAGAAGACATAACACCTTTCGTATACCTCTCTTTTTTTTGGGGGGGGGGGGGGACTAAGTTGATTTGAATCCAATTGTTTGTTATACCACAGTATCACATGCATAATGACAGTGCTGATAACATGCTGGGAAACACACACTAGTGAGTTAGGAAAACTAGATCTGTTGCCACTTTAAATGTACTCCTAAGTACAATACCTAAGTCTGATTTAAAGAGCAGGCTATTACCAAATAGTTTACCTGGTGCTTAGATGACTCAATCCAACAAGTATCTGAAAAAGTCGGGCCAGCGAATGTTTATAAAAACATAAGTGTATGCCCTTTAGATACAAGTTTAAGGGGTGGTCATTTCCAGTATTTGGTTACCAAGAATGAAGAAAAAACTGGCCAACAGCCCAGGCTCTAAGGGTTTGAAGAACCAAAAGCAGATGAATGGTAGAAAAAAGGAGACATCTGGATAGATAATACAAATGGACTGTGGACAGAGAAGACCTATGTAATGATAAACCCTGATGTACAAAATAAAGGCTTTTAAAAACAGTCAGGCTTTCAACTGTAAGTCGGAGAAAATTGTGAGGATAAGGAGGAATATGTATAGGCTGTACCAACTGCTACTTTCAAGCAAATAGGCAGGTCCTTTAAGTATAGAAAACTGCTGTAATCCAGGAACCCAAGTATAAAAGCTTGCACCAGTGTTCTAAGAAGGAAGATGGCAGTAATAGGCCGATTTTAGGAAACATTTTCATTAAGAAGCAACAGATATATCTAAATGAGCATAAAGTGTTGGTTCTTAACCTAGCCAGAAAGTCAAATTTCCCCGTTGTCACTGGAGTGGGATATCATCTTAACTTCTTGTGTCACCATTCCAGAGACCAGGGGTAGAATTGCCACAAACAACCAGTAATTCAATGTTGTTGGCATTCAGATCAGGACATTAATCTTCATCAAGTAATCCATGGCTAGAAACATTTTAGAAGGAACATTTGTGTGAACATTAAATTGTTGTCAAGCTAGATAATGGCTTGGGTATCAGTGGTATACTTTTCTAAATGCAAGGCAAAAATACCAAATCAATTGAGCCATTAGGAGTAAAGAGTATGACTCAAAGATGAAGTGTAATGTATCCCTTTCTCCAGTGGTTTAAAATATATCTAAACTGGAGGAAGATACATTGCTTGGGCTTTTGACAAGATGAAGATATTCTGCTTGGGTTATGTCAGCAAACTAGGGGCTTTATTTATGAAAAGTGTTGCATTGCTTGGGTGAAACAGCGACACAACACTTTTCAGTATGCCATCCTTGCAACGCCATGGGTGTGGCATTTTTACTGTACGGCACTCCATGTCACAAGGATTTTGAGATACGTCAGGAATCCTGACATATCTGTTGGCGCAATGGAAACAGATGCAACTTCAACAATGTGTCATTGCACATGGGGCAAGCCCCATGTGAAAAGGCTTGCCTCACCCCTTACACCTGCTTCAAGCAGGCATAAGACCTTGACGCAGTGATGCCGTAGTGAGATAATCTATGAGATTTCACTGCGCCACTTCAACAAGGCTTTTCTGCTTTGGAATGCCCACCCTGCATACAGTATACCTGTTTCATGTATAATGTAGCGCAGGGGTTTACAAAGTGATGCATCTTCCTAGATGCATCACTTTGTAAATATGGCGCAGTATGGCACATTTTTTGCGTGTCCGGATAGTCACAAAATGTGATGCAATGGCGACGTAGGGGCAACATAAATTAGGCCATAGGAGTCAAACCAAATGAAAGCTAGCTCTATGGAGATCAGAACTTACTTGTGCTAGACAGTGGCCTGAAGACAACCTGCATCAGATCAAGGTTACCAGTTTTTGAAGAAATAAAGAGAGTTGTCTGAAAATATATTTTTCTTTTTATCATTTGATGAAAGAATTTCCGTTACCAAATTCAGGCCAGGGAGGAAATTCCATTAATAGCCGCCCTGCCTTGGCATAGCAAGGACACCCTGGGCCCAAATTGAAGCATGGAAATGGCGCCATTCCCTCATTCTGTTGCATAAACAACCTCTAATTTGCAATAAATAGGCCCCCGAGATCAGAGAGCACTGGGGCACTGTACCTGCTGCACTATTTATAGCTTTGCCCCTGTCTCCTTGCCAATGCATGAAAAAACACTTTAAACCTCATTTATGCTGCAGTTATGTCACTTTTTGTGATGCTGTAGCGGCGTAAAAAGTCCGCCATACTGCGCCATATTTACAAAGTGATGCATCTAGGCAGATGCACTACTTTGTAAACCTCTGCACTACATTCTACATGCGACAGGTATGATGTATGCAGGGTGGGCGTTCCAACGCAGAAAAGCCTCATATAAGTGGCGCTATGAAATCTATGAGATTTCACTGCGCCACTTCTACGGCATCACTGCGTCAAGTTCTTAAGCCTGCTTGAAGCAGGTGTAAGCATTGACGCAGGCCTTTTTTCATGGGGCTTGCCCCATGTGCAATGACACATTGCTGGATTTGCGTCAGTTTCCAGACACACTCCAGCAATCTGCCATTTTTGCGCTGACATAAACATCAGGGTTCCTGACGTATCGGCAAATCCTTGTGTCATTGAGCGCCATACTGTAAATATGGCGCATCCATGGTGTCGCAAGGATGGTGCACTGAAAAGTGTTGCATCGCTGTTTCACCCCAGCGATGCAACACTTTTCATAAATAAGGCCCCTTGTTGGAGAAACCTTTGTTGCCTTGGCAGTGAAACCAAAGTTTAATGGAGTATTTTCTGATACCTTGGCAGAAAAGAAAAATTTGCATACAAAATTCTAAACCAATCTCTGAATATATTCTAAGTAAGTTATATTTATGAAAAGTAATATAACAAGACATATGATAATCTGCATGTTCACATAAACCTGATGCTTTAACGGTGGTTTGTAGTTGTACATCTTCAGGAAAAAGCTTATTCTCCTGCCTTGTCTATGACATTACAAGAAGCAGAGATAGCTCATTTTTTACTGTTTTTAAAAGCATGCATGAATCACCCTAATCTGCCTGTCATGCATGAGGGCTAGTGTTTATTACCATCACAGGGAAGTTATTTCTGTTTGTGCTTGCCCCTTATTAAGGTGGAATGAAAAGCAGCTGCCATGTCTCAGGTTTGTTTGATTGAAGATGACATGGTGTATCATTCGTATTTACATATAGATACAGAGAAGCGCGCATATGGCTGAGGCGTGGAGCAGCTCTCCCAGTCCAATCTTTGTTGTTGGTTTCACTTCAAAGTTAGGTGAGTCACGCTGTGGGTATTATTTGAAATGTGTTTTACATATGCAGAGGGCTTTTTTGGCTTCCTGTATTAGTGAGTAATGTGTTGACGACTTGATGAAAACGCAGTAAACAAACAATTCCTACTCCTGGTGTCCAACTTAAACCTAGATTAAACTAATTACCCAGTATATCTACAAATACCTCAGATTTTATAGTCGAAGCAGATATCTCACAGCATATTTTTAATCTCCTAGAAATCAAATTATGGCTAATAGATTGTTGTTGCACATCAAGCTGACATGAAGGGCATATATATATATTTAGGTAACTGCCACTGCCAAAAATGTTATGCAATATTAAAGTGATATCTTGTAGAGTCTGAGACAGATGACTCGCACATATTATCTAATTGCAAGAAAAAAAGCAACGTGACAAGCAAACTGCCTAGTTAGCAAGGAACCTATGCACGCACTGCCAGGAATCACTGACAAAATACTGAAGGTCACAATATCGACCTACAAAAATATCGCTGCAAAAATATTGAAGTCAAGAATATCGACATCCCATCAACATTAAGGTAAGTACAAAAATATCCCCCAAAAATATCGGTCAAAAATATCGTTAAAAATACCGTTATTTAAGTTAAAAAAAGTTGTAAAATAAAGTAAATAATACATATAATTAATATAAATATAGTTAAAAATATTTTAAAATGTTCAAACATTATAAGTAATATATAGAAGTAAAAAATACATTAAACATATACATATACTATATAATATATATATACTTACTCATTAATGTTTTATTATTTATTTTAATAATTTATACATTGTTTACTTTTTTTTAAATTAATTATAAATACATCTATACACATAAAAGAATAATATAAATACAAATTAAATAAATATATGTAACACATTTAAAAAATTAACATTATTTGTAATCTTTTTAAAATTAATTATACACTATGTTACCTAAAAAGGTAAAAAAAACATTAGGTAGCGGAGGAAATAAAATTACTATTCCAACTCCAGTGACTGCAACAGTAGGGAAAGTGTTGGATAGCGTAGGGGTAAAAATTACTAGCCCCACTCCAGTGAGTGCAACAGTAGGGAAAGTGTTGGCTAGCCTAGGGGTAAAAATTACTATTTCCACTCCAGTGAGTGCAACAGTAGTGAAAGTGTTGGATAGCGTATGGTTTAAAACTACTGTTCCCACTCCAGTGAGTGCAACAGTAGGGAAAGTGTTGGATAGCCTAGGTTTAAAATTACTATTCCCACTCCAGTGAGTGCATTAGTAGGGAAAGTGTTGGATAGCGTAGGGGTGAAAATTACAATTCCAACTCCAGTGAGTGCAGCAGTAGGGAAAGTGTTGCATAGCGGAGGGGTAAAAATTACTATTCCCACTCCAGTGAGTACAACAGTAGGGGAAGTGTAGGAAAGCGTAGTAGTTAAATTAACATACTTATCAATTAAATATTTTTTATAAAATAAATAACATATTAGTAATTATTTAACTGAAAAATTATTAATAAATACCTACTAAATTGAAATAATATTTACTTAAATAACATTAAATTACTTCCCACCCTATTCCCCTATTAACACACAACACACTACACTATAAAAAATAACACAATTAATTTAATTATCAATTAATCAATTAATTACAAATTAATTACCAATTAATAATTAACAATAATGTAATTAACAATAACACATAAAAATGTATTGTAAATTAATTATAATTAATATAATTTAAAATAAACTAATTAATAAAAGTAATTATCAATTAATAATTAATTAACAATACACAAAAAGATATATTCATTAATTAATTATATTTAAATTACTTCCCACCCTATTCCCCTATAAACCCACAACCCTTTACACAATAAACATTACATAATTAATTTAATTATCAATCAATACATTGATAAAAAATATTACCAAATATTAAAAATTAATTACCAATTAATACATAATTAACAATAAATTAACAATCAATACCAAGAAATAAAACATATTAATTAATTAATTATCATTAAATTACTTCCCACCCTACTCCTCTATAAACCCACAATCCGCTCTGATACTAACACGCAATTTATTTATTTTTGAAATGACTATTTTCTAAACATTTAACATATATATTTAAAACAACATTAAATGTTAAACGTACATTTAAAACATACTAAAACGCTAAAACAATCAATAATATTTATAACTATATTTTTGCTAACGATATTATTTACTTCGATATTACTTACTTCGTTATCAAATAAATCAATATTATTTACCTTGCAGTCTATATTCTGGTCAACGATATTCTTGACTTCGATATTCTGTCCCTACGATATTAAAAACTCAATATTAGTGTAGGTCGATATTAAAATTTCGATATTTTGACTGCTCACCCACTGCCAGTGAGTTCCCTTATGTGCTTCAGGTTATTGCCCTCCTCTAGGAGTTGGCTGTCAAACAACCCAACATAGGAAAATATATAACAGATAATAGAGGTAACAGTTATAGAAAATCCACTTCCAGAGGATTTTAGTGTAATTTCGAATAGTCAATATATAGCAGTATTCAGCCAATGTCATTTAAATACGTTCTTTATTCGTAATGCCTTCATTAAAAGCAGCCATCATGTTTCGCTCACACCAGAGCTTCCTCAGGGCTTGTAGTACACGTCAATGTTATGATCAAAAAGGCTGTTGTCCATTGTATATATATATTTTTTTTATCAAGACAACTCAGCGTTTCCTCATAACACACTCTCTGCATCGAAATGCTGTGTGCTGTCCATCATAGCTCTTTGGCAGTTCAAAGCTCGGATGGACATACTGTCCATTTAATATACAATGGACAACAGCCTTTTTCATCATGACATGGACATGTGCTATAAGCCCTGAGGAAGCTCCAGTGTGCTGTAGATACAAACATGCTAGGGAGGATGGCAGTGTACACGAATAAAGTGACTAATAGATGCCAAAAAGCTCCTTTGGAAGGCAGTTGTCTAAGCGGATAAAACTTCTGTCGCAAAGGAAATACAGCCCTCACCCACTTGTGCGTTCATGCTTGTATGCTTTGTTGCTGGGCTCACTTGTGCCCAGTGTGGAAGAGCATGAGCGGGCTCACCTCATTGAAGAGGGAGTTCTTTCAATGAGAATTCGGATGTAGACATGTGCCTGTAAACGTCCCTGGATCTGAAAGATCACACTGTCCTAGACAAGGTTACTAAATATGGCAGGGGGATCAAAAAGAGAGAAACAGTGAATTAAACTATAGTATATTTATCCCTGAAATAACTTTATTGAGGGTACCTAAAGGAGATTGAAAAGGAAAGGAAAATTATTTGACCTTTAAATGATGGTTAACAAGTTTCAATAGGGGTCATAAGGATTTCTTCAGGACCTGGATCCCTATCAAACATTTCCTGGTACTAGTGAATCTGTATATCTGTACACAAGAAGTGAATAGTGGTGTGTGTAAAGCATAAAAGTCAGTAGGTAAAACTTTCCACCAGACTGAAACTATTTCCTGTATTTACCCTGTGCTCCATGAAATGAAATGAAAAGGGGTTTATTAAGCGCAGCAGCTGCCCTGAGGCGTCCAGGCGCTAAGAACTAGGTTGGTACTTTCCAGTGTAATCGATCCAGGGGTTAGCCTAGCTTAATTAAAAAGAAAGGTTGTAAGCTGTTTACGAAAGCTCAGCAAATTAGGATTAGATCTTAGATGGAGGGGGAGTGAGTTCCATAGCTTGGGCGCATTGTAGGAGAAAGACCGGCCTCCAGCTCTAGATCTCCGGATCCGGGGGACAGTCACTAAGAAGGCATAGGATGAGCGAAGCTTTTTATTGGGTTGGTGGGGAGTAATCAGAGAATGACTGATTGCTGGGCCAGACTTCCAGTATGCTTGGTGGGTAATGCACATAGATTTGAACTTAATTCTTTCCCTGACAGGGAGCCAGTGTAGAGCTCTCAACCCAGGCTCTATTGGGGTTCTGCGTGGAATTCCAAGCAGTGTGCGTGCTGCACAGTTCTGAATCCGCTGAAGTTTTTGCAGACAATATTCAGGCGCCCCTAAGTACAGGGCGTTACTGAAGTCAAGGCGGGACTGGATTAGGCCCTGCATGACTACCTGTTTGGCCTCAAAAGGGAGAAGCGGAAGGATTTTTTTCATCATCCTGATGAGACCAAAGCAGATCGCTGACAGTTTAGTTGCTTGTGTATTAAAGGTCAAGGAATTGTCCAGCCACACCCAAATACTTTTTATATTGTCTCTGGGTGTGGGGGGTGTGCCCAAGCTAATGGGCCATAACAGCTCCATGGTGGAGGGGGATGAAGGACCAAGAAGCATAAGCTCGGTTTTATCCCCATTGAGCTTCAGGCATGACTTCGTCATCCAGCTCTTGACCTGTTCCAAGCAAGTTGTCAGACTGGTCCGTGGTTGGTGGCAATTTTTTTGCGCAAGAGAGACCACTAGCTGAGTGTCGTCTGCATATGTAATGATCTTAATACCATGCGGACGGACAATCCCAGCCAGCGATCTCATATACGCATTGAATAGCGTGGGGCTCAGGGATGAGCCCTGCGGCACCCCACAGCCCAGAGGCTTGCTTGCGGAGGCATTAACTTTTGACTTTGAGACGGTCTAGTACAATCAGGTGCTCGTGGTAGGCACTTTGCACTTTTTGCTGCAAAAAGAACCTTAAAGTTTGAGAAATCAATACTCCTGCTCCCTACATCCGATTTTAGTTTTTTGGTGTGTATGTACTTATTACAGTTTGCTCTATTTTTATAAATTGGAGCAGGATTTCTATTTTGTTATGCTTTCTACTTTGGAACCATTTTGGTACTGATAAATACTTTACACATTTCTCCTAAGATTAGCCTGTCTGCACTGTGCTACAGCTAGTAAGGAGTGAGATCAAGTTACATTTTGAGGCCTAACTTGACCAAGAAAGGAATAGTGCCATTATTACTTGAAGAGGGCAACCATCTACTTTAACTAATCATCTACTTTCGCACAGTGTTGTAATGATAAAAGTCTTTAACGAACTGTACAGCTGTGTCATTTCCACTATTTCTTTTGTCTCTACCAGTTTAGATTTCTTTTTGGGTTGGCAACAGTTTGGGGGGTTCTTCAAATAGCAAAGTGTTTGTTACTCAGACATGCCCACTGGTGTGCCCTAGGATGAGGGTGGTCCTCCTTAGGTCTTCAAATTCTTTAGTCACGGGGGAAGTCCCCTCGATCTCTTCTGCACAAGGCATGGCTGGTGGCAAAATTTATAGGCTCTTAGGGGACTATAGCTGCACACAGAGGTGATGGATACTGGCATCCATGAAAGCTGGAGTTAGTTTATGAAAGGTGTACAACTTTTATTAAGCTGACATTTAACGGAAGATTTGTACACTTCTAAGCATTGTTTTTGCAAGATTGAGATTGGCTATTGCACATAGAGAACAATACTTATTATTTGTTTCTAGTCTTTGTATTACGGAATACACCAAAGAGAGGTTCTGCCATCTTAGGAGTAGGCAGAATAGTGTACTCTGGGATAGCTAGATGACACACTTTGCAGAAAGTAATCGGCAGGCAGGAAGGTTCCTAGTAGCACATTGGTTAGTGATTGCAACATCCGCCAAGGGCATTTACTGGGCATAAATATGGCACCCCTGTCACCTAGACATGAGATTACATCTGGACTGGAGAGAGGACTGAAGAAGGACTGCCCTGCAGTGCCTAGACCAGGCAAGAGAGACTGCACCGACAGCTGTACTGCAGCTTCCGGTCCTTGGGCTAATATAGAGAGGACTGTGTCTGAGGGTTCTGACTAGTGGAGAAGCTGCTCAGAGCCCCAGCCAGAGAAGGTGAACTCCAAGAGTTAGTTGGCTGACTTCCTGTTAAAGTACCAGGGCCACCAGGACCATAAAAGTTGAAGAATCCTGTTCTGGCCAGTCAGTAGCAAAATTCACTTGACAGCCGCTGACTGCCAACATGTAGCCCAGATGACAAAGCTCTGATGCTCAAAAGTTTTATCCAAAGCTTCTAAGCCCGGGAGAGATATGGAAGAGCAGTTTGGTCACTCAAGACATACACTAGCCTTCACCAAAAGGAACAGCTGGTTTTGCTGTGAGCGGAGACCATTAGTCCAGCAGCAACTGGACTTTTGCTGAACCAAAGAGGCCTTTGAGGGACATTGACCCCTGTGGCCAAAATCATTGCACCTGGAGTGGGCCAAAGAGTAGCTCCAGAATGCCCTTTGTCAACCACAAAGCATCATCAGCATTTTACAACATCTTCAGCATCCTGTATCCCTTGCATCAGGACCACTCCATTGAAATCTATGATGGTTCACCCATAGTCCCTAGAACTGAACTTGTGACTGCTTTGGTACCAAGGTAAGGGTTCTACTACTCCTTTTGGCTGCTCTGACATTCCCCTTTCCTGATTTGGTTGCCTCACGTGGGCTGGGGTAGCCAAATACAACTTTTCAAAATGTTGACAAAGTTTCCAAGCTTTGTGATTACCAATGCTTGTTTGCCATTTTGAATAAAAAGCTGAGATTCATGTTTTGCTTAGAAATCTATATCTTTGTAACCCTCTGGTAGATTTTTTTTATTTTGGCATCTACAACTTCGTAAAAAATAATCTATTTCTATAAATTGATGTTGGATTTCTTTTGTGTTGAGTGACTTTCTTATTATGCTGTTTAGGTACTGCTAAATGCTCTATACATGTTCCTTTGTTTAAGACTGCCTGCTCGAAGCCACAGATACCCAGGGTTTCAGGGTTGAGCTAAGGTGAGGTTGCACAACCACACCATATAATTGACCACAATTCTTCACAAAAATATAAAAGCAAAGTAAGTGATACTGAACCAGAAATTATCCATAAAGGAAATGCCACTAAGGGCTGCATTTAGAGAACAGCAGCATCTTTTTTTCCTAGATAACTTAATTACAGTACATGTTTATAGTTAACAGACAATATCATAACACAATACTGAACATTCTGCCAAAATATTGTATCCAGAATATGGACTGCTAAAATACTTTGAAGGCAAGTATGTAAAAGTTCCATTAAAGTCTAACGATGCAGAGGCAGAGTTGGATTGGCAAGACTGGATATTGATCATTACATCATTGGCCAATGACTAAAACTAGCTATGGGCGGTTTTTGTTTTTCTTCTTTGTGTGGTGGTGTGTGCTTCTCTCACAAGATCCCAGACGCTCACTAAGAAGAAAGCTTGTCTTTTGTCTACAGCTTGGTTCCTTTCATCCAAGCCTCTCAGGATATGCGAAGCTTTGTGGGAGGCAGACTTTTTTTCAGTGAAGCACAGTTAGGCTTTGGCAAGGGGTTATCAGGTGGGCCACAGATGAGCTAAAGGTAATTTTGGATGGAACTGTACTGTTTACCTCTGAGTCCTACCCAGCCTTCCAATCTTATGTCAAGAACGGGTATATGGACTTGCAGTGTCTCTGTTGAGTATGTAAGGTTTATACCAACCTGGGAGTACTCAAGTGTATTGATTTGGGTGGTAGACTGCCAAAAATTATAGCAGTCTACAGCCTACCAAATAGCTACTGATTTCTTCAACTTTTAAAGTCATTTTGCTAATTGTTTGTATTGTCACCAGGTTGTCTGATCTAACTCTAGCTCATTGGTTGACATGCAACAAAGCCTTGAACTAATATCAAAGCGATACAAAAGGGGATGATGGACGGAGCGTTTGAGCAAATCAAACACTCACCCCCAGTCAACTGATCTGGGTTTAATCCATCACCATTCTTTAGCCCACTCAGCCACCCCATTTCAGACATGGCTATATGCAAATCAGTCTGACCCTGTGCCTCATGGGAACAGTCCAGCCCGAACTGCCAAGCCATGTCTTCCATGGACCGGAAACAAGCATCCTGGGACCAGTTTCGGATTCATAATCCTCATCAGCCAGGCTATCTTGAATCCAGTGGCCAAGTGAGCAAGGGACTCATGTCTGAGCATACTCTGCCACACTTAGGGCGAACAAAGCGATACAAAAGGGGATGATGGACGGAGCGTTTGAGCAAATCAAACACTCACCCCCAGTCAACTGATCGGGGTTTAATCCATCACCATTCTTTAGCCCACTCAGCCACCCCATTTCAGACATGGCTATATGCAAATCAGTCTGACCCTGTGCCTCATGGGAACAGTCCAGCCCGAACTGCCAAGCCATGTCTTCCATGGACCGGAAACAAGCATCCTGGGACCGGTTTCGGATTAATAATCCTCATCAGCCAGGCTATCTTGAATCCAGTGGCCAAGTGAGCAAGGGACTCACGTCTGAGCATACCTTGCCACACTTAGGGCGAACAAAGCGATACAAAAGTGGATGATGGACGGAGCGTTTGAGCAAATCAAACACTCATCCCCAGTCAACTGATCTGGGTTTAATCCATCACCATTCTTTAGCCCACTCAGCCACCCCATTTCAGACATGGCTATATGCAAATCAGTCTGACCCTGTGCCTCATGGGAACAGTCCAGCCCGAACTGCCAAGCCATGTCTTCCATGGACCGGAAACAAGCATCCTGGGACCGGTTTCGGATTCATAATCCTCATCAGCCAGGCTTTCTTGAATCCAGTGGCCAAGTGAGCAAGGGACTCACGTCTGAGCATACCCTGCCACACTTAGGGCGAACAAAGCGATACAAAAGGGTATTAGTAGTGCATGGCGGGGCACATGTTATAGGTAGCTCAGTAAACTATAATTGGAGAATGTCAGTGTTATTTTTATTCTAAAATTATTTTTATATTACTCCAGGCATAATATAAGTTCATATTAACCTTTGTTTTTTCCCAGTGAATTTCTAAGGTTTTCAAAAAAATAAAAATGTACATATTATTACTATATCTAGCTATTATTTATATATATGCATTCGCTTCGACAACATCAGGAGACAGAGGCTGTCAGGAAAAGCAGGTACCTGGAAAAAACAAGGACCCCAAATTACAGGCAATGACAGCACCTCTGGAAAAAGCTTGGCAGCAAGTTCTGATGTGGAGACGGGCTCTGAAGATGATGGTGCAGGTACACCACTCAACACTGAAGCGATACTCACCGTAGTTGAGGAGTTTTAGGCATAGACCAGACACAAAACAACAGAAAGAGACCACAACAGCAGAAAGAAAGAAATCAGCAAGAAGTTGTAAAAACAGGAGAGGAGGGAGTGGAGCTCAGGTCTGGAACAATAACCAAGGAAAGATACAATCGCAAATAGAATGTGACCCAGCCACGGTCATCAATCTGACCAATATGATGCTTTCGGAGGAAGAAAACAATATACTAACACTCGGACTGTCATTTTGCAAGAGAAATGTTTTGACTACTGCCAGACACGTATAGACTTTTTTAAATTTGTTAGAAAATGTAAATTGCGAAAATTCTTTCCCCCAAAAAATCAAACTGGAAACATGCCTGAGATAGCAGAAGAAAATTCAAATTTAGAGGTTGGAGATTTACATACACTACAAGAACTTCATGAACTAGAAGTGGAATGTGAAGGCCTACAGCCGAAAGGATTGTTAAGAGACACAGTTGAATTCCCGGGATTAGACATTTACAAAGGTGTAAAAAAGATTTTTAACCCACATCTACATTTATTCCTAACGTGCCAAGGGACTGAAGCGGAAGCTGTGGTCAAAGACTTGAACTTTGGAAGAGAAAAAAAAATTCAGGACAGAAAATACAACACAGTCATGGAAAAATTAAAAAAGAATAAAGACATAGTGGCCACTGACAATGTACAACCAGGAGGCTAAATTACAACGCCGTGACAATAGCTGTTACATAAAGGTCCAGCATAGCAATTTGATGGAAATAAAGAACAAATTGCATAAACAACTGGCATACTGGAGGGGACTAGGTCTGTTATCTCAAAGGGAATACCTATTCCTAAAGGTAGACAATCCTGTAACACCAATTTTCTACTTAATCCCAAAAAGTTCATAAGAGCAAAGAGAAGCCACCGGGTAGACCCATTATTTCCGCCATTGGAAGTTTATTTAAAACAACCTCAACTTATCTAGACCACTTCTTGCAGGGATTTGTTATAAACTCCCAGCTTACATACAAGATACTCAAGATTTTTTAAGTAAAATTGAAACACTAATTTGGAAAGATACCTATTTGTTAATTACGCTTGATGTTACCTCATTGTATACAAGTATTGAACATGAGGTGGGACTACATGCGTTGCAATATTTTTTGGACACACGACACATCTCCTATTGAGATGGGTAAAATGTGCCTAGAAAATAACTGTTATTTATTTGGAAATGAGACGTATAAACAAATTCACGGAACGGTGATGGGCACCTGCTTCACTCCCAGCTATGCTAATTTGCATATGGGCTGGTGGGAGGAGCAGGTGCTCTGAGCTGATCATGCAAAGGAATGGAACGAAAATGTAGTTGTTTGGAGAAGGTTCATAGACAACCTCTTTGTGGTCTGGGAAGGCTCAGTGGAGTCTGCAAAAGATGTTGTTTTGCAACTGAATAACAACACACTCAACTTAAAATTCACAGATACCATAGATAGGACGTCAGTAAAAATTTTAGACCTTGAGATTTATGTAAAAGACACACTACATACACGCATATTCAGAAAAACAACAGCAGGAAACTCTATCCTGCACGCAAACAGCTTTCACCCCACCAAACTAAAAAGGAGCATTCCCTGTGCCCAGCATCTCAGGATGAAAAGAAATTGCAATGTGAGGCAGGCAATAGAGGAAGCTCAGAGTAGCCTAACAAAGAGATTCTGGGAGCTGGGATATAAAGAGCAGGTCCTGAGCCAAGCATTACATAAAGTCAGCAGCATCAAAAGAGAGATGTTGCTAAACCTAAAGAAGGACAAGCGGCAATCAAGAAACAGGATAAGGAGGAAATAAGACTAATCACTAGATTCAGTGCCTACCACTCAAAAGTGAGAGATTGTGTGAGTAGGCATTGGCATCTAATAAGAAGTGATCCAATGCTGGGTGCAGTAGTAAAACGGAGACCCCAGGTAACCTTCAAAAGAGCTAAATCCATGAGGCAAGAGCTGTTGGACAGCAGTCCAGAACTAATTAAATCTGAGAACTGGCTAAAGACAAATCCGGCCTTTTACAAATGCCAAAAGTGCAAAGCCTGCACAATACCAAACATGTAATGTCCCCACTGATGGTGAACCCATGGAAGATGATATGCTTTTTGAATTGCCGAAGTGACCATGTGGTTTACATCTTAAAATGCTCCTGCTCAAAGTTATATGTTGGAAGCTCCAGCCACATGGTCCATGTCTGCATCTTGCAACACATGCGAGCAGTAAAAAACAACAATAAAACTTACCCAGTGGCCCACCATATTAATGAGATCTATAAAGGCAAATTACAAGATCTGACCTATTTTGCAGTAGACCAGGTACCTAAGATGAGAAGGGGTGGAAATAGAGAAAAGAAACTGAGGCAGCTGGAGTCTAAATATATAATGCTTTTCAATGCCAGAATTCCATCTGGTATGAACACAGATGAGGATTTACATGTGCACCTAAGCTACTAGCAGGATCCAAAGGAAATGGCTAATTTTAAACAAGTTCCGAAAATCTATAATCAAATTTTAGATGAATGAATTTGCAGTGTTAAGATCAGGGTAACGAAACAGGATGCTTCCAGCACTTGGAGTTTAGATGTCAATATGCTGTAATATTGGTATAACATAATTCAGTGTTTGGATTGGAAGGTACTAAATCCTGAAATGCACTAGCACTTTCACTAAATGTCAAAGGGTAAGAATAAGCTGGAATTGATGATGATTCATGAGTTAATAACGGTCATAGCACTTGCACTTTAACATACTTTGCACTGCATTGTTATCTATTGTACTGTATTACCTGTATTTGCACATTGCATTTTGCACATTGCCGTAGCATTTTAGAGTTGACCGTCTATTTGAACAGGATTTATTTGCTCGGGTGTTTTTTTACAGGTTTTATTATTCATATGGACTGACCTTTTTTGAATCTAGGAAAAAACAAATTTTAGTTCATGGTTCACTGGCACTTTATCCAAAACTAGCAGCCCGTCCCGACGTTGTCTCTGAAGAAAGGATTATTTCCTGAAACGCGTCAGGCTTTACATGTTCAAAGATTGCTCTGAAAGCTGTCATGGAGCGAGCAGTGAAATGGATGCAAATAAACGTGCTGATCTGAACTTCGTGTGGCTTTGCTTTAACTTGTGGCTTCCTGTTTAGACTTTATGGATATCGGCTGTTCGCCCAGTCGAGAAGCGAGGCCCACCTTACGAAGGGTTCGTGCAGGCTCTGAGAAGGGGCTTGCAAAGACGGAACGAAGACAAGAGCAGCTCCAATGCAGGTGGTGCTGCCTTGAGCACGAATTCACTGCTGCAAAGCGCAATCTGAGGGCTTACAGCGCTTTACTTTAGGATAAATTACAGGTTTTCTTTATTGCATTTTCAGCTGGGTTGAAGGGCAAGACGCATATATATAATGTATTTTTTTTGACAAAACAAAGATTTAATATTACTGTTAGTTGGAAAAACGTAATTTATTATTTCTATGCAAATTCAACTTAAACTACACAAACCTTATAAGTTAGAGTTAGAACATCATAGTTAGAACTTAAAGTTATAAGGTATGCCCCTACCAATAGTTGCTATACCTCATGTACCTCCCTACAGAGTGTTCTCAACTCGCTAGCCAGACTAAACTAACTATAAATCGGTCCGCTATCATGCACTCTTTTCTCATAAATGCTGCAATTTGAGATGTCATGAGTGTTGTTATGAATGCTATTATTTAGCATGCCATAAGTGATTCATATGATAGGGTATTGGCAGTGCATGGGGAAGGCAAGAGTTACAGTTAATGCAGTCTGGTTAGCGAGTTCAGTACACTGTGTATGGGAACAGACAAAAGGGAGCACCTAGTATAAGTCAAAACATTAATCTTTCAGGCTTAGAGTGCCGCATAAATTATGTAAAAAAGAATGCAAGGAACTCTGGGTAGTTTCCAAATTTAGATGAAGACCAACTCCTATATAGAGCAGCCTACAAGACCAGTGACACACTGAGTCTTCTCACCTCAAATGTCTGTTTTTCCAGAAAAGTCTTTATGCGTAGGATTAGTTGGTGTCATCAATCCTGAGCTAAAAATGACAAAAGTATTGTACCACTCCAGGCACAGTATTACAGCTTTGGATTGGTAAACTAACCTCCAAGCCAACATGGAATGAGCAAAAGCAACCCCTGACAAAATATTCCTTCTTGTTATGAGCTCTTCAGAGAGGAATAGAGGTGTCTAGACATAAGGGATCACCTAGTATAAGTCAAAACAAACCCTTTTCAGTCTTCCAGTCTTAGGGTACTGTATACATTTTGCAAAAATAGAGGCAAGGAACTCTGGGTAGTTCTCAATTTTAGGTGGTGAGCAGCTCCCATATACAGCAGCCTACAACACCAGCGACAATCTGAATATGCTCACCTCAAATGTCTGTGTTTCTAGCAATGTTTTTAGAACAGTGCAATCCACTCCAATCTAGAAACTGACAAAGTATTTTGCCATTTTTACAGCAAAGTCTTTAAACATAGGATTAACTGATGGCATCCATGCCGAGGCAAATTTAGGAAGTTCCTGGAATTCCTTGCTTTCATTTTTACATGTTGTACACAGCACTCTAAGCCTGAAAAAAATTAATATGTATAAACCAAAAACACTTGAAATTTACCAGTTATTGTTCAGCGAGCTACCTATAACTTGCTGCTCATCATGCACTTCTTGTGATCTCACATATTACGTCACTCATCTTGAATGACATCATTGATGACATCACTTGTGACATCATCCAATGAATGTGACAGTTTGTTATACGCTTTTCATACTAAAAGTTATTCAGCAATAGCTTTAGCTGGACCCACTTTTCAAATCAATTCTTTAGTGCTTAAAGGGCATGACCTTTGCAAAATGGAGGGCAAAACAGTTGATGAAATCACCCCCATTTAGAAGATATTATTCTCTTTTTTAATGCCATTAGCAGTTTATTAAACCTTTCAATACCGTTCAAAAAGTGTTTGGTCCTTAGGCACCTTAATTAAATATACCTGTTAAATGCCTAACTGATCTGGCTTCTCATCTGTGCATTAGCCACTGATAAGGCATGCACAGCCAGGTCCTATGCACAAACTTCAATAGTTTGTAAAAGTGCCTTAAACATATTCCAGAAATGAGCCGAATGACATACACCACTAGGAAAACTCTTATAATCATACTGCGATTTGTACAGTTTGTAATTGAGTCACCCATACACTATAAATTTTTCAACAATGTTTAATGTCACAGAATTTTCAATGAACTTCTGGAAATAAACACCTCTTCCTTATAAATCTCCAGTTTATATATAAAGTGTTCGTAAAACTCCCCTCATAGGGTATCCAGGCACACTTGCAGGTCTGGGAGGCCTGAATATGCCAAGAAATCCACAGGTGAATAATGATTTCAATTTAGCATAATTTTATCTTACAAATTTCCAGTTTATATAGAAATTGTTGATAACGCTACATGATAAGTCTTTTCAGTCAGAATATGCACAGAAAACCACAGGTGAAAATGAGTGCAATTTAGCATAATTTTATCTTCAATTATTTTACGTGGGCAGCTTGACAACCTGCCATGGATCTAAACCTCCTACTTTGAACAATCTGTGCTAAACGGATACTGTCAACATCTCTGCAGTCTTTCTGCACCTGGAGGTAGACCATTGTCCACCAATAAGAGTCATTAACAGACAACCAGGGGTATGCATTGTGTCTCGGAAGAATGGCAGCCGCCTGACAAACTAGCTCTTTTTTAATTTCAAATCATTTTTATTGAAGGTTTTATAAGAAAGGAAGCACAGACATAGTACAAAGCAGGGAGGAACAATCATATGATGGGGTATGTGGGTTGACGTTGGAACATCATTAAATATTCTGTATTGTTAACATCTTGGCAGGGATGCGGTGTGATATGGCGCAGGGCATTAGTGTCATAGTGAGTATAGTGTCATCTTCGTTCTAAACCACTTTTCTCTCGGGCACCAAATAGAACACTTTTATAAAGTTGCTTTCCTACTAAAGTTATGAAAATCTACTTTCACTAATGAACCAGATTTGTATCAAATAGTTAAAAACTTTTATTAAAAGTAGTATAAGTTTTCGAGGCTCAGATACACAAATGGATTGTATTCAAAGCTGATCCTGTTCATGTTAAATCTAGCGTTACCTGTGCAGTGACAAATAGCTTTTTGTAAATGTTCCCTGTGGAGACATGCTTTTCCTTAATATTTAGCATTCCCTACTTTTATATATCATAATTCCTGACCTGTGGAGCTTACAACGGCAATTTTGGGATGATATCTAATGTGTAAAACAATGGGGCATATTACCAACGTTAAGCGATGTTTATCGCTAACGAAGCTTAGCAACGAATTTTTTAACGCTAAGCATCGGCAGAAATTATCGCAGATAAACCTTGCTATTATCAAGGTTTATCGCAAATGCGCTAAAAAAACGGCCGCAATGCATGAATATCGCTGAAAAGTCAGCGATATTCATGCATTACCGAGCTAATGCTCTTAGCCATGTTATCCACCTCCCATTGGATAACATGGCTAAGAACTGCTAAGGGCAGGTGTTAGTTTTTGGAGATATTCGCGCTTAGCGCGAATATCTCCAAAAGTTGGTAATAGGAGATAGCGATGTTAGCGACTGTTTCCAGTCGCTAACATCTTGGCACGCCCACTTTGCATGTCATTAGTGATAAATATCACTGACATGCAAAGTGGGGCCCAAGATGGTCGCTATCTCCTACTAGCTGTCGCTAACTGGTGTTAGCGACAGCTAGGTAATAGGGAGATAATTTTATCTCCGCTTTCTTGGCTTTTAAAGCCAAAAAAGCGGAGATAAACCCCCTTGATAATATGCCCCAATGTTTTTTTTAATGGCAAGTCCCTTTTCTTGCTCATGTGACACCTCAGTGTTTTAAAACTAGTTTATCTAGAGCACATCTGGAGCCATCTACTTTAGTCATATATGCTGGCGGTGTTCACATGTCCTCCAGCCCCATTGGTATTTTCTGCACCAAATAACATGACCTTACTGCAAAGTTAAACAGGCCAGAGGGACAGAGTGCAGACACTGAGGCATCGTATGGCTGTGTCACAGCGGGAAGAGTCATAGTACCACCAAAAAACAGAGTGAAAAATCAAGAAAGGCAAAGCAGAAAAGAGAGATTCCATATAATCAAATAAAGAAAGTAGGTTTTAAAATATTTGTTATATAGCTTTAAATGTGTGCATGTTAAAAAGTATTACCTGTGAGACTTGCCAATTTTTGCCACATTTTCTTGTATCAGACAATTTGACTCCTCAACGTCTTTTTTACACAATATATCCTGTATGTGTTTCTGAAAGTATATTTGAACATTGAATATGTTTAATATAATTACACCTGATATGCCATTTCGCCTGCGTAACGAGTTTTTTTCTTATTTAGCGAAAGTGCATATATTTGGTTAATTTATCACATAGGAATGCTGCGGTCTCCATGTGAACCCATTCATGCACCTTTTGCATAGATGTGCCAGCTGCAGCAACGTCAAAGGTGGCTGTGGAACCAATCTGACAATCACTGCATGTATGATTCACTCTTAAATTGTAAAAGAATATTTCAGCAATAAACAAACTTGACATAAACATGAACATTCTGAGCTATACTGAAAGACTCTACAGCAATCGTCGGTTCCACCGTTCAACTTTTAAAGCATTTTTTTTAAATAGCTTTGAGAAATCAAGAATTTCCTCACTTTTTGGGGGGAGAGGGTGAGCTGTATTAAACGATTGGACTTTTTCAATTCCTTCCATGGAGTAGTTTCCATGGTTTATGTCATTAACAAATTACGTGAAATTTGGCGCTTATTGATAACGGACAGCACAGATGGAATTTAAAATTGCAATTTTTATACTTAGGCCCGTAAAAAAATGTTTATTATGCAGGCTGCATCTTGCAAAATTCACCCAGAAGGCCTGTTTGCAAAACGTGCAAAACCATTGCCATTTGACATAACACGAAATGTCAGGAAATTTGTTGCCCAAGGTAGACTGGTTTAAAGGGGAAATGTCTTGCTGAGAAATGTTTTCTCCTCAAGCTAAATATTTGCTCCTGGGACCAGTCGCCTGCCAATATCTCAAGTGCGTTTTTATGTGAACTATATATACCCTTGCAGAGAAAAGTTTAGAAAGATACTCGCGAAGTGTTTTTTGCAAATTTTGGATGGTGTTGCAAGAATTGCGCTTATTTCACAAATCAGTTTCTCGCCAATTTTACAGAATACAATATATATGATCTTGTACACCTTCTTAGAAATTAGATGATTCTCATATATTTTTGTGCGTCTAAATCGAGCTTCGGTGCACAAAGACAGCACTGCCTGACTGTAAATTCGAGATGGTAGAAGTTAAGGACAGTGGCGGGTATATAGGTTTTTCAAAGTGGGCATCATGTCATGGTAGGAGAACCCACAAACAGTCTGTGGGCATTTACCTCTAGGAGATTCTACACCTTGAATAAGCATGACATTTTTTTAGGGTGATTAGAAAGTGGGAAGAGGCTGGGAACAGTCCCACATTTAATAGGGCAATGGGAGAACTGCTTTCTCCACTGGCAACACTATATTTCCGATAGAGGAAACATTTTTACATGTGGTAAAGCAAATTTCCATCACATTCACGTGCAACATTTTCAGTCTAGTAGGAAAGCGCACTTCCTTTTAAATTCCAGTGGAGATACAATGGGAATACTGGTGCACTATGGTGTTTTATTATGATTGTAATTGTAAGTCAAAGGTGGCTGTGGAACCAATCTGACAATTACTGCATGAATGATTTACTCTTACATCGTAAAAGAATATTTCAGAAATAAACAAACTTGACATAAACATGAACATGCTGAGCTATACTGAAAAACTTTCCAGCAATTGTCGATTCCACCGTTCAACTTTTAAAGCTTTTTTTTTTTTTAAATAGCTTTGAGAAATCAATAATTTCCTCACTTTTTGGGGGAGAGGTGGAGCTGTTTGAACGTTTGGACTATTTCAATTCCTTCCATGGAATAATTTTCATGTTTTATGTCACTAACAAATAACTTGGAATTTGCTCTTATTGATAACATACAGCGCAGATGGGATTTAAAATTGCAATTGTTATACTTAGGCCCGTGCAAAATGTTTATTATGCAGGTTGCATCTTGCAAAATTCACCCAGAAGGCGTGTTTGCAAAACATGCAAATCCATCGCCATTTGACATAACCTGAAATGTCATGTAATTTGTTGCACAAGGGAGACTGGTTTAAAGGGGAAATGTCTTGCTGAGAAATATTTTCTCCTCAAGAAAAATATTTGCTCCTGTGACCAGTCGCCTGCCAATATCTCAAGTGCGTTTTTATGTGAACTATATATACCCTTGCAGAGAAAAGTTAAGAAAGATACTCGCGAAGTGTTTTTTGAAAATGTTGTATGGTGTTGCAAGAATTACGCTTATTTCACAAAGCAGAGAGAGAGAAGGAGTGTCTTCCAACTTGTAATGTCTCGCTTCAACCTTTGGAGTGGTGGGAGCAGGTTCCGTTCGAATCTGAGTGTCTGGTTCGATCTGATAAAGATGTCCAGGTACGGAAACCCAACTATGGTGATTTGTATGGGTCAATTCTGAGGCGGGCTTGGCCAGGTCCCACTGAGGACATACATCAGAGACTTACTCCAGTTGATGTAATTTCCGGGGAACCTATCGAAGGCTGCAAATATGTCTAGTACACCTCCCAGGGATGCCCTTGGGGAGGCCAAAAACAAGAGGATGTCATCCGCATAAAATGAGATACGGTCTTCCCATGTCGCTGACCATCGCTGTCCCTGTATCACGGGGTCTTTGCGGATCCATGCCGAGAGCAGCCAAGAGGCCGTTTGGGCCTCTGGCCTTACCCGACTGAAGGCTACAGATGGCTTATGCTATTTAGTCGTTTATGAGATCACTTTCTAATAGGCTCAGGTCCTCAGCTGCTAGGGTAGGGAGTGTTGGGAGTCTTCTTTGGTATATGACGTACTTGCGTGATAGATTGTACTATAGTGCTTTGCAAATTGACTGGCTATTGTTTGGGGGTCTGTGACCAGCTGACCGTCATTATCTACCAGCGCTGGCACCAATCTTCTAACCAGTTTTTTTTGTCAAGCCATGCAATTAATTTACCTGCTTTATCTCCGAGGTTGTATATTCTGCCTTCTTTTTCCCTCCCCAGAGTTTTAGCCCTGTCTGTGGCCAATGCTTTATATTCATCCTTTTTAAGTTGTAGGATGTGTAGTTTCTCCTGGGTAACCTCCTCCTCCAGATCTTCCTCCAATCCAAGAACTTCACTTTCAACCTCCACTAATTCTTTTTGTTGTTCCTTTCAAGTACCAGCTATTAGGGAGAGGGCTTGACCTCTTATTACTGCTTTAAAGGCCTCACACAAGGTCTGGGGGGAATCGACTGACCCCTCATTCTCCAGGAAGAAGTGGCCAAAGGCTAGGAGAAGTTCCTTATGAACTATAGGGTTACAGAGGTACCATGGGTACAGGGGTGCTATTCTACCCTCTTTCTCCTGACCTAGAACTATCTGAGCCTACACTGGGGAGTGGTCGGAGATGCCTCGTACTAAGTGTCTGGCCTCCTGTACAATGGCCACTTGGGATGCCGGGACAAGGAGATAATCTTTACGGGATAGGCTGTTGTGTGCTCCTGAATGAAAGGTGTACTGGATACTAGTTGGATGATATGTTCGCCAAACATCCACAAGGCCGAAGGCCTCCAGGAAGTCAGGCAGCCACCTAAGTGAGGTTCCAAGTTCCCTTGGTGGGTACCGGTCCAGTGTAATGGAAACCACTGAGTTAAGGTCACCGCCCACCACCAAGAGACCCTCAGGGAGTGAGAGTATTATAGGGCCTAGGTCTTTGAATGTGAAGCTCTGTAGGCCAGTCGGGACGTATACAGACATAAGTGTTAGTGTGTGCCCTTCCCATTGTCCAGTGGTCCCCATATATCTGCCCTGGTCGTCTGGCTATATGGATTGCATCGAGAAGGGGAAGGAGCTTTTCAGCATTATACCCACACCCCTGAAACCTGTTGTACAGCCAGCGTGGGCCACTAGTTTGTAACCCCATCTATTTAGTGCCTTACAGGAGTTAC
Source organism: Lissotriton helveticus (assembly GCF_964261635.1). NCBI lineage: Eukaryota > Metazoa > Chordata > Amphibia > Caudata > Salamandridae > Lissotriton > Lissotriton helveticus. Next base: position 868,999,627 of record NC_136069.1, read on the forward strand.
CCACCAAGTGCGTTTCTTGGAAGAGAATAACGTAGCGGCCTGCCTTACGGATAAATTGCAGCACTATGCTACGTTTGATCTTATCCCCCAACCCATTAACGTTCCAACTCAGTATTTTAAAGCTTTTGTCCCAATGTGTACTCATCAGAAAATTGTGATAGTCATGAAATCCTATTGACAAATACTGCCATGTCTCAGTGATTCAACAAAAACAAACATGAACTCATAATCCCACTCCCAACCCCCGTTCCCCTGTGCAGTGGTACATTCAGGCTTCTGTACAAAATAGTGTGGTGATTCATTTGTTCCCTCCCAACAACCCCCCACCCTGCTCCCCTGCACTCTGGGCCTTAAACTGCCCATCAATAAACAAACTATGCAGAGTGCCTGTCACCCAAACTGGTAAATAACTGTAGTTTAACTGGTGGGGGGTGACTCTAACCCCCCGAACCCACCTTGGTGCAAAAGCTATCATGAATCCCTGTGTCAGGACCCTAGGCAACCACTTCATAATACGTCATCATTTGCGCTGTCCAGGTGTCCACCCAGGGCTGGACTGGCTACCAGGCATTTTTATGTGCTGCCAAGCTGGAGGCTAATTTCACTGCGGTGAGGGCTGATTTCATTGAAGGGGACCTGCGCAGGTCCTATCAACTAAATCAGCCCCCAGCTCGGCAGCACACCAAATGCCTGGTAGCCAGTCCGGCCTTGTGTCCACCTAACAAGCGGGTTTCACCCGTTTCACCCACGGCCCAATTTCTAAACATGTATATGGCGCTATACTTCGCACAGTTTTGCCCTTTGCATGGGACTGTGACCCGGCAATACCAGTTATTTGTGTGTGGTGTGTCCATCTACCTGTCTCCAGCCCGCCAGCCAATCTGCAGCGTCCTCTGGGCGGTTGAAGAACCAGACCTTGCCATCATCCTCCACTCGGAGCCGGGTGGGAAACAACAGTGCGGCCGTTCACTCCTTTGTCCCGTATGCCCTCTTTATTGCTTGAAAAGATTGTCTCTGCTTTTGTACGGCCAGGGTGAAGTCAGGAAAGAAGGAAATGTCTGAGTTCTAGTAACAAAGAGGTGGGGCCCCCCTGGCGTTCTTGAGGATTACATCTCGGTCACAAAAGTTCAGTAGACGTGCCAGAAACGGTCGGGGTGGCACTCCGGGCTTCGACCTGCCTCCAGGAATTCAGTGAGCTCTTTCAACCACAAAGAATTTGGATAAACCCTTGGGCTGGAGGTGGGTGATTGTGATGTCTTCTACAAATAGGTCTGTGGTACCCCCCTCTGCTTTCTCCAGGACCCCAATAATGCGCACATTATTGCAGCGTGTGTGCCCTTCATAGTCATCGAGTTTTTCTTCCACAAACTTTCAGAAACCTCGAGCTCTCTGTCATCGTTCTGCAGCTGGGATGAGTCGTCCACCAGGCTGGAGGTAGTAAGTTCGATTTGTTTCACCTTCTCCCCTTTTTTAGTTAAGTCCGCTCTAATCAGCGTCACCTCTGTTGTGATCGCATCCATCCTCTGTTCAAGGGATGTTCGAACCCCTGATATTGCGTCTGTGACATCTTGAAGCGTCAATTCAGCTCAACTTGCTTTTGAGTCCGCCTTGGTCCTAAGCACATGTTGGGCCTCTGGGGGATGTGGTTTAGGGCATGTGTATCTTTCCAACTTGTTCTGTTGTGGCGGTTTGTTACCCCTGGTGCCCAACATTTTTGCAGCCTCTCACTAGACCTAACCAGTTCTGAGCCAGGTGTATTCTCTGCCCCATGGCCCTGTACAGCTGCCCCACTGCTATGGTACGAAGACTGTCTGGTGGTAAGGCGGACAGCGGCTATGTCTCAGGCACGGGGCCCTGGTCTTCAGGGATACCTGTGGCACTGCCAAGGCCTATTGCTGGACGATCCTCCAGTGCACTTCCTACTGCATCCCTGTGCGCTCCGTCAGCGTTGCCCTGCCTCCCTGGGTCAATTTGTAGCAAGCCGGCAGCCCTTCGTAACTCCTACGAGGCATAGAAGGCTGTATGGTCTGGTCGATGCCTGTGTGCTGCTTAGTCGCGGTGAACAACTGTTACAACGAAACTTTTACAACGCACTACCATTACAACGCGGTCATTACAACGCAATGTAAAAACCGCGTTGTAAAGGCAGGCATTGTAATAGCCTGCCTTGTAACGTCATACATCCCTTAGTCGCATGGGGGTTTATGACGTCGTTGTGAGCCCTCCTTCCAACACCTCACCTTTCGCAGCTTCTCTTCTCCTGGGGGCAAGACATGTACCTCTGGAGGCCAGGTGAACTCGATTTTCCCTCAGCCGCAGCCAGTAGGCAGATCTACTCTGTGGCCCCTGTGGTGGTGTTCCAAGAGGGCAGATGGGAGCACAGCAGTCTCTCAGGTGATCGAAGTCAGGTCCCACCACGACGCACGGAGGCCCGATGGGGCCCAAAGTTCCAGAGCCCCCAGCGGCACCGCAATCAGGCACCTCAGTTCTCTCTGCTTGTTTTTGTCCCTCCGGGGGCTACGGGCCTCCGTCTGTTGGCCACTACGACGTGTGTCCTGCTGTAGTATGGAGCGCTCCCCTCCTCGCCTATAACGAGGAACTTGGGCCTCAGCCGTGGGCTTGCATTGCAGACGGCCCAGGTCTGTGCGTCGCCCTGCCCCACACGCTCTGGTGCAGCCTCCAGCTCTGGTTTGCAGTTAGGCCGCAACTGCCAACGACTAAAACTCGGCCAATTTTGTTGGTGTGTCGCCAGGGATCAGCTCATTAGTGTCACCAGTCATCCCCCTAGATGTTGGGACACTCGGGTGCCGAATCTGTGTGTCGGATAGACGTGAAGGATTCACGGGCGCCGGAGCTTCTCTAACTAGTTGCCATCTCGCTCCGCGGCTAAGCCATGCCCTCGATCTCCATAGATGTGGAGGGGCCATCCTACGCTGTAAGGCACCTCTGCACCCGGCCGCGGCAGAACTGCCCACAGCAAACTATTGGCCCTGCCTTGAACTCTGTCCCAAACTCACCTTAATTCCAGATGATTGGTCCCTTAAGTCACTGTCGAGAGCCCGAATGCAATACATGTTTATCCTCCAGAGGTTAACATTACCACAAAGTGCTTCAATTTTGATTTAAAGTTTCTAACTCTCCGGACACTGAAAAAACACACCTCCTCTCCCAGATGCTCCAGTGCCTCCTGAGACGACCTGTTGGTGTTGCCAGGGTTCGTGCCCCACGCTCATCCTAAGACCCCAGCAAGGGTCCTGTAAACCATTGTTAAGTGACATCATGTTGCGTATGTTTTCTTCCTAAGTTAGCATTGCCGCAAAGTGGTTCAATGATGATTTAAATTATCAAAAACTTGTTTTTTTCAAACCTGCTATTTAAAAAAATTTTTACTGGATTTTGATGGTCATGGTGCCTAAAGTTATAAAAAGATAAGTGTTATTTTTACACATTGGTATGGATCGCCTTATTGAGTCATGTGTATCATTTATTAGCTGTGTGTGTGCAACGGATGTCTAACTCTTCTCTCAGATAAGCCTCAGGCTGCTCAACCACACTACATCCCAGGAGAGCACCATGGGATTGCTAGAGCAAGCCCCTGTCAACTAATAAGGGAATGTCTGGACTCTTTGCATGGTATACCTCTTTTTAGCATACTGTATGAAGTGCTGGCTTCCTTCATGGAGGCAAACACTTTACAGGATGTCAGTGATGAAGAATGTTTTTTGTAAACATTTACATAAAGACTAGCCACCTCGCATCCAGAAAAACATACATTGAAACATACCTCTGCTGAAAATAGGAATCTGTTAAAACCATGCTTAATTGTAAAATATCACTTTGCAACTGAGAGAAAGATGATTATTAGCTGAGGTGGATGGTAGTCCACCACACGTTATAATAGCTCTATTCTTTTTACATCAGGTAATTTAAACATGAGATGTTATGTTATGTTATGTTAATATGTATTTATAATGTGCATGGATACTCAGGAGTGTCCCGGCACGGAAGCCAGTAGGAAGAAGCTGGTTGTTAGTTAAATATCAAGGTTTTTAACTGCTTTTTAAACAGCCTAGGGTCTTGGGTGTTGCGCAATTCATAGGGAAGGGCATTCCAGGCTTTGGCCGCCCTGAAAGAGAGGGTGTTACCCCCAGTTCTAGCAAGGTGGTAGCATGGAATAACAGCGAGGCATTGACCTGCGGAGCATAGATGTCTATGAGGCACACAGAAATCAAAATGTCTCCTGAGGTAGGGGGGCCCGGATTTTTATGAGGCACCATGGGCAAGAGTGAGCGCCTTGAATAGAACACGCGGTCCCACTGGGAGCCAATGCAGATTCCGGAGATGTTTCTTTGTGCTGGACCTACCTGGAATGCCCTACAGCACTCTTGCTGCTGCATTCTGGATGGTCTGTAGCTTTTTTAGCTGAAAACATAGAAGGGCGATGTATAAGGCATTGGCGTAGTCTATACTCGTCAGGATGAGAGCGAAAGTCACCATTTCTTTTGATGATCTGGGCAGCAATAGCAGGAATTTCCTAAGTAATTTCAGTGTGCCAAAGCAGACCCCAGCCAATTTTTTTTATCTGTGGTGAGAATCGGAGGCCCTCACTAAACCAAACCCCCAGATTCTTCACTGGGCTCCCCATTGACTTAGGCATGGGGTAGCCTGTGGGCCAGAGGTCATCCTTGAAGTGCGGAGTGAAAGACCCATAGAGGAGGAAGTCAGACTTGTCCTCGTTACATTTGAGCTGAACTCCAGCCAGCCATTTAAAAACTGCTGCCAGACAGTTTTGGGCTAAAACAGGGGACATGTCATTTTCCTTCCATGTGAAGAGGATCTGGGTATCATCTGCATTGGCTATGATCTTTGCACCCAGCTCCTCTGTCCGATAGATAAGTGGCGTACCATTTACATTGAAGAGAAAGGGGCTCAAAGTTGAGCCCTGGGGGACTCCTGTGGTCACCTTTCTTGAAAACAGAGGCAGCCATACAATACATGCTGTGTCCTGTTCCGTACGAAGGATTCGATCCAATCCCATACCAAGCCGGAAATTCCAAACTTGGAGAGACAGGCCAAAAGTTGACGATGCAGCACCATTTTGAAGGCGGCAGAGAGGTCCAATAAAATCAGAGCTGCTCTGCCGCTTGAATCTAAGCATTCCCTAATTGCCTCTGACATCTCAACCAGGACGGTCCTGGTACTATACGTGGCCCTAAATCTTTACTGGGCTGTGTGGAGGGCAACCAAAGTCTCAACAAACTTGGAGAGTTGCTTGTGTAATGCCTTCTCACACAGGGTTTAAGGAGGGCTTTTTTAGCAGGGGGAGTAATTTAGCCTCTTTCCACTCAGGTGGAACCATGGCTGTTTGAAGCGATAAATTGATGATATTGTTCACTTCAGAATTAACCACCTCCGCCACTGCTGCTAACTGCCTAGCTAAGCAAGGATCAGCTGGGGAACCTGATTAAAAAGATTTGAGGATGGCCAATGTATCCAACAGAGAAATGGGTGTAAAAGCTGTCAGGGAGGTGTGGGATGGATCTGGGTCCGGGGCTCTCTGTAGGGGGTGATTCACCTGCACTTGGATAATAGGCCTGAAGCTGTCCTGGATCGATTGGATCTTGTCTATGAAGAAGCCGGAGAGCTCCTCGCACCAAGAATTAGAGGCAGGAACGGCAATACTTTCCGCACAACGCTCAGGAAACTCTGGACAATGGCAAAAATTTGTTTTGAGTTGTTTTTTGACTGAGCGATGCGCTCTGCGTAAAAATTGCCTTTAGCCTTCTTAGTGGCAGCATAGTAATCTTTCTGAGATTTCTTTAGTACTGTTTTTGCCAGTGGGCAGTAGGCTTGTCTCCAGCTGCTTTCCAGCTTTTTGCATGATTGCTTAAGCTTTTTGAGCTCATCAGAGAACCATGGTTTGGATGGAGTGTTTCCTATTCTCTTATCAACCCTTGTAGCTATGGCACAGAGCACCCAAGCTTAAACTAACAAACTCTGTAAATCATTTAGAAGTACCAAAAGAGTTAAAAAGGGGAACATACAGCATACAATTATTTGATTTACAAGATGACACCAAAACAATTACAATCCAATATGGAGAACTGGAGATATGAATTTGTAAAGTTATAAATGAAAATAGAGCCAAAAAACATTAAGCGCCAACCAGCTCATATGTATGTGCTAGATCTCTGCTTAGGCGACATTTAAGGCTGACCCTGATAGAGTGATGGTTAGCTCCAGAAATCAGGTTCTTCCTGGTCAGGAGGTTTGCCTTCTGACTTAGTCTGTGAAACAGAAGTAAAAAATCCTCAGTGGAGCAAGGCAGCAGCCTGTGGCCGTGAAAGACTCCACGAGAACTGATAGCTGTTGTATGGGGTCTCGGTGAACCCACTGACGTTTGGGAGGAAAACTCAGAACAGGAGAAGGGCAAACATTTCCCCCAATGAAGATCTTCTGAGGGCTGGATACATTGGGCGCCTTCGCCCAGTAAAGATATCTTAGACCTAGTCACTTTTTTGGAACTCCGTTTCCTACAGTGGGTAAGGCTCTAATTGGTAGCAGAACAGAGTTCCAAGGGGCAGGATACCTTTTCTGCGATGTCCTATTGAAATGGTTTTGGGGCTTTGAAAAAACTCAAATTGTGTGCAACTTGAATCTTTGGTCCAGCAGCAATGCACCTTTGTCAGATTGACACAGCAGGTTTGTTCCAATCCTCAAGAGGGCATTGGAGCCAAAACATTGCTAAGTCTCAGGTTTTTCAGGATGTTAGGAGGAGATCACTTCAGTACAGCCAAGGATCGCAGGACCTTAGGAACAGCACTTGGCTGTCCAGACTCACTCTGGTAAAAGCCACCAGGAGCATCAAGAGCAGCGCCAATTAGAACTGGTCAGCTGGGCCCTTCGGGAAAAGGGCTTTTAGCAGCTTGTTGTTTCCCTGTACTTTATCAGGAGGTCAGTAAACTGACCTGTGGACTCCACTCCTCTGTCCCGGATACAAGGTGGGAAAAGATCCAGCCTTCCTCACAAGTCTCAACAGCAGGTGCAATCATTCTTCTGTCTTCCACAGGTACATTTATGTTATGAAGAGGGTGCCCAGGGTTGGCATATTTTTGCTTGGCACTAGCTTGTAGGTAGTACCCCTCCTTAACCAATAGGTGGAAGAAATTGGGTGATTGGTTGAGGTGGGTAAAAACCCTGCTCAAGCAACAACCACAATAATTGTTAGGTGAACAACAAAAGTACCTACACTTACATAAGCTTAAACTTCTGGTAGCTTGCCACAAAGGCACTCTGGCTTAACTTAGAGACAATGTGTAAAGTAGTTTTGCAGCACTAAATGAATAACAAAGTGAAAACATGGCGCAAGAAAAATTGTATATCAATTTAGAAATATAGAGTAAAATGTAATGAATGAAATGACACCAAAAGAAAAAACATCTAATCAGAACAATGGGACTAATGAAGTTTTTAGTACAAAATAGCGTCCAAAAGATCAAAGCACCAACAGGAAGTGTCTGTTTGCGCAAGACTGGGGCAAAGTAAAAATTTAAGGCCAACCGTGATGGAGGGTGGATTAGACACACAAGATGGATTTGGCCCGGTTTCAGCTTACCTTCAGACCTAGAAGAAATTTTGAAGAAAAGATCCTGAGAAGTTAAAGTTCAGCATGGCAAGTCAGCAGATGGTGTCTGAGGAGGAGTCATCGTCTCTGTTGAGGAGCTGATGGACAGAGTTGCAATGAAGATTTTTACGTTCCAACATTGTCAATTTTTTCAAAGTCAAAAATCTCTAGTGAGACAAAACCAGCAAGGGCTCTATGAGGCTGGATTCCTTCACTATGAGTTCCCGCTGAATAGGATTCACTGCTGCTGCACAGCAAACTCAGGACGACCAGCGATGCACTTTAGGTGGATCGGCTGACAGGTAGGCCCTGCTCTTCTGTCGGTGCTCAGGACACAATTTGGTGAACATTTTACCTTGTCCCAATTTCTAGGGTTAGTCAGGAGAAGCACCTCTCGCAGCTACCTTAACTGACTTAGTGCCAGCATGCTTACTTTGGGTGCAACCACTCATGCTTTTTAAATCGATCTTCAGGACCTGGGTGGCACCACTTAGGGATTAGGACTCCCTCCAGCACAGGCCAAATGCAGAGTTTAAGGTCTCTGGAGCTTGTTATGTTCCTGTAAATCACACAGGAGGCCAGTCAATTAGTCCTTGGAGTCACTTCTGGTGGTCCTGGGTTCAAGTTATCATTCAAGCAGTAAGGCAGCCCACTGGTAGCAGCAGGGACGTTTCCTGGGGGCATTAGGGTAGGCCTAGAGGGAAGGGTGCAGTGTATTGAAAAAGGTTGACATGCACTTTTAAGTTTTACATGTCCCTGTAGTGAAAACCCCTTCCATTCATTATTCACTATTGCAAGGCCTACCTCTCCCTTACTATAACATTTGGTTACCTTATTATTTATTACTTTTAATAAGTGATAACTTTCAATTGGGATCAAGTAGGAATGCAGAGTCTGGTGCCAAAAGAATTGCAATTTAATACCCTCTTTAATGGTAAAGTTGGATTTTAAATCACAGTTCGATTGGTGCCTGCAGCCTATATCCTGGGTTACATGAATAGGTGTAGTGGGAGGTTGGTCTTTGTGTATTGTTCTGAGATAGTGAGACAAAGGGAGAATAGGTGTTCGCAGAATTAGCTATCTCTGACTTAATGAGGGGGAGAAGCTGTCACCTATCAAACTTGTCTTTGCAAACTTAAAAAGGGTTTCACACTAGTCTTTCATTACCCCGGACAAACTGGGGCCAGCCCAGGGAGGAAGGAAATTACGAATATCTCTAGTGGTGGAACCCACTAGAAAATTCTCCTACTGCAAAGCTAGCACAAAGGATAGATAGTGGGCCCTCATACACTATTCTTCGGTACACCTCTGAACTTGTGGAAGACTCACAAGGACTGCTGTGCTGCTCTTCTACAAGAAGGACTGCTATTCTACCGCCCTGCTACTCTGCTGCCTGAGTAAAATGGACTGGACCTACATCTTGAACCCAGGCCCACAAGAGTGACTCCAAGGCCTAATTTGCTTTCCTCCTGATCAGAGCCTCAGGGACATAAAAGGCTTCAACCACCTTGAACCCAGCACCTAAACACTGTCCGCTGTGAGTCATGTCCCTCAAGTGGTGCCACTCTAGTCCTGGACCCTTGGAAGTGTACCTGAAGGTTTTCTGCCAGCCCAGCTATGGTCCAAGCTGAGACAACGCATCACAGCTCCACATCGGAACCGCCACTTCACAATGCCTCCCCAATGCAGGACCCCAAAGCTCTTCGGAAACGCCACTGTTTAACGCCTCCTCAACTTAAGACCTTACATCGCAGCCTTGCAATTCTTCGGAGCTGCCGCTGTTCAAAGCATTCTCAACGCAGGACCTGACATATCAAGCAGTAATCCATCAAAAACGATGCTGAGTGGCACACTCTCCATGTGGGCTCCACAACCTTGATCTAAGATAATTGGTTAAGCACGACTAACTTATAAAAACTTTGCTTCATCGTGGTCAGCCTGTGCAACCAGATAACCACAGTTTGTGCTTTATGCTTCTAGACACTATTTTTACCAAATCTTTAAAATTGCATATAGCTGGTTGTCAAAAAGGAAAGGACAAGACAATGGAATTAGATTGTTAGCACATACAAAATTATTCAGGAAGAATTCATAATGTACAATTGTTGGTTAGGCGTGCTCAATGGAATGGGGAACACAATGTCAAGAAAATAGTGTCACATGTATGAACCAATCACACAAAAAAGTCTGCACAGAGTTTGTCCAGAGCACCACCACTATACATCAATTACAAGGTCCAATTCTTCATGGTTCCTTTATCAGTTGTGTCCAGCAGTATACGTCAATAAGTTTACAGAGAAAGACAATTTCCAAATTCTTTAATTGAGTACAGTTTAGCTTGGCTCTGTTCTGAAAGCTTTCTGAATCGTTCGGAAAGACACGCTCGAATCGGATTTGGCAGACCCGAATCCGATTCGGAGCCATTCTGACCGACATCATAATCAATCCCTAAATCAGTAAACAACAGAATGCTGCTGGTGGTGAAAGGAAGTTCCTTTCCTTGTTAGTGTAAATTCGTTCTGCAGTTTTTTTTTTTTAAATATCTTTTTATTAAAGCAAGATAACAAAAAACAAGAAAAAGAGAAAGCAAAAAACAAAATACAAGGCAGTACATTACAGTTGTGTCATGACGGCGCTGGGGGGGGATACATGATCAAATCAGATGTCAGAAGTACGTGATAAGATCGGGGGGGGGGAGACCAGGAAGAAGCAAAACATCTAAATGCCCGTGGAGGAAACATCTGGTTGGGAGGGTGACAGGTCAGCATCCAGTTCTGAAGGGGGGGGGAGTACAGATCGTTCTGCAGTTTTTAAAATATTAGCATTAAAACATTCTTTGAAGTAGAGCTGAAAAGAGTTAAAAGGTTAGCGATAGATAGCTGGACCATTAGTCCATGGACAACATTAAACTGGGTTTGCAGAACATTCATAGACTCACATTGAAAACATAAAGAAAAGGGATTTGGTTAGGAAGCTTTATTTCACGGGAAACATCCTTTACAACGCAACTGTTACAACGAAGTACCTCTACGACGCAACCATTACAACACAACTTTTACAACGAATTGCGCTGGGGCGCTCTAGGATAGGGAATTGTTTTAATTTACTATCCAACACCTTCCCTACTAACCACGGGGACTGGAGTTGGGATAGTAAATTAAACTATTCACTATCCAGCGCCCCCCAACGCAAGTCGTTGTAACGACTTGCGTTGTAAAACTTGCGTCGTAAAGGCATGCGTTGTCATAGCATGCGTTGTAAGGTCATACATCCTTATTTCACGTCATCCATTTCTGTCCATGGATCCAAAGCCTCTCATAAACTTGCTGAAACTCAAAAATGTGTTTTGTAGCTGCCATTACAGGGCACGGAGCACAATTATTGAGTCCTGAAAACATAAATCAGCTCCAAGGGGGGAGCTCCTCTTGACTCCTTGGGTCGGCTGAGGGGAGATGCTGAGAGACACCCCTGGTGTCAAAGTAAGAGAAAGAATGAGGATCATGCCACAGGGATCGCAAAGTCCAGGGCAGGGTTCACTGACCCCAGAGAGGCCCTGAGGTTTGCAAACACTGATGAAGTTTCAGCTTACCTTAGACATGGGGTCTTGGACTGTTGTTGGGAACCCGCAGGGTTCAAAGTTTCGGTATTCAGTTCAGGAGGACTGAGAAAGTCCAAACAAGAGTCCAAGAGCTTGCAAGAGTTTGCAATCTCTGTAGCAGGGTCTGCAAACGTTTATTTATAAAAAATTATAATAGAAATATATAATATATATATATAAAAGGGATCAGTCCCTGATTGGTAGGCGGAAGGCCATAATCAGTGGGGTTTCACCAACCAATGGAACATTGTATATAGGGCAAATCTGTAGGCCGAGCCCTATGGCCCCTGATGCACTTCCTGGATAAGGTGGTATGCAACAGGGTTGTCCACCTAGAACAGGTTGTGCACAGGGCATGGCCATGGGCTAGCCGATGCGACCAACTGTTGGATGTGGTATATGATCAACATTACACGTGTCATAGAAGCTATAGTTAGCTTTAGTTATTATACCTTACAGTATGTTTAAAAATAAACAATAAAATTAACTCAAAACTGTTAAATAGAGTTATGGTTATTAATTAAATCTGAAATACCACTGGCATTCAGGCATTATGGTTAGCTCCACAATGCACAATTTTCACAACAGCCATGCAAATCATAACAAACATATCAAGCTGGGTTCTGTTAACCTCACAAAAATAAAAACATTAGGTAATAACACATGAAAAGCCAACATCAATAAATAAGAACACATACGCAAAATATATGTCATCATATTCTTTGCGATCCTGTTGGTAAATTGCAACAAACCGAAACTGAGTTGACAAATGCAGGAATTAATAAGCAACTACGTTAATTAAGTAAAAATATCTAATTCAAAATAAATGAATCCATTAATCAAACTGCCTGTAAACATCAGCGTGACAACTCTATAGGGTTTGCCAGAGTCATAATTATCCGTGGTGTGGATGTACCAGCTGCCTCTTAAGATGGCCATCTGGGGATAGGGGGGAGTCAGGTGCATCAACACTGGTGTAGGGGAGTGAGGGAAGTGGCACGGGAACAAGAAGTGTGCAGGTGTTGCAGCACCCCCACAAAAATGGAAAGATTCCGCATGGAAAATTAACAACGAAAGGGCCCTGCATGTGTTCCAAGCCGTGTTAGTTATGTTTTCAAACACCACCTATCAGATATCAGCCAACGTCTTTGACAAACGGATGATAAATATTTTATCACTGAGATTTGTAGAATAATTTTCTTTCTTTCTCTGAGTGCAAAATGAGGTAATCTAATTAGAACAAATCAAAACTGTACAGGAGTGAGTAAAAGGAGAACGCTACATTATTTAAAAGTTTTTTCAACCCACAGGTACACAAGACATTTGTTAGCTTTGCTGGAACTATACTATTCTAAAACATGTGGAATGCTATAATATAATAGATATTAACTCGCAGGCCTGATTCATAAAAGCCATTCAAACTATACCATACTTAAACATGTGAAATGCTATAATATAATAGATTTTAACTGGCAGGCCTGATTCATAAAAATCGTTTTTACAAGGTGAACTTACACATTTAAATGGCATGACTTATCCACAACTGAAATTCAAAAAAGTGAATTTGCCCACATAAAGGGATTTACTCATACATTTCAATATTGAATAATATTGCACATGAGTAAATCCTCTCTGAGAGGCTGAGAGTGGGCATTCCAACCATGGACTCTCAGAACGTTTTGGAACAAATACATACCTACAAATTATTGTTAGCTACTCGCAGAAAAAGTGATTTGACGCCTCGTCAGGGGTAGTAGGCGCTATATAAATGCAATTACGATACAATACAATACCCACAGACGTCTGTGCGACCCATTTCAACCTTGGAAACATTCAGAGGTTTATTCCTGCCAGTTGTAAGAGCTAATCTGTTTCAAGAGTGGAATGGCAAGGGTACTGTCTCAGATTTAGTGTGGGTGTAAGGAAAGGGGTACTACACAGTGAAAAATATGTTCGCTATTGAGAAGAAATATATAGGTAGATGTGCCATTGCACTAATGTGAATGAATGTGCATACACAATTGTTCACTGTGTACAGATATACAAACAGAACTACATTTGCACGACCCATTTTGTAAATTCACTGTTTTTTGTAGTATTCTTTAAACCTTTGTCAATTTTGTTTTTCTTGAAGTAACAGAAAAGTGAGATGCAATAATAGCATATAGTGCAATTTATTATGCATCATTGACCATAAGCATTTGCAATACGTGCAGAACCACCACATACTGCCTTGTAAATTTATCTGTAACAGCTTTATGAAACATATTTACCCCATCAGTGACCAGTAAAAACTTTTTCACAGCATTTATATATTTGTGTGCGGTTTAATATAGCGCAATCTCGAACCAAAGGTATTGGAACGTTTTACATGAAAGCCAGTTACATTACACAAGGACACATTTTTTTTTTTTTAGCATAAGAGAATAAGGGCCAGATGTAGGTAGCCAAATACCGGTCGGTAACGGCCGAATTCGGCCGTTACCGACCAGTATTTGGCTTTTGACATGTAGGTGGGTCGGAATTTACAGAATCGGTATATTTACCGATTCGGTAAATTTACCACTTCGGTATTTTTCTGAATCGGTAAATATACCGATTCTGTAAATCCATATGTAGGTGGCACAGTTTGCAGTGCCACAGGCCCTTAGGATTTCTTATTTTACCACCCAATCCTATTGGGTGGTAAAATACCGAATTCCAGTGTACATGCACATCTGTGCATGTACACCTATGCCATGTGACACACAGACATGCCCTTAGGGCATGTATGTGTGCCACATGGCACACAAGCCTGCATTTGGGGTGCTACAGGGTGTCAAAGTGACACCCCGTTCCCCCTGCCAGGATTCTGTATTTACCGATTCTGTAAATACCGAATCGGTATTTCCCATTGATTCCTATGGGCTTCAAGGCCCATAGGAATCAATGGGAAATACCGATTCGGTATTTACAGAATTGGTAAATACCGACTCTTACAGAATCGGTAATTGTAAAATTAAAATTACCTACATCTGCCTCCTTCCTATTTACCTACTCTTAAATACCGATTCGGTATGATTCGGTATTTAAGAGTAGGTAAATCAGAATTACCTACATCTGGCCTTAAGTGATTTCCCCAGAATGACAGGATGTTGAGCCGACACCAAGACTCAAACCTGAATGCCCAGGTCCAAATTAAGCAGCTCTGGCCGTTATGCCAAATCCTCCTCCGAATATATATATAAATATACAAAAAGTCCACATCACCTGCTGCAACTGCACCTTCTCCTTCCTTGCACACCAAATCTACCAACCGCACGGCCCCAAGAACCGGACTCAACCACTCAGCTGCATCCTACTCAACACACCTGGTTGAATCGCACCTCTGCACTGGATACCCCCACGGCCATCACCGATGGATATAAAATCATCCACAATGACCTCACCAACCGACCTGGAGGAGGCATCGCCATCGTACTCAAAAACACCCCGCCTCACAACTAGCTCCGATGACCACTCATCTGACATGGAGCAGCTCCATGTCCACATCCAGAACAACCCGAACTCCACCCTCTGCGGCACCCTCAACTATAGACCCCCCTCCTGGACCTCCCCCCTTTAGTGAATCCATAGCCAACCTCATCGTGCACCATGTCCTCACCTTAGCAGACTACATACTCATCTGCAACCTCAATTTCCACCTGGACAACCTCAGCAATCCCAACACCCCAGCCATCCTGGAGTTCCTCCCCACCATCAGACTAAATGACTGGTCACCTCCCCAATGCACTCAGCAGGACACAAGCTCGACCCCATCTACTTCGCAAGCAACAACATCTTCGTCAGTCACACCTCTGAACTCCAATGGACTGACCACTGCAGCATCCACTTCTCCTTCACCAAATCCACCCAACACCACTCTGCCCACCGCTACCCATGCAGAAGCTGGAATAAGGTCTCCGAAGACCAACACACCACCGCCCTCCACAAGACACCACCGCCGACCTTTGCGGACACCAACACATTAGCACGCAACCCCCACTTACGGATCAACGACTGAGCCAACACACTGCCCCTCTCAGGAATCCCTCGGACAAACAGCCCGCCAAGACAGACAGCCGGTTCTCCACTGCCCTCCAAGAGTCTAGACACACCTGCAGGTGACACGAGAGAAGATGGAGGAGCAGCAAGACCCCAGCACAATATGCAGCCTTCAAAACCGCTGTCACCAAGCACCACAACCTTGTCAGGGCCACAAAGAAAACTGCCATACAGAAACATATCAATGCCAACACACAAAAGCGCAAAGAACTCTTCACCGTGATCAAAGAATTCGCCAAACCCAGAATGGATGCCAGTAACATCCCCCCACCCAAGTCCTCTGTGACAACCTTGCCACCTTTATCCACCGCAAGATCACAGACAACTATGACAGCTTTATAACATAGGACCCCACCCACCCGCAACCACAGCACCCAAAAGCTCCAGATCATAGCCAACCCTGCTTCACTGGACGACACTCACCAATGACAACACCTTATGGATCATGAAGACCATCCACTATGGAGCCCCCTCAGACCCCTGGCCCAACCACATCTTCAAATGAGCCAGCGCCAACATCGCCCCCAAACTCTGGTGCACCATTAACTGCTCCATCGATTTAGCCACCTACCTTTAAGACTGGGTTCATGCAGAGATCTAGCCCCTGCTGAAAAAAACTCTCTGCTGATCAGACGGACCTCAAGAATTTCAGACCCATCTCTCTGCTCCCCTTCCCAGTCAACGTCATCGAGATGGCCATCAACACCCAACTCACCAAATTCATCAAAACAAACCACATCTTGGACAACTCCCATTCAGGCTTCAGAAGCAACCACAGCACCAAAACTGCACTCCTCCCAGCAACAGATGACATCCGAAATCTCCTCAACTGAGGTGAAACTGCAGCCCTCATCCTCATGGACCTCTCTGCCGCCTTTGAAAACGTCTCCCACCACACTCTCTACGCAAGACTCCAAGACACCGGCATCCGTGGCAAAGCCGTAGAGTGGATCCTCTCCTTCCTCACCGGCTGGACCCAGAGAGTCAGGCTCCCACTGTTCTCCTCAGAACCTACAGAGATCACATGCAGAGTCCCTCAGGGCTCCTCCTTGCCCTGACTAGAGTGGTGGTTTCTGCCTGGCTTTGGCGAAAGCCTTAGCCAACCAGAAATCGCCATTTCTAACAGGTTGCCACATACTCAGTGGAGATTTCCCAGGCTAATATCAGGTAAGTTTGTCCACAGCTTCTTTCGCCAGGTCTATCATCATACTGGAGCTCCACTTCAGACTTTTCAGTTTTTCAGAACAGACTTCTCCCAACAGGGCCCTTGCTAACTCATGTTTTCACTTGGTGATCCCAATAGATATTTCCAATGCATGGTGATCACTCTCCTGGTGGTGGGTGATTATAAATTCTGCAAACCAGTTGTATAGTAGATAGTTTACCATCATGTAATCTAAGTAGGAGACAGATTTGCCAGATGCCCTAGTCCATATTGGTTAGGATGTCATCTGGAACGCAGCCATTCAGGACGACGAGGCCAGATAACTTACATACTCTGACAAATTTTTACCCGATCTTATCTCATCGCTTGTATTGAAGCAAACTTTGGTCTGGGAAAGGCCCTCTTGCCTCAGCATACTACTCACTTGGTGGGTGAAAGAGATCTAAATTGAGGTCTCCAGTGACTAGCAAGTACGATGGGCAAACATGTTTTTTAACCGCAACATATATGTCATAAGCTTGAGTTCTGTTGCAGCTTTCCCCTTTGGATTAATGTACATGTTTGCAAGCACCAATGATTCACATTGTTACTGAGCCCAAATATCGAGGTGCAAGGCCTGAAGCCAAGATTCATTTGTGTTGAGTTCTGTGATCTTTACAGACAAATTAGAATTGACATAAACTGCCAGGCCACCCTTTGCCATCCCAGACAGGATTCTGAGCAGGCATGAACACAACAAACAATCTTCTTGCAGTCAACCTCCTCGCAGAAAAAGCAAAAGCCAAAAGAACCAAACTTTATGCATGCTTTGTGGACCTGAAAGCTGCTTTTGATAGGGTACCAAGATATCGCCATTAGCCCAAAACTACTGGAATCTGTTATCAACTTATACTTAGATATTTGGGTCCAAATCAAGGCTGGTAATGGCCATAGAACCACTCGCAAGATCAGCACACACATAGATCTAAAGAGTTCCAGCCCCCTATTTAATTAACATCTATATGGCTGACCTTGACAACCAAGTGGCCCAAGTAGTGTGCCACCCCCCTAAACTATCCTGCGAACCACTGCAATGCCCTCAATACCCTGATGACATCATCCTACTAAGTCAAATCCCATTCGGCCTTCAGCGCCTTATCATCCAACTGGTAAAATACACCCAAATGCTGGGGCTGGAACAAAACCATAAAATAATCAAAAGTGGTATGTTTCTCATCTTCATCTCTGAGAACTAACCCCCTACTTAACTTGGACTGCTGCAGGTGAACCATTAGAATTGGTTACATCATATAAATATTTAGGTGTGCATATGGACGCTTAACTAACCTTCAGAGAACACTGGGGCATATTATCAAGGGGGGTTATCTCCGCTTTTTTGGCTTTGAAAGCCAAGAAAGCGGAGATAGAATTATCTCCCTATTACCTAGCTGTCGCTAACACCAGTTAGCGACAGCTAGTAGGAGATAGCGACCATCTTGGGCCCCACTTTGCATGTCAGTGATATTTATCACTAATGACATGTAAAGTAGGCGTGCCAAGATGTTAGCGACTGGAAACAGTCGCTAACATCGGTATCTCCTATTACCAACTTTTGGAGATATTCGCGCTAAGCGCGAATATCTCCAAAAACTAACACGTGCCCTGAGCAGTTCTTAGCCATGTTATCCAATGGGAGGTGGATAACATGGCTAAGAGCATTAGCTCGGTAATGCATGAATATCGCTGACTTTTCAGCGATATTCATGCATTGCGGCCGTTTTTTATCGCATTTGCGATAAACCTTGATAATAGCAAGGCTTATCTGCAATAATTTCTGACGATGCTTAGCGTTAAAAAATTTGGCCCAGTGAGGAGCGAAGCACTGATCAAGTTCTACTGGAAGCTCAGATCAGCTCCATTAGATTCACTGGCTGGCATGTGGTAGTTAGGAATGGGAAGGCAGAATCACTATAAAAACTCATGGCCAATTGTCCTTCAGCAGGCTATTTGCGTCCTAAAACAAAAAATAGCCTTGAACTCAAACATGGAATTTACCACGTTCAAACAAGTATCCAAAAAGGCTGCAATACAGCAATCTTGGACCATCGACAAGGCAGAGCTCGCCCACAAATGGCATGCATGGGCAGTGTTGCAATCACACACCTAGTGGGGCCCAGAGGCATATCTGACCACTCATCTGTCAGGGCCACAAAGCAAGCATTAGTACTCTTGCCACTTTTTGAATAATATGTACCCACTTGGAAGCAAGCCTGGACAATATAGCAAATGCTGATTATGTGGCCACAGCCAAGAAAGTGTGCTCCATCTAATCTGCGTGCGCCCTAGCACTCTAATTTTCAGGCTGATATTGCCAATTCCCAGCACTGAGAGCCATTCAAATCAGATCCTGTAGCCCTGCAGTGATGACACTTTTGAACGTTCACTCCATCCAGCTATCATGCAAGACAACTAGGTTTCTGATCAGGCAGCAAAGCAACTCTCATAGCACATACCACATGGCTCTAACCAAACTCGAGTATTGCTTGAAAGGGCCAACTTTGGAAGAAGCCAGGGCCTAACACAGAGAAAGTCCCAAAAAAGTGCCCAAAGTCCAGGACTTTAGAACTCCAGAGGGTGTCCTATTAAGTGACTGCACAACGATTCTCATTCCTACCGCTCTAACAATAGGGTGTCAGTATCCCAGTCATCAGATGCACTTTATCTGACAACTATCACAGGCCACAGTTTTCATTTGTTAGAAGCAATTTATTTGCTAATAAGCATTGGTCACTTTACATTTACAGGCACTTTGAGCAGTGGTTTTGGAATGCCCAATTTTAAATTCCCCCCTTGCTTTATTTGCTTCCTGGCGTCAATCAGGCACTCTTGCATCATGGTGCAAGGGTGCCTGCATTGTAGGCAGGCTTATTTTTGGGCAGAAAGGAACACGCATGAACCAACCGTGGAGTACGTCCATGGGGCAGAGTAACACAAGGCAGCGACTTGAGCTGTCTTGCATAACTTCACAATTACCAAGGCACGCAGGGCCACGCAAGGGGACCTTCCATGGCATGGTAAATGCCATTGTAAGTTTTGCATCGCTCTTACGCCCCTTCCGCGCGACAAGGGTGACCAAAACCATGATAAATATACCCCTTACTCAACTCCTGTCTAAAAGATAATGAATGCCTTTTTATGTAATGTAACTAATGCTCATGTAATGCAATCCAGTACTTTCGTGTCCATTTCGAGCTAAATATATATATATCTTTTTTTTTTAAAGGATAAACGCTAGCACAGGGTTCGAGTATTTGCCAGGTGCAGCATCTAATTCACAAGTAAATAGGTTTGAGACCACGAATAAAAGAAATAATACCAATATATCCCCCCCCCCCCAAAAAAAAACACAAAAAAAACATCTCAGGCTGAGGACAAACAACAGCATGACAACAGTAGGATTCGGCAAGCGAATGCGGAAGCGCCAATGGTTTCCTAATATGCCTGTAAAGCTAAAACGAGATCCTAATTTCATTATAGCTAAATACCCAACCCCGAGGTATCTACACATGGACTTCTTTTACGAACAGAAAAATATGTCCTTTCTTAAACGTAAAACGTTGAGAGATTTAATTTGGCCAGGAACATCGTGGCCATTAATTTTGTCACAGAAATAAAGCTTTTAAGCTACCTTTTAGATCATCAACCCTGTACAGTTATCTATCAAATAACGCTTTTCAGTATTTTTACAGAAACCACAACGTACGCTTTTGAAGGATGTACGCCCCGCAGCCTGTGTCACGCTATTTTAAGGAATAGCCTCAAAGGAGGATGTTTTCTCTTTCTAAATGACATGTCTGAGGATGATAGGCACGTTAATTGACCAAGGTGATGGCAGGCAGTCAAGTTCAATGCCCAAGGTGATGCCTGTTAACTGTGAAGGCTGCTTCCTGGTGGGTGACATATATTAATCCGACTTGCAGTAGCGTTCAAGCATCCACCGTGCACTAGATATGTAATATGTCAAACAGTAATGGACAATGATAACAGCCTTGAGTGCTTTAAGAGCGGGCTTTAAATGGAGGAAACTGAGTGACACAGAAACAAAGGCATGGATTTTCTTGAAAGATAGCTTTGTTCCTTTTTTACACTGTATAAATGTTTACACATAAATTAATAACCATCGTTATAAGGAAAACCATGAAGGCTAAATCAAATTGTTATGAGGAATATAAACTCATTTAAAAAATCGGGGTGCACAGCAGTAGCTGAAACCAATAATTTACACAAAAAGACAAGCTCTTTTCGAATCAGTTTTAAACATTATGTCCTTCCCTTCCAGGGTATCTGTCGCCAGATGTGCAGTTGATTCGTCAGGAAGAGGTGGCTCATAGGCATTTAACTCCATTATCCTGTAATTTGTACAGTCTCTGGGCCTCATTTATGAAAACTGTTACATCGCTGCAACAAAACAGCGATGCAACAGTTTTTATTGCACCCTCCTTACGACACTATGGATGCACCGTATTTAATGTACAGCGCTCCATGTTTGCGGGAATTACAGATACGTCATTATTTCGGACATATCTGTAGGCGCAAAAATGACGCATTCCTGGAGTGTGTCTGAAAACAGACGTAACTCCAGCAGTGTACCCTTTCACTTGGGGCAAGTCCATGTGAGAGGGCCTGTGTCAGTCTTACACTTGCTGTGAGGCAGGCGTAAGATGTTGATGCAGTAGTGTCTCACAGGTTTCACCGCACAACTTCTACGACCCTTTATTGCGGGGGAATGCCCACCATGCATACATTATACGTGACACAGGTATAATGTAGTGCAGGCCTTTACAAAGTGACAAATCTGCTTAGATGTGTCACTCTGTAAATATGGCGCAACAAGGCGCATTATTTACGCTGCCGCAGCGTCACAAAAAGTGACGCGATGGCAGCGTAAAAGTGTCACAGGCCTTCATAAATAAGACCCTCAATATTTAAACAAAGCAGACATGCTCACTATAGCAAGAAACATGTACTCACTTAAGATAACACAAGTATTGGGAAAGCCAAAAGGAATTTTTTGTGTTCCTATATTTTATTGTATTTGGATAAAAAGAAATACAGTTTCAAAGCAAGAGCGATACATAAGAATCAGAAATTGATGTATACAAGTAAGGAGTTAATCAGGGTTACATGACAAGCAGTATCTGGACTGGGATGAAAATGATAGAAAGTTATCATATAAAAGTGATCAGGTAAATATCATGACAGATAACAGGTATTACAAATCCATCGTATGGTAATTATAATCCCAAGGAAGGTGGGTCAGATGAAAGATCATCATATGATGCAGTAAAGTCATGAATTACAAAATGTGTATCACTTGGTAAATAGAGCACATCAGCAAAGAAATGAGAAGCGAAAGAGAAAGAATAGGAGAGGAGGAGGAAAGGATATTAGGAGGGAGGAGGGTACAATGGGACATCTGCCACACATATAATGGCAAATCAAGAGAGGGACCCAGAAGGACGTTGAGCTACCAAACCCATAGTAGACAAATCCATATAATTATGCAAAGAATGCCATACTTTACTAGCGATTGGAGGCAAATATTGTTTCCTTTCAATAAGAGTATGAGCTCCACGGAGATATGATACCCAAGCCCACCAAGTATGATAAGATAAAAGGTGGAAAGATTTCCATTATGTGAGTATAATTTTGACTGTGATGGATAAAAGCAAACCTAATAGCTCCAAATCTGTATTGTCAAGAGGTAAAGGAGTAAATACAGCCCATGGTCCCAGCATAATCATAGGAAGGGAAATAGTTATAGGTGTATTAAAGATTATAGACAAATGTTTCTGTATAGGGCCCCAAAAAGAGTCTAATAGTGTACATTCAAAGGACATATGTTGATGGGCGCCTGGTTCAATATTGCAATTCCAGCATAGATCACTATCATGTAATTTCAGTTTGCGTAAGCGAGCAGGAGTCCAATGTAGGAGATTCATTGTGAAGAATTTAGATTGGATCAGTGAAGGAGTAATCTTGTTACATAAGGATCATTTCCCAATCAACTGCCAGGTATCCTGAGAAATATGTTTACAAATATCATCCTCAAAATGGTGAGACCATTCAACACAAGTAATTGTAGATTGTGATGGCAGTGGAACAGATACAAATTTATACATTTTGAACTCAATATGGTCTGAGCATGGGAAAGCCAAAAGGTCTGAATTTAATGTGCAAGTCAATAGAAGCAGCCTTTACAATATATTCCACCCAGCAGTGCAAGGGAGATATCCTACAGGTTGGTACGAGATGCAGCTGTTAATTCACCAGTACAAGGGTACAATAGCATACATTGTTACTAGATGACTCGGTTGAGCTTGCAGAGTAGGGGTCAATCCCACTGGTTGGAACTAGATGTCCCTTTTGAAACAGCATTAGGGTGCAGAGAACAAGCTATTAGTAGATGTCCCTGTTGGGTCAGAAGCACAAGGTTACATTACTTTAGGGTGATACTAAATGTTCCTCTGGCATCTGAGCCAATATGTTTTATAATTAAATACTTATATTTATAAAAACAAACGCAAATAAATGTGTTTGTAAGCAACTAAGCCTATGCAATACTCTTTAGCAAAAAGGTTGAACATTCTTGGTGTAACTTCTGCTGATCCACAATTCTTTATACACTATTGACATACCCAGTATCATTTGCAAAACCCTAAAGCATTCTTTTTCATTGACTCGGGAAAAAGAATCCTTAAAAGCAGGGTTGGAATATAAATTACAAATTAGGGTTGTTTCGAACTTCTAAAGACACAGGCCCATATTTATCATTGGTTTGCGTTGCACTTGCACCATACAAGGGGTTTCAAGGGCTGTGCAAAATCTAGAATGACATTTACCAAGCCATGCAAGGCCACCTTGTGTGGCTCTGCGTGGTTTGGTAAATGAGGGGAGTAAAGGAAGGAAGTGCAAATTGCTTACGTTGCGTTACTCTGCCCCATGGAGGTGTTACAGCGTTAGAGCGTGGGTGTTCCCACTCATCCACCAATGTATTTTGGCGCATTCCCAGAATTTACCATTAGTAGTAGTCCTGGGAATGCATCAAAATGCTATGCCTTACTACTCATTTTTTTCTCTTTCTATTTGTGCTACATTCTGCAGCACACAGAAAAAGTCAAATGCCTCCGAGGTTGGTTTTTGTGCTGGAAGGTGCCCCTTCAGTCCTGCCTACAAAGTGCTGCAAGGGTGTCTGCATTGGCGCTAGGCAGCACATTGTGCGTCAGCACAGGCAGAGTGGAGGAATGTGTTGTGTAGTGTTAAATACAGCGGATTCCTGCCCTCTCCCTTTCACTCAGCACAGCACAAAAAGGTGGCTTGCTCCGTTGCTTGAAAATTTGATAAATACACCCCACAGTGTATAGGGGTTTTGCAAAGTATGGAAAAAGTGCATGCATTTATTCTTTCTGCAGAACATTTTGTGGTGATATCAGGGAAATTAACAGTAAAAACCCACCAGACCATTAAAAAGGCTGACAAAAAGCCCAAAAATGGCCCACACACTGACTTGTCAGACGAGCCATTGTGGCAGTTCCTGATTACCCTGTAGGTCAGTCGGACCCTGTTTAATAGAATTAAGTACTTACAAAGATTGTCAACTTTGCTGCCTTATGGTTTGTGTGGAAAAGCATGATGGTGCATAAAGACTCTCCTGATAGTAATGTAGTCTTAATTCTCCTTGTTAGTTTCCATTGGCAACATTATTACATTAGATGTTGAAATCACTATATATGTATTCTAGTTGGTTTAAATGAGGTGCAGCAGCAACACAGCACCCAGCAAACACTGGTTTGTTAAACGAAGGAAGAATTACTTTTACCTGGGTTCCAACTTTGGATATAATAAGCAAGGTGAGATATTTAGAGCATGGCATTGTATCTGAGACTGTAGTACACATTCTTGTTTGCTGCAACCTTCCATAGAAATGTCTTGACGAGCTGCTGCAGTATATAGCCCAGTGCGGTGGGTTGAACTCAACCAATAGCGAGGCATGCAAGGCACTTGGTTTCTTTTATATGTTGATTGTTTCATGACATACTTTTTCAATGTTCGTGTTTTTATTTTGTTTTGCAAACTGAAATAAATTAATAAATTGATACAAGACTAGCACTGAAAAAAATAGCCCTGATGACATGAGGTCAACTGGTAATCTGGTTTACTTCTCAATTAATTTCCTCTGAATTAGGGAGGATCTTCTAGTGGGTGTGAGCTGTACAGAGGTTTCCCATTGGCTGTTCATTTTCTACAATCCCAATACTAGGGCGCTATGCACATATCCTCAGTACCTCACGCAAATCTTAACCCAAAGCTCATCAAGCTTTGCTGGTGGTGGTGGCTCCTGGACCTGGTAGCTCCGTGAGAACTCTTCCTTCTCTAAGTGAGACAAGACCTGTAAGGTCTTCAGCACATACACCAAGCATGCATCATATTTGGGTTTGGTGCAGCAGCATTCAGCCCACTGTTGATCTTTTGCTTGACCCCCATAGGCGCTCGAGAAGGTCTCACTACCTGACCTACCACTGTGCTTTCATCCAGCTTTTTTATTTGCACAACACAGATTATTAAGATGGTAATCATATATCCTTGATGCCACTTTGCAACACAAATAGTGTGCACACTGTCAGTAACTTTAATGCAACTAGAAGGATGATGTCAAAATGAAACAAGCATTTTCAAAGGTAAAAGACTGATATTTGTATGGTGTGTAGATCAGGCACGTGATCACCACACAGTTGTCAAAACTATTGGCTTTGCCAGTGCATATTTGTGCCCAGCAGAAGGGATATCGTGCAGACAAATCGGTTAGAAAAAGAACTGCTACTAAAAAACGTGCATTGATAAAGCAAATCGGTCTTGCATTGTTAAGTTGGTATGATGGCTACATTTTTATATTTTTTATTCCAAGCCACAAAATTAAAAGAAGAAAAGATAAAAGTTACCAACATCTAAACACTGAGGATATAACTTTCCAACACATTTTCTAAATAAAAAAATAATAACATTACATATAGTTTTAACAGAAGAATATCTGTGCTTCCTTTCAGGCAGGTATACACAAATCAGGTATTGAAATCATGTTTAGGTGGAATGCACGGCAATGGAAAATAGGATTCTTATGTATGAAATAATCTTAATTATGAATTACTATCCTGAAGACATAAATAAAAAAGATTAAAATTGGAGAGGATAAAAGAACTGTGAAAGTTAAATACTGACCTCTGAGCCCTGGCACTGAAGTGCAAGAGAGCCAATGGCTGAGTGGGCTGACACATTTTCCCATTGTGTGTGCTATGTGAGGTGTAGGCAAAACAGTTGAAGAGACCCATGAACCAAGAGGTCTTCTGCAAAATACCCCTATGTACATCTATTTGTATGAATTTTTAATTTATGAATTATATTGATTACATGAGGCTGGTGCCAAATGAAGCTGGCTCTAGGCTAGACCTACAATGAGTTACAATCTTTTCTGTAGCATCAATTTTTCAGATCCTTTTGTCAGCTTTCAGCCACTAGAGTTGCTGGGCCACGTGTTGGCGGATTGTAAATGTGACGGCTACTAGGAATAACAAAATAAAAATAGAACACACAGAAGAATGACATTTAATGAAGCCTGCTACCGTTATAAATCAGCAGTCAAGCACTGGGGAGTGGGCAATTATGAAAACATTAAAAAGGTGAGACTAAATCACTCACTTGGGTCTTTACAAGAAGTGATTACAAGGTCTTGAGTCATTGGCTAAAGGTCCTGGAGCAAATGAAGTCAATGGCTGAAGAAGGATGACCAAAAACCCTTCAAAGTAAGTATGACATCAATATGTTTGCTATAAAAGGCATAAAAATCATAAACCTGAAACTAATAAATGATGAACGCCTTGATATGAAAACCCACATTAAAGTAATGGCAAAAAACGCACGCTTTCATCTGAACTACTTAAGAAAAATGAAGTCATTTTTATCGGAGAATGACCTAAAGCTAGCTGTGCAATCACTGGTTATCTCAAGAATTGAATATGGGTGCACAACACTAGCAGGTCTTCCAAAAATTTCTATAGCTCCCCTAAAAGCATGCCTCAATGCAACGGCAAGACTTATCACAGGATCGAGGAAATTTGACCAGATCTCCCCTCACCTGAAAGCTCTAAACTGGCTACCCTACGAAGCTAGAATACAGCTAAAAATGGCATGTATCGCCCATAAAGCGATTCAGCACAACACACCCAGATATCTTGCCCAGAAAATAGAAATCTCAGGAGGAAACAGACCTGCCCGGAGTGCCAATTTGCTACTGCTGAGACCACCTATCTTCAGGAAGAAAAAAACCTATGAGAGAGCGTTCTCTGGTGCAGCCCCTAGAATCTGAAACTCTCTTCCTGCGAACATCAGAAAAATTTCGAACACTGCATCATTTAAGAAGGAAACTAAGATCTTTCTCATGAGCAAATTCCTCCCATAGGTAGGCAATTCGCCATCGGTGACTTACAGTGAGGGTCTATTAGATATCAAATTGGGAAATATATAGAAAATGACCCACGGTAAGAGGACACTAGCGGAAGGCAAGAGACAATCCATGAGAGGAGAGAAAACAATCAGATACTACCTCAGAACAGTATTATTCGAGTCTTGTAATTCTGTAGCGGTCTTTTATTGTTTCTTGATATTATCTACCTACAGACTAGGTTGGAAGTATTAACAACTATTGTTCTCAATCTCATTGCTTGTTATATACATTGCTGTGTTTATCCTATGCCATGTGATGTTAAGCGCTCTGATACCCAAGGGTCTAGTTCCCGCTATAGAAAACAGTTTATAAATAAATAAATAAATGTTTCAGAATGCTTGTTTTCTGAAGATTGAGTGCTCAGAGCAAAAAGGATCTTCTCAATTGTTTGATCGGGAACTATAGTAAATATTGGCAGGAAGTTTTCTCCTGTAAGAGTCTGCCTTCTCTTTGCAGACAGGCCTCTTTATTCTCTGCTAGGCAAAGAAGCAATCCTGTATTACTCGTATGATGAACTCCCTGTCTTATTGAGAAAGTGACCAGCATAATATTATTGACATTGGAAAAAGCTTGCAAAACGTTTCTGAAGGGAGAGCAATAGAGCAAGGGACATTAACATACTCAATGGTTTTAGTGGAGATTATTCAGAAATGGTCTATCAGGTTGGAATGCTGGTGTAGCACAGGTAGTGAAATTTCCGAAAAAAATAAAAGACAGGGCCAGATGTAGGTAACCAAATACCGGTCGGTAATGGCCGAAATTACCGAATTTCGGCCGTTACCGACCGGTATTTGGCGTTTGACATGTAGGGGTCACAAAATCGTAGAATCAGTAAATTTACCGAATCGGTAAAATTACAGATTTGGAAATGTACTGAATCTGTAAATTTACCGAATCGAAAAATTCACCGATTCGGAAAGTTTACAGAATCGGTAAATTTACCAAATCTGTAAATTTACAGAATCGGTAATTTTACCGAATCGGTAAATTTACAGAATCGGAAAATTTACAGAATCAGTAAATAAGAAAGGCTAAAAATTGTCATTTGAGATGTAGGTATCCTCTAAAATACCGAATGTACATGAAATTCGGTATTTAAGAGTCTGTATTTACCATGGATTCAAATCAGGTGGTAACCAGGAGCAGGCTATAAAAGAGTGCCTAAAAAACAACTGTTTTACCAGAATGGCGGCATTCTACGTGATTGCGAGGTGGCTACGGCTCCAGGCAGAGGAGAGAGGGTCTAGAGAAAAGGAGGAGCAGGTCTACAGCAGAGAATCACTCTATTCCAACTGACTGAGCCAGAGATCATACAAAGGTACAGGCTACACCCCTAAACCATCCTGGAGCTGATCAGGGACCTCCACCCACTTTTGGAGCACCCAACCCCAAGGGCGCACGCCATCCCACCCCATGTGCAGGTGCTGTGTAGCCTACACCTGCTTGCCTCTGGGAGTTTCCGGAGTGTGGTTGCTGCGGTAGGTGGGGTGTCCCAGAGCTGTCTGTCAAGTTTTTTTAGGAAATTCTTAGAGGCCATGATGCAGAAAATGCATCTTTACATCAGCTTCCCTGCAACGCACACAGAACAGCTCAGGACCAAGACAGAGTTCTACCAAATGGCACATTTCCCCAATGTCATTGGCTGTATTGATGGCACCCATATACCAATATGTCCACCTGCGGCCACAGAATACATTTATAGGAACAGGAAGTCTACACACACCATAAATGTACAGGTAATCTGTGATGCAAAGTACATCATCACGGACATAGTTGCCAAGTTTCCTGGAAGTACCCACGACTCTTACATCTTTCCAAATAGTGGAATTTACACACGCCTGACTGAGGGGGAACTTGGCAAAGGATTCCTGCTAGGTAAAACACTGTGTGACACTCCCTTGATACATATTGCAGATGTATGTGTATGTGTGGATTAGTAATGTCTTTTACTGTTACCTATAAGGGATGGCGCATATGGGGTCCGGTCATTCATCGTTACTCCCTACTTCAACCCTTCAACCCCCAGCCAGAGGAGATACAACAGGGCACACAAATCTTCCAGGAACATTGTGGAGCTCACCTTTGGGCTGTGGAAAAGCAGGTTCCCCGGCCTCCACAAAAGTGGAGGGGCACGCCAGTGCACACCAGTGACCTGCTGCAAGATGATTGCAACCTGTGCAATGTTGCACAACCTTGCCATGAAGAAGGGCACCGAGGTGGAATTATCAGATTATGAGCACCATGATGATGAACAAGCACTGCCTGAACCCAACACTGCAGGAGTTGCTACACCAACAGATGGCAGACACAGACGGGAAGAGATCACACGCAACTACTTTTAAGTAAGTAAAGAGACACAGACAGGTGGAGTATGAGCCCAACGTAGTTTAATTTTGTCGCTACGCAGGTTCCTAAAGCACAATTGTCCAACACAAATAATATACATTCAATGATGTTAGTCCTGGGTCACTTCCCCATTAACTGAACTACACATTTTCGTCCACGCCTACCAGTGGCAGATGTTTGTGGCTGGCTGTCTTCACTTGGCGTTTGGGCTGTTGCCTCACCTTGGCGCCTGCTGCTCCTCCATGTCTCTACGACAATGGGGCTTGCCATGCTGCTCCTACTTGTGCTCCCGTCACTCTCTGGCACATCCAGAGCAGCAGTTTGTGCTGTTTGTGCATTTATCAGCACCTCAACAGCACTGGTCAGACTAGCAATGCCCTAGAAACCTCATTGCTATTTTGCGTGAGTCCCTCCTGCAAGTTTTTGCATCTCCTGCATAGCAGGGAAGTGGCTGTGGCCAGGCGGTTGATGGCTTGATTTTGTTGATGCGCACGCTGCTTCTCCTTGCGCCTTGATGCAATTTCATGATCCAGTTTTGTGCACAGAAGCTGCACCGATTGGGACATATCACGCATCCCTGCAGCCATCTCCTTGTTGACATCAACTACTTCTCTAAGGGCCATATGTATCAAGAACACGATTTGCGATTCTGAATTCGCGAATTTTACCAAATCGCAAAATCAGAATCGCAAATCGGCATGTATCAACACATTCGCAAATATTTAGCGATTCGCCCAGAATCGCTAAATATTTGTGGGATGGGCAATAGCGATTCCCTAATCGGTAAAATCTAGCAAAATTGCGAGTTCGCACCAATAAAATCGCAAATGTGCGCGATCGCACGATGAAAATCGTAAATTTGTGATTATCCCACGGAAAAATTCGCTAATTAGTGATTCTCTGGAACCATCCAATCGCAATCCTGATGCTTTATGATGACATCACCATCCAGGAAGTGAGTGATTTCCCATGGTGCAGCAGTGTTGCTTGGGAGAGAGTGTGGGAGTGTTGTTTGCTACTCTGGAGCCATGGCAGAAGGTGGAAATAAGGATGTTCCAGCAACCCAGCAGGAGCAGCAAGATGGGAAAGTAGCCAGGAAGAGAAAGCTGAAGTTCTCTGAGGCAGAACTTGAAACCCTCATTACAGAGATGGTGCCAAACCATGACATTTTATTTGGGAAGAGCTCACACAAGGTGCCTGAAACCAGGAAGAGACGGATCTGGGAAGGCATTCAAACCAAAGTAAATGACCTTGGAGTGACACACAGGACTGTAGATGTGTTGCGCAAGCGCTGATACGACCTGCGCCAGCGCTCCAAGGAGAAATTGGCTGCCAGGCTGGAGCAGTCCCAGCTCACCGGTGGGGGAACCTCCAATGTCACAGACTCAACACCACTGGAGGAACTGGTAGAGGGCACACTGCCCCCACAAAGTGTTGTGGGCGTGTCCGTGCTAGACAGCTCAGCCCAACCAGCTGAAAGACCAGGTAAGAAGCATGCCTTCCCACCCTAAACCACCTCCAGCAACCCCCTGCAGCAACCTAGGGATAAGGGGGTATAACATGTCAGCCTAGAGCAAGTACACAGGCAATCACAGCAATGCATTATGGGACATGTAGGCACAATAGTTAGTAATGTTGGAAGTAGCATCCATCTAATGCAATTTCACATGTGCAGATCAGGGAAGGTGAATGACACAAGTAAAGTTAGGGAAAACTGTGAAATAATTTATTTGAACATCATATGACAGGAACAAAAAATTGATGTGTGCTGTTCTATCCACAGCACCTGCAAGTGGAAATGCAACAGCCAGTGCAAGCGACACAGGACCCCAAGCCTCTGGAGAAGCTAGCCAGGGCCAGGACACAGATGGGGAGGACAGTCCTTTCATCCCACCACAGGGACACAGAAGGAGGATCGTGAGGCCATTGAGAATCATGGAAGAAGAGGATGGGGACAACAATGAGTCAGTGCAGTCTGAAGCACCAGTTTCCCAGCAGCAGGAGTCAAGACCACAGGGCACAGGCAGGCGTAGACGCCGCACGGGCTTCAGCTCCAGGGAGCAGCAGGATGAATCTGTTTTTGCAGGGCTCGAACTGCACATGCTTCAGGTACACCGCCTACAAGCAAAAAATATGAAGGCAATTCAGCGAGAGATTAGGGCAGGGAACAGGGCAATTTGCCAAGAAATAAGGGTGGCTGTGCAGGAGCTAACTGCAGAGTTGCGTGCAGAATGCGCAGCCTGGCGCAAAGAGATTGCCCGCATGGACCACTACACTCGTGCAATTAACCGGCTGGCCTCCTCCACCAATATGCTGGCAAGGCGTACCATAGAGACCCAGCGTGAGTTCTCTCACGGAATTCAGGATATCGCCACTGTGGTAGTGCAGTCAACTGCTGCCCTGGATGAACTGCGCGCCATGCGTACTGCTGGTCCTGGGGTGCTGACCCCCAGTGAGGAGGACTCCCAGTCAGTGCGGAGCTCCAACACCCCACCACCCACTGTTGAGAGGCGCCGTAGTGGCAGGAGCAACAGGCCTGCCACACACCAATAGGAACTGCTGCCAAATGACGATAACTCACAGGGGTGAAATAGGGCCAGCAACAGTATAGCATTTGCTGTTAGTACACCAAGATTGTTGCACTGTGATTTCAACATGTGCATTGGATTGGGAGAGTTAATTTTTGTTTATTTGGATGTGTGACATTGTTGCTATTGGGAATTAAACACATTAGCAAAGGCTTAAGTTGTCATAGTATCATTATTACTCACCTAGAAGTAGTTGCGCATGATCTCATCACGCCTGTCGCGCTGCTGCTGCAACAGCTACGCCAGCTTCCATGTGTACAGGTCCAGGTCCCTCCACGTCAGAGGATTCAGAGTCACTCAGCTCCATTGGTGTCCCTTTCCTGGTTGCAATGTTGTGCAGCATGGCACAAGCTACTACAATTTTTGCAGCACGTTTCAGGGCTGTATTGGAGGGCTCCACCGCTTTTATGTATGCATCTGAATCGGCTCTTCAGAATGCCAAATGTTCTCTCGATGGTTCCTCTTGTAGAAATGTGTGCCCGGTTTTAGCGTCGCTCCCCAGCAGTGGCAGGATTTAGGTAGGGTGTCAGGATGAAATCCCGAACTGCATAGGAACTGTCCCCTGTGGGTGAAAATGTTTAAAGGTCAGTCACTGTAATGCACATGCTAGTCATTAGAAATGTAGTCTGTCATTGTGTGCTTTTACCTAGTAGGTATCCCTCTCCAAATTCACCTCTTGACAGTCTACGGTATAGCCCACTATGAAGGAATATAAAGGCGTCATGTGTGCTTCCAGGATACTTTGCCACTATGTCGGTGATTATGTTTTTGGCATCACACACCATCTGTATGTTGAGCGAGTGGTAGCATTTCCTGTTCCGGAATACATACTCAATGTTTGAGGGGAGTGAAATGGCAACATGTGTCCCATCTATACATCCTATTACGTGGGGGAATTGGGCAATGTTGTAAAAATCCTGCTTGGTCTGTGCTAGTTCCTGTGCTAGTTCCTGTGGGGTGCTGGGGAAGTGGATGTGGTGTTGCATCCTATGTGTCATGGCGTCGAGGAATGACAGGGCACTTTGTGACACCCCTCCTGCTGAGGCTATGACCCCCTGAAAACTACCTGAGGCCAGCAGGTGTAGTGAACACAGGACTTTGATGTTTGTGGGTATGGCTTGTGTCCTGCGGGTGGGGTGTTCTAGGTGGGGCCTGAGTTCCTCAATTAAATCAAGTATGCTCTCTTCCTCCAGTCTGTAATGGGTGTATATGTCCTCCTCAGTGCGCTGGAAGATGGTGGTGCGCAAACGTAATATCCTCTCCTGCCGCCGCCTCCTCTGCGCCACAGCTCTCAGTCTTCGCCTCCTCAGTATCATGTAGAGCCCAGACATTGTGGAAAATAGTGTGTTGCATTCTGGGCTTCATTTTATACTTTGCACCTGGTTACCACCTGCTCCCACTTGATGGTAATAGCGATTCCTTAATTTGCGATTTTGCTTAAATCGCTATTTGCGAATGGTTGATACATACCATTGCGAATTCTTAATAGCGATTTCCAGAATAGCGAATTTCGCTAACAGGTTTCAGCGCAAATTTGGAATTCGCTATGGAAATCGCTATTTAGCCCTTTTGCAAGGTTTGGAACTCGCTAAATAGCGATTCCTTCTTTTGCATGCATTTTCGCTTTTATACATTGGGATTAGCGATTTGTTATGTCGCAAATGCTATTTTTAGCGATTCGCAGCATTTGCGATGGGATTTTTGCTTCATACATATGGCCCTAATACCCTTCCCTATGTCTTCAATATTCCTTGTTTAGGTTCCTCATTTGGCGTTGATGGCCTTTCCCTGCATCCTTTGGATTTTCAACATACTCCCCTCCAGGCCACGGAACACACTGGGACCCTCCACATGTGCAGCTACACTGCTTTCTCGGAGCCTGCGGCGTCTGGTTACAGTACGGGACACCTCTGCACTGGACTGCAGTGTGGCAGAGCTACCTTCCCCAGGCAAGGTGGGTGTGTCTTCCCCCTCCATGTCACCTGCTGAAGACTCCATTTCCAATAGTGGGGCAACAACATGCCTCCTGCTCTGTTGTGCGGCAGGTGTTGTCACAGGCAGTGATGCTGGCATTTCTGGGGATGACAGTAACAGAGGGGATTGTGTACGTTATGGGGACGCCTGCATCTCTGGAGCCATTTCTGTATCTTGGGATGGTGGCTGTGTACTTGGTGCACCTGTGTCCTCTGATAAATTCTGTGCACTTGGACCTGACTCCTGACTCTCATCCCTCTCTGGTGCCGTGCCTTCAGACTCCCGGGATGTCTCACCTGTGGACATATGAGCGTACATTAGCTAAGCGCTACTGCCTCACAGCGACTACAATAAAATCATTTTAACTTGAACAATGTACATGTTGCCAGCGCTTCATTATGTCTGGAATCATTTCCTTCACTTGCTGTTTACTCTGCTGTTTGACATTGTCTTTCATTTACTGACTACATGTCCCATAATGCATTGCTTCTGTATAGTGCTAGCTGTACCGGACTGGGGTTCACTTAGCCACATAGGGTAAAGGGGAGGATGATGGTGTGGGGGGGATTGCTGTGCATGCATCTTACCTTTTCTGCTGGCAGCTCTGGCTGAGCTGTCTACTTCTCCCAGTCCGCAGACGCTTTCAGGTTCTATGGTTGAGCTCACCATCTCCTCCAGGTCAGTAAGGGGGGTGCTGGGTTCTTCCCTCCACCAGTATTGCTTGCCTGCTTGTGGTATTCACCAATTTTTATTTTCTGTCAGGCTCCTGAGGTCGTACCACCTCTTTTTAAGGGCCTCAATATCTCTAGGAGTCACTCCAACTGCATTGACTTTATCTTGAATGTCCAGCCAAATTTTCCTTTTGGCAGATTCAGCCACAGTGAGGGACTGCCTGCCAAACAGTTTTTGGTGCTCCTTCACCACCTCCTCAACAAGGACCTGCAGCTCCATGCTGCTGAACTTCCTCTCTGGCTGATCTTTGTCTGTGCTGCTTGCCATTTTAAGGTTTAAAAGTGCACAAAACGCTTTCTGCTGCTCAGGGACTCAGCTCAGTTCCAACTGCCTTTCCAGAAGCTTCTAATTAGTTGCAGCTGCCTGTGTAGCCACTTCCTGGTAGGGAGGGGGAGGGTGGTGGCACCTGATTGGCTGCCTCATTCAGTTTCACTTTTCTTTGCTTTCGGATTCGGTATTTACTGTATCGGTATTTACCGAATCGGTATTTCCCATTCATTCCTATGGGCCAAGCCCATAGGAATGAATGGGAAATACCGATTTGGTAATTACCGATTCGGTAAATACCGATTTGGTAAATACCGATTCGGTAAATACCTAATCGGTAAATACCGAATATCCGATTCCGATTTTTACCGAATCGGTAAAAAATACAGATTTTTTTACCTACATTGCATTTACCCACAATTATAAATACAGAATCGGTAAAATTCGGTATTTATGATTCGGTAAAATTCAATTACCTACACCTAGCCCATAGTCTTAATCGTCCTTCTTTTCATCGATTTAATATATTTTAAGAAAGGAAAAAATGACCATGTTTCTGCCAAAGTTTTCAATAACTCAACCTTGGTGCTAAGCATTAATGTGTGATGTAAAGCAGTACAAATGGATTCCTCAATGAACATATTCATGCAAAAGCTATTTTGTTCCAATTGGTGGAATGGCTATGATTGCAAAAACACTTTGGGCCTGATTACGAGTCTGGTGGTCCAAGGACCGCCATACTCGTGGTGGCGTGGCAGCATGATGGCGGCAGTCAGCCAGCAGTCGGAATGCCCGATTATGACTTGGGCGGTCAGACCACCTGATTACGACTTGGGCGGTAGGACTGCCATTGCCTCCAAGGATCCGCCTATCCCTGGAGGTTGCGCCGCAGTCCTTAGGCCACACGCAAAATGCTTGGCAGAACCGCTGTGGTGTTGCACAGTATCAACTCTCCTACCAATGTATACAAATTGGGTATAAAAATATAAGCTAGAAGAAACTACCTTTTAGGCATTCTTGCCAAATCAATCGAGCAAAACAGGGTGGCCTGGCTTTGCATCAAATCTAAACACTAATGAAACTAGGTGCAAACAATGGGCAAGCAGAATATTGCATGATATTCCCTCAAGTGAGAATGTGCATTTTAAGGGTAATTACACATTTTGCTCAACATACCTAAAATAAGGTGCCTAAGATTAGGCAGGAATGTGTACTCAAGGATGTACCTCAAGTATAATTTCCACACAAAACAGTGCTGCTTCACTTTGCAGTTTAGAGCAATGCTTCACATTGTTCAAAACCGGCATTTTTTGGGCGAGTCCTGTCACACATTTTTCTTTTATAGAAGCGTGCTTCATTTTGAATTGATTGCACATGTACAATATATACGGTTTGTATTATTATAGTTGATAGTGCATCAATTATTCATATACTCACGTTTTGCACTACACTTGGTCCCATTTAGTGATCCCACGCATGGTCTACAGGTAATTGTGGGCGTGACCCCAGTCCTACTTGGTGGGTCTGGAAGCAGTCTCAATGATCTAGAGACACTCGAGCCCAACCTTTGGATGACCAGATCAGAAAATTAGATCACTAACAAGATTTTGATGGAAATCCATCTCTGGATCTTGGGTCTCACCTACTTTTGCTGGTGGTTAGATGTGTTGGACTATTAACTCTGTATAAGACTTATTGGTTATTTTATCCTGTACCTTGGTGACTTTGTAGTCTTTAAAATTGAGAGTACATAACTGACTCTCTCTTTTGTGTAGACCCCGAGGTTTTTTTCGTAGTTTCAATTCTGTTACCCACCCAGGTTATTTTTTCATTAATAACAATCTGCGTTTTTGTTCAATTTGGAGCATTTCCAGAGATTGCTTCGAATTCTTAGGCTTCTTGCTCCAGGGCCCTGATAGCTGACTCGGGTTCCGGGGTTATTATAGCTACATCAACGGCATAAGCCATGAACTTTGTATCTATGCCAAACCTACTCATAGGTAAAATTGCGGGATTAAATTTAATTCTTTTGATCAAAGGATCAATATAGAGGGCAAAGAGTAGAGGTGAGCAGGGACACCTCTGCCTCATTCCCCTAGAAATCTTAATTTCTTCTGACAGATGTCCATTGATTAGTATTCTGGCTCTAGGGTTTTGATATATTGCCTGTAGC
Source organism: Lissotriton helveticus (assembly GCF_964261635.1). Taxonomy (NCBI): domain Eukaryota; kingdom Metazoa; phylum Chordata; class Amphibia; order Caudata; family Salamandridae; genus Lissotriton; species Lissotriton helveticus. The sequence continues at coordinate 869,036,714 of NC_136069.1, forward strand.
GCCTGAACCATCCTTGGGCCGAAGCCAATCCGCCTCATGATAGCCCAAAGGAATTGCCAGGAGACCCGATCAAACGCTTTTTCAGAGTCTAAAAGAATTAGAGAAATCGGGTCTCCTGTCACTTCTGCGGCGTCCAATAGAGTGATGGTCCGGCGGAAATGCTCCGTAGTGCCTTTTTTCGACATGAACCTGTGTTGCCAGCTAGATACTAATGGCTCAATATTTGAAGATAGTCTTGAAGCAATAACTTTAGAGAAGATTTTTGAGTCAGTATTAATTAACGTTATGGGTCTATATGATGACATCTCCAAGGGTGATTTATCCTTTTTGGGAAATATCAAAATTTTCGCAGATGACCAGGAGTTTGGTGAAGACGTCCCTCAAAAATAGGTCTTACTACATCAGTAAAAAGGTCCCTTATTTTCTGCGAGAAGACTTTATAAAATTCGACTGGAATACTATCCATACCGGAAGCTTTACCATCCGGGAGACCAGCTAATTCAGCTTCAATCTCCTCCCAAGCTGGAGAAATTTCCATTATATCGTGTGTATCGATATTGAATTTGACTATCGGTGTTGTCTCTAAGTATTCCCTGATCATATTTTCTCTATCTTCAATTGATCCTACCGTCTCTTCTGAATACAGCTTCTCATTAAACTTCCTGAAAGCTTCCTCTATTTTCTTAGGATTAGTGGTTATCCCCTCGGTGTCTGTATTAATTGAGGTGATAGTTTTTGCAGTTACCTGTTGTCTAGTAGAGATGGCCAGCTGATGACCGATAAGTTCGCTCCACTCATAACTTTTTTCTCTCAATGCTGCCCATTTAGTAGCGATTTCTCTGCTAAAACAGTCCCAATCTCTGACTTGGTGACCAAGACCATTGTCTGCGCCTCCTCTATTCCTGTTACTGCTTGAACCGCCTGTATTAATTTTTTTTGAGCTTCTGTCATCTGTATTTGTAGGAAGGTTAATTTGTGTCTTCCCCTTTTATTCCTCCTAATTGAAAAACGTAGCCTCTCCCCCATTATACCTACCTTAGGAGTGTTCAACACAACTATAGTAGATGCAGTCCCTACATTTATTCTCAAAAACTCCCATATCCAACCCGGCATATATTCCCGAGAGTCATTATCTTATAGCAGTGCCTTGTCAAATGTCCAGTTCGAGCTTATCCATTGGTTGGCCCATCCCTCCAAATTTAGAATGAGGGGGTTATGATCCGACAGTATTCAGGGGGCGACTTCAATAGAACAATAATGAATCAATGCAGATTAAACAAAAAAAATAATCCAGTGTTGCTAGTGAGAGGTGGGGGGCTGAGAAAAAAGTAATCCCATTTTGATAAGGTTTCGAGTGAGCCCATACATCTTTTGGACCATGAGTGTTTATTAAATTGAGCATGGCCAGAAAAACTTTGAGACTGATTTCTTCTTCCGATGCATTCAATTATTGAAATACAATCCCAATGATGCAATGTTTAAATATTTTTGTAATTAATCATTTTCTTTGACACTGAGGTGTTTATTTTGATAGTAACATCTGTTCATATAATCTGCAATAGATTAGGGCATTCTTTATGTATCCATCCATGGAGAAAGACTTTCAAAACTCACTAGCACACCATTTAATCACAGACTCACAAGTCTGACCACTGTATGAAATACATCATCCTCAAGTAATGCTTACGTGATTCGAGGTTTACAGTCAGTCGGATTCCGAAAGTTGCCTCAAGCTTGCACTTTGGCAGAAGGTTTAGTGTTGTGAAAACTGGGCCGCATATGTTAAAATTCTTAAAAGCTATCATAACCAGTGACAGAGAAGTAGGACTAAGTTGATACATACAATCGGCAATATTGAAGAAGGAGCACAAAAGCACAGATAGCCAGTTACATAAGAAAGAATCACACAGGTACATACCGCAGACAGTAAATATAAAAAGCCCTATCTATATTGTACCCAGCAGATATGACCTCAGGAATAAAGTGGGAGCCTGAGTACTGTAATAACACAGCTGCTTAAGAAAAGTTTATGCATTCTAGATACAATTTGTCAAGTTTTATTTTTGAAGAAAAGCATTTAATTTTCCATAGTCATTTTTTCCACGCCAAAAATGTTTTGTTTAAAAGTAGCACGTGCCAAATATTTTAGATCAGTACTTTGCTTACTTTTTAGATCATACATTGAGGAAGCATTTGCTTATACCACAGAACGTGTTGCTTTTAGAAGGGCAAGCCATTTTTCCAGTATGGCTCTGAATTCACCAGCTGTGCCTAGTACATGGGGAAAACCTATAGGGACACATGAATCAAGGTAAATTGCATTCGCAAAAGGTGCGAATCGCAAAATTCGGCCATTTGCGAATGCAATTTCCTTTTTTGGGATGCATCATGTTTTAATTTTTTTTCGCAATTTGAGGAATCGCAATTATGTTGCGATTTCTTAAATTGCGATTGCATTTAAGAAATCGCAATTTATGATTTCTTAAATGCAATGCATGAACATTTTTTTTTTGCGAATTCGCAAATAGGAAGAATTAAATTACCATGAAGTTGAACTTCATGGTAATTTGCAAAAACTTTAAAAAATGCACAAATGTGCATTTTTGAAAGCTTCATGTTACACACACACATGCCCTTGGGGCATGTGTGTGTGAAAAATGTTCTTAAAGTTAAATTTCAGGGGTGCAGGGGGGGTCCTTTGGACCCCCCCCTGCACCCTTGAAATAGCATTCTCAGTTTGCGATTCCTTAACTGCGAATCGCAAAATGAGAATGGCTTCCCATTCATTCCTATGGGCCTCTAGGCCCATAGGAATCAATGGGAAGCGATTCCTTAATTGCGATTTGCAAATTGTGAATCGCAATTAAGGAAAATTAAGAAATTGCAAAAAAAAATGCGATTTCTTAATGCATAGAATTTTGCGATTTCTTAATTGGGATTCCTTAATTTTCGCAATTAAGAAATCGCAAAATGTTACAATGATGCATGTCGCCGATAATTGATACATTGCAGAGAAGATATTTCCCATCAAGCGAAATGATGCACAAAACAATTAAAATCATTTATAGCATATGCATTCTCCTCAGGTAGATCTAAGCTCTGACTATGAGGGCTGGCCCAAATAAACTAATGTCCGAAGGGGTTTGACCTAATGGCCATCTTTGTATGTAGGAAATATTAGGCCTTGCTGGCAGCTGCAATGCAGAACCAGATTTAAACAATATATGCTCTTCAATTATTTTGCATATGTTTTGACTATGGATTATTGTTTTTCAGAATTAAAGAGGGACTTGATTGACCAAAATATATATTTATATCACTCACAAGGAAGGATTTGAAAGAATGAAATCAATGTAAAATGGGATATATTAAATACACTGAAAACAGCTGCAGTTTCAAAGACATTGCCCACATCTTGTTACTTCGGAAATGGCTTTTTTTTAGTTCTATGAAATGCAAACAACAAAAAGGGCCATGACACATGCAAATGAAAAGAATATGCTCACACAGGCCACACATTCATAACCTGTTAAGAGGACGAAGAAAAATATGCTAGAAAGAAATTGAAAGCAAAATGAAAAGCTGCAGGAGAATGTATTTTCCAGGTCTTGGAAGAACATCAGGTTGCATTGTTGCAATGTTTTAATTTCTCCTTGGGGGATATTCACAAGGAAGGGGCAAAGAGAGGCATTAGCCTTCTTGGTATAATTCACAAGGATATGGTGCAGCCTTGCGTTTCCCCCTGCGATGGCACTAAGTTTAACAACAACTTAGCACCAACGCAGGCACCCTTGCGCCAGAGTGCAAGGGTGTCTGTGTGCAGGGAAGGATTGTGTATGTACAGGAAACTGTCCCTTCCGGCACATAAACAATCATAAATGCAATTCTCTCACTCTCATGTGTGCTGCTTTATGCAGCACACATGAAAGTGATAGAATGGCATTTTTTTGAAAAAAAGGTTTGTTTATGAACATGAAGGGATATACACAAACCATGGCAATTTGCAAAAATTGCTATTTCCATGTGTGCTGCACAAGGCAGCACTCGTGGAAAAAGTAAAAACGAGGAGAAATAAAGCATTTCTCCTCATTTCGCCAGTTTAAGACCAGAGTTTCACTGGTCTTAATGTTGGCGCTGCCTCCTATTTACACTGCCCTTGTGAATAGGGGTCAGCATTAAAATCAGTGGATGTTGAGGTGCACTGCACGCCCCTTTCACGCTAAATACAGCGTGGAAGGGTGCCTTATTCACAAGGCAGCGTTAAGCCACGTTAAGTGGCTTAACACAGCCATGTGAATAAGGCAAGGCCTGTATCGTCATCACAATGTCACATGAAGTGGTGTTGTGGTGGCGATTGGGGCTAGTGAATATGCCCCCTTGTTTTTTCCTCCTTCTATCCGTGCAGCGTTCTTCAGCACACATAGAACAAGGAAATCACCTTTTCTGATTGTTTATGTGCAAGAAGGTGCCCCTTCCTGCACATAAGCAATCTGAAATTGTCTTTTTAAACTTCAATGTGTGCTGCTTAATGCAACCCACATAGAAGTTAAAAAACTGCATTTTTTTTCAATGGTTGTTTATGTACAGGAAGGGACACCTTCTTGCACATTAACAATCACAAGAGGTGATTTACTTGTTCTATTTGTGCTTCAGAATGCAGCAAGCATAGAAAGTGTAAAAAACGAGGAGAATAGAAAACATTTCTCCTTGTTGAGCCTCCCTACACCTCCCCTGGGGAGGCGTAGCATTCTGACGCATTTCCAGGTTTACAATTTCTCATAATTCTGGAAATGTGGCAGAAGCCATGGGTGTTGCGTGGGAACATCCACAGTAAACCCCATGGCACACCCTTTAAATTAAATTGTTGCGTGTAAAGGGGCCATATTTACAAGGACACAAAAAGCCACGCTGGGTGGCTTTACGTGTCCTTGTAAATATGGGGCAGCAGGTTGCGCCGCCGGTGTGTCATAAAAGTGACACACTGGTGGTGCAACCGGCTTGCAAATAACCCCCTCAGTATCTTTGGTAATGATTCTTGATCTCGCCCTTTTTTCAAAGAAACATTTTATTTTGATGCAAATGCATGTCTTCTGCCACACTCCAACCTAAATGAAAACATAACGAAGAAATATGTCAACTTAAAATGATGAAGTATACAAGTAATCAAAACGAATAAACGCTACTAATAAACTAAATTAATTGTAAGAGGAAACAATAAGAATATTAAAAGAATATTACTATGCTTAAACGATATTCATATCTCCCAAATGTCATACAAAATAACCAGATTCTTAGAGCATCTGAAGTAGATAATGGCAACAAGTCCTGTGCAGCCACTAAGGGCCAGATTCATCAAACCAAAATCCGCTCGCAAAGGGCCAGATTCTGAGAATCTGGCCCTTTGCGAGCGGTATTTTTGCATTTGGGATGCATCATCCCCAATGCAAAAATCGCAATTTTAGAAATCGCTAAATTGTGATTATTTGCATTTAAGGAATCTCAATTTGAGATTCCTGAAATGCAATGCATGAAAGTTTCTAAAATAGCAAATTCGCTAATAGGGCACGCAAATTACCATGAAGTACAACTTCGTGGTAATTTGCAAAAACTTTGAAAAATGCACTAAAGTGCATTTTTCAAAGTTCCATGCTGCTCACACACACACATGCCCTAAGGGCATATGTGCGCGCAACATATGTGCACACATCAATTTCAGGGGTGCAACAGGGTGTCCTTTGGACACCCCTGCACCCTTGAAATCGCAATCTCAATTTGAGAATCACTAATTGCGACTTGCAAATTGAGATTGTCTTCCTATTCATTCCTATGGGCCTCCAGGCCCATAGGAATGAACGGGGAGGTATTCCTTAATTGCGACTCGCAATTTGCGGGTCGCAATTAAGGAATTCTAAGAAATCGCTATTTTTAAAGTGATTTCTTGATGCATTCCATTTTGCAATTCCTTAATAGCGAATCGGTATTTTTCGCTATTAAGGAATCGCAAATTGGTTTGTTGATGCATCTGGGGGATAGTGCCTTAGTAGAAATGCTATCCAAAACGGTGTTGGATCTAGCCCTGATCTCTTGACTGGGTGAGAGTATTCTGCTTAATTCAGAGACTCTGTCCATCACCACCCCTTGTTGTAAATATTTTTGTCCACCCTAAGCGTGGAAGGGTATACTCAGATGTGAGTCCCTTGCTCATTGCACCATCAGGATTCAAGCAAGCCGGGCCGAAGACGGCTGAAATGCCAGAAACCTGTCCCCGGAAGCTTGTTTCCTTCCCAGTGTAAGAATTGGCTTTTGTAGTCTGGTCTGCCCTGTTCCCATGATGCACTGGGCCAGGGACAGACTAATTTGCATACAGCCAGGTTCTGAAACTGGGATGGTGCAATGAGCTAAAAAACGGTGTTGGATCTAGCCCTGATCTCTTGACTGGGTGAGAGTATTCTGCTTAATTCAGAGACTCTGTCCATCACCACCCCTTGTTGTAAATATTTTTGTCCACCCTAAGCGTGGAAGGGTATACTCAGATGTGAGTCCCTTGCTCATTGCACCATCAGGATTCAAGCAAGCCGGGCCGAAGACGGCTGAAATGCCAGAAACCGGTCCCCGGAAGCTTGTTTCCTTCCCAGTGTAAGAATTGGCTTTTGTAGTCTGGTCTGCCCTGTTCCCATGATGCACTGGGCCAGGGACAGACTAATTTGCATACAGCCAGGTTCTGAAACTGGGATGGTGCAATGAGCTAAAAAACGGTGTTGGATCTAGCCCTGATCTCTTGACTGGGTGAGAGTATTCTGCTTAATTCAGAGACTCTGTCCATCACCACCCCTTGTTGTAAATATCCAAATTATCTTTCAGCACTAGATTCTCATTCAGCACTAAATTCTCACCCTTCAGGGAAGAATTCTCCTTGATACCACTGAGTGAATCAATCTTTGCTTGGTTAAAACTTCTGCGTTTAGACATACGCACAATGTGGAAAAAAGTTGTGTAATTGAATTCCAGAGCTCTCACAGAGAAGGAGCAAACGGGCCAAGTTAAAGATCATATCTTCCCAGATAAGGAGTTTGAGAATTGTAATTTAAGTTTGCTAATTTGTTTATGTTTCACTGGAACAAGACATACTGATGTACCAGTTTAGGTAAAGGAAGTATGTGCGAAGTATAAGCTGTTCTATGCCCTGAAACTTGCATTGTTCCTTTGGGTTGAATATTACATGGTAAACGTTACTTAAATTGTGTTTATGAAAGAACTAGACTGGCTTCAGCTTGGTGATTTGTCATTGAATCTTAGCTGGCCAAAAATAGATGATATCAATGCGAGTGTTGGTGAAGGAATTTGATATTTATGATGGTAAATTGATGGTCTTATACGAATATCTGCACCCTAGATTTTAAGCTGTTCCCATAGTTGTTTTTACAAACCTCTCATAACGTGCTTCAGACAAGTCACTGAATTATTGGAACATTGAGCAAAAAGTGAGCGGTTCAAGGTGGTGAACTTTTCCATGGTTGGGTGCCATGCTTTCTATGAAATTTGATTTTTTTTCTTTAGTAACGAGGCAGAACTAAAAGTCTAGTTGATCATTCCGTCTTCTTAACATGCAACTGGAAAGTGCCAAATTATACATTATTAATAAAAACACGCTTCAATGAAAATATATCATAAATATATAATACTAAATGTATAAAGTAAAATAAGGTTTAGTAAATGAAAGAACATAAAACACAAACAATAAAATAATGACTAACAAAATAAATATCTTTCAATGACAAGTGTGAAATCATATTGATGTAAAGTTACTTATTGAGCCTTCCTAGATTTAGCAACCTTAGTCTATGTATGTAAAGCATTCCAGGTCAGAGCAGCCTTACCTCTCAATTTCTCCACCATGCGTTAACCAGAGAATGATTTCTCTGTTTGATATCTCAAGGTTAAAAGTGCATGATGCACAGTTACAAAATGTTCACAAAACTATTTTTCCCCACTGCATTTTATAAATATTACTCTTCAATTAATCTAATCATTAAGAATGATCTGATTAACATGACCTCTAATGAAATAGACCACATTAGGACAGGTGTATGGTGAAAATCCATTGCTAGCAAATTGCCTAATTTTTTATGATTCTTGGATGTGAAAAACCTTGCATGAAGCAAACATTTCTTTGGAAACCTAAGAATTGGTTCATTGAAGAATGTATATTTCAATATTTTGAATCGAAATTGCTTAATATTGAAAAACATAGGTTTGTTGCCGGCCACATATTTATGACAATCTCATTGATCATTGATAAAGGAAATCTGCAGCTGTAGAAAGAACCACTAAACTCCTATTAGTTTCGCACCATGATCCATATAAGATAGCTAGAAGAGTGAATGATTTTCCTCTCTGCAAAGATTTTGGAAACTTCCTTTATGTAAGTAGTTTTGTACATAAATGTAAGCATGTATGAATATTGGATTATGTGTACATGTGAACCTTGCCAGGGAACAACAGAATGTTGATAGTGATGGCAAGAGCCTATTTGAACCCTCTATGACTTTAATGTTCCTTTGGGGTGAGGTAAAGTGATGTGTTTCCTCAATCACTTTCAAAATTGCAGGAGAGTATGATTGCTTCTTAAGTAGTAGTAGTAGTATAAATCTTTATTCGGTAAAATTGATCACCATAAAAGACAACAATATACATTTTAAAATACATTCCATCAAATTATACTAGCAACAACAAGGGTTGACCATACTTAAAATACGACTGAGCACTATCATAATTAATAAAACCACGGACAAAAAAAAATAATCCAGGCACTCAGAATTAGCAGCTTCAAATAACTCCACTCTGGGTAGGTAGAGGCCTTGCAATCATTCCCAGAGATCTTGATCTAATAATCCAGGCACTACCTAAAAACTTTGCCACCCCGCATATCAATGGGGTAGATGATAGATCCGATGTAATCACTCGTAAGGCCGAGCGATGGCACCTCATCCCCAAACCTTTACATACTGGTTTCAACCAGTTTTTCCGCGCCACTTTATACGCGGGGCAGGCAAAAAGAAGATGGGCCACGGACTCTATAGGGGCCGCACAGCCAGGACAAGATCGCAAGGGGCCGCCCTGGTTGGACCATTTTGAAGTAAATTCGTGTACCGGGAGGGTACCGTACCTTAATTTTAAAAAGAGGGCCCTGTCTAGAGGCTTAGTTATCAAGTCAAGGAAGGGTTCAAGTTTCCTTACACACTTACACTCCAGAAAAGACTCTGTAAGTGAACCCCCTGTTATACCACGTGATGCTTCGGCCTGAACCCAATCCCAATATAGTTTCTTGATCACCATTTTGGGCGGGGGCGCTTGAGACTCCCAAATATCTCTCAAACCCAATTGGGAGACCAATAGCCTCAAATTTTTCAACCAGCCAATTTTACACCCAGAGTCTAGAAAAATTAGCTCGTCCAGTACTTCAGCATATTTGGCCAACTCCTTAGTCCTTCTCAGGCGGACCCAAAAAAGCAATGGTCGCAGCCTCACTATATCCTTTAGGGCACGTCTACCAAGGTCTAACCGCAAGGGGATAAGCGGGGTGGAAACAGGGAGTGCCACCACATCTCTCAAAAACTTATTTTCTGCTAAGGTTAGCTCATTTACATTGTCGAACCCCCATAATTCGGAGCCGTACAATGCAGCCGGGAGTATCTGGCCATCGTAGATGGCCATTACCGGGGACACTGGTTTACTAATTGATGCCCGGTACTCTCGTAAGATCACCCCCGACACTCTTTTGTGGCCCAATAGCATTTTCGCTAAGTGATCCTTCCAGGTCATTCGGCTATTTATCCGGACCCCTAAATAGTCGAATGCCTCGACCAACTCCAAGGGAGTCCCATTAAGCAGAAAATTGTTTTTAAAATTTTTGGCAGGTGAAAAGGCCATCAATTTGGTTTTGGTGGTGTTGATGGTTAGGCCTCTCTCTGTACAAAAGGAGGAGAAACGCTGCAGGAGTTTGTGCAGGCCTATCGGGGATTTAGCTATCAGTAAGGTGTCGTCAGCAAAGAGCAGGGTCTGAATCTTTTCCCCCGCCAGGGTTGGGGCATCCGTCTCTTCTCCTCTCAGATGGTCCACCACTCCATTCACAAACAAGGAGAAGAGAGTCGGAGCCATGACACACCCTTGACGGACTCCACTCCTCACAGGTACCCTATCTGTCAGTTGGCCCTGTGTACCCCATCTGATCCTGGCGTATGTCCCCTCGTGGAGTCTTACAATTAATCTTAAGAGTGAGCCAGGAAAGCCCAAACTTTCCAGAATCTCCCAAAGTTTAGCACGGGGGACCAGGTCGAAGGCCGTCTTGAGATCTATGAAGGCCATATATAGGCTCCCCTTCTTGATGGTAACTGCCTTCCAATAGATCCCAAACAGCCGAAAGACCTGGTCCATCGTGCCCACCCTCTGGCGAAATCCGGCCTGCAGATGAGAGAGAATGCCTTCCTCCTCCATCCAGTCGCCCACCCTGGCGATAATGACCCTGCCAACCACTTTCTGGATTATGTCTATCAGACTAATCGGTCTGTAGTTGGCAGGGTCATCTCTTGCCCCCTTCTTGTACACTGTGACCACCTCGGCACCCTTCCATGAATCTGGCACGGGGTGTCCCTTTACTAACAAATTCATTATGGTGGCTATTAAATTTGCCCAGGCTAGGGGTTCAGCAATCAAGAGGTCCCCAGGGATCCCATCCGGCCCAGCTGCCTTTTTGGGCGTCAAATGTTTAATTGCTGCCACTACTTCGGAGGCCGTAAATAAGCACTCCGTCTCCCCGCCAGGATCCCTTCCCTCCCCACAAGCAACCAAAGGGCCAGATGTATCTTCACTGCCGCCATACAGAGATGAGAAGTGATTGAACCATTGCAGGCTGGTTATATGGGTTGCTAAAGGCTGGGTTTTACCCTGCCTAGCTCTATTGATTAAATCCCAGAATAACGTCGAGTCCCTCCTGCTGACGGCGTCTGTTATTTCCCTCCAGTGCTCCTCCTCCCACTCGCGCTTTGCCAGAGCAATTGCTCTCAAGTACTCCCTCCTGGCCGCTCTAACCAGAATAGGATTCCTTGAGAGCAAGGCAACTGACAAACTTTTCCTCTTCCCCCTGCAGTCCGCTGAATACCATGGGTTGCTGGATATGGGGGGAGTCCTATTTGATCTGGGGGTTTTCCCTTTAGAGGTGAAATAAAGACTCACTTGATCTATCGTGCCTTTATATGCAGAATCTAGTTGTAAAGAAGGGCACGGAGGGCTAGCAACCACCCGATCCATTGCTTCCAAGTCCCTGTACAGGGCTTCGATGGTAAATTTAATGGTCTCTAGTTGGTCTGCGTTTAACTGAGCCTTGTCCCACTTCAATCTACGATTGTTTTCGTAGGGGATGATCTCTTTGGTTAATTTCAACGGTGCACTCTTCCCTTTCTCTTTAATTTTGCCCCATTTAAACTTGCAGCAAAGCGGATTATGGTCGCTATCCTGGGTGGGTACCACCTCCATATCAATAAGGTCCATCCACATACTAACACTCATTAAAATATAGTCAATTCTGGACGGGGCCGATAGCCTGTTAAAAGTCATTGCACCTGATATATCAGACCGGGTCCTGCCATTAAGGGCTCTTAATTTGTGCTCCCTAGTGAGGGCGTTCAGTTGGATTGCCCTAGCAGACCATTTCCGGATGGGGGGTACCGTCAAGGGGGGGATAGACCACCTGGAGTCGTCCTCCTCAGTACCTAGTGGATCATCACCAAGAAGAGGTTCGAACGTACAATTAAAATCGCCACCCACCATAATTCTGGCTGAGGGAGGGCAATTAGCTAGAGCAGAATCAAGGCTCGATATGGTTGCCGAAGTATTATCCCCCGCAGCCCCTCTAGCGTACACATTAAAAAGTTCAAGCCTAATCCCCTCGATATGACCCCTGGAAGAAAGGTGCATTAAATCATTACACTGGGTGTCATTAGAGGCCATGTCCCAATCTAGGTCAGTTCTTATCCAGACTAAAAGACCTCCTGCTGGTCTACCTTTCCCTCTACTTATCGCTGGGGAAAAGAAGGTAGTGTAGCCAGATTTATCAATTGGTATCAAGCACCAAGTTTCTTGAAACAGGCAGACATCGAACTTCTCGATGAATTCATGCCATTCAGGAATGTCTAACTTCCTTTTTAGCCCGGCTACATTCCAGGAAATCAGGTTTATTACCCTAGAACCCTTGTGCACTAGAGAGAACCCTTCCGTGATCACCCCCCCCGGCTCCATTCCCACACCTCTAGATTGGTGGCTGTTACTCACACAACAAGATTGCCTGTCGGGTTCAAAACAATCAACAACAATAGACATACCCGGGGCATCAAAATGAGGCATATTCGAGTGGATGACATTAGAGTCATCTATGGTTACCTCCTGGGAATTGTCACAAATAATTCCTCCTTGCTGGGGATCCACTCCATGTCTACCGCCTCCCTCCTCCATAGGCTGTAAGCATCAATCGCAGTCCTCCATGCCACTAAGCTGCGAAAACCTATTGAAAGTATCTAAGGGGGTGAAGGGTCTAAGATGCTCCATTGCACCATTGTGGCTTAGGTGATGTCTCTGTGGAACCGTAAACCAACCAGACTGACCATTAGGGTAAAGCTGATGCTGGCCAAATACCTGATGAGTACTATTGTAACCAAACTGCTTGGGCCATGGGGCATAAGACTCTTCCCTATGTTTGGGGGGGTAAGGAACCGGCCTCGGGTAAAAGTAGGTTAAGGGCCTAGGTGTAATAGAGTTTCCTCCTCCTGCATATGGCCAGTTTAAAATGTAGTCCACTGCACGGGGGTCTCTAAAATTAACCACCACTAGATCCCCGTCAATATCTTTCCTAGTGTTACCCAACCACGGGATCCTTCTGACATGTACAATATCTCCATCCACATTTGGGGCTATAGGCCTGAATGTCCTCAACCAATGAATTATTTTATTTTTCAATTGGCCATAACCTTCCTTCTTATTGTCTGCTAATGGAGGAACCCCGGTCATGACTACTACATAGGGCACCGCCTGAGGTGGAATTTCCACTTGAGGTACTCTAGTCAGAGGACCTCTGGTGCGTCCCCCTTCCCCCTGTCTCTCGCTTCTGTTTACTGGGGGAGCCTTTGTCATTGGCCTTTGGGGGCCACCTTCTGTCCCAGCTACAGAAATGATCGGGTTCATTGTAGGATTTTCTTTATGTATAGCAGGCACCGCCTTTCCCTGATGCTGAGACGACTGTTTAGACGGCTGGAGTAGAGCAGAGGGGGTAGCTACTGGGGGTTTTACAGTCACGCTAGACGAGACCCCAGTACAAGGTGTTAGTTGTGTTCCCCCACTCCCCTGAGCCCTGGTCACCGTGGCCATACTATTTAAGGCAGCCTCTACTAAGGTCAATCTATTTTCGACTTTCCTAAGACTCTCAATCACGGGTAGCAACAGAGACCTCAGTAAAAGTTCGAAATCCCCTACAGGTGGAGGAGGAGTCGATGAGTTTGTAAATAAGGGCCCCTGACTGTTATCTAAAACTGCTATATTGGGGACCTCAACAAACGGAGTAGCCACCATTGGTGATGCCTCGGGTGTTACAGTAGTTGCAACTTCCATGGTAGCCCTTACATGCGGTGAAGATAATTTAGGGCCTTTGCCAAAGTCTAGATGGGAAATTTTAACTTTGCCTTGTCCCGCCCTTAATTTCCTCCTTTTTTTATTTGGTGGTGGTCCGTGTATCTGTGCAACCACTAGTTGCTTGGATTTCAATGATTTAAGCTTCAAGGGAGCAGCAGGGTGGCATGAGATCTGGGTAGGGGGGTCAATCACAATAGGATCAAGGGACATACCAGGCGAAGAAGTGCAGTCACGCAGTAAAAGTGGGAAGCCTTCTTGACTAACGGTTTCCCTCCCAAGGTCGATTAAGTCCCCCTCGGTGAACAAGGATACAGACGCAGAGTCAATAAAGGATCTGTTTTTCAAGCTTTCGATTGAACGCCTCCGCTCAGCCCTGCGTTCAGCCATGATCAATTCCTTCTCCCCCTCGGACAGTACCTTGGGAAAGTAATTGTCTAGTGACCCATTGCGAAGTTTGCCCTTCTTCCCAGGTGACCCCCCATCGGGTAGGGTAGCCATTAACTAACCTGTAACACGAGCCCACGGAGTGGGTTTTAGAGAGTGGGCCCAGCCCGGCCTGCTCTGGCCTACGAGGGCCTCAGAGGGCCCGCCCTTTGCCCGGGCTTCGCCCCGGGCGCTCCCGCGCGCTCCCGCGCAGCGGGTTACAAAGGTTTATATGGGCCTAAGGCTGGAATAAGCTGGGTGGGGCGGTCAGGGAGAGCGGGCCAGGTGATAGGCCGGAGGATTGCCGGGGCTCCTGGGAAAGCGAGTCCCGGTTCCTTCGCTCGCAGCCCTGTCGCACGCTCTCTCACCCAGCTGGCTCCTGTGACTCCTGGGCTCCGGTGGCGGCAACAGCGCAGCGGGACCCGCGAAGCGGGTTCCGCAAGTAGTAAAAGTGGTCTCCCAGCGGCAGCAGGAACACACACAGCAAACGACCCCAATGTCAATAGGAGGCGGGGATTTTTAAAAAGGTGAGCTGGGCGGGGCGGTCAGGGAGAGCGGGCCAGGTGATAGGCCGGAGGATTGCCGGGACTCCTGGGAAAGCGAGTCCCGGTTCCTTCGCTCGCAGCCCTGTCGCACGCTCTCTCACCCAGCTGGCTCCTGTGACTCCTGGGCTCCGATGGCGGCAACAGCGCAGCGGGACCCGCGAAGCGGGTTCCGCAAGTAGTAAAAGTGGTCTCCCAGCGGCAGCAGGAACACACACAGCAAACGACCCCAATGTCAATAGGAGGCGGGGATTTTTAAAAAGGTGAGCTGGGCGGGGCGGTCAGGGAGAGCGGGCCAGGTGATAGGCCGGAGGATTGCCGGGACTCCTGGGAAAGCGAGTCCCGGTTCCTTCGCTCGCAGCCCTGTCGCACGCTCTCTCACCCAGCTGGCTCCTGTGACTCCTGGGCTCCGGTGGCGGCAACAGCCCAGCGGGACCCGCGAAGCGGGTTCCGCAAGTAGTAAAAGTGGTCTCCCAGCGGCAGCAGGAACACACACAGCAAACGACCCCAATGTCAATAGGAGGCGGGGATTTTTTAAAAAGGTGAGCTGGGCGGGGCGGTCAGGGAGAGCGGGCCAGGTGATAGGCCGGAGGATTGCCGGGACTCCTGGGAAAGCGAGTCCCGGTTCCTTCGCTCGCAGCCCTGTCGCACGCTCTCTCACCCAGCTGGCTCCTGTGACTCCTGGGCTCCGGTGGCGGCAACAGCGCAGCGGGACCCGCGAAGCGGGTTCCGCAAGTAGTAAAAGTGGTCTCCCAGCGGCAGCAGGAACACACACAGCAAACGACCCCAATGTCAATAGGAGGTGGGGATTTTTAAAAAGGTGAGCTGGGCGGGGCGGTCAGGGAGAGCGGGCCAGGTGATAGGCCGGAGGATTGCCGGGACTCCTGGGAAAGCGAGTCCCGGTTCCTTCGCTCGCAGCCCTGTCGCACGCTCTCTCACCCAGCTGGCTCCTGTGACTCCTGGGCTCCGGTGGCGGCAACAGCGCAGCGGGACCCGCGAAGCGGGTTCCGCAAGTAGTAAAAGTGGTCTCCCAGCGGCAGCAGGAACACACACAGCAAACGACTTGCTTCTTAAGTTGATGGAAACGTTGTTCAAGATCCTGCAAGTGTATACCCAGGAGCCTAGATTTATATGCTTTCTGCCACTTCATCATTTCTAGTCTGGCAATGGTTCGGCACTTTAGTTCACAGTCCACCTTAGAGGGCTTGGTGCTTAGCCTAGTGTCATGGGCTGTTGCTTTTAGGACCCTCAGATCAATGCACCAGGTTTAAAAGTAGATTCAGGTCAGTTTGAAGGGTGACCCTTTGAAGTTCCTTCAACATTGGGGTGATGTGGCTGATGTCTAGCTGGCTTTGAAGATGCATTGGGAACCAGTGTCTTTCCGTTACTACTGGGGTGATGTGTCAAATATCTACAGGCTCTAGGTGAGATAAGCGAGGCAATGTAGGATGTCTCTTGAGTGTGCCTTTGTAGAGTTAGGGACTCTGCTGAAAATAGTGCAGCCTTTATCCAAATATTAGAGGGCCAAAGCATGTTCTACTGCCCTGTGGTATGTTTTAGTTAAGAATTCTTTCGATATTTTTGGAGAGGAATTGCAGCTACCGTGCGGTCTACATTTTCACAGTAATTTGCATTAAATTGAATTTTAGCCAGATGAAAGTGCTCTTAAAATCATAACTGGTGCACTTCATCATCATCATCATAAAATGTTTTTCAATTATAACTTAGATTATCATAAAGATAAAATCAGTAACATATTATATTGCTTAAAATCTCATCATTTAGTAAGAGGTAATCATACATGGAGTTATAACATCTCACAATACATTCTCCTATTGCACAGTCGTTGTGATCTTTTAGTTGCTGTAAGAAGCGCAATGCTGGCATGCAACTTCTGAAATTTCCTGATTTTAGAAGTGGAATTAAAACCCTTTTAGTATAAAATACACCCAATTTGCCAAAGAATGAGAAGTTCAACAACATCTGTTTCGAAACATTATGGCAAGCGCAGTTGACAATGCTGTGAGTTGCATATTGACTCCAAGGGAAGTCGAACAAGTTGCAGATTATACCTGTTTGGAACTGAATTAGTAAATCCTGCTCCTGCTGTATGATATTATGCAAGAGATAGAGCTCACTAAATAAGGTAGTCTTAACCACTAAGTAATACACTATGCTAGCCTTACTATCTCCATTATGTGCACCTTCAGAATGTCTCAGGGCATGTAAAGTACTCTTAGCCCAGATTTTTTCCTTCCTGCAAATGGAAGTAGGGTTATTAAAAAAAAATTCTGCTTAAGAATGTGCATGCCTGTTTAACGTAGGACAACTATGGAATATCATACCAGAAGTTGCATTTCAAGCAGTCTCTGACGACTTCTCGAATGAAAGTAGTACATTTATTAGACCTTGTGGATAGCAACAAGGGGACAACCTTAATTGAGACTGCGATGTATAAAAAGCCCAAATCCTCATGAAATATATAGGTATGTATATATACTAAGAGCTCCTGAGAGGAAGAGTAAGTGCCAGACAAACTGATTTTGTATGTTAGAGTTGGTGTATTCCCATGGCAGCACCATAGGGAGGCATTGTGTTTTATAGATGGTAAGAAGAGGCATTCTCAGCTTCCCACGCCAAGGGGGAATACGATTAAATAGTGCTGCTACAGATTGTGACAGTGTTTGTTTCCTTATATAGTTAATGATGTACCTGCATTGGGTGGAGTCAAAGGTAACACATGAATAACTAGAAGCCTTTGTTACCTTATTATCCTGAATTGAGATGATGTGCATATTTAGATTATCCCCACATGTTATTTTCTTGGAACTGGAATAATTAACATCCCTGTCCAAAATAGTCATGAAAGAGTCAGAGGCAGACATTGATTTGCCTAGACTAATATGGGTACGTGCCATCAACACAGCGTCATCTGTGAATAACAGGATTGAGTAGCAAATAAGTGAATAAATGGTACATCCTGGCACTGGCCAACTATTACTGTATTCAATATATTTATATATAGTATGAACATTATTGGAGCTAAGATGCAGCCCTGGTGAGCCTCTTCTTCCAAGCTAAAAGAGTTGGTAATACTCCCATAGATCCAAAGCTGACCCTAGTGGATAGATCTCTATGTAGAACATGAGTCCAACGCCATGCTCAATTGGTGTACCTAAATTAAATGGATTACATTTTCAGGACACGATCTGAATTCACATTGTATAGCCATGTATGTCATGCTGATTTTTCTTTGAGCTTGTATTATAGCGTGATGTTCTTTGAAATAAAGATTCATATTTTACACCCCTGAAAAAACTATATAATTCTATAAGATGTAGGCCATCAATTGGATTTCTTGAATTTCTCTGTGACAGTTGATCAAGGATTGTTTAAGCTATGATAATCTTTCTACTAGGTATTCCGAAAAAGGAACTTTTGTATGACAACTTGTGTGCAAAGGCATGAACACATATTACATTCAGAAATATGTCACTGCTCCTGTAAAACAATCATATTTATGACCATTGTGTACTACTTGTTAAATCAAAAGGAAGCAGAACAAAGTGATCACAACTTTATAGGGAATAAGTCAGTTGAAGCACTCATATCTCTAGATGAAACTCTCCATTTATAATCCTGCTTTCAGTCTCTTCGTTAATCAGAATATCCACAAATGATTTGTTTGACAATAACGATATTCAAATATGAAGGTTGCAAATTCTTAACATAAAGGGTATTAACTCTTTGTAATTCAGCTGCAATGGGTATGAATGGGGCCATAGTACATAGATGCCTACCATTGTAGGATTGTTTTTCCCAAGAGGTGTTAAAACGACATATGTGCCGACTCACAGGTGCAGCAATTAATTTTTGGACAGCTTATGCTTGGAATGAATGATTGGTCCACCATAATATTGTTTTTGTCTGCAAATACCCCTCAAAAAGGCTTGTCTAGCCTCTCAGCCTCATCATGCCAGAAAATTCAAATGCAGTCAGTAAAATCCCCTAGTGAATGAAATAAACAGCGCTAATCTGACTCACCATTTGATCTCGTCTAATTTCAGATAAATCATTTGTAGATTTGCATTTGTATTGTTTATATAATACAAGGAATTGTGAAACAACATTGCTGGTGAATGTAAATCATGCCCCAATAGAATTTCAAACAGATTAAGGAACAATGGATGATATGTGATGGCTAATGAACATTGGTTTTAATAATATTTGAGGTAATGCCATTCATTTTTCTGTCATAACTTTATTTAATGTACTTTACATTTTATTGAAAAACTGAAATATATAATATATAATACAATGAAATGGACAAAAGAAAACTAGGTAAGTTAAAAATTGAAATTTGCATTTACCATGTAATAAATTCTGAAGATACTGGTGGAAACTTAATATCTTTCACTTCGTGTGTTGCTTGGTCAGCGTTTCACTCTTGTAGGTGTCTGTTCTATGTCTGAAAATGAAAAGAGAGCAGTTGCTTTGTTAGAACAAACTCAGTGTTAGTCATATTGAAAAATGTGAACAACAGCAACAAGATATGCAATCATGCTGGAAGAGATAGGAGTCCTAACAGTAGAAATGTCTATGTGTGATTATCTATGCTGGGTATATCATGCAGAAAAAAGGAAGTTAACGTCATATGTTGCTTTCTTCTGACTAACTTAGTGGTTTTTGTAGTTTATTGTGGTTTGACATTAGTTGTATTCGTATATACATCCTACCTCTTACTTTTTCAAGTATGCTACTATTACTTTGTAAGGCAATAGTAAAAGTGATAATGAAGATAAAATAGTATAACTTTTATTTCTACTATATTCTAGCATATTGCAATATGCTAGAAAGAACTGTGTATACTACCCTGTTTATCTTGGTAGAACAATATGTGTATTGTGTACTGAACTGAATATCATCACACATGATTCTAACATCTCCATTGTAACTAAAGTCTCCCATAAGTGAGGTAATTATCAGCCAGATATTTATGAAATACTCCCCAAAGTAAATGCTTACACAGTTATGCAATTATTTATCAATCTTACCATTTCAGATCTAGTTATGCAGACCATGAGCACTCCTATTCAAATAGCATCGTAAAGAACATCTGGTTATCATAATCTCCTATAATTACCCACAACAGGTATAAAACATAAAAGATTTACCTATCACAAATCTCTAAATATGGGATCTTGTTTCAAATAGGCTCTCATTGGTTTTCATCTATTGTTTTATCACTCTTTTCCCATTGAATTTCCCTTTCACCATCCACGTCTGGGATATAGGTTAATATTTTCTATCACTGTCATTTAACTAATTTCATATCTTTCATCACAAACCTTGTCACGCTACATTTTAGTTATTCAGCACGTTATGCACTGTTTTTCTTTTCTTCCATCTTCTTTCATTTCAATGCTAATAATTCTTGTTAATTATCAATATTATGAGTACCTTTTATATATCTTAGAAAGAATCTAGCAACTCATAAGGCAAAAACATTTTTTATTTCACAGAATCTTCATATGTTCCTACTGTGGCCTTCTTCCTGACGAAGGCACCCATGTATGCCGAAATGCGTGTAGAACACCACCAGTCTTTTGAATTTGTGCCACTGTGTTCTATTGGAATCTCTACCTAATCAATCAATGAATCAAGCATTTGTAAAGCACACTACTCACCTGTGAGGGTCTCAAGGCGCTAAGGGAAGGGGGTTGCTGCTACTTCTCGAACATCCAGGTCTTGAGAAGTCTTCTGAAGGTCAGCAGGTCCTGGGTCTATCACAGGTGGATGGGGAGGGTGTTCCATGTCTTGGCGGCGAGGTGACAGAATAATCTGCCACCGGTGGTCGTTCAGTGGATATGTGGAACGGTGCCGAGGGCGAGGTCAGCGGAGCAAAGCTGACGGTTCGGGGTGTAGAAGGAGAGTCGTTTGTTGAGGTATGCTGGTTCATCGTTGTGGAGTGCTTTGTGAGCGTGGGTGAGGAGCTTGAAGGTGATCCTCTTGTTGACGGTGAGCCAGTGCAGTTTCCTCAGGTGGGCAGTGATGTGGCTGTGGCGGGGATGTCGCGGATGAGGCGTGCGGAGGCGTTCTGTATGTGGTGAAGTATTTTCTGGAGTTTGGCTGTGGTTCCCGCATAGAGGGCGTTGTCGTAGTCCAGCCTGCTGCTGATGAGGGCTGGGGTGACCGTCCTTCTGGTTCTGGTGGGGATCCATCTGTAGATCTAGCAAAGCATGCAGAGGGTGTTGAAGCAGGAGGAGGAGACGGCATTGACTTGCTGGGTCATGGATTGAGATGAGTCCAGGATGAAACCCAGGTTGCGTGCATGGTCGGTGGCTGTCGATGCAGCACCTAGCGCAGCCGGCCACCAGGAGACATTCCAGGCTGATGGGGTGGAGCCAAGGATGAGGACCTCTGTCTTGTCTGAGTTCAGTTTCAGGGGGCTGTACTTCATCCATTCAGCGACAACCTTCATTCCTTCGTGGAGGTTGGTTTTGGCGGTGGTAGGGTCCTTGTTCAGGGAGAGGATCAGCTGAGTGTTGGGAGCATATGAGACGATGTTGAGGTAGTGTGATCGGATGATGTTAAAAAGGGTCAGGCTAAGGGATGAACCTTGGGGTACGCCGCAGGTGATCATGGTGGCCTCGGATCGGAATGGGGGAGTCGGACTCTCTGGATTCTGCCGGTGAGGAAGGAGGTGATCCAGTCCAGGGCTTTGCTGTGGATACCCGCGTTGTGGAGGCATGTGTGTAGGGTGTGGTGGTAGATGGTGTCAAAGGCAGCCAAAAGGTCCAGGAGGATGAGGGCCATGGTTTTGCCGTTGTTCAGCAGGGTCCTGATGTCTTCGGCGGCGACGATGAGGGCAGTTTCGGTGCTGTGGTTGCTATGGAATCCGGATTGAGATGAGTCCAGGGTGTTGTTCTCCTTGAGGAAGTGGGTCAGTTGCCTGTTGACAATCTTCTCAATGACTTTCACCAGGAACGGGAGCAGGGAGATGGGCCAGAAGTTCTTGAGGTCCTTTGTGTCTGCCTTGTGTTTCTTGAGTAGGCCGTTGATCTCCGCGTGTTTCCAGCTTTCCAGGAAGGTGGCAGTCTCGAAGGAGCTGTTGAGGATCTTTCAGAGTTAGGGTGCAATGATGGAACTTGCTTTGCTGAAGATGTGGTGGGGGCAAGGGTCGGATGGCGAGCCGGAGTGGTTGGTTTTCATGATTTTCATGTTGTCGTAGCTGATGTGGTTCCAGGAGAGCAGGAGGACGGTGTGGCTGGGGGGCAGTGAGTTTGAGGTGTCGGCGTCTGTCGGGGGTGTCTGGGTGTTGAAGCTGTCGTGGATGTCTGATCTTGCGGTGAAAGAAGTTGGCTAGGGAGTCACAAAGGTCTTGCGACGGTGGGATGTTGTTGGAGCTGGGGTTGGCGAGTTCCTTCACGATGTTGAAGAGCTCTTTGCTGTTGTGCACGTTGTTGTTGATGCGTTCCTTGAACGAGGTCCTTTTGGCAGTTCAGATGATTTGGTGGTGCTTGAAGCTGGTGTCCTTGAGGGCACCGTGGTTGTCCGGTGTCTGTTTGTGGCGCCACTTCTTCTTAAGTCTTTGGCAGGTCTGCTTGGATGCCTGGAGGTCGGTGGTGAACCAGCTGGCCCCTCTGTCGGTGCACCTGTTTCAGGGTTTTTTGATCCAGGCAAGAGTGTTGGCACAGTCGTCAATCCATTGCCTGAGATTGCAGGTGGCTGTGTCAGTGTCGGTTTGGGTTGGTTGGTGGATCTTGGGCGAGGGTGGTGATTAGCTGGTCTTCTGTGACTTTGTTCCAGCTGCAGTGGGGGATTCATTGAGGGTGGTTGTGCGTGGTGTTTTTCTCAAAGGAGAAGTGGATGCAGTGGTGGTCGGTCCAGTGGAGTTTGGTGGTATGGCTGAAGGTGACGTGGTTGCTGGCGAAAAATATGGGGTCAAGCGTGTCCATTTCTGGACATTTAGCTGACCTCAATTACTTTGGAGATGAATAAAAAGGTTTTTAGTTCCTTCGTGAAATGAAATTGTCATGGAATTGCAGATTATTGAAACAGGATGTGTCAGAGATGTAGTCCACTTCATGGCTGGAATCTTGAGCAGGAGAATTTTTAAGCTCCTTGGTTGTAGTACTCCTATGTTCCATTTTTCTGAGTAATGTATTTTGGGCTGCTCACATTCAGTTTCCTATGAGTTATGCATGTCAGTTTCAACACCCCCTTGATTCCATGGGAGCCATTGAAAAGAGATCAGCAATGGTGGATATATTGTTGCATTTTCTTGAGCCTGTTGCCAGTCTAGTGGTTGCATATAAGGACGCTTTGAGGGAATTTGTGCACAATTTACAAATCCGTCCTAATGGGGCAAGTTCCTAATTGAGTTCTGATAGTATTAGTGGCTACTCAATATGTTTGTTTTTTGTGCTGAGCATAAATTGCTTTTTACCCCTGGATAACTTTAGTTGGAATTGTGCTAACTTTTAGTGATTATTTAAGTTACAAAATGCAGATTTGTAGAGTGCACTATCACCTGGCAGGGCATCCTGGTGCTGTAAATTGATGTATTTATCCAAGAAGAATCCCAGAGTTTTAGCAAAACTGACAATGTTCCTGCAGCAGTTTAATATTGTGCTTTCTTTGGCTAACCTGTGTGTTGCAGTTGAGGGGCGAGATGAGTGGAATTCTGATTTTCCCTGGTTTAGTTTCAGGTGGTGAGATGACATCCAGGATGGAATCTTATAGCAGACTTTTGACTACAACGTGATGTCTTGAACTGATAATCTGTTCTTAATCTTTTTCAATCATTTTTAATTTAGCTAGAACAAAGGGCACAGTCTCTTAATTTTCTTAGATACAAGAAACATTTTTCTGAATAATAGGGGGCGTTAAAATTCAAGCATCAATTTGAAAATATCTGCCTCATTGTCTGTGTAAAATGGTGAATAATATAAACTGAGGAAAACATGAATATAATGGGTGGAATACTCAAATTACTCTCAGCACCTGGTATTTATTCAGAGCCACATTCCAGTTCAAGTTTTTTTTGCCCACCATGCCACCTCAGGCAAGAACCAGACATATGAAAACCGGTCTTAGTCCTGCTCCAAAAGTAGCAGTCCAGCCCAAGCTGCTAGGCCAGGACCACCCTGAGCCAGAACACATTGGGTCTTAATCCAGGGAGTTTTGGGGTTTCCATGGGCTGGGAATGTTGGGGTTTCCAAGGGGATAGAATCTCTGGCTGAGTTTCAGTTGGACCTGGTCAGTGGCGGTTTCGGTAAACAGACATAATATCGATTCCTAAATATCGACTGGACATAATATCGAGGTAAAAATATAGACTAGACAAAATATTGACCAGACATAATATAGACTACAAAAATATCGAGTAATATCGATATTAATAGCCAAAATATCGAATCAAAAATATAGACTAGACATAATATCGACTAGATAGAATATAGACAAAAAAAATTCGAAAATAAGGTACGTTTTTAATAATTTGTAATAATTGTGTAATATAAATCTGTAGCGGGTTGTGGGTTTATAGGGGAATAGGGTGGTAAGTAATTTAAATATAATTAATTAATTATGTAAATTAATAATAATTGTTAATTAATTATTGATTGGTAATTAATTAAAATATAATTGGTAATTAATAATAATTGATGAATTGATAAATAATTAATTTTTAGTAAATTATTTTCTGGAGCGGGTTGTGGGTTTATAGGGGAATAGGGTGGGAAGTAATTTAATTATAATTAATGAATTATGTAAATTAATAATAATTGTTAAATAATTATTAATTGGTAATTAATTAAAATATAATTGGTAATTAATTATAAATATTTAATTGATAAATAATTAATATTTAGTAAATTCTTTTCTGTAGTGGGTTGTGAGTTTATAGGGGGATAGGGTGGGAAGTAATTTAATAATAATGAATTATTTATGTAAATTAATTAAAATTGTTAATTAATTAATAATTGTCCATTAAATACATTTTAATTGGTAAATAAAAGTAATTGGTATTGGAAATTAAATTTACTTGGTAATAATATTTCTATTAATTATATTTATTTATGAAGTTTTTACTTTTTCTACTGTTGCACCCACTGGAGTGGGAATAGTAATTTTTACCTCTACGCTATCCAGCGCTTTCCCTACTGTTGCACCCACTGGAGTGGGAATAGTCATTTTAACCCCTACGCTATCCAGCCCTTTCCCTACTGTTGCACCCACTGGAGTGGGAATAGTAATTTTAACCCCTACGCTATCCAGCGCTTTCCCTACTGTTGCACCCACTGGAGTGGGAATAGTAATTTTAACCCTTACGCTATCCAGCGCTTTCCCTACTGTTGCACCCAATGGAGTGGGAATAGTAATTTTAACCCTTACGCTATCCAACGCTTTCCCTACTGTTGCACTTACTGGAGTGGGAATAGTAATCTTTACCCCTACGCTATCCAGCGCTTTCCCTACTGTTGCACCCACTGAAGTGGGAATAGTAATTGTTACCCCTACGCTATCCAGCGCTTTTCCTACTGTTGCACCCACTGGAGTGGGGATAGTAATTTTAATCCCTACGCTATCCAGCGCTTTTCCTACTGTTGCACCCACTGGAGTGGGAATAGTAATTGTTACCTCTACGCTATCCAGCGCTTTCCCTACTGTTGCACCCACTGGAGTGGAAATAATAATTTTAACCCCTACGCTATCCAGCGCTTTCCCTACTGTTGCACCCACTGGAGTGGGAATAGTAATTTTAGCCCCTACGCTATCCAGCGCTTTCCCTACTGTTGCACCCACTGGAGTGGGAATAGTAATTTTAACCCCTACGCTATCCAACGCTTTCCCTACTGTTGCACCCACTGGAGTGGGAATAGTAATCTTTACCCCTACGCTATCCAGCGCTTTCCCTACTGTTGCACCCACTGGAGTGGGAATATTAATTTTAACCCCTACGCTATCCAGCGCTTTCCCTACTGTTGCACCCACTGGAGTGGGAATAGTAATTTTAACCCCTACGCTATCCAACGCTTTCCCTACTGTTTCACCCTCTGGAGTGGGAATAGTAATCTTTACCCTTATGCTATCCAGCGCTTTCCCTACTGTTGCACCCACTGGAGTGGGAATAGTAATTTTTACACCTACGCTATCCAGCGCTTTCCCTACTGTTGCACCCACTGGAGTGGGAATAGTAATTTTTACCCCTACGCTATCCAGCGCTTTCCCTACTGTTGCACCCACTGGAGTGGGAATATTAATTGTTACCCCTACGCTATCCAGCGCTTTCCCTAATGTTGCTCCCACTGGAGTGGGAATAGTAATTGTTACCCCTACGCTATCCAAAGCTTTCCCTACTGTTGCACTCTTTGGAGTTGGAATAGTAATTTTTACCTCTATGCTATCCAACGCTTTCCCTACTGTTGCACCCACTGGAGTGGGAATAGTAAATTTTACCCCTACGCTATCCAATGCTTTTGCTACTTTTGAACTCACTAGAGTTGTTACAATAAATTTTAACCATTTTGCTATGCTACGGTAAAAATATTATATATGTTTATTTAATAATATGTTTATATATATATATATATGTATTATTTTTGTTATATATTTTTTTTTAATTTACATTAATTATTTATTAATAGTACATTTATTTAATAATTTTAACTAAGTTTATATTAAATATATTTATTATTATATTAGTTTTAACTTAATTTAAAGACATTTAAAAAAAAGATATTTTGACAGTCTATATTTTTGTAACTCGATATTTTTGAGTCGATATTTTAGTACTTACCTGTTTGAAGATAGGCAGTCGATATTTTGTCCCTCAATATTTTATCCTCGATATTATTGTATCTCGATATTTTTGTGGTCGATATAATGTCAGTGATCCGGCGGTTTCTGGTGGCTGATTCGTCCTACTATGATTATCAAGTTTTAAATAAAGTCTTACCCGGGCTACCTGCATCCTTTTAGTTTCGACGAGGAGGAGCATGGCAGGACAAAGTCACCATGTATGTTGAGGGTCGAGCTGCACCTTCGTTGTAGCCCAGTGCATTCTGTACCACAGCGTTGAGTGCCATTCAGCATTTCAGAAGTTGAGTAAAACTGTTGAGTGGAGAGCACTGGAGGTTGTTTATCACCTTGCAGCATCCGTCTTAACTGCATCTTGTAAGGAGGTGTGCTGGTGGCTGTGAACTGAGCTCCACATCTCTGGTGAGTAACAACGTGCACACGCTGGGAGGCATAGGCGGCATTGGTTTCCAGCTGCATTGCTGCACACGCTTCAATCAGAAGAAGCCCCATTTGCAGCCACGAACACGCAAACCCATACATCATTTCAAGAGTATGTATGCATGCATGTAGCACCTAACACAATGTCGAGCCATTTAGAATCAGGAGGGGATGGCCTCTGAAGTAACTGCAGCAGTTTCAAAGTGAAGCACAGTCAATGTATAGCAGGGTTAATACATAGGAGGGTTCCAAATTCATCTGGTCATTTTTGATGCTTTCACTGTTTTCTGTACGACAAATTTTTCAAGGTCTGCTCTTAGATTTAGGGTACCAAAGGATGGTTGAGCTCAATGAATTACTGTCTTGCCTTTTATACCTCGCCGTTTTGAAACTAGTATTTTATAGTATTTTAAATTCACTGTGTAATATGTGAATAACTGCCTTGCCTTTTCTATTTTGCTGTCATGAAATTAGTATTTTATAGTATTTTAATTCACTGTGTGATTTATGGCTATCGGGCCAAAAAACGTTTCGTATGGGGCTCCTGTTTTTCTAAATTCTCTAAGAAAGAAAACAGTATGTTTACCTGATGTGGTTGTGCCCTGTAGAACCTCTTGGAAGTTGTACCTTCTAATGATTGTTGCTTTTTTATTGTTATTTTATATGAATTGTATCTTTTATGGAATTTTTTCACTTGCCGAATAAAGATTAACTACACACTATAAAAGTAGAAAAATAAACACAAACAAAACCAAAACAACTGCGAAGCACAATGGAGGTAGCCGGAGCAAGTACAGAGGACAACCAGAATCCCACAAGCCCCACGGAGGACCAGCCTGGTACCTTGGGCTCAGGGAAGGGCAAGGAGAAGAAAAAGAGGAAGATACGGTTCAGTCCGCAGGAAAACAGGATCCTGATCACAGAGTTGATAGAACACCTTCTTTTTTTTTTTTTTTTTTTTTTTTTTTTTAAAACCTTTATTTGCAAGAGGCAAATAGAGACAAAGATGTGCCTACAACCCTCTGGGCCGGCCGGTGCAACATCTCAAAACAACGTTAAGGTACACAGCTCATCAGCCGACAACCAGGGGTCCGGCAGCAATGGTGCATGACATCGATCAATTACAAAACGACAGGATATAAAGAGGTTTCATTTTTTAAAAACAACTAAACAACCAAAGAAGAAAAAGACAAGGCTATGCCCGAATTGTTACGTCCGTTTCAGAAGATGCGGGGCGAGTCAGACCTAGAACAATAGGGAAAGACAGGAGAATCTTCAGAGGATAAAAGAAAAAGGGAGGGGGGGAAAGGGGGGACCCAGCGCCAGTGGTCTAACAAAAATACAGCACGGGAAAGAGCCGAAACACACAGCTAAGGGGAACAAGGAGTATCAGGGGGATCAGTGAAAGGGGGGTCGCAGACATCCCCTCGGAACGAGTTCCATTGGCCCCATATCCTACCCCATTTTTTGGGCCTGCCACGGGAGACATACACAATCTTTTCCTTGAACATGCACCAGTCCATACTATCTTCCCACCCGGAGACCGATGGAGCCCTCTGAGATCCCCACAATTGTGCAATGTCCCTCTTTGCAACCACGTTCCCCAGCGTCACCCATTGAGTCTGAGCAACATTACAATCAGTCGGCTCCCATACATCCAAAAGACAACGCCGGGCTTCAGGCAACAACTGAACATGCGTAACTTCACTCATCAGCGCATACACTCCATTCCAAAAAGATACAACCTCCGGACACTCCCATATAATATGGAGGAAGGTAGCAAGCATACCACAGCCCCGCCGACACAATCCATCCTCCGAAAAACCCATATGCATCAGTCGGGGACCCGTGACATAGACCCGGTGTAGAATTTTCAGCTGAACGAGTCGCAGACGCGCCGGAATCGCAACCTCCCTAGGAGAGGAGATCGCGGCCCGCCAATCCTCATCATCCAGCTCAAGTCCGTCATCAATCCAGGAAGTACGCAGATGAAGAAGCAAATCCGACCGAGTATTAATGAGTTTCTTATATATAAGAGAGATAGTGCTGTCCGGAACATGTCCGTCCAGCACCCTGTCTTCCAGGGGGGAGCTCTCCGGGATGGCAGACCCAGCCGGAAAAACCGACCCAATGGCATGACGAACCTGAAGGTACCGGAAAAACTCCGAATCAGTCAAACCATATTCCTGTTGCTATTCAGCAAAGGACTTAACCCTGTCCTTAACCCAGAGGTCATCCAATTTACTGATCCCGATGAGGTCCCATCTATCAAACCCTTTTGAGGTCCACAACTCACCCAGCCTCTCCGCGGCAAAGAGAGGGGTCGCTCTGGTCAGCCTATCCGTCCATCCGGTAGCCGCAGTCGCGCTGCCCCATACCCGCACCGCCACTCCAGTGGGTCCCGTCAAGTTCTTCCTAGCACCCCGAGAATAGAACGCCCTGTAATAGTTTCCCCCACTCGGGCAAGAGCCACCGGTCCATTTCGTAAGCAGGATTCGGAACTGGACCATACATAGCATGATTCACAGCACTCAGTTGAGATGCCCAATAATACCGTCGTATATCAGGTAACGCAATGCCCCCATCATACCAGGGTAACGTGAGCTTAGCCAACGCAATACGAGGTCGGCCAGCCCATACCAGCTTCCTTTGGAGGCCCTCAATTTCGCGGAAATAGCTAGCCGGCACTAGATCAAATGTGTTTTGCACAGCATATAAGAACCGGGGAAGAGACATCATTTTAAACAGGGCCGCCCGTCCCAGGGGGGATAAGGGCAGATTACACCAAGCCGCGACGTCCGACCGAAGTCGGGCGAGTGGAGGCAACAGATTCGGATCATAGCGCAACACAGGGTCAAGTGAAATATAAATACCCAAATACTTAAAACCCTCAGTGCGGACCGGGATCGGGCACACTCGGGGCAAAGAAAGAGGGTCACCAGTAAGCGGGAAAATACAGGATTTGGACCAATTGATAACCAACCCGGAGTTACGTCCGAAGGAACGCAGGACATCAAAGAGAACTCCCAATGACTTACGGGGGGACGTCAAATACAACAAAATGTCGTCGGCATATAATGATACACGGTCTTCAAAATCAGGGGACCACCGAATACCCTTCAAGGAGGGTTCCCACCGGAGCCAGGCGGCCAGCGGCTCGAGCGCGAGGGCGAACAACAGCGGTGACAAAGGACATCCCTGCCTCGTGCCTCGTCCAAGAGTGAAGGGCCTGGAAGCTCTACCATTTACCACCACCTGCGCCAACGGTTGCTCATACAGGAGTTTAACCCATGCAATAAATTTCGGGCCAAAACCAAACTTGGCAAGAGTAGCCCACAAATATGGCCACTCAACCGTATCAAAGGCCATCGAAGCATCAAGAGAAACCAAGATGGCCGGCTCACCAAGAGATCCCGCCCTCGCCATGACGCCATGCAGTCGACGAAGATTGAGCGCAGTATTACGCTGGGGGATAAAACCGGACTGATCAGGGGGAACCAGTCCGCTAATCACCGTGGCTAGTCCGTTTGCCAGTAGTTTCACCAATATCTTGGGTTCCACGTTCAAAAGCGAAATCGGGCGATACGAGGAACAGCACTCACGGGGTTTGCCGTCTTTATGAATAACCACAATAGAGGCCAGCCTCTGGTCTCTAGGAAGGCAGCCGAGGTCACGTGACGCCGCAAACATACGCAGCAGATACGGCGCCATTTTATCCGGGCATAGCTTGTACAGCTCGACCGGTATGCCGTTAGGGCCCGAAGCCTTTCCTGAACGAAGAGAGCGAATAGCGAGCGCGACCTCATCGATGGAGAAATCAGTCTCCATTAAAACCCCGTCTGATTCCGAGAGACTGGGCAGCTCGAGATCACGAAGTAGCAAGCGCGAGTCCCCCTCCGGCAAGCCCGAAACCGGCGCATACACAACCCGAAAGTGCTGGGCAAACACCTCAACTATCTCAACCGGGTCCACGACTCGCACTCCATCAACTCTCTCAACCACAGGCACCACACGATTCAGTCTGTCTCGCCTATCCAGCCATGCAATCAACTTCCCCGCTTTGTCACCCACGTCGTACAGACGCCCCTGTTGCATACGATGCAGTGCCTCAGCCGAGGTAGTAACCAAGGCTCTGTAATCAGATTGCTTAAGAGCCAAAACATGCAACGTCTCAGGCGTAACCTCAGCTTCCAACCGCTCCTCCAACACAATAATCTCAGACTCCAATCTCACCACCTCTTCTTGTGTGCGCCGCTTCTTGTCAGCAATTAGGGATAAAGTCTGACCACGGATAACAGTTTTATAGGCCTCCCATAAGGAGACTGGGGAAGACACCGATCCCTCATTTTCAGCAAAATAAAAATTCATGCATTTGACCACCTCTGCTCTGATCTTAGGGTCCTGAAAATGCCATGGATTTATCGGGGCAATTCGGCCCCCATTCCCCAAACAGATATCCAAGTGGAGCCATATCGGGGAGTGGTCTGAGATCCCTCTAGCCAAGTGTTTAATTTCACGCACAGAGAGCAACTGCACCACCGGCACGAGGAAATAGTCAATTCTCGAGAGACTGCCATGAGCCCCCGAGTGGAAAGTGTACTGAAGCCGGCCAGGGGCAGCTGCCTCCAGCAGTCGGCCAAACCAAAGGCATCCAAGAATTTCCCCAACCATAACTGCGAGGCAGGGAGGAGCCTGGGGGGGCTACGATCACTCTCTCCATTTGCCACAGAGTTAAAGTCCCCACCCAACACTAGTAAGCCATCGGGCAAACCAAGGACAACCTCACCCAAGTCGGTGAATGTGGTAGATTGCAGCCCAGGCGGGACATAAATAGACAGTATGGAAATCAATTTCCCCTCCTATCTCCCCATAATGCCAGCATAGCGGCCCCTGTCATCAAGCACCGTGCTATCTATCTCCAGGGGGAGGGAATTCCTGACCAGGATACCAACCCCTCTCGATCCCGAAGTAAAGCCGGAATGTGCCACCAAACGATAGCCTCTTCTGTCCAATGCATGACATGTATTGCCCACCAAATGGGTCTCCTGAAGCAAGACCACATCTGGGGTGTGTCTCTTCAAATATTGTAGAACAATCCCACGTTTTATCCTGTCCCCAAGACCGTTAACATTCCAGCTCAACACCCTGAGTCCCCTACCCCCTATCCCGGAAGAAGACCGACCGCCCCTCCCATCCCGAAACAGACACAGGAAAGCAATTGTAAAGCAAAGCACAGCCTCGAAACCAACAAAGAGAAAAGAACCCCACCACCACCCCCAAGGAACCCATCAAATTCAAACCCCCCTCCCTGCACCCCTGCGGTAGACCTAATAGCCACCCCAACTTGCAGTGTGCCTGTCGCCCCATTAAACTAACCTACAGAAAGAGAGAAAAAGTCCCCAGAGGAGGAGGATCCCCGAACCCCCCCCACCCCCGGGCATTCACACATTGCTTGAAACAAAGTCTCTAAGCCACTGCAGCGGATAATGGCTCGTCGATGTAGACTCACTGCTCCTGGTCCTCCACGCCTCCCTCAGCACCTCTCGAGTCCTCCGGGCCCTCATGATGCGTCGACAAAGTGTCCAACCAGTCACTAACCACCTCAGGGCGGTCAAAGAAGAATGCACGATCAGCATGTTCGATTCTCAGGCGGGCCGGGAAGAGCATAGCATATTTCAGTCCCAGGTCCCTGAGTCGTCTTTTCACACCCGTGAAGCCCATCCTCTGTTTCTGAACTGCCTGAGTAAAGTCAGGGTAAAAACTGATTGAAACGTTCTCAAATTTAGTGGGCCCATTGGTGCGCGAAGCTTGCAGGATAGCGTCCCTATCACGAAAGTTGAAAAGTCTAGCAATTATGGGCCGCGGAGCGGCTCCCGACTTTGGCTTGCCACCCGGAACACGGTGGGCGCGCTCCACAGCGAAGAATTTACTGAGGCCTTTCGGCACCAGATGCTTCAGCACGAGGTCCTCCACCAGGATATCAACAGGCATGTCGGCAGAATTCTCCGGGACACCCACAATGCGAACGTTATTGCGCCTGGCCCGGCCCTCGAAATCTTCCAACCGATTGGCAAACAGGTCACAAGTAGTCCTAAGATGGCGGACCGTGGTCTGAAGGTCCGAGACATCCGTGGTCAAACTAGCAGTCTTGAGATCGAGAGATTTGACACGCTCATTCGTTTTCCCAAGGTCCGTTCGGATGAGGGTGACATCAATCGCCACCGTATCAATCTTAGCCGCTAGTGTTTCATATTGCTGACCCATGGCGGATTGGACACTCGCAATAGCGCCCATAACGTCCTTCAACGTTGGCTCCTCGTCATCAGGAGCACCATCCCCAGCTTCTTCCAGGGCACCACTCAATCCGCACGGGGAGCCCCGTGGTCGAGTAAATCGATCAATGGTCTGAGATTGGGTGACCCCCCCTCGGGACGAGCCTCTATTGCCGCGCCTCTCAACGACTGTTCTGCCCGTCATGTCGTGGAAGGAGCTCCAACGGGAAGTGTAGAATCAAGGCAAAGCGAACTTCGTCGTAGCAGGCTCTGAACTGCGAGTGGCTAAGGGCACAGCATAGGCAGCAGGCAGGCAGCGATAGCAGAATCGGGACTCGGATCTGGAAATGAGCGTTCACAACAAAGAGCAGAAACGAAACCGAAAGTACACCAGGGGTAGCGGGCGTGGCTTATCCGCCGTTGTTGTTCGATTGCCACCTGGGTACCTCGGAGACTCAAGCCCCCGGCTGGCATACGATATAGGCCTCAAAGTTCAAAGGGCAGCAGGTCCAGTATCCGACGGCCAAATCGATTTCTGAAAAGAACGCTGGCATCAGCAGGGCTTCAATAAAGAGCACCCATCGTCAAAATCAGGATCTTGCACAGGATAGTCGCGGGAGGCGGAAAGGGTATCGGGAGCCCTTAGCTCACGCGTCCATCTTGGAATCGCGCGAAGCTCCTCCCTCGAACACCTTCAACTACTGTTCGTCACCTCCACTGTGTCATTGGCAACAAAAAATTGTATTTGGCAGTCCATCGTGGACAAGGTAAATGCAGTTGAGTGCTGAGGAGGACAATGGTAGAGGTCAAGAGGCGCTGGTATGATGTGAAGGGCAAAATCAAGCAGAAACTCCGCAACAACCAGAAGGCAGCAATGCAGACTGGAGGTGGGAGTCTAGCACCACAGGAGGAGCTGGATGAGATGGAGGAAATAGTGACACAGTCATCAGTGTGGAGACGGTGGCAGGAGTTGGAGGTCTGGACACTGCTCAACATGACCCGACACAACAGCAACAGGGTGAGTAATGATCAGGGACAGAGTGGACGGGGGAGATGGGCACAATGGCACACATGCACAATTAAGTATAGCACAGTGCACACCCATAATGACTCTGGATCATGTCCCGGACCCCCTTGGCACACTGCAGCACACCTAGAAACAGCAAGTAGGTCCCTGTCTACTATGTACCCACACACTACCTATCTCACAACCAACCCATGCACATGTGCTAAACCCAGCAAAGCGGCGTGTCTGTGAGCAACACTGACAATGCAAGTGACACTGCATGACCATTAGCATTGCTGCAGTCAATATACATCATGAAATGTCGCACCCCACAACACTGAGGTGACTGAGTGTGGACCACATCTGTAGAGGAGAACAACCCCTGACATCCACAACACATCTGCGGACAAACCACTACCCTGACTCCCAACTCCCACCAGGAGCCCAATGTACCCAAGTATGCAACATCTCAGAACTGTACAAGCAGAGAAGTCAAAGGCACACCGCATGAAAGGGATAAGAGGCAGTAAAATCGGTCTGCAGGGGCGACTCTCTCAAAATGCAGCACACACACATTACATTCAGAGCACATCAACATTGACAACAATGTGATACAAACTGCAACACGTTCACAATAGAACAGAGGACACAACTGGTGCTGCTTGTGTGTAGAAACTGGCCAATCACATTTGACATAGCAGAGAAATGTGAGTTGATAATGTACAAGTACAAACACACATTCATGATGTTGTCAAAATGTCCACTGTCCCGCATCACATAGGCAGCTCCTCCCAAATAGTCACAATGTATACTGTCATGCAGTCTGTATGTAAACATGTACAATGCGTCAACATACATGTGAACAAAATGTTAAACTGCATCTCCCCTTCACATTACAGAGGGAGAATCAACACCTCCTGCAGAGCAGACCCAACAACTCTTCACTAATGACGAAGAGGACCTCCCCACCTTCGACACCGACGCCCTCCAAGAGCTCATGGACACCCTCATCACCCCACCTCCAGGAGCAGTGCAGCCTAGCCATATCAAGTAGACCCCACCCCCTGCACAGACCACACAGCAGAAAGCACCCACCACCACAGCTGCCTCCCAGGACCCCCACAAACAACACATTGCCTTCCAATGCCGTGTGTGGGGGGTGCCAGGAGAAGATGGCTGAACAGGTGCCGGTGGGGTTTGACCTCATGGCATCCAAACTAGATGCCATACATGG
Organism: Lissotriton helveticus; assembly: GCF_964261635.1. Lineage (NCBI taxonomy): Eukaryota > Metazoa > Chordata > Amphibia > Caudata > Salamandridae > Lissotriton > Lissotriton helveticus. The sequence continues at coordinate 869,072,111 of NC_136069.1, forward strand.
GTGTCTAAGTCCCATCAGGGACCACTCACAGTCCCTAACAGACACCCACAGTCTGCTCCATGCTCTCCAACAATCCATGGCTGACATCGCTGGAGTCCTGACTCGGAGACAAGAAAAACTGTCTAGTCAGAGTGGCTCCAGCGATGTCAGCCGGGAGTTGGGACACATGCGGAGGATCATGGAGAACATGGAGCGGACGCAGGCAGAAAGAATGGCTGCCATGGCTGCACACCAGCGAGAGGGAGCTGGGTTCTTCCATGCCCTGCAGACCCTCATGAGGGCTTTGCTGCTACAAGCCCTGGTGTGGATGAATGCTGCTGCTACCACTCCATCCATATCTCCACCCCCTGAAGTATCAGTGCCACACAGTGCAGCAGAAATTTCACCTCCGGCCCCTGATTTGTCACTACCACACAGTGATGCAGACAAAACAAACCTACCACATGTGAGGCACATGATACATCAGAGGACGAAGATGTGGAAGAGTCTGCCTCAGTGGTAAGAAGGACACAGTAGCATTCATCTCCGCCATATGGCCTGTTTCTGCTTGGTTCTGCCCTTTGCATCACCACCTTCCACTGTCCTTCGATACACTCTGCGACACTCACCTTGGACCTCGACATGGACTGCTATATTCTATTTGGTTACCAATGACACAGCAATCAGACTGCAGACTGAACTCTTCCTCTTCCGATGAACTTGTCATTCCCTAAAGGACTCTGGCTGGCCCTCCACGGGGCAACCATGTAAAGTCGGGTTTGCATGGCCCTGTACTGCTTCAGCTACAACACTCCACTGAATGTGCATTAAACATTCAAATTCACACAGATGTGTCATGTCTATGATCATTCAAGGGTGGAAGTATGGAAGAAGGTAGAGTCAGTGATTCCCCCTTACGTCCATGTTGCTCATGTTGTGGGAATTGAGTCACAGGGTGCAACATTACAGATTGTGGTCCGGGTGGCACCAACACCACAACAGAGACACATGCATTAGCTACTTCCTTGTCCAGCCCAGAATGGAACCACGCCCAGTGCTTCGGGGTCATTGTTCACACCCCTACGCTGTATTGGCATATGCCAGGCCAGCCCACTCCGCTTACGCTTAGAGGGGGGTACGACACAGCTACATGTCCCAGGTCTTCCCTGTAGTGATTTTCTGATCACACGTCTTGTTGCCAGCATGCCACAGCCACTCCCTGAGGGCTTGTTTACACCCACACCACACCCATCCAGCACAGGCATCACAGGACATGTGACCCTGCCAATAAAATGGGCCGGGCGCACGTGCTCGAGGCCATTTCCACTATCTCTCTGAGTGTGTCCGTGTGGTCATCATCTAAGCATGAGGGCCTAGGGCCCTACCACATCACATTCCCCACTGCCGGAGGTGACATGTTGGCGTCCGCACCACGAGATTCAATCATAAAGGGCCCATGACTTGCGGTGCACCGAGTTGGTGGCAGCCGAGGCACTTTGGCCGGCATGGACCTACCACCATGAGACGGTGATTTGCAGTGCAAAGAGTTGGTGGCAGCCGAGGAACTTTGTCCGGCATGGGCCTACCGCCACGAGACAGTGACTTGCAGTGCACAAAGTTAGTGCCACCAGAGCTGAGCGGGTGTGCAGCCTGCGATGATGCGTGGGCCTCGATACACTGTCCTGCCAATCAAGATTTTATTTGAATTGTAAGACCAGCTGGACGGCAGTGTGCGCTGAAGGCAGCAGGCTGCACATACATGACTCCGCGGCATGTTGCAGCAAGGTGCGCTGGGGGCCTGTGGCGCAGAATCCAGCGATCGGCTGAGGAGGATGCACGGGCACTGGTGAGACCTCTTGGGGACACGCCAGTGGCAGCAGGTGAGCATTGAGGCCTGGGTGCGCTGGGGCAGGCAGTCATTGCTGGGCGACGGATGGGCTGGGGACCTAGGTTGGGGTGCAGCAGCTGCACAGGGTCACTTAAGCACCACCGGTCACGGCGTCGCCCTCGTGGCTGGGTGGGGGGAGTGAAGGTGCATGGCTATCAAGTTGATACAAACCATGATGCTTACAGGTATGAGAAATCCTGCATCATAAGACCATAACAGAAGTTCTTGTGACCGTAACCTTCATTTTCTTTCCTACAAAGGTTACGACCATACGTACTTCTGTTATGGTGTTTTTGAGCAGCATTTGTCCTTCCTGTAAGCATTCCGGTTTGTCCTAGTGCTATACACTGTACCAGGTTGAGTTTGTGACTATACGCTCGCTTGACCATTGTCACCATTTGTCCAACAGGTTTCTGAATACTGACTTCCGGAGTATGGAATTGTATTGGGGAGTTCCCTCAGCATATGCAGTTACCTGAATCCCCACGTTGCCCTGATGAAGCTCCCCATTGGGTAATGGCTGTGCTTTTTGTATTGTTTATTTATGTATTTGTAATAAAGGACTGTTTTTGCACTACTGTTGACTACTGGACTTCATGACCGTGAGCACCCCCATTTCAGTTACTATAATCTTGGATCTGGGGCACGGCTGGCGTTGGGGTTGGGTGCGCTGGCACACTTCGAATTGGAACTGTCATGCAGTGCGGATACAGGGGCCCGCCGTTGCTTTTGTGGACATGCGTCCAAAGTATATGTGAGGAAGTCTGATAGGGCTGGCCGTGAGACTCCTCCAACTCTGGCACTTGTTGGTTGGGGGTACCAGGGGCCAACAGGTGCAGCACAGCCAGCAACTTTGCCTGCAGAGGGATGTTGGTTGTCCTCTGTGTTGGTACCGTCGTTTATTTTAAACAACAGTGGTCCCCGGAGAAGGGAGATTTGAAAGCAAATATTAAATATAGACTCAATCGTTGCTAGATTAAGTGGACATTTCCAGCCGGACAGAGGTCTAATATTTACTTGTTAGGCAATGAAGATAATATTATATAACTATACATAAAGTGGGGCACAAGCCTGTGCCCTACTTAACCAATATAATACACAACTGGGGGGAAAATACAACAGGGGGCTCAGGCAAAGCTTTTTGGTGTGTCACACATGGGGAATAAACAGTGTCATAAGAACAAATTGCATAATTCACCTTTACAGCTTAGTGAACACAAGTTTTTGGTGTATAAGGTGTTTTAGAGTGTCGACGGCATTTCGATCCAGCGAATGAGTAAGCGGATCATCATCAGGACATTGAATTCATGCCTGTTAAATTAGAGCTTCATAAGCCGAAGGATGCGGAAAGTGAATACTTCGGCTAGTGACGGTGCGGATGTTGCGTTGGTGGCTCCGGTTAGGAATTTCCGAGTTACCGAAGGATGCGGAAAGTGAATACTTGGGTGAGGTACGGTGCAGATGTTGCATTGGCGGCTCCGGTTAGGAATTTCCGAGTTCAATGCGGAAAAAAGGAGAGTCACATTTGCGTACTTGGTCGGCACGGTAGCCGGTTTTGTATGTAGGCAGTGGCTCAATAGCAGGATACTGCCATGTGGGCAATATTAGTCAGGATGCGGAGGATGGTTGTCCTTTTGTGCCTGTAGTCGGCAATGACTTCCTCTGACGTTGAGTCTCTAATTCTGGTGCATGTTAGGAATGTCCGCTATCCTGTTCTGCGCTGCCTCGGTGGTGGTCCGGTAGAGGGGCATGGGGTGGTGGTGGTGGGTGTTGTGGACCGCTTGGGTCTCCGAGCTGCATGATAGGTGTCTCCATGAAATGTGTTGGTCTTCAGATGTGGCTCTGGACTGGGCTCCCTTTTATACTGCAGGTAGTCGTCCTGCTTACACCAGTAAAAGTCAGGTGTTAAATCCCTGCTGCTAACGCGCCTTATAGCCTGTTTTTGGATCGCATCAGAGATCTGGCTGGTCATTGAGAATATCAAAAAGTGGTGTTTTCGTGTGTTTTTGCACGGGAAAGCCTACTCTGCATATCATTCGCGTTAGTTGTCGCGCTCATCCATGGCGATGTTTTTTGCTGAAGCTATTGCTGGAAAACTGGTAATATTAGCAGTTTGCACCTCCTTGAAAATGGGGCAATAATTTTTTTCCCACTTTTGCTGTGCTAAAGTGCGGATAACTCGGCGATGAGTCCTTGAAAATATGCCCCAAAGGTTCTTGAGTTGGTCAGTCCCTCTATGTATATTGTCAACTGTTTGTGCTCATTGCTAGAGTTGTCTGTGAAATGGCTGTAATCTTAGCATCATAGGTGATGTTCATATTGCTTTATCTGTGTAGTTACACTGATGAATAGCTGTTATTTTTGCATTATCCTAGTGTTAATAGACATAACTTGCTATTTGTAAGTCTCTTTGTCCTCCATTGACGCAGCAATCTGTTGACCCTCCATCTGAATTGCACACCTAATCTGACAGCTCCGGAGTCAGACTGGGAACAATAGAAAGAAGACTGTCAAAGCATATCTGAATCTGGATGCCTTAGATGGAGAGTCCTTTACACTTAAAAAGAAATGTACCATATCACAGCATTGTTTGGGCTCCGCAGGTTGGAAATGTATTAAAACACATTCCAAGAGAAGTAATTTTTGATGGCGATGGTGGAGGTGAAGGTGGAATGTTGATGATTAAATCCTTAGATGCAAGGTTTAAGGCGCACAAAAATGTTACCATGGAGAAACACATGTTTTACAAGAGAGTTCAAATTGCTGGGGAATCTGTGGCAAGCTTTGTGAGGGTGCTAAGGATTCTTGCAGTATCATATGAAAACAAGTTCTTCAAGGAAAAGATAATTAGAGATCAACTAGTCAAAAAATGAATAGTAAAAAAGGTGCAGAGGCCTTGTAATCTACTCCCAATTTAACTCTAGAAAAAGACAAAGAAGGAGCAGCCAGAACTTCATTTATGGAACAGATGATCATACCAGCCATTAAGTCTCATTCTGAAAATGCTTTATCAGTCAACTATAAACAGAAAAAAAGGGAAGAGAATGGAAGAGGCTGAGAAATTGATGGAGACATTTAACAAGAAGAAGCCTCTAAAATTGCTAGAGTTTAAGAGGTGTGGCAGCACATCTCACTTGGGAAATGCTAGTGTGTGCCCCACCATTAATCATGCCTGTGCCAAGTGAATGAAAAAAGGGAATTTTGCCAGGGTCCGTAGATCCTCAGGTAAAATGAGTATGAGCAAAATACACAGGGTGAAGGCAAGCAAGTTGCATGGAAATTATGTTCCTAATAGTGACCCAAGTGACGTTTTGACTGATAGATAGAAGATTTTCAGAGGATATTGAGGATGAGAAGAATGGGGTAGTGTACTTGAATATGATAAAAACAACTTTTTACATTATGAGCATAATTGGAGTGGAAGTAAGGGTCATGGTTCTCCTTTTACCTTAATAAGTAAAAAAAGTTTAGGAAGAGTCCTTTGATAAATGCCATTTTTTTTTTTTTGCAGAATTTTATGTAGCGCGAACTAGACCCGAACCGAATCAGGTATCAGAGCGCTTTACCTAATTTCCAGTTAGGTTACATGAGGACACACTTTCATTTTAGGCACGGGGAGATTAAGTGATTTGCCCAGAATCACAGCAGGTTTTTGGCGTCGTTACCGAGACTCGAATCCAGATCACCAGGTCTGAGGTCGAGCGCCCTAGCCGTTAGGCCAACTCCTCTCCCCATCTAAAAGATTTGGTGATATGACCTGTTGGTTACGAACTTAATTGGGCAAACTTTATTTTAAGAATAGCGTCACTGAGGGTGTAGTAGATGTGGCAAGGTATGACACCTGTTTGTTGGGGTGGTATGATCAGAAGAATTTTGAAAACTATTGGATCATAATAACCCTGATCAAGTCATACTGAGAAAAGAATATGTCCAAGTATTTTCTATTGAGAAAAAATGAATGGGAGAGCGCATATCCTGAAGTGTTCCAAAGGAATTTTGGTACATTAGGTTCGGAGAGTGCCCTTAGTCTTGCAGTCTGAGTTAAGGAAGGAATTGGATAAGCTATGTGCGCAGGACATCATTGAGCCTATAGAGAGTTATGACTGAGTTGCCCCAATTGTCTTGGCCTTCAAGGCGAATACATCCATATGCATGTGTGTGGATTTACATGACTCAAACAACAAGATATAGGTAGATTGATATCCCCTTCTCAATATCACAGAAATGTTAACCACACTCAAGGGGGGGGATGTTCAGTCTGCTAGATAGACCCTATCTATACCATTAGATTAACCTGCATCTAGATTCTAGGCATTTCACATCTTTTATAACTCCTGATTGTACCAATTTTAAGGCACGCCTTTCAGACTAGCATCTCCATCGGTAGTCTTTCAGAGAGTGGTGGAGAGCTTATTCAATAGTCAGGATGTTGTTGTAGCATTCCAGGATGATGTGTTGGTCTATGGTGGCAATCAGGTACGCTTAATAAGAGATTGCATCTAGTATTGTCCATTCTGAAAGGGAGGGAGTTAATCTTAGTACAGAGAAATGCAAATCGAGCACTTAAAGCATTGACTATCCAGGTTACAAGCTATCTGCTGATGGGGTTGAACCTAACGCTAGCCTAGTTAAGGCCATTCAGCATTTTAATTTTCCTGAACACATGGATCAATTGTAATCCTTCATGGGACTAGTGACATTTTTCATAAGATTTATTCCCAGGTGTGCGAAAAAAATTTTCAATATGAGAAACCTTGTGATAAAGAATACTTAAATAGAGGGGAGCAGTGAATGTGATCGATAGTTCAATTCAGTAAAGTATGAGGTAGCTCAAGCAATTATGCTTAACCCTTGTGATGCCCAGGATGAAAGTGTGATTGTGACTGATGCCAGCCAGAAGGGTCTAGGTGTGGTTCTCCTACAATGCAGAGATGGGAGAGATGATGTGGTCGCATTTGCTTAAAGGAGTTTGAGGGGATACAGTTATTGCATTATGTGGTGGAGAGGCCTTCGCATGCTGGTGGGGTATCAGCCACTTTAAACCCTTCTTGTGTGGCACATGTTTCACTGTACATGTTGATCATGAACCCCTTGTACAGTTGCTTACCACAAGGGGAGGGGGAAAGAGCTACCCAGAGAATTGCCAAATAGCAGTACAGACTTCACGGGTAGGACTATCGGGTGGTGTATGTGCCAGGTGCCAAGAATTTTCAGGCCAATCGTCTTTTGCATCTTCCAGGAAGTGACCAAGGAAAGGATGAGCTATGGGGGGATGATGTGGAATCGGTATGTACTATTTAGAGCCATTCGGAGGGCACAGTGTCACAGGCTGAATGGGTATCTGAATGTAATTTGGATAAGGAGATGGTGGATGTAAGAGAAGCTCTGCTTCAAGGGTGGTTTCTGTGGAATTCAGGTGAAAGGTAATGTAAAAGGTATAAACAGGTATTTGAGTAATTATTGATTGTCAAATGTACTGGTCCTGCATTGTGGAATGAGCAAGAAAGTTTTAGCCTTCGCCCATGAGAGGTACATTGGTGTGGGAGAGATGAAGAGGAGAATGTTTAAAAATGTATGCTGACCAGGTCTAGACAAGAGTGTCAAACATTATGTAAGAGATTGCATAAGTTTTGTCGTTAGTTACAATCCCAGGTCGCTGTCCCCCAGTCCCATGGAGGAAATAAGAGTACCCAACAATGCTTGAAGCAAATTAACCTTTGGTTCGGGGGTTTGCTTGAATATGGCATAAAAGTCATTGGCCAAAAGTTACATTTGTAAAAACAGCTAATGGCTCTAAAGTTATCAGATTATTAAAGCCTATTTTTGAAAAGGAGAGAACTCCAGATGAGATTCAAACAGACAATAGAAGTCAGTTCACATCTGCTCAGTTTATCTATTCAACAGAGCCATTAAAGACAGTGTACAGGGAGGGCGTGGCCAAGATGGCGGACGAATAGGACGTGCCTGCTCATTGCTCTGTCCTACCATCTGGGCCCAGCCAATATATCCTTTGGAAGTAAGCCAGGAAGGGTGCCAAAGTTCGCAATCTAGCCCCCGACACCCCCGGCAATCAATTGGAGCCCTTGCTTGCCGCGAAGAACAGTGGAAAGCCCCGAAATCAGCCCCTGCCTGAGTGGTGCGGCGGGTCCTGAGTGATGGCGGTCCTGGAACCAGCAAGTAGGTGGAGCAGCGCCCTGGCCGGTTCCCAGGTGGCGAGGGCGATTGTGCCCGGGCTGGCCTCCTGGAGTGAGAGTAGAAACGTCGGAGAGCTTGGGGTGCTGGGCGGGCACCACAGAAAGCACCAGGAAAAGAAAGAGTGAGAGGCCCCAAGTAGACAGAGGCACGATCAGCTCCTAGATCGAGGAGCCTGCACCAGGAGTCAATTGCCCTGCGGACAGAGGCATCCCTGTGTTCTGGAGCCCACAAAGAGACCGGATGGCAAGCTAAGCAACACAGGGGAGGTGATTGTCGTGTCCCCCCCCCCAACCACATAATTGAGTGCCCCCACGCGGGAGGCCCGGAATCTTTGCTAAACCTCGAGGTCTGGTGAGGAAGAGGTGCTGGAAGGCTGCTAGGAGAGAGGCACCAAGCGAAGAAAGACGCAATCGGCTCCTGTATCGAGGAGTGTGCGCTGAGTACTGAACATCAGTTGCCCTGTGGGCAGGGGCCCTGCTGTGCTCCGGTACCAGCAGAGAGACCCGACAACCACTGCAGCACTTTAGTAAGGCCTGGACTTTTGGTTAGGACTTGAGGTCTAACGAGGCCTTTGGGAGACACTACCTGTAAAGCCCTCCCCTCCCACTATAGATTTGACCAGGCCTAACAGACTATAAAAGCTTGCAATACTCTTGAACTGCTCGGCTAGCGCACCAATGACCGGGCAAGTAGATTCTAGGCCAATCGCAAGTGCCTGGATGTGAGGCAGGAGAGAGTACCCTAATCTGGTCACAGCAGAGTAGATCCCCAAATTGGAGGAGCGGGCAGTGAGACCTGGCTCGCGGCGGGAGCTGCACGGATCCCGGCAAGTGCTGAGACACCACCAGGCCATCAAGAAAGCAAACAGAGACCTGGGCCTTGGGTTCAAATCTAATACACAGGAGCAAGAGAACATCTCCCCCCTCCTACACAAGCCAGGTACTAAACAGCAAGGCCGAATTGAAACTCTCTTCAGAGGCCATAACTGGATTGCGCTCACAACCAACAGAGCTACCAGACCTCCATACAGTGTACGAGGGGAGGAGGCCACAAACTAGTTGAATTAGAGGAGGGATCAGCTACCACACAAAACGTAGAGGAACTAAAGCCTGTGCTGGTGAGAAAGGCAACTGAAACCAAGCTCCCTCTCAGCGGTAAAGATCACACACAAGAGATTGGGAGACTAAGGGTACCCGGGCCAGAGCGCTCCAAGAAAATTGTGCTGAATCCTGACCAACAACGAGATAGCACCCCACCTAACTAAGCAAAGGTCATGGGCTACCCTCGAAATGACTACAAACAAAAACAAGAAGGAGCGCTCTGTTAAGGATCTCCTCATAAAATCCAGGGCTGGCAGCACAGACACAATGCCATCTCCTTCTGGAGGCGCTATAGGCCCAGGGATGGGGGAAACAGAAGCCCAGGTGACTCGTGCTTTTCTCGAGAGTCTGATTGCCTCTCTAAAGGAAGACCTCCACACCGTAAAGACAGAACTGGTCCAGGAGATTCAGGATATTCGAAGGGACCTGGAGTCAGTGGGCGACCAGGTGGACACACTTGAGACACAGGCATCCACTAGGGATGAAGAAATACACCAACTCCAAGAGGAAGTCCTCGGCCTACAAGACCAGCATCTGGATCTTCAGACACATGCGGAGGATCTGGAAAACCGTTCTCACCAAAATAACATCTGAATCCGAGCAGTCCCTCGGGGAGCAGAGGGGTCAGACATTAAAGCATACGTAGTGGATCTCTTTTGCTTCATCTTGGGTGCCCCACTGGACCAACGACAAACTAGACCGCACACACAGGGTAGGTCCGGTGAGAGAGGCAGCAGCCCCACCCTCGGACATTCTCGCCTGTGTCCACAATTTCCAGCTCAAAGAACAAATCCTCCATGAGGCTCGAGATAAACAACCCATTGAGTTACGGGCCTCTCGCCCCCTCTTATTCCAGGATCTGGCTGCCTCTACATTGCAGAAGAGGAGGGAGTTCAGGCCAATCACTGCTTATCTGCAATCTAAGGACGTTTCATACACCTGGGGACACCCCTTCCGATTGATCTTCAAATGGGAAGGCAAAATACACCATATCAGATCACTGCGGGAAACTAAGCAGCTGTTGATCTTGACCGAGGAGGACCCTGGGGCCTCTGCCTAGACAGACTCCAACAATAGATCTATGAGAGCAGGAAGGTGGCAGAGAGTGGATATGACCACCCTGCATATCTGACCAGACCCTGAGACTATCGCCAAAGAGCGGAAGGTGGTCATTGCCACCCCTGAGGAAGACATTCCTAATTCGGTCTGATACCTGCATGGGGTTTTGAAAACCTAACTTGGGAATCCTCCTGCTCCTTCTAGGTGCTGGGTCTCGGAGGGGGGGGTGACGGAATGACATCTCATGTCTACTCATTAGGTCTTTCACCCAGGACTATTGTACTGTTCTTTCATTCTGTTTATTTTTACTTGAAATGTTGGAGGGTTTCTTATCCCTCCTCCTCCCTCATATTTTCTCGTTAGCACATACAAACACTTCTCAGGAATTAGGGTGCTTGTGCACAAATGCTTATATACCCACAGGCTGGTCAGAAATCAGGTACTTTATGCTGCGGTACGACTTAGACATTCCTTTTACACAGGGGATAGTGGTAGGAGATTGCTGGCTAACAGGTTAATGGTGCATAGACCTCTAACATACCCACAATTTTGGATAGCACAGGTCAGGGTCAGACGTCTGACCAGGACGTCGCAGAAGCATTCGGCAATATTAGGCGACCCTATATGGGGTACAAAAACTTCCAGATGATCGCCCTATCCAATATTTGCTTGGAGTTAGGACAGACAAATTAACGCCCACGCAAGTGGAATACCTTAACTCACCGATTAAGTTAGAATATGTAATTTCAGCTATCTCTAAATTTAAACCTCTTAAATCCCCAGGAACCCAAAGGCTTCTCTTCCCCATTTTATAAAACTTTCTGCAATATACTAGCTCCGATATTGGTGAGGGTATACAGCGCAATTGGGTCCTCCTCACCCATACCATCCATGATGCTGGAGGTATTGGTTACAGTTATACCTAAGCCAGGTAAATATAAGCAACATTGTGCTTCTTATCACCCTATCTCCCTCCTTTACGTGCACCTTAAATTGTTCAGGGGATTTTGGCGCCTCGACTTTTCCCCTGTCTCCCGAGATTGATAGACCCAAATAAGTCAGGAGTTGTGCCGGGCCGCCATTGCTCTGACACTACTAAACGTCTCTTGCATATTATAGACCAGGCTGAGCGGTTTGAGACAGAGAGCATGATCCTCTCTATAGACGCAGAGAAAGCGTTTGACAGAGTGCACTGGCCTTACCTTATAGCGACCATGCAGCACTGTGGCCTGTCAGAGAGATTCGTTAGTTGGGTCCTCAGTAGTAACACTCACCCCGCTGCCTTTGTTCGTGTTAACAGCATTACCTTGAAACCCTTCCCTATTCAACAAGGAACAAGGCAAGGCTGTCCCCTCTCGCCATTTTTATTTGCCTATTACACAGAGCCTATGGCCCAAAATATCCGGGACAATCCATTGATATCTGGAGTAATGTTTGGAGGTGAGGAACGTAAGATCAGCCTATACGATGACGATGTGGTTGGTACCTTAGAAAACACCAGAGACTGTATCCTTGCCCTTAAGACTGAACTGGATAATTTTAGGCAGGCTTTAGTATTCAAGGTCAACATCCATAAATCCGAGGCCCTTGATTTGTCCCTTACTCCAGACACACTAGAGATACTTAAACGCACTCACCTTCTTCAATGGGCTCAAGAGGCCATCCCCTTCTTAGATATTCAACTCACACCTAGCATACAATGCACCACCTCCTTGAATTACACATTATTATTACGACATATACAGGGCTGCCTTCGCAGATGGAGACCACACTCACCATCCTGGTTAGGCCGCATAGCCTGCGGTTAAGATGACAATGTTACCAAAGATCATATGTTTATTCCAGACCCTCCCACTGGCACCTCCATCGGGAGTATTGCACTTCATGCAACGAGACCTAGAGCGCTTCATTTGGTGTGACCAATGACCTAGGCTTCACAGGGAATTATGTTACAAAGCCCCGATGAGGGAGGTCTGGGGATTCTGACTTTGCAGGCCTATTACTGGGCAGTTCAACTGAGGCCCCTAGTAGAATTGTCAAGGCTGGAATCGGAGAAGCATTGGCTGTTCATGGATAGGTCCCTAGCTAGACAGCCTTTATGGGGAGTCTCCTTTCATACAAAATCGGAGCAGCTGCACAACTTATACTTATCAAAGGTTACACACACAACACTTTCAGCCTGGGATAGCGTGGCCACAACTCAGGTACTTACGACATTCCCCATCCCTATCACGCCTATTTTACATAACCCTGCGTTCACCCCAGGTCTCGACACAACTGCTTTCAATCAATGGATGAAAGAGGGCCGACAGTCCATAGAGTATTTCTTTGATGGCCCTTGTCATTTACAGATTTCTGCACACAGCAGAATCTTCCAGAAAAAGAACGTTTTCACTTTCAACAAATTCAGCACTAAGTTATGCAGACTGAAGTAAGGGAAGGGGCACAAAGGGCTCTTACACCTTTCGAGAAATAGTTGGTGATGAAGCACACAGATTCACGTCTCACGACAGAACTCTATAGCTTTCTCAGACAAAACCTCGAGACAGATAAATCTCCTGGAAAGCTAAAATGGGGGGGGGAGCTCGGAAGGATGCTCTTGCAGAAGGAGTGGCCGGCAATATATTACAGGGCCCAACACACGGCACGTAATGTGGTGAGCATAGAAACAGCAACGAAAATAGCAACCTATTGGTACCTCACTCCACCAAGGCTCCAAAGAGGTAATAGGGAACCTTAACTCATTTACTATGGGAACGCCCTCAAATATCAAATTACTGGTCGCAAGTGTTAGATGATATTGATGCTCACTTTGACACTCAGCTCCCTCGTTTCTCAGCCTACACTCTGTAGGGCTTCCTAACCCCATCACCTTCCCACTTCAATCACGGAGGGGTCGACACATTGCAGTGCATCTCACTAGGGGACGACTACCTCGCCCACATACTTGGGTTGGCTCCACAGGCTTTGGCGAATCTTGGGCCTAGAAAGAATCTCTCTCTCACTCTCTAACCCAGGGGCCTCAATTCATAACCTCTGGAAACCTTTCCTGTCACTCTTAACCTCGGAATTTAAAGAACTTTCCTGCCCAAGGTGTTTGAGACTATCCTAACAGAATCGCGTCATACAACACCACAAGAAGAAGAGACGCAACAGAGATTACAGGTCACAACAAGCTAGAGTTTGCTAGCCGGGGAGTAGGTCTGGGGAGGTAAATCATCTAGCTCTACATTACAGAGGGAGAGGGAGGTGAGGGGTACTGGGTTTATTTTGTTCCTTTTTCCTTTTCTTCCTTGTATTTAAGCTAGTCCCATTGTCGGGTCTTATAGCAATATTCACAGATTGAATTGTATTGTGGTTATTGTCCGGTTCTCATAAAATCAATAAAGAAATGTAAACATAAAGACAATGTGCAATTGGCGAACGTTAATGGGTTAAATTACATTTTAGAACCGAGGAAATTATTATTACTACTCTTAAAACTGAAACTGGGGTATTACCTTTTGTATTCTTGCAAGGCAGATTCCTTCATCTAAGATGGAGGAACATTCTGTTTCAAAGTCCAAAATAGAAGAAGTTGGAGGAAAAGGCACAGCACAAGTATGAAGGCATGTGTGGAAGGAAGAAAGGTACAATTGTCAATTAGAGATTATGTGAGGATTAACATTTTAATCCAGGCGGGAGTCTAGGTTTTCAGCACCTCAAAGGTGTTGGACTTGAGGAAGAATGTGGTGAGATTAGAGGATGATAAGTGGTGGAATAAAGACAAGATAGCTGAAGCAGATTATGTGGGTGTGTGGAAATTTGATCAAGGAAAAGAGGATGAGTGGGAAAGGTGTGGTGAATGATTAAATAGGCAATACAGGTGGGCGCAAAATTATCGCAGAGAAGAAGTAAGCTGGCGAACAAATTTCACATTTTAAGTGAATGATGTGCGTTGTTATGTACCTGGATGTATAATCCATTCTACTTTGTGTTTTAAAGTATTTCGCACTTTCTGAGCAGGCATGCACATATGTCCATTGCTATCTGACTAGTGTTTTTTTTACTAATTTTGCTTTCTTTTTAGCGATATCCTTTGTATTTTAAGTTTAGTGTATCACAGTATTCTTATCGTCAAATTTTCTCACTTAACATGATCTTTGCTGTTTTATCTTTTAGGGGCGAAGACGTGTTTGGTCTTAAACCCCTGGAGTGTTCAGGTTTCCATGGGTGCGGATTGTTGGGATTTCAAAGGGGATAGAATCTTCGACTGTTTCAGTTGGACCTGGTCAGTGGTGATTGCTGGTGGCTGATTCGTCCTGCTATGTATATAACATATTAAATAAAGTCTTACCTGGACAACCCATGTCCTTTTACAACCTCAAACTAGTTATGGCCTATTTGGACAGGCCTATTTTGGATAGGGTGCAGCTTGGTGCCAGTGGCACAATGAGCACAGGACCCAGTCTGAACATACTCATTACACGTAACACATCAATGTTCCTAAAATTTAGCACAATACCCTTTACAATTTTTGTTGCGGGTGCCAATTATTGAACCATGCCTCACCATAATAAATTCATCAAAGGAGACTTCCAACGATGCCCAACTGAGAATAGATCCAATAGACCTCTTTATTTTGTAGCTGCTCAAGGAACGTTATCTTTGCATTTTAGAAAGTTTGGACCATTCAACCTACAATTTTAGGGTTGGCTGAATTGAATTCTTTTACCCTTTCATACTATTAGAATATTTGTGTTTTGCTCTGGGTTGCACATTTTGTTGCAGGAACAAACTGAGGTAATGATCTAGTGATAATTGACTGGGTGGCAGAGACATATAACTACATGGACAAATGTGGTAATTTACCAAAGCCTCCACATTTCAGCCCCAGCCTGATAAGACGATGTTTATGCTCATATAACTCTAATATTTTCTTTGTCTCCCTGACCCATTCCTCCTTCGCTCTTCACTTTTTCACTTCCCTCTTACCTTCTATATCTCCATATATCTCTGCCTTCCTCTACCTTTGCCTCCCTTCAACTATGCCCAGCTCAGCACTCACTACCTGTCAACCTATTTCCCGTTCTCTACTTCACTTATATCTTGCTGAATTATCTCTCCCTCCATACTTTGCTCTTCTTAGCTTCACTTTCCCTACCTCTTTCTCTAACTCTACCTCCATTTAATTCACTCTTACCTACTTTTGTCTTCCTTGCATCTCTGTCTATCCCTCCCATCTCTAGCTCACCATTCTTTTCTTCATTTCTCTCTATCTTTCTATATTGGTGTATCCCATCTTTCACCAATCACTACATTTGCACCTTTCTCTCTACATCACCACTCTGCACCTCTGATTGACTACGTCTGTATCCTCTCTCTATCACCCTTAACCACTCATTCTATGTCTCAACTATGGGTCTGCCTTATGTCTCTTACCATTCTCCATCTCACCTTTTCTACCACGGCCCTTTTTCTTTACCTCTCTCTCTCTACATCTCCATGTACTTACTCCGTTTCTTTATCTGTACTCTCTTTACCCCATCTTTCTTTTAATACACCTCTCTATCCCACCTCTATTTACGTGTCATTCACCTGACCTCTCACTCTTTACCACTGCATCTCTTCCTCTAACCTACTTTTTCTACCTCTACTCCCTCAAACTCATCCCTCATGAAAGATTGAAGTAGCAGAGTAATAAAGTTGTTCGAAACAAGAGACCCCAAAATCTCTCTTGACCAAGGCCCATCCACGGTCCATGTAGGTAACAGCAGTGGGGCTGGGTTAGGGGGGATTTCGAGGGACGATGCAGAGGAAAAACTGATTATTTATTTATTTTTCCTTCTGCATCCTCCCTCAAAATTCCCCCTTACCCGGCCCCACCACCCCACAGCTGTTACCTGCATGGACCGTGGCTGCCATGGCCCCAAAGTGCCTTCAAATGGCACTGCTGGAGCCAGGGAAAATGTGTCTCCTTTTGTGTGGATAAAAAGAAAGTGAAGATTTTGGGAAAGAAGTAGAAAGCAAAAGACGAGCTGAGACGAACCTTGATGAGCTTATGAATAAGGATCCCATGTACAACCCCACCTCGCGCACCGGACATGACGCGGCACTGCCCGCGCCCAGAAAGGGGGACTCCCAGAGTCCCTGCCCCTTCAGGAGGAGGTGGGGGTGTGGGCTGCCCGATGCCACTAGAGGGCCGCCCTCTTGAGTGGCCTCCTGCGGTGGCCTCTGGCAGCCGCAATGCATGGTCTTGTGGACAAGACTCCACCAACCACTACTCCTGCACATCTTTTATATCATGTCAATGGTTCTCCATGACTGGCAAGCATGTTGAAAATTCCCCACATCCTTAAATACTACCCAACTTTATCTATATTCATATGCTTTAAATTCGCAGGCAGTCGTGCAGTTTAACAGACAAGTTGCAATCCAAATTCCAAACTCTATTAATAAATTGTAATGCAATCAGCTTGATACACTTATGTCTAAATTTGTTCCTGATATAGCGACTAGCATTGGGTGAAACTCTATACTTTTTCACTGAAAAATGTCTAATTCTCGCGAGAATGAAAGTTATCCTGTGAGCATAGTAAGGTCATAGCACGCGGGCTTCGCTCGCATACACTTTAGCAGCCCCTGCGAGACATTTCGCACTGAACCAAGTCTTTTTTTCAATGATTATAATCATAAAGAAAACAAAAAACTGCATTGTCCAATAACAAGAGGTCGGTAAACATAATTGTGTGTAAAAATACGCACACACTGATGGACTAAAACCTCCTGAATACTCAAAATATTTCTATAGTAGTGAAGATTCTGAATATTTATTTTTACTTTGGATTGGCATGTGCCAAATTTGGACAAACTCCTTACTGTATTAAAAAATGAAAGAGTGCAACATGAATCTGTCATGTTTTATAAACGAGAACAACTAAATTGCATAAATGATTTATGTCTTTCCGCAGTATAAGGGAAAAGGGTGAGCACTGGAAAAACTGCAGCTTTTGTTTTCTGGTAGGGCTTACGCTTTTCACATGTCATTACATTTGTGTATTATTTCCAGCGACTGCCTCTTCATTAAGCTCAGCTTCCTTAACCTTGTGACTTTGTGTTCCCTGGAGGGAACTTGGAACTGCTGATGAGTGTGCTGTTTTTTCATTCTCTGCTGCCACGAGTAATCAAGATCTTGAAGACATGAAAAGCAGAAAGAGTCCCTGGTGTGCTAGAGAGATTGTCTCACTTATAAGACTCGTGGTCAGACAAGGAAGGCGTCATCTAGAAACAGCTTCCAAAACTCGACACGGACTATCAGAATCGTGGCTCCGAGTTATGTATTTGGGACTCACAGACAACATCGAATGCACTGCTTGTAGGGGGTTTCACACGCTGCATGACCTTTCATCAATTCTAGAAAGTGAGTAGTAGATTCACAGGGCCATATTTATGAGGCCTTGCAACACTTTAGCGCCCTGTTGCGTCCCTTTTTGTGACGCAGTTGCGTCACTTTATGTGATTCACTGGCGGCGTAAAAAATGTGCCATTTTGTGCCCTATTTACAAAGTGGTGAATCTAAACAGATGAGCCACGTTGTAAAGCCCTGCGCTACATTATACCTGTGTCAGGTATAATGCATGCAGGGTGGGCATTCCCCTGTAAAAAGCCTTGTAGAAGTGGTGCAGTGAAATCTGTCAGATTTCACTGCGCCACTTCTAGGACTACACTGTGTCAAAAACGTACACCTGCCTCATAGCAGGCGTAAGACAAACACAGAAACATTTAACATGGGGCTTGCCCATGTGTAATGCCCCATTGCTGGAATTGCATCACTTTTGCGACACACTCCAGCAATGCGTCATTACTGCACCTACAGAAACGTCAGAAATACTGACGTATCGGTAACTCGTTACGACATGGAACGTCGTACATTAAATACGGCACATCCATTGTGTCACAAGGCGGTCGCAGTGAAAACTGTAGCATCACTGTTTTTCACGCAGAGATGCAACAGTTTTTATAAATGAGGCCCAGAGTATTTATACTGTGGTCCTGAGCCCAAGCTTCAAGAAAGATGGGATCTATGGATACATTTGCCACTTATGCCCTCAACGCAAGCTTGTCAGAATACTGTAGGGTATTTACAACATGCGGTAAATACCATAATCCTTTGGTGGAGGTATTTACCACATGTGGAAATACTTCCTATTTAGAGTTTTCAACAGGAAACGAGGCATAATATGAGGAGTGCATTTATAATGCACCAAATTATTCGTTTTGCCATTTTCCCAGGTCTTTTCCCATTAAAAAGTTTGGCAGGTTTGACTCGCCAGAACTTATAAGAGGAAAACTAGGAAGCTGAGATAGTTAACACACAACTCAAAATATGGATACCTGTGTTTGCACAGGGATCAGAATGTAGCCCTGAAAAGGTAAATGAAGGATTTAAATTGCAGAAATACATCAGGTGGGCATCATTTTCACATTCATGCGTGATCTAGAAATGGGATGTAACAGGTGTACTGGTAGAGCACAGATTTACTCCGAAGGGTCATCTTGACATTTTTGACTGATAAGAATGGATTCATTTTTTTTAAACTCATGGGTAATCATTTTCTCAACCGCGGGGAATGAAAAACTCACACATAAAATCGCTCCAGTGGATAGATCAGCACACAGAGCCACCATGTCCTACTACGAAATTTGCAAACCTTTTCAGACTCTATCTGGTCACATAAGCTTGCACTAAAAAAAAAGTCAGAGGTGGTGCAGTTCGAGTTAGAAAAAACTTGCAACTCCCCAATAATTCTTTGGTGCGTTGGTGAAGAGTTCTCTTTACATGAAAAATATTTTTCATGTGGGCAAAAAAAAAAAACGGAAAAATTGTGCTTTTTTGCATTTATGCTTAAGACAGGGCTGGAGCTTTTCTGGTCTGAGTATAAGTCAAATAGGGCGCGATATATATGAGATGCTTTTTCACCAGGTGAGCAAATGTCAGTTTCATGACTACCCAAAAAAATAGTAATAAGCAGCCAATCGTAAACATAAATCTAAGATTTTGTTGTATCATTTTTGAGGGGATGGGGATAAACATTGTAAAGCTTTAGCGTGTTATGATCATGTTTACTATAAACAAAAGTGCTTCAAACATTTGGCAGGTTTGCAACTCAATGTGCCACAAGAATAAAATGGGCAATGGAATACATAGATAAAGATAGTAAGTGAGGCGCGTACTATATGGAAAGAAAAATTTAGAATTTACAATTTACCACTTGTCATTTGCAGGTCTGTCTAACATAGCTAATTATGTTTGAGACAGTATAATTGTAAGGTAATATGAACCAAATCCACAGAAGTCATTATATTGCAAAGAAGGTAATTCTTGAAGGCTGCATAACTATTTTTTTTTTGCTCCAGTGCTACTTCCTCTTATTTGCAACAAAATTTGCAAAAAAAACCTAAAAGTGTTTTGTGAGAGTGTGTGCGTGTGTGTGTGCACGCGTGGTAGGTGCAGCCCGTGGGTGTTTTGGCTGCAAAAACAGATTCCACAAATTGTGGTAATGCCATGTAAAACGTTAAAACCAGACCTCTTGTTCTAAAAGTTCACGCCACATGCAAGAATATTTTGTAGTCTGGCGGATGCATGCCTTTGTGACATTAAAAGCGAGCAATAAATCAGAGACGAATGCTTGTATTTAATATCGAAAAGCGCAGGTGTTATTGGTACATAGGTAGCTTGAACAGGTGAGTCTTTAATTGATAGCGGGGTGACTGTAGTGTTGGAACTCTTGTAATGTCTATAGGCAAGGAGTTGCAGAAGGAGGAGTCTTCTATTGAGGAGGAATGATGTAGAGTATCAGAGGTTTGACATAAAAGTTCGAAATATCGGAATATGGGATGAAGGTTTGACATATGTTTTCCCTACAGTGTGCACTCGGTATATGCTGGTTAGGATCTGACTGAAAATGCTAAGTAGGCATCATGGCGAATAGCTGGACCACCATGATGCCTAACTAATATCTGGGTTTGGATCCGAAATTGCAGATGAAGATTGCCTTTATACATGATCTGAATCGATGATATGAAGGTTTGAAGTACTGACCTCTTTCCTTTGTGAGGGAATAATACTTGATCATTTCTACAGATCCTGTTCTTTTATGTTGGATGTGCTCAGAGGAGAAACCTATAATTTTCTGCTTAAGTTGCAGTTGGGATAAACTTCAATGAAGGATGCAGCACCTGTTCGATTGGATATGTCCCTATTACAATCTGCTTTGATTCACATGTACTAAATTCTTTGCACTACCAACATTGGAAAATTAAGTTGAAAAGATGAACTTACTTTTGGTCAAGTTAGCTAGACGAGCATTCGCTCATAATATATGGAATCAGACTAGCATCAATTTGTTTAGATTAGTTTAGGATTTCAAACATTGTAAATTGTAAATATGGAATTTCTGATTGGTATAACATCAAATTAGCACCCGATCCCAAAACCATGTGTGCAAGACTATTGTGAGAGGCTTGACACAATGACAGAATACAAGTATTCAAAGGAATCACAGTGAACTCACTCAGAACCCAAATACTGCACAGCATTTCAGATTAGTGCTTACATGCATTGCAGGAACTAAATCCAATTTGATATTGTACCAATCAATAATGTCTTATTTATGACTTCGAATGCCCTGAGGAAATTTTCCACGTGGGGGTGAAATGCTTTGGTTGTCGATGTAAAGTTAAGAAGATTTTTGAAAAAAAGAATTTAAGTTAAACATATATGTTGGATGTTTACTTTTATTTTCCTAATTAGTCATGCCAGTATAGAAAATTTAAAGAGTGACTGAATCTTACTTTTTCTTGAGCCTGAGAACTTGTAAAAAATTAACTTAGAGACGGTTTAAACACTATCTAGTGTAAAGGTTTGGAAGTTTGCCTCTCCATACTTGGGTTTTCTTTTGTTAAAGCTAAACCTCGAGGATTTTCTCTGGCTGGTTTTTGGAAAAGGTGTCAACCATGAAAAGAGCAAACTGATGAGGTTTGAGAAAAATAACAACAAATCTGCTGCAAAAGGACCTGATAGGAAACAATTTGAAAATACAATTATTTAGCATTGACCATTGACAAGAGGCTTTAAATGGAACCTCCTAATAATCATGAAAATATCTTTGCCCAATGTAATTATGACATTAGGTGAACTTTGATTATTCAGTTGGTGACTTTATAGTCCAGTAAACACCAAATTAATTCCTTATACAATTTAGGGCGCAGCGATTTGAGCACATAAAAGGTCTTTTGCCTTGATCCGGTGCAGGGTTCTCTTCTAAAAGAAGCATTAAGATTGAGAAAGTCCATTTAAAAACAATAGATCTGACTGCAGTTTGTGCTGTTCTCAGCTAAATCAAGACTCCCGCAGTTTATGAAGCATCATCTTTTTGACATACTGCTAACCCTCATCCACTGCTCTCTAAAAATAAAAGTAAACTTTCAAGAAGTACCAGGGCTTTCAATGGCAACTGAAAGGCATAAAAGCCTAGGATTGTTACACATAATGACCATTCCATTCACCAACGTACCCCATATTATGGTTTAAATCTTTTTATTAAATTTGCAAGGACAAACATTACATTAACTCCCACCTATATCCACTGGCCGGTGGGGAGCATTACTGCCTTTTTATGGTGTAAATCTGTTTTAATTTTGTATGCAAAACCAAACAACAAAATAGAGAGAAGATAATAAAGGCCCAAAGCACTGCTAGAGAGCCGTAAGCTGATTTCGTGGGCCACAAAGAGCCCCTGATGCAGAACATACATACTACAAATAGATAGGAAATAAAAGAACAGAACTCCGACCCCCCTCCCCTCCTCCAGTCCACCCTGCCTTGATTCAAACATGAGTTCAAACAACACTCCTCAAGTTCAGCCCCGAGCAGGCGGTACCCCATCTTCTGGCAATCAACAAAGGTGTAGGTATTTAGGGCATGTGAGCTTGTGGAATTCCTGCAGTAGTAGGGCTAGGAAGGGAAGCCATGCTTTCAGAAAATCAGCGCCCCTGCCCGCAAGTGTAAGTGTAATCTTTTCCATGGCCAGGATGTGCGAAAGGCGTGTAGGCCATTCTGTATGTGTGGGGACCTGTGGGGTCCCCCAGTGTGTGAGAACGTTCTGCATAGCTGCGCCCAGTGCCAATCCTATCAGGTGACACCTCTTGGCCTTCAGGTGTATGCCAGTGGATCTGGTGCTCCCAGCAAGATGAGTGCAGGAAAAGAGAGAAGCTGCATCTCTAGATGTTTATCAATATCATCCAGTACTTGTGACCAGTAATTCTGAATGTGGGGGCAGTCCCAAAGTAAGTGGAGCAGTGTACCTGTTTCACCGCAGTTCCTCCAGCAGAGTGTGCTAGCTGTAGGATCAATCTTGTGTACCCATTCTGGTGTGCAGTACCAATACATGGTCACTTTTGTGAGTGTGTCAGTCAGCGCCATGTTGCTGGCCACGTGGCGTGCCCTGTAACATATGCCCTCCCACTCTTTGCTGCAAAGGGGTCTCCCAATGTCGTTTTCCCATCTACCATGTCCAGCGTGATTCACGTCTGAGTTTGGGGCATTCCGCAGCTTGTACAAACTGGAGACTAGTCCCTTGTCTTAGGACTTTGACAAGAGCCATCTCCCGTAGGTAGTAAGATGGTGACTAGCTGCCTCTCTGTTATGTGGCTGTAGGACCCAGTGTCTAAGTTTCAGGTATTGCATGCTATCTGTCTCAGGGATGTCAAAGTGTGCTTTAAGTGGTGAGAACAACAATACCCCATGAACATCGATAAAGTGGCCCATGGAACGGCATTGGGACTGAAGCCATACTTGAAAGGTTGTTTCCCATAACCCTGGCTCAAAGTCAGGATTGCCGAACAGCGGGGTCAGAGGGGATGGAAACATCGTGAGTTTGTGGCGAAGGTTAGTCTGGTCCCATGTCGTCATGGTTGTTCTAGTGATATTCGAAACGTAGAGGGTACGGGGACTTTGGGCTTTCTTTAAAAACTGGATCCTCATCAGGAAAGTTTCCACCACTGCCCTGTCTTGGAATAGCCAATACTTTCCTGATTCTGTTCAGTTCCATTCCACTAGGTGTCTTAGTTGTGCCACTTGGAAATACAGCTGGAGGTTGGGTATGCCCTGCCCGCCTTCTCTAGGTGGTAACAAACTAAGACTCCCTTTCATTCTGGGTCTATGGCCCTGCCATATAAAAGTCATGATTTCTGCTTGCAATTTGGGGATCATGCCCGGGCGTGGACGCAGAGGGAGTGTCTGGAAAAGGTACATTATTTTAGGGAGGAGCGTCACCTTAATGTCTGCTATCCTACCCAGCTAGGAAATCAGTTGGTGTTTCCATCTGAGTATGTCGGAGCGTACCTGCTTAAGCTTCCCCAAAACCAAAGTGAGACAGTACTTGCTCCAGATAGGGCCAGTGCACCCTATCAAACACTTTCTCTGTGTCGATTGCCATTAGCATTTAGTTGCCCGAGAACCTGGAAGATTTATCAATGATGTAAAGGACTCTTCTAATGTTGTCGCTAGTCTGCCTTT
The DNA here is from genome assembly GCF_964261635.1 of Lissotriton helveticus. Taxonomy (NCBI): domain Eukaryota; kingdom Metazoa; phylum Chordata; class Amphibia; order Caudata; family Salamandridae; genus Lissotriton; species Lissotriton helveticus. The sequence continues at coordinate 869,095,890 of NC_136069.1, forward strand.
GAGGTATGAAGCCGGCCTGGTCGGGGTCAATTAAGGTTGGCATGTATGACCCCAGCCTCTGCGCCAAGATACCCGTACAGAGTTTTAAATTAATATTGAGCAATGAGATGGGCCTATATGCACTGCAGTACGTTTTATCCTGACCCGGGTTGTGGATGACTACTATAACTGCCTCCAGCATGGAGGCTGGGAAGGCCCCCGCGACAGCAAAAGGGTTAAACAGCCTGGTCAAAAGGGGAGCTAGTTCGGGGCAGAAGGCAGTGTAAAAGGCGGCCGTAAAGCTGTCTGAACCTGGGGCTTTAGCTAACTTTAACTGAGAGATGGCTGAGATTACTTCTTTAATACGGACCTCCCCCTCTAGGATTTCAGCTTGTTCTGGTGTCAGCCTAGGTGACTGCACGCCCTGCAGGTAGTTAATGCTATCATCCCTGTCCAGTGACTGACTGGAGTTGAGCCTCGCGTAAAAATCCCTGAAGGCTTCTTCTATCGCGTTGTCGTCTGAGTCTAACGAACCCCATTTTAAAGGAGTTGTAAACACTGCATTGCACTCATGGTCTACTAACCAGGATTGAGCATGTTTTAGATAAAAGTATTTAACTTTCAGTTTTTTCAGCCTATGAATTTGCCATTATATTAAACTTCACCTATGAATCACAAACTGATAAGAGTTTGTGAATTATTTAAAACCAAATAATTCACTTTTTTTTATTTGGTCAGCAAACGGTACATCTGTGGCGTAACAAAACTTGAGGCGGCCCACCCTCGCAAGGTACAAAGAGGGGCCCCCGCTCTGGATTTAATTAGGAGCTCTCAGGCCAGAGTACTGTGCTGAGGGGGCCACTTACAGCTCAGGGGCCCCCCACACCATGGGGGCCTGTTTTACGCCATTGTGGTACAGTCCTACATGAATAACTAGACTGTGCTGCCTTTAAAATGTGTTTATAGCTATCACCTTACAGTAGTGCACTGCTTTGTACATGGATCCAGCCCATTATCTTTCATTGCTGTTAATTAACTGGTTGAGAAGGGCACATTGGAGTCTCTGAGCTCCAATACTTGAGAGAGGTTGTTGATACTGTTCCAAAGTTTTTAAGTTTATCACTCTAGGAATGAAAGTCTTTAAGGAAATATACCTGTACTCTTTTTAATTAGATACATCATTACATGTTTATATTTCATATGATTTATAGTTTTGTTCAATCTAAACAAATTATTTTTAAATTGCATTTGGATATCCTTCAATCACAATTATAAAAATGTATTGGCCATTCAACGCAATGAGTGAGACTCTCTCTTCCAAAATGAGGTCTGTAACTATTGTATGCCACTTTTACCAATTTCTAATCAGTAATTGGTTAAAATCTGATGAAATTTGGATTGTTTAAAGTTTATATAATTCAAAATTAATTTTACATTAGATATCGTACACCAGATAGGTGTAAAATGTGACATTTTCCATTTAGAAGTTTAATGTGATATCAAATAGGCAAGCAACACAAAGGTGTGTATGATGTAACTTTGATCACTGGGTTGAAAACTCTACATTGTTGAAAATTAGCCATCTAAAATGTGTGTTGTGTTTGACTTGTGTTTAAACAGAGAGAGCCCCCTTGTCAGCAACCAAGGAAGTAGAGTACTATCAGTACAACAAAAAAATTATCCTTTGATTCACTCAATCAACAAGAACCGCCTATCAATAGTGGAATTCTTAATTCATATAAATCACATAGATAAACTTAAAAAGATCACACTCAAAGTCCCTAAAACACTCAAACAATGATACTAATATAACATGCAGTGCAAACAAGTCAATTTATTTCTTTAGTACATGTGAATATTATTAAAACACAAATATTATAAATACACCTATAATAAAACAAAATGATCAAGTCAGCATAATTAAAAACAATCCAATTCAGCAAATCAGGACATAGCATAACATCTTATGACACTTTTACCACAGAGAACCCTAAAAAATAGGGAGGACAAACAGTGATAGACAGTATGCTTTGTCTTTTAACTCAACAATTCCCTGGGAATAATTTTAGCAAGGCTAGCCTGGATACGTATACTGTACTTTGCATCTACAGGTCCAACTTGTCCACGGGATAATGTATAGAAATGCATCGACGCGTTTCGATGGGTATCTGGTTATTTATCAAGACCGTCATTATGACATTCTACTAACATTCTACTAACACAACTCATAATTCTATGATTTGTTTTATACATGCTCACATGTGTTACAGCTCAATTTAATCTCCTTATATGATATGCCCATGTTATTTCCATACAAAATATTTCTCCAATTATCTACACTGTATATCAACATTTCATAAGGATATTTACAGCTTGTCCCTTCAGAGCATCACATTACTCCTGCGCCCAACCTTCAAAAAAAGGAAACAGTTTTTTTGCCAAAGCACTTCTTAAGCTACCCCACATTTGTGTACAGTTTCTAGGTCCCCAAAAAAAAACATCCACAGTCACCAGCTGTATACCAAATGAATACACCTACAGTATTACACTCTCCCTGCTGCACATAACCCATTAGTCTGGGGGAATATAGACCACCAATTGGCACAATGTGCCTGCATTGCTATTCGCATATCTTCGTCATCAAACCCAATTTGAGATCTATCTACATAGATCACTAAATTCATTTGTATGCCTCAAAGGCGTTCTCTATATTCTCACCAGAATGAAAGGGAGTTGATATTTGCACTTATTCTTGTACTTCTTTTGCAGACTCGAAGAATGGTCTATTTACTGGACCCCCTGATAAATAGAGAGTATTTTTTATATTACTATTGCTGTAACAGAGGATGTCTGCCATACAATCTAACTAAACACACTGCTGTGCATCACCTCTTATGTATTTTATGTTGTACCTTCTTATATGAACTTGAATAATCCCCATTTGCCAACTGCAGTATATTCTTGAACAGTTCAATCCAGAACCCCAGATTCATAGTTTTGTGTCCAAGGGGTCCGTATATGAGGTTCAAGGTAGAAGGGCTTTTGGTACATACACCTTCTCACCTGCAGATGTGCTTACGTCGCGCTCTAAAATGAAGAATCCCCCCCATTATATTACACCCATGAATATATATGCAAGGGAAATCATTTAAATAGGCTGTTTGCATGTCTATCCCATCTATTTTATAGGCTTCCTTTCTCACCTTATTAGCTCAGGGATTCCCCATACTGATTCGTCCTTTTGGAAAATGTGACTGGGAGACTGCTAAATTTTCCTCCTTTAAATACTGTCTCGCGGTCTCTATTAGTTCCTACAGACCACATGGCCCGCATGCACTACTTGTGCTGATCTGCCACTCCTAACCCGGAAACTAAAAACATGTGCTGATCTGCCACTCCGAATCCGGAAACTAACAACATGGTATTCATGGGTTTTTAGCAGCAGCTTTTTTTGTTTATATGAATTACAACTTTATTGGTTTGTATGCGTACATTTGATCGGAAAAGGCTCTTAAGGTATCCCATACATTTTCATGCATAATGACACCAGCTTCATTTGTTTGTACAAGTACATCTTTGTTTGTTTGTATACATATATTTAATTCAAGCAGGGTTTAAATGGATCCCATATATATAGTTGCAGTACATTCATGAGTATGGCCAATACTACTAGATTGTACTCGCAGAATTGATCAATTTATACTGACTAGTATACTTTAATACATGTCTAATTTCTATTCTCTGTCCCATAGCCATTCGAATCGCTAGTGGGAGCCAACTGCACTAGATACTTAACTCTCCCATTAAGGGTATAAATTGATCAATTCTGTAGGTAAAATCTAGCAGTATTTGCCGTACTCATGAATGTACTGCAACTATAGAATGTAATTGTAAATTTCATGTATAGTAGAATTATGTTAAGGTTTTTAAATACATATTTCTATATATACTTGTTTACACAAGGTATAACAATCAAATATACCACAAAGAAAAGTGAATGTAATGACTGTCTTGATAAAGATGGAATAACCAGATACCCATAGATGCATTTCTATACATTATCCTGAGGACAAGTTGGACCTGTAGATACAAAATAGAGTATACATATCCAGGCTAACCTTGCTAAAATTATTCCTAGGGAATTGTTGAGTTAAAAGACAAAGCATACTGTCTATCGATGTTCGTCCTCCCTATTTTTTAGGGTTCTCTGTGGTAAAAGTGTCATAAGATGTTATGTTATGTCCTGATTTGATGAATTGTATTGTTTTTAATCATGCTTAATTGATGCATTGTGTTTTATTATAGGTGTTTTTATAATATTTGTGTTTTAATAATATTCACATGTACTAAAGAAATAAATTGACTTGTTTGCACTGCATGTGCTGGTAGTATCATTGTTAGAGTGTTTCAGGGACTTTGAGTGAGATTTCTTTTAAAGTTTATCTATGTGTTTTATATGATTTAAGAATTCCACTATTGATAGGGGGTTCTTGTTGAGTGAATCAAGGGATAATTTGTTTCTTGTTGTGTATGACCCCAAATCCTGAATATATGATTTTACTTAGCAGACCATTACTTCGCAACGTTTTACTACGATGTTTTTACATCGCAAATACCATTACTATGCAAGATTTAACTGTGCATGCTTTTAGTTCGCAAATAGATTTAAAAGTACTAAATATGCATTTACTTCGCAGTATATTACTAAGTATACAACTTCTACGCATTTTTTACTTTTACCCTTACCCTCATACACTACATTACCCTACACTACACAAACACCACGCACACTACTATAACACACTACCCTACACTACACAAACACCACAACACTACCCTAAAACCAAATACACTACTCTACACTACATAAACACAACCCTACAACCTAAAAGACAACCCCCTGCACAACCACTACCCTAAACCCAAATACACTACTCTACACTACATAAACACAACCTATGACACTGCTCTAAGAGTGTCTCTGTGATTGTCACTGGGCACCTAACCATGTTATGCTGTGTTCGCATGGTTCTGCATATGTCAGCAACTGAATAGGGGATAGATGGCTGTTGGTGACAACCCACCTTCCCCAGGTTCAACGTGTCTTTGGAGACCTAGGGGAAATGGTGGCTGATGGGTAGCTTGAAGACAGGCTTCAGGGATTAGTGCTTCACTACTCTGACAGCAGAGCAGTACACTGCTCCAACATCAGAGCAGCAAATAAGTCTTATAACCAAATTTCTAAATAATGGGTACTAAAATAAGTCTTACACAACATAATGATTAGCTTCAACAGTTTTTTTTTTAAATTAACATTCTTTTTTGACATATCTACACCATTACACAAGGTGCGACAGGGTAAAACTGATTATTGTGTCAACATAGCCCAGAAAATCAAGGCAATTATTTCACCTAATAACAAATAGGTTTCTTTTTCAGTTTTTCTATAGTAGGAAGCAAAACAAATCTGCAGCCGTATGACCAATGTGTTTTGTACTTTAACCTGACATCAATTTCATCAGGTTTGATTTTGAAAAAAGTAAGAGGCAATTACCAGGTTGGCGCTAGTAAACGGCCATTTAGCAGGACAGAATACTGTATACAATATTGAGCATGAAACCTATTTTTGAAGCAGTGAGTACAGAATCAATGGCTTTTCATATAAAAAGTGTAGGCTAGAACAGCGGTTCCTAACCTGTGGTCCAGGGACACCTGTGGTTCCGTAATGCCTTTTCCGGGGTGTGCAATTTCTCAGAAAATGAAATAAAATTATTAGATTATTAAAGTTTAAATAAATAAGGAAACAAAATGTAAAACTGAATAATTGTAAATGTTCTTTAAATGTGATCTTGGCTGAAATGTTACTCCATCACAACGGTGACGCATTTCCTTTTCTGCGGAAATATATATCCCATAGGATGCTGTAGGAGTTATTTGTTGGCTGAGGGGATATACATCATCGCTGTGAAGGAGTAAACCACCCTCCAAGATCTAAATCTGGCCCTAAATTGGTATCCTCAGATTGATTTGTTAGAGCAGTGCAAGTGCATCAAACAGTGAGGACCTTTGTGAATTAAATTAAATTAAATATTTGTATTTGATATTTGTTTCCAATAATGATTCACTGTTGCTCCCTGGACTCATGATTCAATGGGGGGGTCCTTGGATTACAGTTTATTTATTTATTTATTTATTTATATATTTTACAGATTTATAGAGCGCATGGCTGCCCATGGGCGTCCCAGCGCTGATAACAAGAACCTGGTGTGACGTGCCTTATGGGAAAAGCCATGTTTTAAGTGCTCTGCGGAATGAGAGAAGGTTAGATTGGTCTCGGAGGTTTGAGGGAAGCGAGTTCCATAGTTTAGCCGCGTTATACGAGAACAGTCGGCCGCCGGAGCGGGCTTTTCTGATCCTGGGTACCGAGGCTAAATTGCAGTTGGAGGAACGGAGCGTTCTTAGGGTGGTGTGAGGCGAGATGAGGTTTTGGAGTATGGGGGGGGCCTTGCCGTGCAGAATCTTATGGGTCGTACAGAGAGCCTTAAATTGAATTCTCTCTTGAATGGGGAGCCAGTGTAGGGCCTTCAAGGAGGGTTTGGCTGAGCAGCGACGAAGGGTTCCTGTAAGGATACGGGCTGCCGCATTTTGAGCCGTTTGAAGTTTTGCCAGAACTTTTTTAGGGGCCCCCAGATACAGGGCATTGCCATAGTCCAAACGGGATAGCACAAGGCCGTGGATAAGGAGTTTGCGGGATTGTGCCGGGAGCAAGGGAAGGATTTTCCTTGCTGATCTAAGCAGGCCGTGGCAAGTTCCAGTGGTTTTCCGTGCTTGGGCTGAGAAGTTGAGCTCTTCATCTAACCAAATGCCCAGGCTTTTAATTTCAGGTTTAGGCGCAGGAGGAGGGCCCATGGCTGACGGCCACACGGATATGGAGCTGTGTAGAGATTTGTTGCCTAGAAACATTATCTCGTTTTTTTCGTTATTTAGCTTGAGGTGGGAACTGCTCATCCATTTCGTTATTTCGATTAAACAAGTGTGGAGGTTGGAAACAGAGTGGTCATGCTGGTTAAGGGAGACCACCAGTTGAGTGTCGTCGGCGTAGGTCAGTAGTTTGATTCCGTAAGGGGCGACGACTTTCTCGAGGGGTGACATATAAACATTAAAAAGGGTTGGGCTCAGGGATGAGCCCTGGGGTACCCCGCAATTGATGGTTGTAGGTCTGGACGTAAAGGTGCTCTCTGTCACCTGGAAAGATCTGTTTTTGAGGAAGGATTCTAGCCAAGCCAGAGCCGTTCCTGCAATTCCAAGATGCCTGAGTCTTTGGATCAGGATTAAGTGGTTGACGGTGTCGAAGGCAGCGCTGGGATCTAGGAGGATCACTGCCACTGATCCCCCTGAGTCGATGATCTTCCTTGCTTCTTCGACTACAGTCAATATTGCAGTCTCGGTACTCTGGCCCGGCCTGAATCCCGTTTGGGAGGGTTCCAGTAGTTTATTAGATTCGAGGTAGTGGGAAAGATTTTGGTTAACATGTTTCTCGGCTATTTTGCTGATGCCCGGGAGTAGGGAAATTGGCCTGTAGTTGCCGAGGTACAGTGGATCAAGGTGAGGTTTTTTGAGCAATGCTTTCACCATTGCTCTTTTCCAGCTGGGAGGGACAATGCCTAGGATGAGCGAGTTATTGATGAGTTTTGTCAGATAAGGTAGGATAGTAGGTCCGACTAGTTTCAAAATGTTAAGTGGAGCAGCGTCAGTTGGACTGCCACTTTTAATGGAGTTGAGTATGAGGAGGGTAGTGTCGGTTGTAATCGGGGTGAAGGCTGACAGCTGAGTGATAGATACTATAGGTGGTGGAGTGGGTAGGTTGACGTCCGGGATGGTTGTGAGGGCGTCCAAAGGGGTAGGGGGAAGTGATTTGATGATGTTGGCAATTTTTGAGTTAAAAAATTCCGCAAGTTCATTGCAGCGAGTGGCTGAGGGTTCAACCAGGGGAGGGGGCTCCGGTATTTTAAGGAGTTTCCTGGCTATTTGATACGTTTCTCGGGATGAATTGGTGGATGCTTTTATTTTCTCCTCAAAGTAAGCAATTTGTGCGGCTTTGATTGCTTTCTTGTAGGAGAGAAGAGTTGTTTTGTATTCAGTTTTCCTGGTGTGGTCAAATTTTTTTCTCCATTCTCTTTCTGATCTCTTGCAGGCTTTTTTTTGGAGACGCAATTCATCAGTGAACCAGGCGGAGGTGGCTTTGCTCCGTAGATTACAGGAGATTTTTTTGGGGAGGGTTTTGTCAAGGGTGTTGCCTATCCATGCTGAGAATTCTGCATCAGCGCTGATGGGGTTGTTATCGAGTGCGGGCGGGGAGCTCTCTAGATGGCTTGCTAGGAGGGGCAGTGGTGCGAGGAGCGCAAGTGATCGGCCAGTTTAAAGAGATAAGGAAGTGGTCAGTCCAGGGGACTGGGATGGGGTCGAGGACGGTAAGATCGTTGATGTTGGTAAAGACCGGGTCCAACAGATGTCCTAAGGTGTGAGTGGGAAGGTGGCCTAGTAGTTTTAATTGAAGGGTTTCGAGGTCTGCTATCAGGTCAGCAGTAGGTTTGACTTCCTTTTTATCAAAATGGATGTTCAGGTCCCCCAGGATCAGACATGAGGAGTTGGTAGCGGCCAGAGTGTAGGAGTTCTCCATAAGGGATTCGCAGAAATGACCTAGTGGTCCTGGGGGGGGGGGGGTAGATGAGGAAGCCCGAGATGGATTGACAAGGGGAGACCTGGATGGAGAACATGGCGTTTTCGCAGTCAGCGAGGGGACTGCCTTGAAGACGGCATGAAAACTGGTCTTTATGAATTATGGCAATGCCCCCACCCTTTCCCTTAGGGCGATACAAACGCTGAATAAGGAAGCCTGAGGGAAGGGAGTTGACAATGTCAGGGTCTGAGTCCGGTCCTAGCCATGTTTCTGTTAGAAAGAGCACTTCTAAGTTATAACTTTCCAGCAGAAGATGGATTTCTGTCGAGTGCTTAGGGAGTGATCTGCAGTTAATGAGGGCCATTCGTATAGGGATAGGGGAAGGCAGTTTAGGTACAGTGGGGGTGAGTCTGTATGGGCAGTGGGAACATCGGCTAGGGGGGTGGTCAGCGAGTAGGCCATGTAAGCATGAGTCGTGTACCTTTTTATTAAGGTGGAGTAGGTCGCCCCTTTCATATCTCTGTGTCAGATTGCTGGATTTAGTAGTATGGCTTGGTTCTGCGCTCTGCCTAGCGCGGACGAGCGCAGACGAGCTTGCCTTAAGCGCGCCTTCGGCGCGCCATCATCGCGCCCGCTGCGCTCGTCCGCTGCGCTGCCTGCTCTGACACATGATTTATAGATGGAGTGGGTGCGTTGGAAGGGGGGGCATGGCCACCAGGGGTGGGCGTGTCCCGTGTCTCCTCGAGGCCGGTGATGGCGGCTTGCAGGCGATTTCTGCCCCTAACAGCGTTAAGATCTGCTGTTTTTAGAGAGCAAGTAAGTGCTGGGGAGTTGGTGCCAAGTGAGATAAAAACAGTTTTACACAGGTTTTAAAACAATATTTCCGTTTCTAAAGGGCGTGACTCCCGGCTTTCCGCCTCAGGAGGTTCGTGTATAATGCGGCGCTAGTATTCAGTGCTCGTATTTATACTAAGGGATGTATGTCATTACATCGCATTCTAATACCACGCATACCATTACAACGCGGGTATTACAACGTGATGACAATGACATCGCATGCCATTACATTGCATACTTTTACCACGAGTATGCTTTTACCACGCATGCCATTACAACGCAAAGGCATGCGTGGTAAAGCTATACTCGTGGTAAAAGTATGCAAGGTAGGTTACATCTCTATCCCTACACCTACACAACAAACTACTCCCACCCTTACACTACCCCAACCCAAAAACACTACTACAGTACTACACTACCCACACTACCCACACTACTCCCACCCTTACACTACCCTAAACCCTAAAACACTACTACGCTACCCACACTACTCCCACCCCTACACTAAACCCTAAAACACTACTACGCTACCCACACTACTCCCACCCCTACACTACCCTAAACCCTAAAACACTACTACACTACCCACACTACTCCCACTCCTACACTACCCTAAACCCTAAAACACTACTACGCTACCCACACTACTCCCACCCCTACACTACCCTAAACCCTAAAACACTACTACGCTACCCACACTACTCCCACCCCTACACTACCCTAAACCCTAAAACACTACTACGCTACCCACACTACTCCCACCCTTACACTACCCTAAACGCTAAAACACTACTACGCTACCCACACTACTCCCACTCCTACACTACCCTAAACCCTAAAACACTACTACGCTACCCACACTACTCCCACCCTTACACTACCCTAAACCCTAAAACACTACTACGCTACCCACACTACTCCCACCCCTACACTACCCTAAACCCTAAAACACTACTACGTTACTCACACTACTCCCACCCCTACACTACCCTAAACCCTCAAACACTACTACGCTACCCACACTACTCCTACACTACCCTAAACCCTAAAACACTACTACGCTACCCACACTACTCCCACCCTTACACTACCCTAAACCCTAAAACACTACTACGCTACCCACACTACTCCCACCCCTACACTACCCTAAACCCTAAAACACTACTACGCTACCCACACTACTCCCACCCCTACACAACCCTAAACCCTAAAACACTACTACGCTACCCACACTACTCCCACCCCTACACTACCCTAAACCCTAAAACACTACTACGCTACCCACACTACTCCCACTCCTAGACTACCCTAAACCCTAAAACACTACTAGGCTACCCACACTACTCCCACCATTACACTACCCTAAACCCTAAAACACTACTACGTTACCCACACTACTCCCACCCTTACACTACCCTAAACCCTAAAACACTACTACGCTACCCACACTACTCCCACCCCTACACTACCCTAAACCCTAAAACACTACTACGCTACCCACACTACTCCCACCCCTACACTACCCTAAACCCTAAAACACTACTACACTACCCACACTACTCTCACCCTTACACTACCTTAAAACCTAAAACACTACTACGCTACCCACACTACTCCCACCCCTACACTACCCTAAACCCTAAAACACTACTACGCTACCCACACTACTCCCACCCCTACACTACCCGAAACTCTAAAACACTACTACGCTACCCACACTACTCCCACTCCTACACTACCCTAAACCCTAAAACACTACTACGTTACCCACACTACTCCCACCCTTACACTGCCCTAAACCCTAAAACACTACTACGCTACCCACACTACTCCCACCCCTACACTACCCTAAACCCTAAAACACTACTACGCTACCCACACTACTCCCACCCCTACACAACCCTAAACTCTAAAACACTACTACGCTACCCACACTACTCCCACCCTTACACTACGCTAAACCCTAAAACACTACTACGCTACCCACACTACTCCCACCCTTACACTACCCTAAACCCTAAAACACTACTACGCTACCCCCACTAGTCCCACCCTTAAACTACCCTAAACCTTAAAACACTACTACGCTACCCACACTACTCCCACCCCTACACTAGCCTAAACCCTAAAACACTACTATGCTACCCACACTACTCCCACCCCTACACTACCCTAAACCCTAATACACTACAATAAACATACACTACAACACTACACTACCCTAAAACCTAAATCACTACACTACATAAACACTACACTACCCTCCCTAATACACTACACTAAATAAACACAACACCACAACACACACTAAAACGTTTTAAAAAAACACAAACAAACATTATCACAGCTTTACAGGTAAATCGCAACTCTTGAAAATGATAACCAACTTGCAGAAATTGGTGGAGATATGATTCCACATATTTTAAAATTGATGTTATAGTATTTGCACGCCGTAGAGCTGGTATTGCATCTTCCAATTAGCAAGCGGAAGTCCCGCTGCCCTTGTAATTAGAGCCTCCTTTCTGTTTCGGGGCCACATTTTGACAACCGAAATAAAGTGCCTTTTTTATTCACACTATTTTACCTTACCCAATTTTGAGTGTTTTAGATGCCGCCCCCGCCGCAATTACACATTACATCGCATGCGTTGTAAAAGCGCATGCGATGTAATGGTATATGCGATGTAATGGTATGCGTGGTTTTACCACGCGTTGTAACATCACATGCGTTGTAATACATGCGATGTAAAAGCAACGCGTGGTAAAACCTGCGTTGTAATGGTTGTTCCCCATACTAAGTGAGGGGGGGGCGTGGCCACCAGGGGTGGGCGTGTCCCATGTCTCCTCGAGGCCGGTGATGGCGGCTTGCAGGCGATTTCTGCCCCTAACAGCGTTAAGATCTGCTGTTTTTAGAGAGCAAGTAAGTGCTGGGGAGTTGGTGCCAAGTGAGATAAAAACAGTTTTACACAGGTTTTAAAACAATATTTCCGTTTCTAAAGGGCGTGACTCCCGGCTTTCCGCCTCAGGAGGTTCGTGTATAATCAGTAATGATTAAAAGGAGGGTCCACAGAAGTGAAAAGGTTAAGAACGACTGGGCTAGAACATACAAATATATGGCATAGGAGCAAACCTCAGACACATGAGGGCGTGTACTGACATCAGTCCTTAATTGTTTATGATTGCCTAGTACTAACAAAATACATGAAATTGATCAGTTTTTACATGTTTGGAAATTTCTGTTGCTTTTTTTTCCTATGGCACTGCTAAAGGTACAAGTGCAAACTTTAATGCACCCTCATAAAAAAGAAACAAGGCAGTTAAAGATAGCATTGTTGTTTGATTTCAGTTTATTTCATTTAATGTTACAAGTATTTTTCAAATGTACAAAACAGTAAGTATTACGGATATGCAAATGAAGTGACATTATATAAATTAGAAGATTGAGGAAGCATACTCAAAATGGAGTACAGAAACTGTAGCATGGTTCTGGCCTAGACAACAGACTGAGACGATAAAATATGCAGAATATGGTGCAAGTCCGTGGATACAGTAGAAAGTAGAACAGAGATTCCAAAAGAATACAGGGTTGAAATGGGGCCAAGTCAGAGAAGCAAAAAAAATAATTGCGGACTATAATACATGAATGAAAGCGAGCATGACTGGAAGACATGAAGACCGAAGGTGTAGGCTTGAAGTCAGATAATGAAAATTGAACAGTAGTCTAACTGACAGCAGGGCATTAAAGAAACAGGGATCATGGTACCAAGATTGGTCAAAACGAATTAAGGAGTTTTTCACTAACAGGAATATAAAGCTTAAATGTACTTGTCCAACCTTTAAATTACATAACACCCTGCCCTATGGGCTACTCAAGGCCTACCTTAGAGGTGTCTTATATGTAATGAAAGAAGAGTTTAAGGCTTGACAAAGGGGTTTAAATGACAATTCAAGACAACAGTTTAAAACTGCGATCACACTGCAGTGGAAGGTCTGGGACATGTTTAAAGGTGCTACTTAAGTGGGTGGCACAATTTTTGCTGCAAACCCATTGGTAGCATTCAATTTACAGGGTCAGAGTATATGGTAAACCACTCTACAAGGGACTTATAAGTCAATGAAATATGCTAATTGTGTATAGGCAGATGTAACCATGTTTTAGGGGTGAGCACAAGCACTTTCATATTAGTTAGCAGTGGGAATCAAGCTTTCTTACCATCATGCCAAACTTGCAACATTAGGTTGATGGACAGTGCAACATCGAGGAAAATCAACATCTATGTGCAACAGAAATAAATGGAAGGTTTCACAAGCATTTTAAACAGTATTAAGGAAGCAATGTCTAAACCCTGCCAGTCAAAACCACATATCACGATATGCGGCAATTTCAATTGCAAGATGAGGGAATGACAATGAAGTATTAACTGAGTTTAAATCGGCATGCAAAAGTAACACATGCATTTATAAAAACAGATGGAAAGGGCAAATGCATAGCCTGCTTTTGTACAAACAAGAGCCTTGCCTCAGCCCACAACTTGTATGACAATACCGACATCAATATACCAACCTCTAACCCCCTTAAGCTCAATCTGTAATTACATTCTGATTTGGGCGACCAATTTGTGCAGATATGAAAATATAAAGGTTTTATGGAGGGTAGAGAGTAATAAATGGCTTTAAAATCTTCTATATGGCAATGACTTAATCCTGGACTCCAGACCCCCAAAGAACCCCCCAAGCTAAATTTACTATCATGGAAAAATTACTGATATTCAAATAATCTAAAAAATCTACAGAGGAAAAACAAAAATCATGATTTTAAGACAAAAAAAACAAATTGTTCATCAATGACACAACAAAGAAAGAAGTTGACTCCTTTAAATACTTGGGGGTTACAATTGATAGAAATCTTAAATGCAGTTCCCATATTCAAGCTGTGATTGAAAAATCTGATGCTGCAGCAAATGCTATCTTAAGGATACTGAGCAACCATGGTCACTGCCTTTCTCATCGATAATTTGTTTCTAAGAAAAGGTGGAAGCCAACTCTTAAATATGGAACTGAGCTGTAGGGTCTGGACACAAACACAAGTTGAGTAGAATATTTTGAGAGGAAATTCTTGAAATCAGTCCAAAAATTACCTTCAAATTTCCCCACTATTTTTTTATCATCGGACATTGGCTATCTTTTAATGGGAGACAGCTATCAGTTGGCCCAAATACAATATAGGACAAAGCTATTAAGAGCCCCAGGTAAAACATTGGTCAATTGGGCCTGGAAAGAACACTTTAAGTTATCTTGTGCAACACTATAAGGCAGGGGGGCCAAAAGATTTAGGTTGATATTGTAATTTGTACTCACAATCTTGTGCATCTTGCAAAAAAGAAGATACATTCCATTGCAAAGAAACATTCCTCAAACTTAATGCTGGAACTGAAACTCAGAGCCTTTGAAAAACGACATCCTTGGAGCCATGTTGACATGTTTGTCCTCACTTGAGCACTTAAAAATATCTCATTCTGCTACCAAATTACAGAGATCACACAGAGTCAATTTACACTGTTGTGTATGTTTATTTATACTTGCTGTAGTAGCTTTACTACTTTTTGTTTTTCACAAATTACAAGTATAATTGTACTACTAGAAAGATTATTAGTAGTAAAACTATACTCAATGGGCCTGATACACAAAGGTAAACGTACAATTTTGTGTAAGTTTTCAATTATTTTGCTATTCACAAACTTTGATTTATTAGTAAGTTTACGACTGCAGAGACTCCATAGTAGGGACGGAGGACTCCCCCCATAAAATTATAACTCAGGCCTATTTTTTTATGCGAGGAGTACTCCACCGCTACTGTGGAGTCTCTGCAGTTTTCAACTTACTATTAATTCAGAGCTTGTGACTAGCAAGAAAGTCATAAATTTACACAAATGTTTTGGTTTCCTATGTAAATGAGGCCCGTAGTTTGGAAATACCAAAACAGTAGTAAATTTACTACGGCAAGGGTAAACATACACAAAAGTGTACGTTTACCTTTGTAAATCAGGCCCAGAGAGAGGAGACTTTTTGTATTAGAACGAGGGGGATTCTTACAGTTAAACTGCTTCATGAACAGAAGAACCCCAGTGCCATCGGAAAAGTGCATGTGTGGAGCAAAAGAGGCCATGAAACATTTTATGTTGAATTGCAGCTTGTATGAAACTGTTAGCTCGAACACAATTTCTAGGATTTTGCATAAAGAACAGCTTGAACACCCAGGTGTCCAATCTTTTTAATTTCAAGTGATTTCTCACATAACAAAACAAACTGGTCAGTCACTGAGGAACTGGGATTTTTGGATGAAAATATTACAGAACTAAAATCTTAATAATGAATTTACGAATCCCATATCAAAGAACTTTCAGGGAAAAAAAAGTTGAAGCTAAACACACTCATCCCATTCTGGACCAATAGCACTGTAAGAAAAAGTAAAAACCAGGTGAACTGTATCATGACCCCGGTTAACCAACTAGGAACTAGATATAATGAGTATATGCATTTTATTTTTAGCAATATGTTATGTTTTTAGCAGCTGCACTGATTCTTATATTTGTATTAATGCTTCTGTGAAAGGGAGCCATGCTTTTGCATTGTTAATTGAAAGCACCTTTAATCAGATTTCATATTTCATATTTCAAATTTAGCATCACACACACATATCTCCTATGTTCTCAGTAAACACAGAAAAGTCAGGTAGATAGATTTAGAACATACTTTTAATAATTCCTTGCACCTTGACTGCCTTCCTGTCTCCTACAGCAACTATTTCCATACAACATATTCTGGGGATCAACTTTATTAAATTTCTATTAGTGGCACCTAGTTGCTAGTTTGTCGTATCTTGTGAAACCATATTAATGGGAAATTCAGGCTTCGGGCACAAGAGAGAAAGAAAGTGTGAAACTGGGGAATATGGAATTTAGTATTCCAGGATGGGACCTGAAAGAGCTTCTGAGTGTAAAAATCCACAATAAAGATAAAACTGAATATTAATACTTGTAGCAGCTCTAACTTTTTTCAATGCTTTATTTGTAAGAGAGGAAGTGTGGTAGGCTCCACACTACTGGCAGTGCACACCGCAACCACCAATGCCTCCCCCACCACTCGGCACATTGTCTCACCTAGTGCCAATGTCAGCCAAAATGATATGTGCAACTCTCCACTGTTCCACATTAATATTTGCGCTGTACTGTAAAAATAGCATATCCCCATTTGTTTTAAATAGGAAGTGTTCCACGTTAATGTAGTGATGGATTGATCCTGAATAGGTACAGGCCTGTTATAAAAAGCTTGTTGTATCCTGTTCTTCTTCTGTATTCTGTGTCCAAGCGTTTTCAATAGAAAAGAAATTACAAGCAGCAGAATTCAACAAAAACAAGACTGGATAGTTTACTTGCCAGCTATAGGTCCTAATGAATGTGAATTTGGTTCTAAATTTAAATCTGACCATGCCAATGACAGCAGTGCCAGTAGGGACCACATTACTCAATTGTAGAGCAGGCAGTCAGTTGTTCTCCCTGCTTGGAAATGTGGCAGAGCCTGGAAGAGACCTTCTGTTCCACTGTTTTCCTTCACCAAGATAACAGTTGCATCCTTTCCCAATTAGTATTGGTGCTTAGTAGATTCAGATCTTCAATGCACAATATGCAAGTATCTAGCAGCTGTACAATCAGTGCTGTCGTAAATGCAAGCAGTTCAAAAAGAGTTCTGGGCAAGAGCCTGGTAAACACCTTCTCTTTGTTTCACCCCGTAGTATATTTAGTCAAAAGCAAACACTGAATGATATGCAGTAATCTGAACATTTCTCAGATTGCTGGAAAACATAGTTTCAGCAAGTAAACTCATGAAAGAAAAGAGATGGAGCCCTTGGCTACAAAGCTAATAATTCTCCTTAGAGAAACAGAAGCTTCATCAGCATAGTTCAGACCAATATCCTAAAGCAAAATTTATTTCAGTAACAGTTAAAATGGTAGTATGTTGTAAGAAAGTCATTCTTTTTGCCCTGATCACCCCCAGTTTGTGCTTGGCACTGGTGTTAACTGACTCTAACAGCTTACCAGCCCCGGGCCAGTGCTCTGATTAAAAGGATATACAAATTAGGTGTAATTATAATCGGCACCAACAGCCTAGCTGTAAGTCCCTGGTATATAATTGGGCATGTAGTTTTAGAGGTCTGGTAGACCTAATGCACTTATGACTGCACTACTGTGGTGCCCACTGTCATTTTATAGGCAGCACTTTCTTGAAGACTGCCTTTACCTTACATTTATATACAAATTCGACTTTGGATTTAAAGGTAAATCCAAAGTCCCAAACTACCTTCTCTTCACATATAAGTCACCACTTAGTGCCCAAGGAGTAGGGTGCCTTGTAACTATACGCAGGGACATCATAAAATATGTTTTATAAGCCCTGGTGAGGAACAAACTGCCAATTATGTTTTACCCATAGCGGGTTGTGGGTTCATAGGAGAATAGGGTGGGAAGTCATTTAATTTAAATGTAAAAAAAATAAAAATGTATTAACCACTTAATTAATAATTGTATGGTTAATAATTAATATTGGTAATTGATGTTTGCGTATATTAGTTCCATAGAGGGTTGTGGGTTTATAGGGGAATAGGGTGGGAAGTAATGTAATATAAATTAACAATATATATATAATAATTAATACAGTTATGGTTAATAATTAATATTTCTAATTAAGTTAATTAATGTATTATTAACGATTTAAAAATGTATTAATACAAGTTTTTTATTAATTGATACATATGTCAAATCAAATCAAATAAACTTAATTCGTTTTTCAGATTAAAAATCATAAAAGTCACACATTATAAAATTTACAATCTATTTTATTCATCACTAAAATCTTAAAATCATATCTGCAGTTAATAATCATAACAGGTATTGTATACAATAGTCAGCCTCATGTTGGGTTTCCCATGTTATATTTTTTCTTTTTTCAATATGGACTTCAAAAGTCCAGTCATAGCTCCCACAGAGTAAACATTGTCCAATTTCTGTAGATAAAGGTAGGCAGGGCGGCATTGCCTCCAGCCCCCGCCCTTCAGCATTGGCAAAATCTATCTTAATCTTTCTTCTCTATAAAATTTGCAAAATAAAATCACGTGAATTGTCGTCTGAAGGGACATTTCGTCGCAGGGGCACCTACAAAGTTCACTAGCCCAGTCATTTTGTGTAGGGAAGCTGACTAGTCAACAAAAAATATCAAATTTGAGTGTTGTGAGGACAAACCTATCATAACTTCCTGTACAAAATTCCAGGTAATGTTGAATGCTGGGTGATACAAGGGTTAACTGATGTGGGATGACCGTACTTTCTGCATTTCTGGGGCCGCCTTAAAATGACTCTAGGTGATCTTGACAAAAAACTCTAAAATCCTTCCTAGAAATTGTAATCAATGTTCCAGTATTGCTTTAAAAGTCAGGTTTACCCATATCTGTTAAAAATCTTTTAAAGTATGTTAACCAGGTGGTCTTATTTGCATGGGTTAAACTCTTGGCATCTCTAATAATGTCTCTGTTTAGCTCTTTGTTATTGGACGTCCAGACTTTATGCCATAACATCAGGGGCTGCATCTTAATCAAATCGGAGATATAAGAAATCCCCAATTCGCTGTGGCAAATATAGATGGATGTGCTCTGTGGTACTGCTAGTATATAACGTAAAAACTTATTTTCCTCTTTCTGTAATACAGCCACATCCTGGTACCCCCAGACACCAGCCCCATACATCGCTACACTGAAGCATTTTGCTTTATAAATCTTAGGGAGGATCCCCGGTGGTCTTTTGCCCAGTTTGTTAAAAAAATTCATCAATGCCCTGATTGACCGTTTAAATAGGAGAGTTCTGCTTTTAACCGCTGGAGTCAATGACCCAGAATGGTCTAGTATGACACCCAAATACGAGAAAGTATTGGTCGCATTGATCCTAACTTTCCCCAGCGGTAAGCTTTTACAACTATACCTCCCCTTCCCACATAAATATGTAAATTGTGTAAATTGTTATTAATTAGTAATTAATTAAATATTAATTATGAATAATTAATGTATTAATATGTAAATTATGTTTAATTATTGAGGAGTGTATTGAGTTTTTATAGGGGAGTATGGTGTGTATTAAACTATTTGAAAATAATTTTTTATTAATGTTTATATAATATTTAATCAAAGTTATTTTATACTGTTAATTGTGTTGCACTCTCTGGAGTGGGAATAGTAATTTTGACCCCTACGCTACCCAACGCTTTCCCTGCTGTTGCACTCACTGAAGTGGGAATAGTCATTTTTATCTCTGCGCTATCCAACGCTTTCCCTACTGTTGCACTCACTGGAGTGGGAGTAGTAATTTTTAACCCTACGCTATCCAGTGCTTTCCCTACTGTGAGCACTCACTGGAGTGGGAATAGTAATTTTTACCCCTACGCTATCCAACGCTTTCCCTACTGTTGCACTCTCTGGAGTGGGAATAGTAATTTTTACCCCTACGCTATCCAACGCTTTCCCTGCTGTTGCACTCAGTGGAGTGGGAACAGTAATTTTTACCCTCCTGCTATCCAACACTTTTCCTACTGTTCCACTCGCTGGAGTTGGAATAGTAATTTTTACCTACTAGCCATCCAACACTTTCCCTACTGTTTCACTCACTGGAGTGGGAATAGTTATTTTTACCCCTACGCTATCCAACACTTTCCCTACTGTTCCAGTCACTGGAGTGGGAATACTAATTTGTACCCACCCGCTATCCAACAAATTCTCTACTTTTGCACTTGTTGGAGTGTGAATACTAATTTTATTCCCTTAGCTATGCAACGTTTTAAATGTTGTTATATTCAATGTAGTGTAAATTATTAATTAACATAAAAAGTATATCTTTAATTATTTACATTATTATGTATTTATTTTTATATTTATATAATAGGTTTATTTATATATATGTAAATATATGTTTAATAATATTTTAAATACTTTATAATTAAGATGAATAATTATTTTATAATATTATTAAGTAAATATATGTTACAAAAATGTATGTTTTTTGACATTACATTTATTATTTTTGCATTTTAACCTTTTTTACATTATTTTAACTATGTTTTATTTAATTGTGTTTATTATTTAATTAGTTTTATATTATATTTAATGCATTTTAAAAAATCAATATTTTAGTTAAGTATATTTTGAACATCGATATTTTGTACTCGATATTTTAGTACCTACCTGTTTGTAGATAGGGACTCGATATTCTGTCCCTCGATATTTAGTCACTGAACCAGATTTATAATACCTATTACAGAAAATAAATTATTAAACTTTATTCTTTGTGAGCCAAAATCAAACTTGCAACAGTCTCCAGATTGGCCAGTCTTTCCCAAAATGAGCCAGAGCTGCTTGATGAGGTGTGAAGTGTCAGAGTAGGTAAGTGGTAAGTCACTGCTTATTACTATAAATATTCCACATTCCAACATATGTGCATAGTGATCTAACATTCAAATATCTTGGGAGTGGCGCTATTACTCTGAAAAGGGAGGATGAGACTTTGAAGTGCAAAGGTGATAGCTGTATTACATGCAACAGGTCGTTGTATAAAACAAGCACTGCTAAAGCTAACACATTTTACTTGCATTTGTCAATAACTTTGAGGAGAGTTACAATGGGAGAGCTGCCTTTAGCAGGAGGAGGCTGTCTGGGAACAGCTAGTGAGGCTGTGACCCTCTCTTGTGAATCCTCTGCCAGGGCTCGACAATCTTTATTATCTGCTTTTTAGAGGCGAGCTGTATGCGTGTACATTAGAGAAGTATTTCTACACATCACCAAATCTGTAACATCAAGTCAATGATACATTGTAGTCATTCACAAATGTTGTGGCTCAGATGAGATCTATCAATAGTTTGCAGATAACTGTCTGTAGTAAGACGGTAACAATGACTGCCCTGACTGCATTTAGATTAGAAAATGTTCCTGAAATGTTCTATCAGAGCTATAAGTCTTGTGTTCTCAGTGAAAGTGTGCATACTTAGAACTTTTTCTTGAACTTTTATTGAGAAGGCAATGGGTAACTTATCTTGGACACTCCACAATACATCTTTATGCTACACTGTCACGGGTGATGAGTTAGTATTATCATATCTGCATTACCTCTAAATTATTTTGACACATCACCAAAGCTGTAACATCAAGAGGCCTATTAAAATGGCAGTCGGAAAATCACACCGACCGCCAAGGAAGTGGAAAACAACTGTCCACCGGGACCGCGGATAAACCCGCAGTCAAATTAGGATCAACCGCCCAAAAGACCGACAACGGCAGTAGCGGGCAAATAAAAACTGCCTGCCGCTGGCGGTGATGTTCAAAATCTGACCGGGGTGGTTGGAAACGCAGCGGAAAATCTACAACCCGCCGCAAGCATAGCGGAGACACCGTACTGTAAATTAGGATATCCCAGATGCTCCCGCGGTATGATCCGCTGTCTCCGACCGCCGCGGTCGCACACTGGAGTGAATGGGAGAGCCAGCGGAAGAGCTACAGCAAAGCCACCGCAGTGGACTATCCATGGAAAACATGCCGGACAATGCAAAACCCCCTCAATAATGCCAAACATTGCACAAATCAAAGTAGCCTTGCCCCCAAATACACAAAACACATCCCAATGAAACAAATCCATGACAAACATAAACATACAATTCCCAGGACAACACCCACAACATACCTGACAGCAAAACCTGATTTGGACACACCTACATAGCTGAGTATAAAGCCAGCCCCTTCACTGACCACAATCCTTTGCAACACTACAGAAGAGAAGGCCATCTACCAGATCTGAGAGAAGAGGAAGAAGAACACAGCACACTCACCACCAACACCACCACCATCACACCAGCACCAACAAGCCCCAGCACATAACACACCTCACACACCAATACCACACCCACCACCCACACCCCTGCACCCACAAACACTTTGCACACCACACACCATGTCCACACATAAAATGCCCAAATTCACAGAGAGTGAATTGACAGTCATGGTAGATGAGATAGTCAGAGTGGAACCACAACTGTTTGGTAGCCTAGTCCAACAGACAGCATTAGCCACAAGGACTCAAATGTGGGAGAGGATAGTACAAAGGGTCAATGCAGTAGGGATCACCCCGCGATCCAAGAAGGAGATCATAAAGCGGTGGCATGATCTGAAGAGTGTTGTTAAAGACAGGAGGTGCAAGAACTTGGAGCTGGCTAACCGGACTGGCAGTGGCCCTCCCATACC
The DNA here is from genome assembly GCF_964261635.1 of Lissotriton helveticus. Classification (NCBI taxonomy): domain Eukaryota; kingdom Metazoa; phylum Chordata; class Amphibia; order Caudata; family Salamandridae; genus Lissotriton; species Lissotriton helveticus. The sequence goes on from NC_136069.1 coordinate 869,118,712, forward strand.
ACCAAAAACATTCACACCATGGGAGGAGAAGGTTTTTGCCATACTGCATCCCGAGAGTCTCACAGGAGTATCCGGGGGAGTGGAGGCTGGTAAGTACCAACAAATGTTAACCAACACACTGATATGTACTGTCTTGCACAACCAAAAGCCCACACCACCCAAAACAAATCCCATCCATCAGCACCACACACCCACAAAAACCTGTCTCACAGATACAACCTTCACTCACTCCCATTTACCCTAAATGTAGCCAGCAATATTACAATGGGAGCATGAGCACAGGTAGCCTGCACTATTACTCCCGCCATGCCCCCTGGCCCACACCCCAGCAGGATGGAGCACTCCCTCCCACCCAAAAGCAGTTGGAAGCCATTACATCACCCTCATCAAACTAACAGGTTGGCAGCCATCTTTCCTGTGAGGTCTGTTTGAGGAGGGAGGCCAGTACCACTACTCCCACCATGCCCCCTGGCCCACACCCCAGCAGGATGGAGCACCCCCCACACCACCCAGAAGCAGTCGGAAGCCATTGCATTGTTCACCTTCACCTAACAGGTAGGTAGCCATCTTGCCTGGGAGGGTGTTTGAGGTTGGGAGGCCTGCACTACTACTCCCACCAGGCACCCTGGCCCACACCCCAGCAGGATGGAGCACTCACCCACCCCACCCATAAGCACTTGGAAGCCATTGCAGTACGCCAAACGAACTAACAGGTAGGTAGCCATTTTCCCTGTGAGGTCTGTTTGGGGGAGGGAGTCCTGTATCCCTACTCCCAGCATGCCCCCTGGCCCACACCCCAGCAGGATGGAGCCCTCCCCCACCAAACCCACAAGCCTGTGTCAGCCATTACATCATCCTCATCAAACAAACAGGTAGGTCGCCATTTTGCCTGGGAGGCCTGTTTGGGGTTTGGAGGCCCTCACTACTACTCCCACCATGCCCCCTGGCCCTCACCCCAGCAGGATAGAGCACTCCCCCACCCCACCCACAAGCCTGTGTAAGCCATTACATCACCCTCATCAAACAAGTAGGTAGGTAGCCATCTTGCCTGGGAGGCCTGTTTGGGATTTGGAGGCCTGCACTACTACTCCCACCATACCCCCTGGCACACAACCCAGCAGGATGGAGCACTCCCCCGCCCCACCCACAAGCCTGTGTTAGCCATTACATCACCCTCAACAAACTAACAGGTAGGTAGCCATCTTCCCTGTGAGGTCTGTTTGGGGAAGGAGGCCTGTAACACTACTCCCACCATGCCCCCTGGCCCACACCCCAGCAGGATGGAGTACTCCCCCACCCCACCCACAAGTCTGTGACAGTAATTACATCACCCTCATCAAACTAACAGGTAGGTAGCCATCTTCCCTGTGAGGTCTGTTTGGGGAGGGAGGCCTGTCCACTACTCCCACCATGCACCCTGGCCCACAGCCTACCAAGATGGAGACCTCCCCCCACACCACCCAGAAGCAGTTGGAAGCCATTGCATTGTTCACCTTCACCTAATTGGTAGGTAGCCTGTACGTGCACCCACACATGTGGCACTAATGAATTGCTGCCATATAGCAACACCAGCCCTCTCATTGCACAATAATGCACACCAATCTCACTTGACACACACAGTGTGCACACAGGTAAGCAAAGGGAACTGTCACAGCTACCAAAGAGTCACACACCAATGCACATCCACAAGGAAGACTGGGCAAAACCATGCATAGCACACACTGATGAGTGCATTGCCATGTAGCCCAATCAGCAAAGACCATTTTAATTTATAGGAAGCATGTGTGTGCTCATTATTCTAAATATGTACATGACAGGACAAAGTCATGCAGTACAATACAATGCCCAGTCCAGGGCCAGATGTGATGTCTGCCAGGTCAGACAAATCAACAAGTAAACAACAATGAAAAGATGTTGTGCTGGTCTCTATATGGCAACAGGTCCCTGTGAAGATGATTTCTGTACGATTTGCATGGTATGCATTGATACCTCACAACATGTACAAGTAATGTATGTACCTTTGCACCATGTTAGGAGGCACAGCAGTGCACATAGAAAATAATGTGAAGATTAGTCAATTGTGTAGCATACAGACAGTGAATGATACACAACTAACACAATGCTTGCAGAGTGCACTATATGGACCATTCCCCATCTAATCCACAGATCACTGACATAATATCAAGGGACATAATCTCGACTATCAAGAATATCGTTGCCAAAATATCTACAGACAGAATATCGAGTTTGTATCTACAAACAGGTAAGTACAAAAATATTGAGTTAAAAATATCGTTTACTAAAATATAGTTTATAAAAATATCGAATTTATTCAAAACAATGTTAAATTAAATGAATATTAAAAATTAATTACTAAAATATGCTTAAAAATACTCAAATTTTTACATCATATTTGTTAAAACATATATATATAGTAACATAATATAATTAAATATTATCCAATATTATTACCGTACAATAGCATAAGTGTAAAAATTACTATTCCCACTCCAGAGAGTGCAACAGTAGGGAAAGCGTTGGATAACGTAGGGATAAAAATTACTATTCCCACTCCAAAGAGTACAACAGTAGGGAAAGCGTTGGATAGCGTAGGGGTTAAAATTACTATTCCCACTCCAGTGGGTGCAACAGTAGGGAAAGCGTTGGATAGCGTTGGGGTAAAAATTACTATTCCCACTCCAGAGAGTGCAACAGTAGGGAAAACATTGGATAGCGTAGGGGTAAAAATTACTATTCCCACTCCAGAGAGTGCAACAGTAGGGAAAGCGTTGGATAGCGTAGGGGTAAAAATTACTATTCCCACTCCAGTGGGTGCAACAGTAGAGAAAGCGTTGGATAGCGTGGGGGTAAAAATTACTATTCCCACTCCAGTGGGTGCAATAGTAGGGAAAACGTTGGATAGCGTAGGGGTAAAAATTACTATTCCCACTCCAAAGAGTGCAGCAGTAGGGAAAGCGTTGGATAGCGTAGGGGTAAAAAGTACTATTCCCACTCCAAAGAGTGCAACAGTAGGGAAAGCGTTGGATAGCGTAGGGGTTAAAATTACTATTCCCACTCCAAAGAGTGCAACAGTAGGGAAAGCGTTGGATAGCGTAGGGGTAAAATTTACTATTCCCACTCCAGTGGGAGAAACAGTAGGGAAAGCGTTGGATAGCGTAGGTGCAAAAATTACTATTCCAACTCCAATGAGTGCAACAGTAGGGAAAGCGTTGGATAGCGTAGAGGTAAAAATTACTATTCCCACTCCAGTGGGTGCAAAAGTAGGGAAAGCGTTGGATAGCGTAGGGGTAAAAATTACTATTCCCACTCCAGTGAGTGCAACAGTAGGGAAAGTGTTGGAGAGCGTAGGGGTAAAAATTACTATTCCCACTCCAAAGAGTGCAACAGTAGGGAAAGCGTTGGATAGCGTAGGGGTAAAAATTACTATTCCCACTCCAAAGAGTGCAACAGTAAGGAAAGCATTGGATAGCGTAGGGGTTAAAATTACTATTCCCACTCCCGAGAGTGCAACAGTAGGGAAAGTAAATACTTCATATAATATTTAAAAAAATATAAATTAATATCTATAAAAAATTATTTAAAAGTTATTACCAATTTAATATAATATAATAATTAACCTATTAAAATTATTAATGAACATTAATTATCACAATAAGTTACCTATTAATACAAATTAATTACAAACTAACAAATAATTATTTAACAATTAAAAATTAATTAACAATTAATTCTAATCAAATCCAATTAAAAAAAATGTAATTATTTAATTAATTATAAATAAATGACTTCCCACCCTATTCCCCTTAAACCCACAACCCGCTACAGAAAATAAATTAGTAAAATTAACATAATTAGCAATTATTAAATTAAATTAAATTAATTGTCAATTAAAATTTTATTAATTACACAAAAAAACATAATTAATAATTAATTCTAAATAAATACCAATAATTAATTTTACATATTTAATTATTTATAATTAAATTACTTCCCACCCAATTCCCCTATAAACCCACAACCCGCTACAGAAAATAAATTAGTAAAATTAACATAATTAGTAATTAATCAATTAATTAAAATTAAATGCCAATTAAAATGTAATTAATTACCAAATATAAATTAAATAATAACTAATTAAAAATTAATACCAATAAATAAATTTACATATTTAATTAATTATAATTAAATTACTTCCCACCCTATTCTCTATAAACCCACAACCCGCTACAGAATTAAATTACGCAAAAATTAAAAAACACAAAATGCATTATTTTACAATTAATTATAACATAAATACACACTTTTCACACATATAATAACATAAAAACACAATAAAAACTTTGATATTATTAAAAAATCGATAATTTTAATAACCTATATTATATACTTCGATATTTTAACTTTCTATATTTTTAACATTCGATATTACATTACTTACCTTAAAAACGATATTTTTGCTGTCTATATTCTGTCCATTCGATATTTTGTCCAATCTATATTTAAAACTAGATATTATGTGCAATTGATATTTTGGACTCGATATTTTGACTGTTTACCATAATCCACAGGTGACGAAGACCTTACTGCTGAGGACAACACCAACGACCAGCAGAGCCAGTCTCACCCAAGGTACATGGACTCTCGGATATAGACTCCCAGGATTTTCAAGACGATGAGCTTGAGGCTGGCGCATCTGGTGTGCCAGGGAGCAACAGGTCCCAGGACCCCATCCTCCCCACCACCACGTCTGCTGCAACACCAACTGCACAGCAGACCCTGCTATTACGGCCTGTGCATCCACCATCACTACGACCACCACGATCAGTGTCACCTGCAACACCCTCTCTGTCCCAGGGGATGAGCACCCCACACCAACAACTGAGGATGGCATGGAGAGTGTGCGGAGACCCACAGTTGCAAGGCGACAGGTCCGTGGCAGCAGGGCAGGTGGGAGGGCCAGGGTCACCCCCAGACACCTGGAGGCTGAGACCCCATCCCTGGAACACCTCACCAGAGCCCTTGGGACATACAGACAGGCCCAGGGAATAACTGGCCGGTCGATCTTTTACACGAGCTCATCCTACTGATGAGGTCCATGGACACATGCATTGGACAAATGGTGGACCTCATGGGCCAGCAAGTGGCATTATTGAGGGACAGGCCGGCGTCCCAACCAACACCTCCACCCCCCTCTTGTGGGCCGCTGGATGACAGTTCACCATCCTCCCCGGCGGCCACAGAGAGGGGTGAGTCCTCAGGCGCCGTTGGTACCACAGCAGGGCCCCCCCCCCAGCCAAGCGACCAAGGGGCCGTCCTAAGAAGAACCTGGGAGTCTCTGGAGGCAAAGCACCAGTCAAACTCCAGTCACGGAGCCAGCCCTGATGGCAACCCTCTTCCCCACTGCATTGACTGTTTGGACTGTCCTTCCCCACATTGCCTTGTGAATGGCACCTGTCTGTTGGACTGGGTCACCACATCAATGTGGTATCTACTCTTTCATCTCATTTACCATGACTGTGAACTCACTGCTCCATTACCACCTCTATGTAAATCTTCCCACCCCACCACATGTCAAATTTGTTAATAAAATACCTTACACACTTTTATTGTGTTCAGCTTTGTTTTTGGTGCAGGTTTTGGTGCAGGATGTACAGTCTACAAAATGTTCATGATGTATCCAAAGCATGTACTGTATGTAGGCAAGGATAAGTTTGAGGCACCTAGGGAACCACAACAGAACAACATTCACTGGTGTAAGTGTGGCATCACAGACACTACACCAACATCTACATAAGCCGACATGCAGACAATACAGTAGGCAAAAAGTGTCAACATACACGTCCTGTATACGTTCACAGTTGACATGTCACAGTCACATATCCACACACAGGTGACTTTACATCTGCACATGCTGTCTCCAAGGGGAAGGAGTGTGTGTCCCAATGTCACAGGTTTCCCTGTCTGCAGTTATAGGTATGAGTGAAGTGTGTTTCATTGTCAACCATTCAGTGACACAGTATGTTGGCCATGCAGGTGCCAGGACAGTGATTGCTTGGCTGAATGGCTGTGTGTGCCCCTGTTGTCCATCTCCATGTGATCCCAGATGGTCAGCCCAGTGCCCGCCCACCAAGACGAGGTCACATCACTTCACTTACTGTGTCCTTACTACTGTTTTTTCACAGTCAAATTCAACTATGCACCCTCTAAACCCTGTAGAATTGCACACGACCACACTTGTGTAAATCTATATTTTGTTTGTGAGTCCATGTCCCTCAATGACACACACATGACGTACTGATATATTCACGGGTCATGGACATTGTGTGCTGCACAGTCTTGCACACAGTGAGTCTACCCACAGACACAGCTCGATATGTGATGTATGTTGCGGCCAGACATGCAAAGGATTGGAGATGTGTGAAAGCCACATAGGGGATTCAGTGCTGTCATCCTGCATGTGTGAGAGATGTGCAGGGACTGTGTATGCCCTCATAAATGCATGCAGTCACATCAGCTTAGCCCATGCAGAGTGACATGCAGAGTGCCCATGTGAGATGTACCCCAGGGTGGGATGGACAGAGATTAGATTTGGTTATGAGTTTGTGTCTTGCTACTGTACTGATAGATGCACTTGACTCTGTGTCACTGATAATTTCCCCCTCTTGTCTCCCATTCCTACAGCTCAAGGTACACCAGCGTAAGGCCATGTGGAGGGCCATTGCAGCAAAGGTGCGAGCTCTGGGGGTATCTAACCGAGGGCGCACCCACTGCCACAAGAGGTGGGACAACATCAGCCGGCTGGCAAAGAACGTGGCAGAGATGAGCTTGGGGCTGCTCCCTCGCACTGGGCGGTTGGCACAGCGCAGCATGACACCACTGATAGGCCACATCTTGGCAGTGACTCATCCTGAGCTGGAAGCTTGTCTGTAGGAGCGTCAGCAGCAAGGCAGGGGTGAGTATTTTGGGAGGGTGATTTTGGCTGTGAGTGGATGCATGTGTACAGGGCCTGTGCCAGCGGTGGCCTATAAAATGTTAGTGGAGTGGTGCAGTGCAGTGTCATGTAAGTGGCTCCTGGGATGGGTGCCAGTGTAATGCATTTGCCCAAACTGTTCTTACAAAGGTGATCCTCCCTGCTGTGCATTCCCATTCCCGTCTGTGTTGTGCTCTTCATGGTTATTCAGCATTGGGGTAGTCTGGGGAATCGAATTGGGAGTGAACAGCAGTGTTCCCAATCTGAGTGTGACTACATCTATGCATACATTGGATGCACCATGAATGTTGAGGCCTACATATCTGACAACAAATGTGCACTAGTCTTTGGGCCCCAGAGTACAACATGGTGGTTGGGATGGGTTATTTGCCATTGTGAACTGTCAAGTCGTAATCAGTCTATGTTGTCTTCTCCTGTTCCATCCAGGTCTGTCAGTGGCAACAAGTGGTGTGCCCACATCATGCCCCTAGGTCTGCGCAGAGGTAGTTGTGTGTCTGGTAGACTTCCGTCACAGGCAGGGTGTTGTGCTGTGTGGCCATGACATGGATCAGTCATGACAGATAATCAGGGTTACATCCACTTTTTGGGTCTATGTAGTGAGTGTCTGCAATTAGATTGCAGAGTGTGATGTGCAACATGTCGATTTGGTCCTCTTTTGTACTGCATTGATTACATAGGTTTGTTCTGTTGCTGCCACTAACCTGACCCTGCATCTCTCTCATGCAGATTCACCAGTGGTCGCCGAGGGACAGGAGCTGGACTCCAGTGGTGGTGAGACTTACTTGCACTACAGCTGTACAGGAGCCCAGTGACACAGATGTCACCAGCGCCTCAGAGGGTGAACGGAGTCTGCAGGAGGAATCCCAGCCTGAGACGCAAAGTACCACATCATCTGAAGCCAGCGGGGATGCATCCATGTTTGGACACAGGGAATGGAGACTCTGCATCATCTTCTACCACACAGCGGCCAGTGCCCGCCCTCCCCTCCACTTCCTCTGGTGCTGCCCGTGTCCGTGTCAGTAAGAGGGGACAAGTTTCATTCACACCTGGCACCGATGCCCCTGCCCCCCTGCTGCCCTCAGTACAGAGTCGGTTGAGCATTTGCGCCAGCTTTGTGTGGGCCAGACAGCTCTCCTCAATGACTCCAGTGACCATGACAAGAAATTAGCCCAGGTGGTTGCTTACATGGAGGGCATACATTCAGACATGGGTGGGCTGCACCGTACTGTCCAGGCCTTGTCCTTCACAGTGACGTCTGCCCTTCAACAGGCACATACTCCCATTCCTGCTCCAGGGCCTTTGTCCACCCCCCAGGTAGTGGCCACGTCTGATGATAGTAACCACGGATCACATACATCAAAGTCATGATACAGCACACGGAGCACACTGCAAAAATAACCCAAACCGTGCCACCCGCAGACACCATCCCCACAGAAAAGCAAAGCCAGCCCAGAATGCATTGTCAAAAGCCCGTTAGTCAAAGGTAAGGTCCAAAAAGTAAAGAAGCAGACCTCTGGCTCACATGCCTCAGAGCCATCCCCAGCTAAGGACTCTCCTGTCCGTAAAGCATCACGCAAAGAGAGGCGTGCAGTGTCTGTGACTACTGAGGAGGTGTTGCCTGGCAAGGGTACACCTAAGAAGGGCTCAGAGACCCCCACCACCTTGACTCCCATTCCGAGCCCAGTGATGCAGGGGAAGGAGGGCACTGCAGGGGGTACACCAGGCTAACGGGGGAAGAAGGGCCAGAGGCGAAGCCAGGCGAAGCGTTCCGCAAGATCCAGCACGTCCCCAAAGGGAGTGACAGTGCCTGCACCTGATGCAGCTTTGTTGGTGTGTATGCCTGTTGTGTCCACACCACTTCCCATTAATCCCAGTACAGTGAAAACATTTTGAATCCCCAAGAAGTGGAAAGGCACCCCTCAAACATCTCCCACCCACACTGTGTCACAGGTCTGCATGACTCCACCTCCATGTGCCACTACACCACCTGGTCCAAAAAGTCCTCCAACTTGCCAATCCACTGATAGCACCACCTCACCTGGGCCCCTCTCTCCCCAGTCAAGTGCTCCTGCTGTCCCCGACACACAGCCAGCTCCCAGTCTGCCGGACAGCCAAGTGTGAGTGGGAGTCCCCCTCACACACCTGTCTCTCACAAAGGTGGGCCAATACTGCCCATTGTTATCCCCTGACTTTGTGTCTGCCCATGGAAGGGTACAGTTGCGCACACTCCCTGTGCAGCCTCTCATGTACTGACTCTGCACTTTGCCCTGCCCACTGGCCTTGTCATTCGCTGCTGTTCTGGCCTTGCCTGTACAGCTTCTCATGGACAGACTCTGCACTTTGCCCTGTCCACTTGCCTTGTTGCTCTGTTGTGTTGGACCATTCCCTGTGCAGCTTCTCATGTACTGATTCTGCACTTTGCCCTGCCCACTGGCCTTGTTGCTCTGCTGTGTTGGATGATTCCCTGTGCAGCTTCTCATGGACAGACTCTGCACTTTGCCCTGCCCACTGGCCTTGTCATTCACTGCTGTTCTGGACTTGCCTGTGCAGATTCACATGGATATGCTGTGCTCCCTGGACTGCCCACTTGCCTTGCTGTACTGGCCTTGCCTGTGCAGATTCTCATGTATTCATTCTGCACCCTGGACTGGCCACTGGCCGTGCTATTTTGCCCCTGCCTGTGCAGATTCTCGTGTACTCACTCTGCACACTGGACTGGCCACTGGCCTTGCTGTTTTGCCCTTGCCTGTGCAGATTCGCTTGTACACACTCTGCACCCTGGACTGGCCACTGGCCTTGCTGTTTTGCCCTTGCCTGTGCAGATTCTCATGTACTCACTCTGCACCCTGGACTGGCCACTGGCCTTGCAGTTTTGCCCTTGCCTGTGCAGATTCTCATGGATGTGCGGTGCTCCCTGGAATGGCCACTGGCCTTGCTGTTTTGCCCTTGCCTGTGCAGATTCTCATGGATATGCTGTACATTTTGTGCCTTGCTCTTCTCTACTGCTGGTGCATATCTATGCAATATGTAAAAAAAGACAGTTACTCCTGTTGTCTGTTTTGTCAGTGTCCTTACTGAATAAAGTTATTTTGGTGTGTGCATATGGTTGACTGTGCCCCATGCTCTATGTGGCACTTCAACATTGTTACGGTCTTTGCTCACCTACTCTTTCTTTCACAGGGGTGACAGGGACTTCAGTTCTTTCTGACACTGATACTTGTGGCATCTGTGTTGTCAATTTAACCTGTGAAGCAGGGATCATTTTCAAGGTTTTCAATTGTTGGCTACATTGTTCACATGTCAGGTTGGGGGACACTGCCAGCACAGAGTGTGACTCTGTACACAGGTTTGCATGCAGGCTGGGCAATGTCAGCATGTATGTGTGTTATTATGTTATGTGTGCCCAGCTGTGTATGTATATGGTCATCTTGTGAGGGCCCATCATCCTGGTCCCATGGCCTACATGAGATGTGTGCTCTTGGGTTGTCAAGAGGTGTGCAGTGTGTTGGTATGTCCATGCTGTTCTGTCTGACTCCTACTTGTTGCTTTAGTCACTTGTGAGTGTGCAGCGTGTGTGACTGGCACATCAGTGTTGTGTTTGTTTCATCATCCATGTGTCTGGATTCTGTTTGTGTAGACTGTGCAGACCTGCAGCTCCACACTGCCATTGTGGTTGTGTTTCTCATGCATTGCAGGCACATGGTGCCTTTGATACTCCAGTATGGCATGGTGTGTGTGGTGTAATGCCATCCCCTATGTGTGCTTCTTGTGCCTACTCTTTGTGGGCCTGGACTCCCTCTGATTGTGTTTTGTGCATTCCTGCCATGTCCACTAATGACGTGCAGTACACTTCACTTGGATCTCGGCTGTCCCCTTGGTTTGTGTGTGTGTGTGTGCCTCCTCATCACTTCATTTGTGACATTGTGCTGTGTGGTGTAATTCCTTGGACTAGGGCTGTGTACCACTGAGGTTCTTTCACTAATTGTTCCTTTTGTGGTGTTCTTGTGCTGTTTGGCAGTCATGGTTGCTCATCTGCTGTTCAGCTGTGTGTGCTGGCCAGTGCGATGTTCAAGTTGATTCCAACATTGTGTCCCAGATCTGTGCATCCGTTGTGGTTTTGTTGGATGTATGTGTGTTGGCTGTGTTGTTGCTTCACTTTCTGGGTGTGCTGTTGTGTTTGTGCTGATTTGTGTTGTATGGGTTGGTGTTGTGACTGGTATGCTTGGTCAGCACACACTGTTTGTTGTGCGTACATTGCTGTGTGTATGTGGCCTTGACATTGCCTGATGTGCATCCCCTGATGTCCTGCAGTGTTTGTTCATTTTTTATGCCTGTGCATATGTAGTTGGTTTGATGTGGCTGTGTTGTTCTGTGATGGGGCACTTCTTGTGTGATTTGTGGTATGTTGTGTGTGCTTTGTTCCTGAGTGATGAGGTTGTGCACTCCTGTTGTGTCTGTGCTCCCATTGCCTTGCCACAGTTTGGCTGATAGGGTATGTCTGTTTTTGTTGTGGTTCTGTGTGTGTTTCATTTGGGTTATGTGTTTTTGTGTGAAGTTTTTATGTAGACATTTGCTGTGGCATCCCTGTGTGTGATGTTTGTGGCAGGGTGTGTGTTTGTGTGTGTATGGACTGGCAGGTATTGATAGCCTTCAGTGTGTGTGGCACTGGTGTTGTGTGCTGCTGTTGTGTGGGGGTGGAATGTGTGTACATTCCTCCAGGTGTTTGTCAGTGATGGAGTATGTATATGGGCCCTGTGTGTTTTGCTGGTGGTGTACTCCTGTGAAGTGGTTGTATGCATGTGTGGCTGTTCCTAGCTTGACTTCCAGGCCTTTCTTTCTTCCTTGTGCCTTAACCTGGGGTTGTATGATGTTACAACGCATACTTTTACAACGCATACCTTTACAACACATTTTTTACAACACAACATCCATTACAACGCATGCCATTACAACGCATGCCATTACAAGGAATTTTTAAAAACTACCTTTACAATGCATTCCATTACAACGCATACTACCTTTACAACGCATACCATTACAACACATACCATTACATTGCATGTAAGGTAAGTATTGGATAGTGTAGGGGTAAAAATTACTATTCTAACTCCAGGGGGTGCAACAGTAGGGTAAGTGTTGGATAGTGGGGTAAAATGTACTATTCTAACTCCAGGGGGTGCACAGTAGGGTAAGTGTTGGATAGTGTAGGGGTAAAATGTACTATTCTAACTCCAGGGGGTGCAACAGTAGGGTAAGGGTTGGATAGTGTAAAGGTACTATGCATCGTAATGGTATGTGTTGTAATGACATGAGTTGTAATTGTAAGCGTTGTAGTGTCATGCGTGGTAATGGTTGCGTTGTAATGGCATGCGTTGTAAGAGATGTTGCATTGTAATGAATGTGTTGTAATGGTAGTCCATTGTAAAAGTTGCATTGTAAAAGTTGTTTCCCGCCATGTGTGGTTTTATGGTCTGGGGGGGGTTTGGTGTTCCTTGTCTTGATTGTGATGTGCGCATGCTTGTTGTTTGTCTCCATGGCCTTCCATTTGTGTGCATCCCACTTTGGCTTGCTGATTTGTTGTGCTCCATTGCTGTTGGCATTTTGTGTGTGTGTGTCAGTTTGTGGTATGTATGTGTGACTATGCAGGCTGTGTGTCCATTTGTATGTTTGTTTCTTGTATGTGTTCATTGGGTGCTTGTACTCATGTTTGTTTCCAAGTGTGTGGTGGTGTTGTGGTGTGTGTGTTTACCTGGCACTGTGCTGTGTGTTGTGTGTTCCTGTGCAGCCACTCCTGCAGTGGCTGTCTCCCTGGTTGTTTGTTGTGTGGTGCAGGGAGTGGATTCCCCTGGCTTGTTGTTGTGCATGGGAGTGCACAGGATGGGCACATGGCCTGTGCCTTCATGGGGTGTGCTAATGTGTGGCGGGAGGAGGTGTGTCCCTTGGGTCTTTGTTTCCCTGCCCCTGCCTTGGACTGGCCCTGCCTTCTGCATTGTGCACATGTTTTCCCCTGTATTCACCGCTGCGGTGATGTGACCGGGACATTGCTGCAAGTTTGCAGTAGATGTGTGTCCAGGATGCAGATGGGTGACTTGGTGGCAGGTGGGTCATGTGTGGGTGTCCTTGTGGATGTGTTTCTGCCCCCAGCAGGGTGTCTGTTGTGCATTTGGACCCTGTGTCAGCCCTTGTGTTGTGTGTTGTATTTGTGTAGTTGCGTACCTGCGGCGGCGTCCGCGGCGGTCCATGAATTGATAGTGAAGTAGCAGGTACAGCACCGGGAACACGTGTAGAGCGGGGTCCATGGCAGTCATGACCAGGTGGAGGGGACTGGGACTCAGGTTTTCCGCTCCGCTGTCAAGCTTCTGCCGTATCTGATTGTGCGGTGTCTCCACTGCGTGGCGTCTGCTTATTTGGGGCATCCTAATTTGTGGAGCAGGGCGGATGTCATTCCGCACGGTGGTGAGTCTCCATTGGCTCACACTGCCGCGGTGGCGGGCGCACTTTGATGGCGGTGCGGGTCGCACCGCGGTAGACGGGAATTGACCTATGTTTGGCTTTGCTAATATGGCGGACATGTTTTCCACTGCTCGCGGGTGGAAACATGTGTTTTTATGCATCACCAGCACCGAGGGGGTGCCACTGCCCGACATCCTAATGGACCCCTAAGTCAGTGACACACTTTAGTCATTCATGAATGTTGTGGCTCAGATGAGATCAGGCAACATTCTGCAGATAGCTATCTGTAGTGAGATGCTAACAATAACTGCCCTGATACTGCATTTAGATTAGGATATGTTACTAGAATGTTTCTTAACTATCAGAGCTATAAGGTTTGTGTTCTCAGTTGAAGTGGTTGTAGTTAGAACTTCTTCTTGAACCTTTATTGAGAAGACAATGGGTAACTTATCTTTGAAACTCCACATTACATCTTTATGCTAAGCTATCACAAGTGATGGGTTAGTATTATCATATCTGCATAGCCTCTAAAGTACTTGACACTGAGATAGTCAGAAACAGCATCAAATACATTTGTGAGTATTGAACATCTACCATGTCATTGAGTTTAGACCATTATGTTATTTATTGTTTCATTTAGGAATATGAATAGGAAAAATGTGATTGTCCTCTTAAAAACATTTGTCCTTATTTATAGTTTTTTTATTGCTGTGGTTCCCAACTGCAATCTTATGATAAAGCTTTGTCTGACACCTTATATTGTTTTGATGTTTTTGTTTAATGTATAGGTGAATGTTTGACCTTCAACAATTTACCAGAACTTTTTGAGGTATTGTTGATTTGCACAATCATGACTAAGACAACATGTAGTGTTTGCATACTATTTTTTGATAGAGGGTGGCTCTCTGGCACGGTGATGTGTGGGTGATTCAGAAGAAAATTGCTTTTCTAATCAGAACTGCAGTGGATTTGATTGCTAAAGACATCACAAAACATGTTTGTTATTATTCATTACTAGGGAATCCTTATCAACTATGAATGTGAATGACATCGTGCAGATGAGCACAAGAGAGAACAAAATACATCAAAGATTGTTTAAAATGTATAAGAAATATCTGTAAACACAAGGAGATGATGGACGGAGTGCCGAATCTTTTCAGACACTCACCCCCAGTCACAGATCTGAGTTGAATCCATCATCGTTCTTTAGCTCACTTAGCCACCCCAGTTCAGACACAGCTATATGCAAATGTTATGTTATGTTATTTTAAATTCTTAAGCGCAACGGGTACCCTAGGGTGTCCTGGCGCTAAGCACTGCCTATTTGGTTGCTGTGGATAAGGGTGACTATGAATTAAATAAGCACGTTTTCATCCCCTTCCTGAAAGAGAAGAGCTTGGTAGAGTTTCTGAGGTGGAATGGTAGACTGTTCCAGGCCTTTATAACACCTGTGATAAAGGTTCCACCGCCCCAGCTTGCTTTTTTGACTGGGGGAACTATCGCTTTCTTTTCCCCAATGGAGTGAAGTTTTTTTTTAGGAACATACCATTGCAACTGTTGTTTAAAGAAGTCGGGGCCCACTCCATTGAGTGCCTTGAAGACCGCGCAGAGGGCCTTGAATTGTGTCCGCTGTTTAACTGGAAGCCAGTGTATGTCATGCCCCGACGTCCCACTCGTACTGTAACTTTAATCATGACACTATATAAGACGCCTAGATCATCGGAACGCCGCTTTGCGTTCTTGCGTCTAGCCTGACTCCCGAGTGTTCTGTCCCGATTCATTTTGCCTGACTTCTGGTTTCCCGTTGTTACTACGTTTCCTGTTTGTTCCCGGCCTCCTCGGTGAGGGGGATTGCGTTTGGTGGCTATTCTGAAGCTGTTCCTTCAGTTACTTCGCCGCCGTGACCTTTCACGTCTTGTAGTCAGTATATTCTGTGTTGGTTGTCTTTGCACCTTATCTCTGATTATTCAGTCCGTGTTTGTTGTTTCTAATTAGTTCACGTATCTCCTGCTCTGCCCGGCGGCCGGGTCTATTCCCCGCTATCCAGCCAGGTACAGCCGCTCCATTCTCTCCCCCATTCCTGGTGCTCCGCCCGGTGGCCGGGTCTATTCCCCGCCATCCGGCTGGGCACAGCCGCTCCATTCTCTCCCCCATTCCTGGTGCTCCGCCTGGCGGCCGGGTCTATTCCCCGCCATCCGGCTGGGCACAGCCGCTCCATTCTCTCCCCCATTCCTGGTGCTCTGCCCGGTGGCCGGGTCTTTACCCGCCATCCCGCCGGGAACTGCCGATCATTAGTGTCCTGATTCCCTGATCTAAGCTGACTCCCATTGTGTATTTCCTCACACCATTCCCCCCTTTTTTGGTATCATATCGGGGAACTTGCGTGGACCAGAGTGTGGTGTGATTTCAAGGCTCATCTACAAGAATCACGGTAACAGCGCCTTGCGCTGCTTTCATTACGCTATATCAGGGGGGGTTACAAGCTTGGATAACTAAGTGTGCTTCTTATGTGGCAGATAACCCTGTACATACTGCAAGGTAGAGGCTTGTATTCACGTATCCAGCCCTGAAAGGAGAATTGGATGTTCTTCCACTTTTATCCAGAAGCTAGCACAGTGAGATTTCTACACTATTTCCTTTCACATGATAAAAAAGGTTGGAATAGAGGGGCATATTATCAAGGGGCTTTATCTCCGCTTTTTTGGTTTTAAAAGCCAAGAAAGCGGAGATAAAATTATCTCCCTATTACCAAGCTGTCGCTAACACCAGTTAGCGACAGCTAATAGGAGATAGTGACCATCTTGGGCCCCGCTTTGCATGTCAGTGATATTTATTACTAATGACATGCAAAGTGGGCGTGCCAAGATGTTAGCGACTGAAAACAGTCGCTAACATCGCTATCTCCTATTACCAACTTTTGGAGATATTCGCGCTAAGCGCGAATATCTCCAAAAGCTAACACTTGCCCAGGAGCAGTTCTTAGCCATGTTATCCAATGGGAGGTGGATAACATGGCTAAGAGCATTTGCTCGATAATGCATGAATATCGCTGACTTTTCAGCGATATTCATGCATTGCGGCAGTTTTTTATCGCATTTGCGATAAACCTTGCTAATAGCAAGGTTTATCTGCGATAAAAATCGCCGATTTGCGGCGATAATTTTTGTCTCTAAATAAGTTAGAGACAAAAATTATCTCTATTGGTTGGTAATATGCCCCAGAGTTTTGATTATCTTTTGTCTTATTGTGCACAGAAAAACGAACACCTTCTTCTACCCTTCCACCATATCCAACAGTACAGATGTTTAGTTGTGGTAGGTGATGTTCTTATTTATGTAATAGACATTGTGCAAATACGTTGTACTCTTACCAAGTGTAGATGGTAATATATTCCTTCCCTTACAGCCTGTGTTTCACCAAGCGTCCACTCTGAAGTCCACAGTCAAGACCTACTGTCTTCCCCAACCTTTCCTTGTTTTGTTTCCGTTTTCCCCTGGCGAGCCATTCGGTACTCTAGAGTCTGATAGAGTCGAAAGGCCGTAGGGGAAGGCTGAGGTTAATTCTCCGGATTCCTGGCGCTCCTGCGGAACCAGACTGGAAATCATTACAGTGTAGTTGCTTTAGTTCTTTCTTGGCCGAGACAAACTTCTGTGTCCCTGTCAACAATCTCCCCGCCGCATTATGCATGGTTTGGAGTCTGTAGGTGTTTTTTTTGGATGTTCAATTAAAGACTGTTACAGTAGTCAAACTGTGACATGATGAGGACCGTGTTCACTGTCCTCGGACTGTCTTCCGGAAGAAACAAATTTATTTTCCTTATTATTCTGAGAAGTAAGAAACTCGCAGAGACAACCCCACTTATCTGGTCCCCGAAAATGAGTCAGTTGTCCAGTATAACCCCCAAGTTCTTTGCTTTCTTGGTTGGTACAGGGAGAGTTCCCATTTCTTCTGGCCACCAGTCGGGCGTCCAGATGTTCATGTTTTTGCCAAAAATTTTGACCTCCGTTTTGCCTGAGTTAAGTTTCTGGCAATTTGAGGACATCTACCCGAGATGACTTTCATGTAGTTATGAAATCTTTTTCCTGTTTCAGCCTCTTGCCCACATCGGAGACAAAGCGCTGGTTGCGTGTGTCCACATAGGATGACAATTGGAATCCAAATGAACTTATCAGGGCCGCTAAAGTTGACACATAAGCATTGAAAAGTGTTGGGCTGAGTGAGGAACCCTGTGGGACCCCACATGCAAGGGAAAAATGTTTGGCGCTCTCTTTATCTAGATCCACCGTTTGGGTTCTCTCTGTGAGAAAGGATTTCAAAAGGTTCCAGGCTGTGCCTTGTTCCCCGCCCTCTGATCAACGGTCCATCAAAACATTATGATGAACCATACCGACGGCCGCCGAGAGGTCCAGCATGATCAGCACAGTGTTGCCTCCATGGTCCAGGGCCTCCCTAATTTCCTCTGTAGATTTGATCAGGGCCAGTTCAGTGCTGTGTTCAGCTCTAAACCCATATTGTGTTGGGTCTAATAAATTATTTGTTTGGAGGATCAAGCTGAGATGGGTATTCATGGCTTTTTCGATTAGTTTTCTGGTAGGGGGATGCTCGAGATAGGTCTATAATTTTTAGGGTCCTTGGGATCAAGATTTAGTTTTTTGAGCAGAGGAAGAATGGATGCCGTTTTCCATTTTTTAGGAAACTGGCCAGATTTTAATATCTCATTAAAAAGGGGGGTAAGGGCTTTACAAACCATCTCTGGGATTTGTTTGATTACGGAAGCAGGACAAGGGTCCAAAGGAGATCCTGATTGGATGGAGGCCAGGAATTTAACAGAGTCTTGTGTCTCTAATGGCGTGAAGCTATCCAGTGCCAATATAGCTTTGGATTCACTGGACCCCGCCCTGGCTAACGTCACAGTATCCCCTTTCTGGGAAGGCGTAAAGGAGGAGAACATTGCTTCCACATTTTGCTGAAAGAAGGAGGCTAGGTTTTTGCATAATTCAGGACTACTCTGATTTTTAGAACTGTTTGAAATGTTGGGGGCAGAGAGTTTGGTTATTGTTTTGAAGAGTTCTTTCGAGGAGGATTTTGCTTGATTGATTTGCTCCAAAAAGAGCATCCTTTTGGGGTCCAATAATAGTTTCTTGTAGAGGGTGAGGCTTAGCTTATACATTTCTTTATCTGTACTATTACAGCCTCTGCTCCAGGCTCGCTCTAGTCTTTTACAAGCAAGTTTTTGCATTCTTAGTTCATACGAATACCAAGGGGCTGACGGCTGGGCCCGCTTGGGAGTCCATATTTTCACTGGGGCTAGTTTATTACATGCGGCATCTAACCATTCTGTGTAAGCAGAGGTGGCCTTGCCAACTCTTAAGGGAAAAGGGCGAACTGTTGCCCTAAGTATATCTCCAAGTTCGGCACTATTAATATTTTTCCAGGCTCTTATTTCCATCTTTTTTTGGGCTCTAATTTGAGTTGATGTCAGTTTGGTTGAGTCAACTCAAATAGAAGGGCAGTGTGGTCTGTCCAGGCTAGAAGGAGCGTCTCGGTGCAGGTCAGATTGGGATTGTTGGAGTATATCCTGTCTAAAGTGTGTCCTGCATCATAGGTAGGGCCTTCTACCAGTTGCCTAAGTTCCCCCACACTCATCATTTGTCCTGGCCTAGTGGTGTCAGGTTGGTAAGAACTTTCAGATGAAAGTTGAAGTCTCCCAGCACCATAAATGAGTCCGCACAGAGTCCCTCCTCTAGTAGCGTTCTGACTGACTCCAGAAAGTCGCCTCTAGGACCTGGGGGTTGGTAGAGGAGAACTCCTCAAATGTATTATGATGAGAGGTACATAGATTAAACAGGAGTGCTTCACAAGACAGGTTAGATGCTGTGTGGAAGGAATGCTCCAAGGAATCGTGGTAAATGACAGTCAATCCTCCCCCCTCCTATGTGGCCTATCTTGGGTATGGCAGTGAAACCCAGGGGGTGTCGCTTCGGCTAAGTCAGGTCCTGAGGCTTTATCAGACCAGGACTCTGTTATGAAAGCCATCTTTATATTATGTTCCTCAATAAGCAATGCACACTCTGTGCTATGCTTAATCAGAGACCTTGCATTTAGAAGTAGACATCTCAGGGGAGGTAAGTTTGCTCTGTTTTTTATCCCTCCTGTCTTATTGTTGAGACGGCTGATGGAATGATATAGGATGTGGGGGAGATTCAAATGACAATTGGGACAAGTACTTGCCAGTTCCTTGTTTCCGGTCCAGGGAAGACATGGCTTTGCAGTTCGGGCTGGACTGTTTCCATGAGGCACAGGGTCAAGACTGATTTGCATATAGCTATGTCTGAACTTGGGTGGCAAAGTGAGCTAAAGAACGATGATGGGTTCAACCCAGATCTGTGACTGGCGGTGAGTGTCTGAAAAGTTTCAGCGCTCTGTACATCACATCCTTGTGCTTGATTAGAAATATCTGGAACTTATTATTGTAAGCTGATTTGGGTATGTCATGATGTTTGGGGAATGGGGTTATATTACAATGATAGTGCATATTCTCAATTTTAAGGAAAATTAAAACTGAAATATCGCAATCTTGTTGGCTTTTAGAACAGATAAATATATGAGGCTACATGGGAAACCACAACATATAGAATTAGAGATGGGCATCTGAATAACAAAGATTTCCTTTACTGAGGAGATGTGAGAGAAAAATAGACAAGTGTGAAGCTTGATTTGTCTGGAATGTCACTTAAAACCACAAGGTAAAAATCATCTCATGTATGCACGGTTACTGATATGTGTGGCTAGTTGATGCTAGGAAGAGCACGATTGGGGAAGCCAAGCACAATCTGGTGTTCTACCACTCCCTCCCAAAACACTCCGTGCCATCCTTCTCTTCCCCACAAATATGAAAACCTTACCTATTGCCTAGTCACTCACCCCACCACCTTTGACCGTCTCATTCATCCCACCACCTATAACATTATCCCACTACTTGGAGCTACATTATAGATAGGCCTCACTGTCCCCTTTTGTGCTGCTGTATGCCTTTAA
This sequence comes from Lissotriton helveticus, assembly GCF_964261635.1. Taxonomy (NCBI): domain Eukaryota; kingdom Metazoa; phylum Chordata; class Amphibia; order Caudata; family Salamandridae; genus Lissotriton; species Lissotriton helveticus. The sequence continues at coordinate 869,139,215 of NC_136069.1, forward strand.
CTGAGTGCACCGGGCACAAGCATTAACAACCCACCCTATTATAAATAGGGCATAGTTCCCAGGGCATACACAAATTCATGCCTTCCCTGGGGACAGTGCATTAATGCAAGTCTGAGTGGGTGGTCAAAGCAGCCACTCCATCATTCACAGTGCAAGCTGCACTTCAAAGATGGGGCAGAGATCTTCCTGGAAGAAGGTGAAGTGAGTAACTGCATCTGCCTGTATGGGGATGTCTGGGGTCCTCAGGATCCCCTCTCCCCACTTGCAGGTGTTGACCTTAGGAGGTACACTGACTCTGCCTGCCTCTTTACCTCTGTGCCTTCATCCATACAACTGTGAGGGTCCAGATGCAAAGTGTTTTCCTCAATTGCATCAGGTCACGTCCCATAAAATGAAGAAACGCTCCCTTAAGATAGCATCAGCTCTACCTGTATTACAGAAGGGGTAGAAGAGGCATCCAACATCCCATCTGTAATACAAGAGTACCTCTGGGGTGTGGAAAATGGTGACACACACATAGTGTACCACAAGGGTACAGTATGTCATACAGTCCTTGGTGTTCTGCCACCCTGAGCTTCTACTCTCGTCAATACCGTGCTCTCCCACTTCCCCCTCGGGAAAATACCTGGACTCCTGCCACCCACCTACATCACCATCTGCATACTATTTTCCCCTCCCATCCAGAAAGACCTCAGAAGAGTTCTTTCTAGACATATTCACTTGTGTTCATCACAATAGTTGCCTCTACATGCTGATTTTTAAACTTTCAATGCTATGCATTTTGTCATTCAGTGACTTGGTGGTCCTTCTTGTATCTCAGTTGGACAATTTTCTTGTGTGGGTCAGGTTTTGAGAAGTACCCTATTTTTTAGGTCCAGTTTGAAATTTACTTCAAGTCATACTTTATTCATGTTTAGACACAGTCTTTAAAACATACTTTCCTTCAAATCAATAATAATTTTATATATAATCACACTGTATAAATACCAATTCATCATACTTCAGCTAAAATCCCCAAACCCCTACTATAAGACAGTAATTCAACTTTTTTTAAATAAATTTAGCCAGTGTGCAAACCACATCAAAGAATTCCATACTTAACAAAAGTGCTAGTGTGTCATTTAGACAATATATATGAATTTATTTTAATGGAGGTTTCGAATTCAAACAACAAAGCCAAAAAAATTACGACAATCAATTAAAATAAGATCATTGAAATTATGAGACGGCAGTCCACATGTGCAGTTATTCTGTTGATCCAGAGGGCTTCAAATTTCTCATCTCTTACATAACGCATATTTAATGCAACCTGGAACTTTAGTAATAGTAATCGTGACTGGGCATCTGGTAATGCAGATAAGTACAGAAATACATTCATATTTTCCCATGAATCTACCATATATTTTGCGTAGGGTTTATTTCTTACATATTTCAAGTTCACTAACCTAGATTCTTTTTTGCAGGCTATTTTGAATTCTGTTTTAGAGAGTGAGGCTTCAGCTATTTTTAATTAAAATGTTAAAGTTCCTGCAATGTCTTCCAATCTTTTCTTTACCTTCTTTGCCCACTGTAATTCACTTCTTTCTATTTCAGTAACACAGCAGGCTGATATCTTCTGTATATTTGGGACCAAACGTTTATCCCAGAAAGGCAGGGTTGATTCATAGGCTAGGAAGTTCCAGGCTTGCAAATTATCTTCTAATCGTATTGCCTGGGACATTGCACCTTTGGGGAGGGCCAACAATGTTTTCACACATTTGCTTTCACACCTCTCCCAACTTCCCTCCATACTAATGGCTAATAACTCTGCCCTGTAGAGGCATTGGTGGAGACCATTGTGTTAAAAGCGGTTAAGAGGGGAGACCAAGAGGAACCACCATAAGTCTTTTAAAAGCAAATAGGTCCCCCTATCTTGGCTAATGCCCTTGACTCCACCAATTCTTTATGGAAGCTCCAGCTCAACTGACCGGTAAATGTCATGCCCAGGTACTTATAGGAGGACACGACCTTTACCCTACTATTACCTAACTGCCAATTATACAGCTTACTTTTTTCCCAAACATGATTATCTTTGTTTTTCCTATGTTTATCTTCAATTTATTAGCCTCACAGTAATGATTAAACGTAGTTAACTACCTCTGCAGGCCTACTTGGGTCACGCCCAGAATTGCCAAATCATCTGCATAGAATAGGTCGAAACATGCCTGCTCCCATTTTCGGAGGAAACAAGAGAGTCGCCACCAACTCTCCCGGAAGGTTAGCTACTTTGTTTAACTGTCATACATACTCACAGTTACCGAAGGCAAGTGTTATGTACATGGGCTAGGCCCATGTGGCGAAGCTGCTCTTTTCTTACATTGTCCTATTTTTCACAAATAACATTTCTGCCACAATCTTTTGCACATATTCACACACTTGAAAATGTTGGATTAGTTGATCTGAAACTACTTTGTTTACACATTAGGCTTTGCACAAAATTATCACAATGCCTCGAACATCATGTACAAGGCCTCTTGGTGCATTATGTACAAATGTCATTATGTCTTCATCCGTGGGGAGACAGAGCTATAAACATAACATCGCTAATCTACGGTGAACATCGCAAGGCTGCTTTCTATTATCAATAATGAGAATACAGATAGATTAGCAGAGGAGGCCTTTCAGCTGACACCGAGGGTCCCTGCATGCTGAGACTTCACCAGGCAATGGTCTGACATCTCTGTCAGGGGGTGTCAACTTCATGACCAAGAAGGGCTCTACATTCTCTCCCACCAGGTAATGGGGTTGACTCATCCCTTGGGGGGATTCTTGGCTTTACACCCACACACCCTCTAGGTAGACATAGAGTGGGGTTTTGCATAGTAGGAGAATGCCAAGTCACTGCCTTCTTTATATGCCTGCATATATACACTGTTTTAGCACCATGGTAGAACTGTATCTACTATTTATGCTATTGGTGCTTGTAATCACTTTCATCTGCTTTTGTCAAAAGATTATCGCAAAACATATATTCTATACAAGAATAACGTTGGTTCAATAACTATACTGAAAATGTCCCACTGTGTATTCTGTATGCTTCTATAAGCACAAGTAAGCATGAGTGACTGAGCGAAAGGATCTGATCTGTTTCCATGATCCCTGAGGGTTCAGGGTTGTCATGTTCAGTGTTTGCCTGAAACCATTCGCTCCCTAGTGTGGTTAAGGGGTCTTTTGGTAGCACTGCAAGTTTGCTGGTCTGTAGGCCAACATATCCTGCGGGGTGTCCGGAATCAGTCTAGGCACGTCACCCAAAGTTTATGTTGTCCAACAAACGTGTAGATCCTATGGATTGGTAGAAGCTACACAACACACGCAGAAGGAAATCCCAGGGGCTCCTATTCTGTCTACTCAGACTCTTGGATAAAACAGGACTGTGCAATAATATGGAAAAAAAATTCAAAAGTCTCTGACTAAAAGAGTACTTCCCCAACAAACACCATAGGACAATACGGGGACTGTCAGGATGTAGAACAGTAAAATTATATTTAAACACAAAGAGAGAAAGGGTATCACGGAAACACTCCCTGTCCCCTTAAAGTATAAATCTAAACAACATAAAAAGGAGTAATTCCAAGTTACTGCATTGAACGGAACAAAGAATTAACACTTGGCTTTTAAAAAAACCCTCACTCACCAACCTAGTTGGTGACATGCTTCATCATTGGTTCTCCAGTCGAGCGGGCAAATGCCTCTTGGGTGTGATACAACACCTGATTACAGCGGAGCAGGATTTTTTGGTGCAGGGTGAGTGATCAGTGACAGGATGATATACAATTGCCTTTACTAGTCCTCAAAATGTTATGCTGGAATAATAAGGCAATATTAAAACGAAAGAGGATGTCCTGTCTGGTTTAATTGCCCATTGACATCCAAAAGTGTATTAAGTGACAAGGGCAGGTCTACATGTTTCAGCCTCCACCTGCAAAATTGCAAGGCTTTCTTCAGGACCAGTGGTGGCACAAGGGTGTTCACTCGCTAAGGTGCACCCATCTCTGTGTCCAATCAACCTCACACTTACGGTTAAGCTCTCAGCATTGTCTGAAAGAAAACAAATGTATATTCTGGAAGAGAAAACAACATATGAAAACATCCAGGTTATACTTGCAATTCAAACTGGTACTCAGCATCGTTGGTGTAACAATCCGAATCTCATGCTACCATGCGTGACGTTCAATGTGTATATTAGGCTCTCATCACTATGGTGCTTATATATAAGTGCTGTGCACACGTATTGCACTAGTACAAACAATAATTTATTGCGTGGTGTTTTCCTGCAAGAAGGGGTAGTGTGAGTTAAGACAATTTTTACAAACATTTGCCCCTTCTAAGTGCATAGTGGTGATTCAATTGTAATCTGTCAGAGGACAGTGGCTCATGGACTCGCCTCATTAAGCCTAAAGAGATAATCGTAAATGACCGAAAAGAGAGGAGCATCATACAGCTGTGGCGCTCCTCTTTACATGCACATGGTGGAGAAAAATAGAATACAAGGCTTACAGGGGATGTAGTTCATTCCTACTCCATGGATCCTATCAGGGGGTGTTGGTCTGTAGTTACACTCTAGATAGAATTAGAGGCAATAGAGTTTAGAGCAACAGCTGGCATGACTCAGTCTGGAACAATACCTCGTAAAAGCTGTGGACAAGGGATTTTACACACTATGCTAAGACCAAATGCCCGCTTCCGGCACCTTATATGTTCCCGGTCCAGGATCCCGAGGATGAGTGTGTTCCCTGGCCGGGCGTATTTAAAATGCTTTATTTCAGCTTCACAAAGCCTCGTAGGTGTGCCACTATTTGCCGTTTACAGATACCTCACTTAAATGGATGTGAATGCACTCTCGTGCTGAGATAAAATATAGTGTATACCCAGCATTGTTAGTGGGTTGTGGCACATTGGATCAATCACTCAGCCTTCATTAGTGCAAGGTTCTATAATTGTGCCAACGGACAGCATTCTACCATGGCTCATTATACGGACTTGAATAGAACTGAAATGATGTTAAATTCATTATGGCACATTTAAGAGGGCTCATACAGTGCAGAAGTAATGTGCTAAACAAGGTATGTCTTGTTCAGTTCAGTCAAGTTTCCTTTTTACTGGTGTCTAACATAGACTATGTGTCACTTATTTGTGGTTACGCGAATTCCATGGGATGTTGCCCTTGTTTGTGAGAAGAAAGCCTATATATCCATCATTGTTGTTTCTCAGAAAGAAGTCTTTGTGTGTGTGCACCAGTTTTAATCTGTTCAATTAATAGTCCAACTTAGATCATTGGTGGTGTGATTTGTTTGCAAAAAATGTTCTATCATTTTGGAGGTATTTCGTTTGCACATGATATTAATACGGTGCTCGCAAATTTGTTGCTTGACTTTTCTACTCGTCTTCCCCAAATATCTTAATCCAGATGGACATGTTATAAGGTAGACCACGCTCCTTGAATTACAGTTTGTGTGTGACCTAAATGTCTACGTTTTGTTCGGATCAAGCTCAAGGCTTTTAGCTGGGGATGTTAAGTGGCAGACACTACAATTTCCGCAAGGAAAGTCTCCAATCACATTTGGGAGTCCCCCAGCATTCAGTACTGTGGTGGTCTAGTCCCTGTCCCCTTTCTTGAATGGGTGGAGACAAGAGAGTCCCTCAAGCTCCTAGCTCTCTTGAATTAAACTTGTTTTTTTCCCATTTCCTGTTACCAGTATATACATTTTCCAATGTTTGTTAAAGGACTTTGTCACAAAATTTGAGACTGTGCTGTAGGCAGTCACACAAGTAAGTGGGAGTTCACTGATGGATTTGGGATTGTCCTCTAAGAGGGCTTTGTGAGGCTGATTCCTGGCCCGTTTCTGGCATTTGTTCAGAATTCTTTCCGGATAGCCACGGGTCATCAGTTTCTTTGACAGATCTGCTGCTTGGATCTGGTAGTTCTCTAGCTTACTTAAATTCTTCATCAAGCGGAGGTATTGTCCATAGGGCAGGTATCCATCAGAGCCCTAGGGTGGAAGCTGTCGAATTATAGAAGGGTATTTCTGGCAGTGGGTTTATGGTATGTTCTTGTTTTTAGTTTGGCCTGTTCTTTAGTAATGGTTATGTCCAAGAAAACCATTTCTTACTTATCAATGGAATGTGCGTATTTCAGGTTCCTATCACACCCATTAATCCATATGAGGAAGTCAGAGAGTATTTCATCAGGTCCTTGCCAAATGACAAGGACATCGTCTATGCATCTATTCCAAAAGGAGATATGGGTGCTATACGGATTGTTTTCATTGAGAATGTATTTCTGTTCAAAATTATGAACATACAATCCTGTCACACTCGGGGCAAAAGTGCTGACCATGGAAGTGCCGTTGTTTTTGGAGATGGTCAGAAATGGGGAAGCAGCCGTTGCCACGTCAGTGAAGAAGCATGGAAAGTCAAGATTAGGAGCGTACACATTCACAAAGCAGACCTCCAACCCATCAAGAACTCTGGACAAAACAACAAATTGACCCTCTCGTCCAGTATTATTATTATTATTATTATTAATAAATTTTATAAAGCGCGTAGTCACCCGTATGTATCCCAGCGCTAAGATCCAAACAGCTGAGGGTCAATAAGGGCGGAGGGGGAGAACTGATCAGGGGAAAAGGTATGTTTTCAGCCGCTTCCTGAATCGAAGATAGTCTGGTTGCGTCCTAAGGTCACGAGGAAGAGAGTTCCAAAGGCGGGCAGAATTAACAGAGAAGCGCCGTCCACCCGTACAGACCTTCTTGACTCTGGGGATAGTGATAAGATATTCCTGATCAGAACGGAGGGATCTTGGGGCTTTGTAGGGCCTAATACATTTTCTTAAGATGGGGGGGTCTTTATCTTGAAGAAGTCTGTGAGACAGACAGAGAGCCTTGAACTTCACTCGTTCTCTCACTGGGAGCCAGTGAAGGAATTTCAGAGATGGTTTGGCCGAGGATCTGGCCGGGGTGTTAGTAAGTATCCGGGCCGCAGCGTTCTGGATCCTTTGTAATTTGTTAAGGGTTGCCTCGGGAGCGCCTAGGTAGATGGTGTTGCTGTAATCAAGCCTTGATAGGATAAGGCCTTGGATTAACAGTTTCTGAGAGGCCGGAGGAAGTAGGGGCAGAATCTTCCTCATTGATTTAAGAAGCCCAAAACAGGTACCCGCTTTTTTTTTTTTGGCTTGCGTCTTGAAAGACAGATCTTTTTCAAGCCAAATTCCTAAGCTCTTGATCTCAGACTTAGGAGCGGGGGGTTCACCCAAGCAAGGGGGCCAGATGTTCTGAGAGAGGGAAAGCCCTGTCTGGCCAAGGAGGAGAATATCTGTCTTTGAGCCATTAAGTTTCAAAGACGAGCTATTCATCCATCCTTGTATTTCTGCCAGACAGTTGTATAGGTCAGATGGTTTTTGGTTCGGGTGGGATAAAGACACCAGTAATTGAGTGTCATCAGCATAGCTGATGATACTCACTCCAAACGGGTTTACAACCTCCTCCAACATGTCCCCAGTGTTGAAAGGAAACACCCTGAGCCACCCGTATGACACCCTGTACATAACCTGAGTATGATTTCGCAAATAATTGCCTCCTCTAGTGTCTACAGAGACATGATATCGCTTGAGGTATGTATACACGCTCCACTGTTTTTCCAGTAGTACCAGTCCCCTAACATTCCATGCCAGAAATTTAAATGCTGCATCAGCCATAATTTGTGTCACGCGGGCTCAGCACAAGATCTGGACTCACCTAAAAAAACACCACCATGCCACACAGCCCAACATCTAATCACATAAGGTGCCATATTTCCCTTGAAACTGCATCATGAACAGAACACCCTTATTCCCCAACTCCCCCATCCCTTGGGTAAAACTCGTCCCGCCTAAGAGCAAGTGGCACAGAAACCTGCAGTTCCAGAACCATACCAGTATCCTATATGTAATCAAACCAGGAATAGAAATAAGGAACAAAGAATACACTGTGCTAGAGATCCGTACTCTAGAGCAGTCACAGGGGGAAACTTCCCCAAATATCTTAATCCAGATGGACATGTTATAAGGTAGACCACGCTCCTTGAATTACAGTTTGTGTGTGACCTAAATGTCTACGTTTTGTTAGGATCAAGCTCAAGGCTTTTAGCTGGGGATGTTAAGTGGCAGACACTACAATTTCCGCAAGGAAAGTCTCCAATCACATTTGGGAGTCCCCCAGCATTCAGTACTGTGGTGGTCTAGTCCCTGTCCCCTTTCTTGAATGGGTGGAGACAAGAGAGTCCCTCAAGCTCCTAGCTCTCTTGAATTAAACTTGTTTTTTTCCCATTTCCTGTTACCAGTATATACATTTTCCAATGTTTGTTAAAGGACTTTGTCACAAAATTTGAGACTGTGCTGTAGGCAGTCACACAAGTAAGTGGGAGTTCACTGATGGATTTGGGATTGTCCTCTAGGAGGGCTTTGTGAGGCTGATTCCTGGCCCGTTTCTGGCATTTGTTCAGAATTCTTTCCGGATAGCCACGGGTCATCAGTTTCTTTGACAGATCTGCTGCTTGGATCTGGTAGTTCTCTAGCTTACTTAAATTCTTCATCAAGCGGAGGTATTGTCCATAGGGCAGGTATCCATCAGAGCCCTAGGGTGGAAGCTGTCGAATTATAGAAGGGTATTTCTGGCAGTGGGTTTATGGTATGTTCTTGTTTTTAGTTTGGCCTGTTCTTTAGTAATGGTTATGTCCAAGAAAACCATTTCTTACTTATCAATGGAATGTGCGTATTTCAGGTTCCTATCACACCCATTAATCCATATGAGGAAGTCAGAGAGTATTTCATCAGGTCCTTGCCAAATGACAAAGACATCGTCTATGCATCTATTCCAAAAGGAGATATGGGTGCTATACGGATTGTTTTCATTGAGAATGTATTTCTGTTCAAAATTATGAACATACAATCCTGTCACACTCGGGGCAAAAGTGCTGACCATGGAAGTGCCGTTGTTTTTGGAGATGGTCAGAAATGGGGAAGCAGCCGTTGCCACGTCAGTGAAGAAGCATGGAAAGTCAAGATTAGGAGCGTACACATTCACAAAGCAGACCTCCAACCCATCAAGAACTCTGGACAAAACAACAAATTGACCCTCTCGTCCAGTATTATTATTATTAATAAATTTTATAAAGCGCGTAGTCACCCGTATGTATCCCAGCGCTAAGATCCAAACAGCTGAGGGTCAATAAGGGCGGAGGGGGAGAACTGATCAGGGGAAAAGGTATGTTTTCAGCCGCTTCCTGAATCGAAGATAGTCTGGTTGCGTCCTAAGGTCACGAGGAAGAGAGTTCCAAAGGCGGGCAGAATTAACAGAGAAGCGCCGTCCACCCGTACAGACCTTCTTGACTCTGGGGATAGTGATAAGATATTCCTGATCAGAACGGAGGGATCTTGGGGCTTTGTAGGGCCTAATACATTTTCTTAAGATGGGGGGGTCTTTATCTTGAAGAAGTCTGTGAGACAGACAGAGAGCCTTGAACTTCACTCGTTCTCTCACTGGGAGCCAGTGAAGGAATTTCAGAGATGGTTTGGCCGAGGATCTGGCCGGGGTGTTAGTAAGTATCCGGGCCGCAGCGTTCTGGATCCTTTGTAATTTGTTAAGGGTTGCCTCGGGAGCGTCTAGGTAGATGGTATTGCTGTAATCAAGCCTTGATAGGATAAGGCCTTGGATTAACAGTTTCTGAGAGGCCGGAGGAAGTAGGGGCAGAATCTTCCTCATTGATTTAAGAAGCCCAAAACAGGTACCCGCGATTTTTTTTTGGCTTGCGTCTTGAAAGACAGATCTTTTTCAAGCCAAATTCCTAAGCTCTTGATCTCAGACTTAGGAGCGGGGGGTTCACCCAAGCAAGGGGGCCAGATGTTCTGAGAGAGGGAAAGCCCTGTCTGGCCAAGGAGGAGAATATCTGTCTTTGAGCCATTAAGTTTCAAAGACGAGCTATTCATCCATCCTTGTATTTCTGCCAGACAGTTGTATAGGTCAGATGGTTTTTGGTTCGGGTGGGATAAAGACACCAGTAATTGAGTGTCATCAGCATAGCTGATGATACTCACTCCAAACGGGTTTACAACCTCCTCCAACATGTCCCCAGTGTTGAAAGGAAACACCCTGAGCCACCCGTATGACACCCTGTACATAACCTGAGTATGATTTCGCAAATAATTGCCTCCTCTAGTGTCTACAGAGACATGATATCGCTTGAGGTATGTATACACGCTCCACTGTTTTTCCAGTAGTACCAGTCCCCTAACATTCCATGCCAGAAATTTAAATGCTGCATCAGCCATAATTTGTGTCACGCGGGCTCAGCACAAGATCTGGACTCACCTAAAAAAACACCACCATGCCACACAGCCCAACATCTAATCACATAAGGTGCCATATTTCCCTTGAAACTGCATCATGAACAGAACACCCTTATTCCCCAACTCCCCCATCCCTTGGGTAAAACTCGTCCCGCCTAAGAGCAAGTGGCACAGAAACCTGCAGTTCCAGAACCATACCAGTATCCTATATGTAATCAAACCAGGAATAGAAATAAGGAACAAAGAATACACTGTGCTAGAGATCCGTACTCTAGAGCAGTCACAGGGGGAAACTATCTGCAGCACTGCCATTGCTTCTAGACACCTGTTCCCTACACCTCTAGTCGATCCACCTTACCCCATCCAGCTTAGTAGGGAACTAACACGAACTGTGTTAACACCATCAGTACCTCCCCAACACTGAGAGATACGTGCATTCCTGATACTTGTATCATACAAGAATCACAGTCAGCACAGGTTGCAGAGCAATTATACAAATTACAACAGTTTGTCAACATACAAAATGGTCCCACAATACGTAAGTCTTAGGTTGTGGCCCATATATGCAAACCCCTGCAGAGGGTCTATCACGGACCGCCTCATCACATCATTACTCGCTGTGCACCGTACAATATCAATTCCGGTTCAGGCCCCCAACTGCACTGTCTGTGCCATGCTCGGGCCACTTCATCTGTCCAAACGGGAGTCACTTGTTTCTGGCATGACCTCTGTGTCACTCAGTGTACCGTCTGAACACACCACAATACATCTCATGTGGGTCAGAGAGCCAGCACGTCCGCTTCTTCCAGCCAGCCTCCACTGACGTGTTGACTTCTTCTCTCTATCGAGGTCAACAACCCAGTCCGTTCTGACCCCTGAGAAAAGGACCCTGACAATGTATCCACCCAACACTGGCCACAGATGCTGTAAAGATAAGTTTTCGGTTATTTTTGAACCTTCAAATTATAGTCCAGGAATATAGAAATTGGGTAAACTTCGTAATTCGGCGGGCCCTTCACTTGCACCTGTTGCAGGATTGCATCTCTGTCCCTGTAATGAAAAAAATGGGCAAAAGTGCCCTCGGTGACGCACACAGGTGCGGCATTTGAGCCAAGACCAATAGTGCCAGCTCAACTGTGAAGCATATCAATAACTGTCATGGGTGAATCATTTTACCAAGGAACTCCTCAAGAAAACGTTCTGTAGATTGACTCTCAGCTTTTTCAGGGAAACCTACAAAATGTCAATGTTTCCTCAGAGATCGTCTGTCGGCATCTTCAACTCGTTCTTAGATCCGGATGCACAACTTCTGTAAAGAGGACACTGTCTTGCAGAGAGTACAACTTCAGTTGGTAAGCCAACCATTTGTCCCTCCATAGTCATTACACGTTCAGCCACTCCACGAAGATCCACCCGGAGCAGATTTACTTCAATGGCCACCAAGTTTATTTTAGTGACCAGTCCTGTTCGAGTATCTTGGATAGCCGAAATTAAATCAGACATTGAGGGCTCTCCCACCTAGCCCTCCACAGGCTACGGCCCTGCAGACATCATTTACAAGATAGCTGTCTTCTCTGCCATCGGGATAGCCTGGGTGTAGGTATCTATCTTGTTGGTTTGGGCTCGTTTACGACTTCTATCCTTCCCCATATTGCATATGTGTGTAGTGATCACTCCTCTGTGCAGCGTACTCAGGGCCCACTTCTTAGTGCCAGGATCATCCTCCCAGGCACCACAGCAAGAGCAGCCTGTGATAATTGCACAAATATGATCAGTAGCGCAGGAGCGCTGTTCAAGTGTTTAGGCACTGAGGCAGTACATGGGCTGGTGTAACCATATATGGAAATTACACAGTACATATAGGCAAGGGGGTCAGGGATCCACCACTGAAGGGCAAGCATCCAGTGCATGAAGGTTGCCCAGCCATCACTACAGTGGGTCTGTGTAATATCTCTCCAACAGCTATCAACACATGATTCTCACCTGTTTTCTCTGAAGTCCACTGGAGCCAGGATCAGGCCGCAATATATTAATGCCATAGCTCAGTGGGAAAGGAGACAGGGTCCAATATCCCACAGCAGCATTATCATCCAGTATCCAACTCGGGACAGTATCACATGCGGCAGCACTAACTGTGTACCATTGAAGGCCTCCAGAATTTGTCCTAGGCCAACCGCTGCAGGTTCGAGTGGAGAAAGATTCCCTACCGGCTACCTCATATAGAGAGAGGCCCCAGATCCAGCCTCTGAGCCTATTCCTCAGATCAGGACACGCCCCACTCCATGAAGGCACAGCTGTTCAAGTAGCACAGTCACAGCCACCAGGCAGGAGAGCAAGGATGCGCTGCACGGCCCACCGGGTGGGTCGCACCCAGACGCACTCGTCAAAGGCAGTTACATTGTGGGCCCTCCCTGCCTCAGGTCATAGCCTCACCTTGCGATGCCATGCACGGCCTACACAGCAGCACAGCAATACGGCCAGCTGCATCAGTAGCAGTGCTCACAAATCTCCTTTACGGGGCATCCAGGCAGCCCCACACTCAGTGTGAAGGTCTAACTCACCTGTGTCACACATGTCTCGGCATTAGGCCACAGCACACACATCCACCCAACGGCAACATCAGAGCTCGCGGGGTGGTCCAGGATCCCAGAGACCAGATAAACAGCATCCACCGGTGCTCTGCCTAGCTGAGACAGCAATAGTTTTTTTTAGTGCTGGATGGTCGGTGGATAAAAGGATACTACTGAATGATTGTGGTTTATGGAAGAGCCTTTTCAGAGCACGTCCGCCATCTTGGCTGACCAAGCAATGCCCCAGCCATTTTTATGTCATATTATGTACTACACTTCACTCAAGGACACTGATCAGTTTGATTGATGTCACACAAAAACTGTTTGCACAGGTACTTCTTGACTGGCTTCAGGATTGGATGGAAGATATTGAAATTTTGAGCCCATACCATGCCAGATTCAGGAAGAACACTTCCACTGTTGATCAAATATATAGACTTCAACTTATATTTTGGAAAACGGTGAGAATGGAGGGTGGCAGCCTCTACCTAATTTTTGTGGAGCTGAAAACAGCCTTTGATTCGGTGCCCAGAGTTAAATTATAAGGGGTACTTAGAGATATGGGGATCCCCTCTTACCTCCTAAGCATGCTTATGAGGCTGCATGACATCAACTTTGCCCAAGTAAGATGTGGGAAAGTAGGAGAATTAACTTCACAATTCCCAGTTGACAGAGGAATGAGGCAGGGGGGTGTGCTCGCACCTACCCTGTTCTGCCTCTTTGTCAACGCATTGATTGCCCAACTCATTGAGGTTAAGGATAATGATGCCCCAAAGTTAGCAAACTCAAAGGTCCCTGCATTGATGTTTGCGAATAACACCCTCTTGATGGCCAAGTTGCCGATGGGAATACAGAGGCTCCTGGACAGCTTTGGCATTTTTAGTAACAATAGGGGGCTGGAGATAAATACCTTGAAGACCAAGTTTATGGTCTTCAACCCAGCCAAGACATCACGCCCTAATCCTCATTTGGAAGACATTGTGCTGGAAAGGGGGGATATGTATTTGACTATTTGGGTGTCATCAGGACAGAAAATATGGAGTGGGGGCCACAAATCGCCAAAGCCAAGCTTAAGTTAGCCCAAACTACTGGTGGAATTGCAAAAATACTTAGAGATTCCTCCTCTAAACCCGCTGGGCCCATAATAGAAATCTCTAAGGCATAAGTTTGGGGTGCACCAATGTATGGGGCCAAACTTTGGGGTCATTGTTCCTGTAGTTATGCAAGCAAAGTAGAGAACAGTTTCTTAAGACAGATTTTGGGTCTCCCTTCTAGCACCCCATTAATCCCCCTGCAGGTGGACGTAGGTATTAAACCTATTGGAGATGAGATTTGTCTAAGACCCCTAACTTTCTGGCGTAGATTGTGAGTGACCCCGGAACTGGCAGAATATCGGTCAGAAACAAGAGAGTTACTGGGTTTCCCAGGGGTAGAAAAAATTGCTTGGTTTGCAGATATAAGGGAAGAGTACAGTAAGCTAGGTAAACCAAGTCTCTGGAGCAATCCAGAGGAGGCGTGCTCTGCAATTTCACGTGCTGAACTGGTGAAAATTTACCGAACACATAAATTGGCAGTCATCCATGGGAACCCGGCTTCAGCTTATCTGACAGCCGAATTCCTCACACTAAAAGATGAGTATAAATTTGAGCCCTTCCTGGATGACATTCTACCTTTCTCAGCAAGAAAACTATATCTCCAGTTTAGATTTGGTACCCTTCCACTTCGTGCCCTTACTTGTAAATGGTCTAAAACTGCCATATGTGGGTGCCCAGACTGTAGCCATCAGAAGGAGTCAGTACTCCATGTTTTATTTTTTTGTTGGCCAGGCTACAAACCAGCAAGACAGCGCCAGCTCTTATAGTCGTGCAGGAACCTAGGTTTTGTGCATTGCCAGGAGGCATTTAGGGTTTGGAAGTTTGACACCTCTAAGCCCATTGTTTTTGCGGTTTCTCGATTTCTAAATTCAATGTGGTGCAGGTGCTGGACTCTCTTAAAAATAGCTACACCAGATCCTAATGCATAAACTGTTTTTACTTTTTAACAGTCTAACCTAAACAAAAAAAGGAGAAAAACATGTTCTTAACCTTTTTACTGTTTTAAATTTTAATAATGCAGATGAACTATGCTTTAATTCTTTTCCGTATGTGTAATTTTTTATCCACAATGCAAGTAGTACCAATTTAATTGGATCTATTGATTCTATGTTCACTGTTAAGCAGTTGTTGGCCCGTGAAACTGATTAGACTTTCACTGGACCCATGTTGTGTTTTCCTTCCTCTTATTAATGCATCTTTCTTGAGGTTATTGGCCTCACTCATGGGTGATTGCAGATAGTTATCTGGGCACATAAAGATGATGCACATGTACTTTTGTATGATGGATGGTTTCTTTTTTTAATTAATTTAAAAATGTCAAGATTCCGATTGAACTCAATTTATTTTGGGATTTTTATTGTTTGTCTTTTGACTGTATTACGTTTTTTAGTACTGCATTAATACTTGATGTATTGCTTCTAAGTTTAGCCTTTTTTGCTTTATTCCATAGCTACCATTGGGTTGAGCTCAGGTTTTTTGTGACTTTAGTGCTTAACTGTGACAAGAATTGTGAGTATTACTTTAGATAAGTACTTACCGCCATCTACTAATACCCCATGTTCTTAACACAAAACGTGAAGAGTCAAGCTCTATGTTGTCTAGAAGTACAGGTACGGAGATACCAGAGGAATCCCGGGAATTTAATATAGCCTGAAGCAGGCAGAAGAAGAGTGTGGTAGAGAAGCCATACTGCAGAAGTACTTTGTCTGTTGTAATAATACCTAAATGCTACAGAGGGCTGTAGGTGTTATATTAGGGAATTTTTCCATATGAGAGTAGGGTGTTTGAAATAGCGAAGGGTCCACTTCTGAAACTCCAGCCTTATCCCCGGGACAGTAGCAAGACTTCTTTTCACACCAAAAGGTCCTCTTGTAAAATTTTTGCCTTATCCCTAGAGAAGTATCAGGTCCTCCCGGAGCTTGTTAGAGAAGTGAGATAACGCAGGTTGCTATTATTGCTTGCAGTGTAAGAAAACCTCTTTGATATTCACAATGGGAAGAGGGCTGAGTAGACGGACATTACCTTAAAATACTATTTTTAAATTGTTTCACTTTGGAACTTTTATATGCAGAGAGCAGTTTGAAGATCAACCATTGCAGGAAACAGTACTCCTTTGGAATTATTTTTTAATAGACCGGGCCGACCACTACTACAGAGAGAGATTGATTCTATCCAAACCCAAGAATGCCACCTGGTTGGTAGAGGCCAAATACTTTATTTTCCAGCAGCAGTGTTCATTATTTTTGTCACACCAACTTCAGCTCAATCCCCCTCATCACGCAAGGAATTTGGGTAGTAATTTGTGATTAGATTTCACCAGTTTAGCACCTCACTGAAAGCTAATAGAGGTCTTGTTCAGTGCATGATACTTACAGTTTTAAAAACACTCTGCAAGCTACCCTCCTTTGATGCCTCTTCTGCTACAGACTGTAAGTTCTTCTGACTATCCGTTCCCAGGTTTGACAATGGGTCAGAATTTTCTCTGCAGTGGCTCAGTATGAGAGGAACTTCCAAGCACAGTGGTCTTCCATGTTCTCTTGCAGAAAAAGGAGTGTACTAAATATGATATAGGGAAGAAAGGTCAGAGGGCGATCAGGGTTACTTGCAGGATTTCAGATAAATTTTGATAGATATATAGGAAGGGTTAGGGAAAATGATTATATGTGGGAAGCAATGAATGGTATTTGTATAGTACTTTGACAAAAGGATGAGGTGAATGGTGGCAGACAGAAACTAATAGGGATACCAAATGTCACATTTGTTTTGAGAGAGACCATATTTTGGATGTGTCCCAACAATGCTTATCTCCTTCCACAGTTGCACCATAAGATATCTTGGGGGAGCGGACAAGGGGAACATACACAACATAACATTGTGTATGGATATATGGATACAAAGAGTGATTTGCATCTTGGGAATCCAAGTCACATCATAGATATTCAAGATTTGTATTGTCTACAATGTCACCCAGAGTTCCCTCGTAGAATTATTTTTTGGATAAACCATCAGGATACAGTCCCTCAATTGAATGGCGAGAATCAGTGTCTTGGGACTGCTCTACGTAGCAAAAGTTTAATGAATGTCTGCTACACACACATCTTCCTTATTCATTGCTGGTGATCTATAGTCTTATGTCGTGGAAACCTAAAAATGCTTTTCCCAGGGATCAGATGTGGAAGGGGCTACAATTCAGTATACAGTCATATAACTTAAGTCTTTCTTTTTCCCTTTGTGTCCTATTTTCATATACATAACAGTACCATAAGTCCTTTTATCTTCCGCACCCTCTATTTGCTTTCTTCCTACTACACTACTCATATATTTTGTTAAAAGAATCTTACTTCTCCCACTCTCTATACCAAATTATATTTTAATATTCATTACTGGGCACCCTGCCAACTCCTAAGTGCCTCTGTGCTTCCTCAGCAGGCTACTCCAGCTCTCACTTGGAGACAGTACCTGAAGCCATGCTCTGCAGTGACGCAATGACAAAGAGCCAGTGGCATGCACACAACAGCTTCAAAATTCCCTTCTCCACTGTTAACCATTAACAGTGATGCAGTACCACTGCGTCCTTGTATGCCCCTATTTTTCTGCCATGCCTATTGTAAAATCTGACTGTGTATACAGCTCGCTGCTTTGCGTCTACCTTTGTAGTACACACAAAACATAAAAGCATATAGATAAACCAGAGGCAGCTGGCATGGATCTGGGGTGGCAGGGAGGCGGGAGGGCAGGCTGGAAAGGGGGTAAAAAAGAAATGTAATTTAACTTACCTCCTCTTCGCGTCTTCCTTGCTGGGTCATCCTCGTTGCTCCGGCTAGAACAAGAAGCACCCAGGCTGAGGCTTCAATGAGCTGATCACAATGCTGCATTTCAGTTTTGTGCTTGGGAAGTACCCAGCTCCCTGACCAATCACAGATTGGTCTCAGCGCCAAGGTTCGTCACTCAGCCAGGGAAAGTGAGCATGGGCATGTTCTCCATGCAGGCTGTAATGACACCTGCATGGAGAGCCGGGAAAGTGTGCATGAATGTTTGGCTGGCCCGAGAGGGCCGGTCAAACATTAATGTGCACGTAGGGAGTCAAAACCACTCCTCCTCTCCCCTGGTCTGTCAGCAGAGCAGCCCCCCCTGCACTGCCTGGCAAAGCTGCTGTGTCAACTAACAGGAAAAAAACAAATTGCTGAAAAGCAGTGGGGTGATGCTCCTGCGCCTTAGCGGAGTAGCCGCCACTGATAAAAACAAACTTTATAATTCCAACTAGAATTTTCCATAATTCATTTGATGTTGGGAATGAGTAGTTGATAACAATATGCAGCCCTAAGGCTCTCATTACAAGTGCCTTGGAAAGGAACCAGTACTTCTCCATCCCTGAAGTTACCTTTACTAAGGGTACAGGTAACTCTAGGGGCGGAGACAATCCATCCCATTCTGAGATTGACCTTAATGGTATACTAAGAAATGAGGAATTGCCAGGGAATTAATAATTCCAGGTCCAATTCTCATGGTAATTCTTCATTTCTGCTGCTTTCAGTAAACAAAATCACCTGGTGAAAGTTAATAGCTCACAAAATAAATGAGAAGGGGCCCCTTAACCACCAAAGGAGTAGGGCACCAAATAGACCATAGTCAAGAACAAATCCCCTTTGGATAGGCTTAATACAACAAAACAAGAACACTCATCACAACCAATTTATCACCAGAACATAACACCGCCACCATCAAAGGCCAAGTGTGTACAAATGTAAAAAGTATTTTATTTAAAAATTCCCAAACAAATGGTCAAGAGCAAAAAATCATTATACAGTGTTAAAAAGATAACAACATACACACATTTTAATCTGCACAATTGATCATAGGGAGAATCTGCAAGAAAGGTAATTTCTAATCATCAAAAAGGTGCATACATTAGATGAGATCATTTGTTCAACATATAATTGTTATACATTAGGCTTAGCAATAAAAAGTCACAAATGTCACCCCAATCTACAGTGTGCCTTTACACAGTTTGCGTTGACGCGTTTCGTGGGTATCATAAGGCTGTATCATTGCTATGAAGAAGTAAGACGAAGGGTTTTAGTGGGTGATATCCCTTGTCATTGCACAGAGATGTTCGTTTAAAAATTACGGATAGTTTGAATCAATTATTAAAGAAGAATCAAGCTCAACACAATTTTAAGTGGCAGGGAGAGGTCTTTCTTCATTTTATCCCTATTATTTGAAGCGCCCTGAGTAGAAAAATGGAAGACTAATCCTCTTATCCAAGAGAGATGCCCAACGGAGAGAATAGGTAATCCTCATACATGGGCCTGCAAGTTATATGCACTGCAGCTCAAACTGGATGTGTATCCTGATATCTTGATAGATCCAAAAATCCATGTGGGAGATATTATTTCTTGTCTTGAGGAAGGTGGTGTTTTGAACAGTGATAGTCACTGCAACCCTTTGTCGCAAACTGTGTAAAGGCATACTGTAGCTTGTGGTGACATGTGTGGCTTTTTATTGCTAAGCCTAATGTATAACAGTTACATGCTGAGCAAATGATCTGGATCTACTGTATGTGCCCTTTGATGATTAGAAATTAGCTTTCTTGCAGATTCTCCCTATGATCAATTGTGTAGAATAAATTGTGTGTATGTTTTTATCGTTTTAACACTGTATAATGATTCTTTGCTTTTGACCATTTGTTTTGGAATTTTTAAATAAAATAATTTTTACATTTGTGCACTCTTGGCCTTTGATGGTGGTGGTGTTATGTTCTGGCGATAAATTGGTTTTGATGAGTATTCTTGTTTTGTTGTATTAAGCCTACCCAAAGGGGATTTGTTTGTGACTATGGAAAGTTAATAGCTCATAATTCCTATTGATTTGATTTGATAAAAAATTTATAATGCGCAGAACAATAACCCGGAGGTATCAAGGCGCCTAACAATACCATCAGAAAGTTGAAACATACATCCTTACATATAGGCTTGCCGGAAGAAGCGAGTTTTAAGAGCACTTCGAAATTTCTGTAGGGAAGGCAGGGACCTAAGATCGAGAGGAAGATCATTCCACCATTTGGGAACTAGGGTGGAAAAGGCCCTGCCGCCCCACTTGGCCTTTCGTGTGCGGGGAACTGTCAGGAGCAATTTCCCTGAGGAACGTAAGCTCCTTCCGGGAATGTAAAGGGAGATGATGGAGCCAACTCCCAAATCGCTGTCTTTTGCAATGGCTCTATAAGTCATGCATAAAGCCTTGAACCGTACTCGGTATTCTACCGGTAGCCAGTGCAGAGTTTTCCTGGCCAACGTGGCCGAGGAACGTCTGGGAGCATCCAAGACAAATCTGGCTATAGCGTTCTGGACTACCTGTAATCGCTGTAGGAGGCTCCTGCTTAGCCCCACATACAGCGCATTACAGTAGTCCAGGCGTGAGCCAATAAGTGCGACCGCTATTTGCTTTCTGGACTGAGGAGAGAGGTATTTCCTGATCCTTCGCAAGGTGTGAATCAATCCCCAACAAGTGGAGATGGTTCTACTCACCTGCTTGCCCATATCCAGGGCAGGGTCTATCATCACCCCAAGGTTCTTAGCAGATGTTGTGGGGGAAGGACACTCTCCTAACGAGTCAGGCCACCAGTTGGCTGACCAGATGTTCTCTTTCCCTCCAAACACCATTACCTCAGTCTTCTCCCCATTCATTTTGAGAGAATTCTGGATCATCCAGTGACCAACCGCCTCCATACAAGATCTAAACTTGGAGGCAGTTCGTACATCTGAATGGGAGAGAGAGACGAGGATTTGGGTGTCGTGTGCGTAAAAAACTACCTCCATCCCGAAAGTTCTTATAAGTCTGGCTAGTGGGGTCACGTAGATGTTGAATAGGGTCGGGCTCAGAGCCGACCCTTGTGGGACCCCACACAGCACAGTTCGGGATGGAGATAGAAACTCCCCCAGCTTGACTCTTTGTACTCTCCCGTCAAGGAAGGAAGTCAGCAGATCCAGAGCTGTGTCCTTCACCCCCACGTCCCTCAGACGAGAAGTAAGAACTGAGGGGGAGAGGGTATCGAAGGCCGCAGTTAGATCTAACAGGACCAGGAGGGAGGTCTGGCCCCCATCCACAGTTGTGCGGATCTTATCAAGCACAATGGTGAGGGCCGACTCGGTACTATGTTCCCTCCTGAATCCATGCTGGGAGGAGTCCAGGCAACCCGAGCTTTCCACAAAGGCAGCGAGGTGCTTGTTTAGGTGTGCCTCAAGCATCTTGGCTGGAGCTGGGAGCAACGAGATCGGACGAAAGTTTTTTAGAATCTCCGGATCAAGGGAGGCCTTCTTTAGCAGAGGTTTCACTACGGCACTCTTCCACTCCAAGGGAAAGATACCCTTTTTGATGGCTAGATTCATTATTTCTAGCAGCGGATGTAAGAGGGTCTCCCTACATTGCTTGATGATTTTCAGTGGACAGCTATCCAAGGGGGAGCCTGACTTAGTCTTGTTAAGCAAAGACTCCAGATCCTGCAAAGCTAGCGGGGGAAAGAAGTCCATAGTGCAGGATGGGGGGATGTTAGTAGTGGTCATATTCATCTCAACCCGAGCAGGGGGCCTAATGGTACATGCTCTTTGCTCCTCGAGAGCCAGATGAATGTCCTGTATTTTAGTGTGAAAAAAGGTGGCAATCCTATCACATAGGTCTTGCGATGGTACTACAGGATCAGGGGCTTGTAGGTTGATTAAAGAATCAACGATTTTAAAGAGCTCCTTTGGCGAGGAGAGCGAAGTTGTCAGGGCCACAAAATGATCTTGTTTGGCCTGGACAATATCAGCCTTATATTTCCTGACAAGGAGTTTATGGGCTTCCTTGTTCTTAAGGTCCCAACTAGAATGCCAAAGCCTCTCCTTCCTCCTCACTTCTTGCCTGAGGAGTCTGAGGGAATCTGAGAACCATGGGGCAGATGGTCTCTGTCTGGCTCGGCGGCGGGTCTGTACTGGGGCCAGTTCATTCAAGGCCTTAATAGTAACCTGTTCGAAGTGGCCAACTGCAGTTACCAGTGCCTTTGGGATTAAGTAGCTACTCATAATCAGTTACTTGATAATCTGCTGCCCGTGCATAACTCGCTCCTCATCATGATTAGGAATGACAGAATCCCGTTCCCTAAAAATGTCTTGGTGACCACTTTCAATCCCACTATTTCATTTGATGGCATTTTTTGTTGTTGTTGTGTATAAGACTTTGACTTCTGGCCATTGTTTTCAAATAAATAGCAACTTTAGATTGAATAGTGCCCAATTGCAAGAAGGTTCGTCTGAACATTCTGATGATGACTCTATCATAAATTTGACTTACGGGATACAAACTTCAAGGCTCACCTTGTCCGACAGACTATACTGTGCAATTATGCATTTGTATGTATATTGCTGTCGACCAATACAAAAATGTAAGGGCATTTTGTGCTCTGTATTTCGTTTTCTTACTCCATTCTCATACTTGAACTGTAATATTTGTGCACGCAATCTTTTGAATACATTAAGTGGCACCTTTATTTTCCCGTTATGAACGTCATAAATTCTCAGATAGCTAAAAACGAATATATTGGCTTTTCCTGTTCCCTTTTAAGGCTTCCATCTTCCTCATCCATTGATTAGCCTACTGAGGTTCCTTCAAAGTACCTTTTTATGAATATAAGTCTATTGCTTCATATGTTACAATGCCCTCCTACTTGGTTTTCTGTTTTATAAGAAACCTCGGAGCCTATTTACGAGTTTGTCACACAGCGCAGCAAGTCACCCTTCTGCGCTGCACTGTGTGACAGCGAAAAGGCAGGAATGCGCAGCATTTAGGGGATATGGCACATTCCTGCCTTTTCCCCTGCACTGGGGCCCTTTCGGCAGTCTAGCACCAAAGGACCAAAGGAGTAACCCTATTATCATGCAAGGGTGCCTGCTTTGCATTCAAGATTATTTTTGTGCAGGAAAGGACACCTTCCTGCACAAAAACAATCCAGAGTGGCATATTCCTCTTCCTACTGCAGCCAACAGAAAGAGGAAGTAACAAGGAGAAATCATGATATTTTTCCTCGTTAGACCCCTCCTGAGAAGGCGAATTTTTTTGTGCACAGTTCTGGTAAATCCGGTAAAGCTTCAAAAATCAAGGGAGTTGCATGACAACACCCATTCAATGCCCATGGAATGCCTTCCCAGGGCAGAGCAAGGGAACACAGCAATTTGCGCTGCGTTGCCTTACTCCAGATTTATGGAGCCACTCAGGGCCACCCAAAGTGGCCTTGCATGGCTTCATAAATCACATGTAAGTAAGTAAGTAAGTATACTTGTAAAGCGCAGTTACCCCATCTCGGGGTGTCCTGGCGCTGTATACCGCTGGGGAACCCGTCCTGGCTTTCCCTGTGAGATGGTCCCTCCAGGGCACCTCCAAGGTGAAACCAGGCATCCCCGGCGCTGATGGGGCCATTGTGGAGATTAAGCAAGCTATTGCCCAGAGTTGCAGAGTGGGACCCATGGTTAGCGTAGGCACCTCGGCGAGAATTATCGAGTCCGCGGACATTGACCCAAGACCCTGCCGCGTCAGGAATTGAACCCTGGTACCCGGGCCGATCTCTGCTTCAGGGTCTGCCGCTTCTAACCAGTGAGCCACATTTCTCAAGAGCAAAGCAAGCCAGCTCATAAACAGGCCCCTTGGTTTTCGCTGCCTTTTAACACTAGATGCAACTCAGTGAGTAAAACCTTAGCAAGCAAACAATTTCACGGAAGGTAAGCAAATCATCTAACAGCCAGCTTTTCAGGAATAAATTACTGGGTCAGCGCTCAATTTCGCTGCACCATGGCCTCTTTTACATAATGAAGAGAAGGCTCCTTACATAATACACGTTTTTTTATACTGCTTGGTTTATGGAACATAGTTTGCAAATTCTCTAGACCAATGACATACATCTTTATTTCTGGAGCATTTCTTAATTCAATTTAAAAGCGTCATTTGACAACTACAGCAATTCAACCGGATACATCCAATTATTCTGCTTTTCAAATTTAAATGAAATGTTCTGTCTGTTTTTTTTGCGGCTCTCCAGTGTCAATATAGAATATTTCATAATTTGATCTTTTTTTCCCTTCATACATTATGTAATCTACTTTTACACGTGAACACTCAGGATTTAGCTAAGCACGGATCTTTAATCCAACTGTAACTTCTTGTAGGCATCATTTGTTGAAGTGAAAAGGGGGCGTGCTGTTTGATAACACAATCCATTTGTTTTATGGCTACTATAACTTAAACGACATTGTCATATTTTGGAAGACAGGAACAATAAACACAATTTATTCTCTGCATCTTGATTTAATAGCACACAATCCAATGATAGATTGATTATTTTGACTCCCACAAAGTACAGTATTTAAGAAAGTGGCTAATTCAGAACCCATCCAATCGAATACCAGAGTTATCGACTTCCTTCCAGGCGGGTAACAGAGGCATCTGTATAATTTGTGATACATTTGTGATGCAAAGGGACTCACTACTCAAGGGACTGAGCCCTAGGCCTTTAGGTATCTGTGAGCAGGCCAGTCTAAAGTCACTTTGGGGACTCACCACTGATGGAGCATTGTTTCGCAAACATTAAACCTGCTCGAATTGATACCCCCATAATATCTACTAACAGTAAGTATTTGTAATGAAACTAATGTACACCCAACATGAACACAAGTGAAATTGCTTTGCACATGCCTGCACTAACATGACAATAAATAATATTGCAATAACATTTGTGCTTTAAAGGAAACGAGAAATATTGCATGACTAGGCCGTATGTGCATCAGTAATTTGCATGTTGCATCCTTCTTCGGAATAATAAATAACACCGCTTTTGCACAAAGCTTTTGCTAGGTAACATTAATGGGGAATAGTGCAAGGTGGGAGGTAAACAGTGGACGGTTCATTATCATATAATTAATAAATGTTCATGTTCATTTACTTTAGTGTCCTGAATGAAACAGCCATCTTCCTAAAGTTGACTAAAGTGAGAGGGAAAGTCTCGAGGAGTGAGTCTGCTCTGTCAGAAGCAAAGACAGACTCGCTGTGCACCGCAGATTACATGAGAAAGTTAAGGGCCAGACTGAATGAATGACTGCCAAATGATTTCCAAGTAGTGAGACCGGAGACACATTCTGTGGATGATATTAAATAATGAAGAGAAAATGTTATAATTTGTATCACATCAAGTAAACGTGAGAACAAACTAAGACCGAAATCCTGGGAACTAATAAAGAACAATGAACTAGTTGAATTAAAGGTGAAGTCGCAGTGGTGTGACAACGCCACCTCCTAAATCCACCAATCCCATTGGGAGTTTATTAAAAGTTTGCAACAATTATGGGACGGACATGTTAATTTTAGGGTATAATTGGGGTGCCTTTAGGGGTGTGGTTTAAGCTTAGGCTGGCAGGAGAGAAAGAGGGGAGATGCGCTTCCTGTGGTCTGGAATTCCCTTAAAGCATTTCGTTGTGGTCAGACTCTTCAAACCAGCATGGTTTTATTCTGTGCTGTGAAACAACGTCACATGTGAACATGGCAATTACAGCTTTGGAGGTGGCTTTTTCAGGAGGGAGCCGTGTTGGAATGACTTGTTTGGACACCGAGAATGCCTTCGGTCGGGTCTATTGGTCCTTCTTCCTTGAGGTTTTGGTGTCGCCTGGTTTGGGTTCCATATTTGTTTCAATGTTCACCTCTGTACTTGGGCCTTAAGGCAAGAGTAAGCAGCACATGCCTTTAATCATACCCTATTGCTATTCTTTGCAGTACCAGGCAGACCTGCCCTCTCCCCCACAGTTCTTTGCACTTTATATTGAACTCTTCATTCAATCT
This sequence comes from Lissotriton helveticus, assembly GCF_964261635.1. Classification (NCBI taxonomy): domain Eukaryota; kingdom Metazoa; phylum Chordata; class Amphibia; order Caudata; family Salamandridae; genus Lissotriton; species Lissotriton helveticus. The sequence goes on from NC_136069.1 coordinate 869,165,092, forward strand.
TCCAAACTGAATAATGGGATACAACCTTTCAGGCTCCACTGATGTGAAGTTTTAATTCTTGCATATCTGGATATTGTGATTTTGTCATCTGCTCCTATTGCGGAATTAAAGACAGTGGTGGCAGCAGCCCGATCAGTTGGGGGAGTTACTGGCTACAAGCTGAACTCTGATAAGACTCAGATTTTATCTAATGTGGCTCCTCCTGGCCAGGATTGGAAGTGGGTGCAGTTATTGATCTACCTTAGGGTCATCTTAACAATTAACTTTCCTGATATTTTGGAGCTTAACTATGAGAACTTCTATCAGCATTTAGTAGAGTTATTTCTTCAGTGGAATCATCTGCATTTGAAGCTTATAGGTCACTGTAATCCTATAAAGTTGAGTATCCTCCTGCCGTATATTTACATTTTTGTATTCCACTTTTTCTTCATGCTGCCTTTTTTTACCAGAATGGAGACACTATGGCAGAGGTTTATCTGGCCCTACCCTAATCCTCGATGTAAGATTCAGTTTTTATAGCAGTCCAAGAAAGTTAAAATCCTGATTGTCTGAAATTTATATTCAGTTGTTGCTGGACTTCTAAAGCCAACATGATTTTACTTGTTTCACTAAGTAAATTGGGGCACATTTTTATGGGGCATTTTGTCTTAATCTTCTTTGGAGGACTATCATACCCCCCATCATGGAGAGTTTCTTACTTTAAAAGCTATATTGGATACGCACCTCTCAGCTTGTTACTTATTATACCTATATGGGTGATTAACTTTAATTTATATATAGTTTTTTTCAATGTGTGCATACTTAAAATGTAATGGTAATTGTACTGAATTTCTACAATGGTATTTGTCCTAGCAATATACAACCACTCAATAGCATGTTGTTGAAAAGTAATTCTTTTAAAAGTATTTTTTTTCAAAAAGACTTCCTAAGTGCTACTATATTTAGATTTTATAGTGATAACAATGTATTTACCTTTTTTTAGATGTTTTGGTGGTTTGATTGTAATAAAAAATGGAGTAGCACAATAGATTAGCACTAGATCACTTACAAATTATGAACAAGGTATGCTCCCACTTTGCTGCTGTTTAAATGTAATTGATTTCTCTGAGGATAAACGTCAAATGGGGGGTTCCCTAATCCCTATTCCTTGAAATTTGCTTATAATGACCCTTATTCTTGGTGCTTTATACTGAGTGGTAAATGTATATATTGTACCTTTTATTTACTGACTCCCATTAGGGGATATGTTTCCTTTAGGAACATATGTGACCAGTATTACGACTCATTATAAGGTGAATTAAACATGTGATCATGTGATGACTGTGCAATATAAGTTTATTTGTTTACCATTTTTACTGTGATCTGATACAGGATCCTTTGTGTTAGGTTTTAAAATATAGTCATGATTGTTTCTATGCCTTGATGAAACAATGTGTATTATTTTGTGAGACATTTGTTGTCAGATGAAACATACATTTTAATCTTGGATTAGTTAAGTAAATTATATATTTTGAACAAATAAACACTTCTCCATGGTATCTCCCTTTTATTCCTTAAGGGTAGTGAATCTTCTCCAATCATCAGCTAGTGCATTTAATATGTCTAGCACCTCACCACCACTTCTTCAGAACATTCCTGAACCTGGGAAGACTGCACCTGAAGAAGGTGGCCCTGCTGGAAGAAGGAAGACTTGTGACTTCTACAGAAACAGTTTCCCTAGTGTCAGGTGGCTAACCTCCATTTCGCCTGCTCCATGGACACAAATCAGATAAGGACTCCTGATTCCAACGTAGTTTTGCTGACTACAGAAGACTGGACCCCGCAAAAGCCCTGGCTGGAGTGAGATAGGGTGCCTTCCTTAAGGACCTAGGGTCTTTAGGAGTGAGAATAAAATGTTTTCAGTAGCTGCAGAACAGTAAGAGCTAGTCAATTTATTGCTGTTCTTGAGGATCAGGAAAAGTTCCAAAGGCTTGCCATGGGAGGTCACACCCAACGTAGGCAACAAAACCATGTATGTCCTGCTTGTAGCTTTTTGCCATGTTCAAAACAGGTTTAGTGGAACTTCACCGAAAAGGTATCTGATCTCATGGAACTATACCCACAAGGATTTTGAGAACAAAAAAAGTAACTAAATGGTAAAAGATTGGACCTTGGCAAGGAGGCAAGTCCAGCCCAGCAATGAAGCAACTGCAGCAACAGCCCTAGCAGGAGCTTCATGAAAATGTAGCCAACTTTGAGGGATGTTGACAATTTTCAGTCTTGGACCTTGCACCACTTTGGGTTTCAGAGGGAAAACCAAGTTAGGAGGTAAAATTGTTTGGGTACATCCGCCTTGTATACTCTACATATGCTTCATTGTGGTCATTCTAAAAAAGAGTCTATGTCCTGGTCAACTGCAAATTATTATTTCTGATTCATATTTTACTTTTATTAGACACATTTTCCCTACATTTGTAATAATTAGTTCCCCATATCTGATTCTAATCGTTTTAATGTCTTTTAGATCATTAAAGGTTTTTTATTTTTCAAAATTGGTTAACAAATTGTATTTTGTTGTTTTCCTAGATTTAAAATAGCTTGTACTGCTTGAACTTGATACACATTTCTGTATGTAGCTGCCTTCTGCTATTTCCATGGATAGGAGGATTTATTCAGTATTTCTCTAAGACTGGTGTTGAGACCCAACCAGGGTTTATTTATTGAGTTGGTAAGGGTTCCCTTTTACAAATGAATAAACCACCTTTAGAATTGTCCAGGCACTTTGACTGTCATCAGTCAGGTCACAAGGACGGGGACTCCTTGTGACTCAGGAAGCCAGTCATTAATGGGCTTTCTGCAGGGATGCAGTTTCCAGGAGAAGATAGAAGAGCACGTCCAGTGTCCCTTACTTGGGAGGTAGACCCAAAATATAAGCTGGTATGCCCCAGAGTTCTATAAAATACTTGTAGATGATCAACGTGTCACTGTTCTACAGGTGGTGGAACAGCTGGTCTCCCCAAATTAGTATATGCAGGGTTAGATCTGTATGGTAAGAAACGTCTTTATTGGGCATTATGATTCCCCTATAACAATGGTCTCCTTAGAGTGCAGGGGGAGAGTTGCCCAGATGAAGTTAGCTATGTGTCCCCACTTGCCTACAGATTTGTCACACATCTCTATCAAAGCACTCCTGGCCAAAAGAAGAGTATGTTCAGATTATACAAGATCATCCACATCATGTTCAGTCCCAACTTAAAAAGTGAGTAGCAGGTCACTGAAAGATAATGAGGCCACATTGTAGAAGCAATATTATTTGTGCATTGGACTACTGGCAGGCAAATCCTCATATATTGAGTTGCTAAAATCCCTAAAATGTGTTATGTGGTGATCAGACTACAAATTCCAGGCTGTCGAGCATGGTGACCATCTTCAGTGGATCAACATGTAATGGGAAGCTGCTTCTAGGCCTCCACACTCAGTATTAGGGACACTTCATGCTACCTGGAGCCTGCAGCATGAGAGGTGTTCTGCACAATGGCCTTGGGGAACAACGCATCTCAAGTTAGGTGTCCAGTGTGGTGAGCAGAGTGCACAGCTTCAGACGATGCACTTCTGAGTGATATTCATGAAACTAATGCACGCATCTGTGGAACTCTAAGAGTGCAAATGTTCATTTACTCCCTTTAATGGGATTTAGGTCTTGAGACTGACAATGTCTGACTGATGAGCATTGGAATGTCATGTGCAGAGTTTAGTTTTGGTGAAGAACAAAATAATTATTGAACAGTGGTCATCCTGTATATGAATAAAGGCCTTCCTGTAGCTTCCTGTGCACTGTAGTTTAAATGTTTGCAAATGTTTCATAGGTTCAGTTAAAAAAAAGTTGAGGTACAAGTAAATATGCTTGTACGGTCGGTGTAGACCACCTAGGATTTGTTATCTAGTGAAAACAACTAGGTGATAGGAGACCTAAAGAAATTGTCATGATTTTTATTGGAAACATTTCAAAAACTAAAAAGTATTTTAACCTAAATATTCAAGATGCATGAATCTGCGAAAAAGAATGAAATGCTTTGATTAGCCTATGCCTTTCATTTTCAGTGTCACTATAAATGATAAAACCCATGCAGCAGGTCTTCTAATGCCAATCCTAAATATCTCAAAACTAGAGTGGGTGCAGGAATTTCAAATGGTATTTATTCAAGATAGAGTCAAAAGAGAGCGATAGTTTTTCAGAGAGCAGCCGCAGTCTCAATTCATTAGTCTTTTTTGTTGTTTCAGATTTCCCTTCCAGCTGATCCTTTCTGTAAACCCTTTTCCCTTCTCCTGGCTACACTGACACTCAGTGTAGAAGTAATCAGAGTCAGCTGTACCTGGGGGTGGACACAATTCATGTATCATAACATCTTTTTAGCAGAGGCACCTCTTTCACCATATTGCATCCTTGGAAGTGAACTATCACAGGCAGAAAGAGCACCAGTGCATGAGAGGATCCAGGTTGCCTTACCACAGCTCTCTGGGGGGTTTAGCCATACAGTTAGGATACCCAAGAGCTAAATAAGGGATGGGATATGGGTTACTCTCACAGTGGGAAAACCAGTAGGCACAGGGTAACTATTATGACAGGACAATACACTAAGGATGGTTCTGGTAAGGCCATGTCTATCCTGCAGGTGCTGTCAGAGAGAGACTAGTGATGAGAGACCTGGATGAGGCAGACACCTCATGGCACCAACTAACTGTGCATCCTTGATGTGTGCTTTGTGTCCACTCTGGAAGTCTTGGACTGACAAGCAAGTGTTTAGTCTCAGTTTTCAAACCCTTAACTGAAGGACCAGTCTGTGGGTGTTACCCCTGAGATGGTAAAAGTGTGAAAGAACAGAGATTGTCTGCAGCTTGAGGCTGTATCTGGCTCTGGAACGTTCCTTATCCAGTTGTTTAGGGACAGGAGAGTTTGCCTGAGGGAAAGATTGTAATATTTAAATAATAGGAGAGCGCACAGAGCAAGGTGCATAATATATATAAAAAAGTGTCACAGTACATCTTTGAAAAGTGTGCCCATCACCATGTATGCAAGCCTTAAAGTTGTTCACCATGGACGTTCAGCCACATTCTTCAGGAACAGACCTAGCTGTGATTACAATTATTATTTTCAATCTCCATATTTGTTAAGGCTGGCAAAATGATTGAACAAGTATTTTCCTCTTAGTTTTCAAAATCAGATAAAATGGTGAAACCAAATTCTGATACCGATAGCGGGTAAAGTAACTTTATACACATGTACTGTATGCCATCAGAGCCAGAACTGGCATAACACTAGTTCTGCCACCCACCACACCACCAGAGGCCAAAACTAATTTCTGGCTGGAGTTAAACATGTTGCCTGCCAGAAGACAATAATTTGGCCTTTGGCCCCAAAAAGCAGGGGAATTGTCTACCACCAACAGATTAGCTATCTGTCATATTACTGTGCTAAAAGGTGTTTGCATCAAGCACTGCCTTATCTTACCACCAAGAAGTTGAAATAACGTCAGTCGAAAATGTTTTCTGATCCAGACCCTTATCTTTACTCAAACTATCAGGAAATTAGACATTTGTTAAATTCTTCTAACTGTCTCCCACTCTACTTCTATCTAACTCTGTAAAAGATTGCCAGGTTTAGGGGGCGCTAGAGGGCGCTTGACCAAGATGGCCGCGCTGTTGTGAGGCTTCAGCCCTTCTGAGCCTAATTCTATCCTTCATCCCATCCTACAGTGCAACCTCATGCCTGCAACCATCGCCATTGACACCATGAGGTAGCAGGGACTCCGGCGATACCACGCATGCTGGGTTTCCTACCGTGATTGTTGCCCTGTGACCACCTCCAACTCATAGCAGCGCACGCCATTCCCTCTCGGAGCTTTGAATCGGCCGCGGCTACTACTGGACATCGCGGCTTTCGGGCCTGCATTGCCGCGCTGAGTGGCCGCCCAGTATCCCGCCGACATTAGGGCGCACATCCTACTACCTGGGCACGCTGACAGCCTGTGCATTCACTGAGGGGGGGGCCCGTCTGCGGTGACCCTGCTCTTGCTGCCTTGGAACATCGCAGGACCGCCTCGGGCTCGGTCGCGGCTGCCCCCGGACTCCGAGTCTTCTGGGCCTGTTCGGCCGCGCGGAGCTGCCTGCCCAGCACCATCACGCCGGAGCGCTTGATCTGCTGACGACCGGCGAGAGGAGGTGAGGCGCCATGCTGTTTTGGTATGCCCCTGCTCCCGCTACACTGATCCGATGCTGGATCGCGCCCCTACAGTGGCTGGCGCGGCCATGCGGCCGGCGGGCCTAAGCTCGTCCGATGCTTGGGGCCTGCTCTCCTGCTCCCTGCAACTGCCTGCTCACATCATTTTAAATGGAGGCGCATAGTGTCTGGCTCCCACAACAAGGACTGGGGCGTGCTGGGGAACTCCAGTGTATGCTGCATCAAGGAGTTCCTTCCCCCCTGCCCCCCCAACGAGTCACTGGTTTTAGGAACACAAATGTATGATTCTGCTCCCTGATGCCCTGTCCCCCCCCATTCCGGCACTGTAATCTACGCGCTGTGGCTCCTTCTGGCGACGTGGCCTGTGTGGCGCCTGTGGCAGTTCCCCCCGATCCTCCCTCTGCAAGCCAAGCCTTTCTCCTATGGCGGGGACCTCTACTATCTACACTCTGCCGCCGCCCGGACTGACCAGCTACTCTCGACCGGCCCGAAGTGCCGTGGCCCACACTCTCCAGAACAGCCTGGCCAATACGCCCTGCCAATACTCCGCTTTCTTGGCTGCCATGCCTCAGGGTACTCCGCATTGTGGTAAACCGTCCAGTCGGGCGTAGCCAGGACCCTGATCTACCTATCGCGCAAGCATTGGACGCGTTCCTTTGGGCGCCATCTTGGCTCTGCCTCCATTTTGTGAACCCATCATCCTTGTCGTGGCGACACCTGGTCCATCCATCCCCCCTTCTGGATGACTCGTGCTGGCAATACTGCAAAGGCTCCTACAGACCAGCACGCCTACACGCCACTAAGGGGACATACCGGAACATCCATCTCTATCTATTTGGAATACTGGAGGCCGGACGGCAGGGCTACTGATCACTTTTCAACGTATTTTCGCTGACAGCAGGCAGCTACCTCAGACGCTTGCCTATCAAGCCAGGCTTTGCTTATCTCACGAGCCGGCCTCCTCCTGGCATCTCATATCATAGCCTTCCCATTACTGGTGGCAGCATGGGGCGGAGCGATGCCCGGCAATCCAAATTGCCCTACGAAACCAAGATAAACCCGGAATCCCAGCCTGAGGAACAGACCGCCACTGGGGCTGCAGCTCCGTCTGATGAAGACTGGAAATCACTCCTCCTGGGAATGAAGCAAAGCCTCACTTCAATTGATACCAAGGTTGATGCCCTCAACTCCAGAATGGACACGGTTGTGGCTAAGCTGAGCCAACATGACACTCGCTTAAAGGAGGCCGAAAGTAGAATTTCGGAGCTGAAAGATACTGCCACGGCCAGCGGACGCCAGGTCACGCAAATGGATAAGCTACTTAAAATCATAGCCGACAAAAATGAGGACCTTGAAGCCCGGTCACGGAGAAACAACGTCCGTATTTTAGGCCTGGCGGAGACAACCAACACTGGACGCATGGAGGACTTCCTAGAAAAACTCCTTGCTGACCTATTTGGCAGGGACTCCTTCTCTGCACACTTCACGATTGAGAGAGTGCACCGATCCCTTGGTGCCCGACCTCCCCCCGGAGCTACACCCAGGCCTATTATTGCCCGCTTCCCTAACTACTGGGACCGGGACACAGTTTTGAGACTGGCACGAGAAAAACAGCATGTCCCTTATGAGAATACCTCGCTGTCCTTACAACTTCGGTGCAGGAGGCGCGCCGCAAATTTACTGGAGTCAAGAAAAAGCTGCAATCCCTCGAAATCCCTTATGCCATGCTGTATCCGGCTAAACTTAAAATTACTTATCGTGGGAAGCAACACATCTTCATCTCCCCACAGCAGGCTGAGTACTTTCTTAAACATCACAAACAGACGACTTCCAGGACGGCGGAACCCGGTGGCCGCTCCAGATCACCATTGTCTCAGAAGGACTGATTTATCGCGCTGAGGGGTGTCCCGGAGGAAGACCCTGCCTCACACACCACACTGTGACTTTCTGCACTATTTGGTGATGTATGAGACTATTCAAATGTTTATTCTTTGCACTCATCCTTTTGCTCAGACTTTCATCTCCGTACCACGCTTGTGTGCCCAGCCTATTGGCTATGGTACCAGTGGGTGTAAGTAGGGAGATGAATGGGCAGGTCAATGGCCCCTAGTGACTTTCCCCTCGTTACAGGGCGAACCCCTGATCTTTCTTTACTACTGTTTATTTCGGAAGGGTTTATTGTTTTGTTTTTGATGTGCCTAATGTTTGTGGGAGGGAAAGGGATGCCCGGCCAGTTGGGGTTGCCAGAGTGGGTGGGGGGGGGAAACTGTCGTACCACGCATCACATGTTATGTCGAAGCATGGTCTGGCTCTGTGCTGCACTCTGGGCCTGATCCGCGAAAACAGCTATTACTCTCTACTGTTTACTCTACACATTCACCCTTGATGTCGCTAGACACGCATGGTTATAGGTTCCACGGGTGACAGAGGGACACTACAGCGTATTCAGGTGGCCTCCTGGAATATACGAGGCCTCAACGACCCTAGAAAACATAGGCAAGTGCTGGGGTATCTAGACATGCATGGGGTTCACATTGCTCTCCTACAGGAGACGCATCTGACTCCCAGGAAGACTCCGCAGTTTGCATCCAGATGGGCCATGAGCCATACTTTTTCCTCCTACTCTAGCTACTCCAGGGGGGTTACCATTCTTATTAAACATGGGGTGGCGTTCACTCCCAAAGGTGTAGATACTGAGGGCAGATTTTGTCTAGTATGGGGGCGACTTCATGCTCACGATATCCTCTTTGCAAACTATTATGGCCCGACCATAGACAACCCTACTGCTTTACACATATTGTGGGGAAAGTTCCAAACGTTGGGCATGTTATTTGGGGAGGGAATTTTAACACTGCATTGCGTCCTCTAATGGACAGACCTAGAGCGCTCCCTTCCCACTACAATGCCACACAAAAGACGCTTCGCAGTATAGTGGAAGATAACAACTTGACCGATACTTGGAGACACGCTCACCCCACTCTCAAGGAAGGCACACACTACTCCTACGTACACTCCACATGGGCGCGCTTAGACTATATTTTTGCATCGGCGGGCCTGGTGCCTTGGCTGCGACATGTGAAACATCTATCCCGCACACTCTCGGACCACTCTCTGGTCCTCCTGGAACTTCAAATTCCCTTGGCATGTTCACCCTATTTAAGCTGGCGGCTAAACCCGGCACACCTCACAGATGCCGTTTTTAGGGCTGACATGGAACAAGACATTAGGGACTTCTTCGAGCGCAATTTGTCCTCGGTAGATAGCGTTACTACAGTGTGGGAGGCCTTTAAGGTCAGGGGGTGGTGCATTGCCAAAGGCGGGGGTATCTTACGATCCCTACATACTGACCTACATAATTTAGACCTGCGAGAGCTCGAGCGCTCTGCCACTCAGAATCCTACCGATTGCATGACACAAGCCCGTATGCGTGAAAAACTCACTGAATACACGATGGTGGCAGACAGGGAGTGTAGGTTTCTTGGTCGCCCACACACAGCTCGTGTTTATGGTGAAGGGGACAGACCAGGCAGGGCACTGGCAAATGCGATCAAACCCCCCAGGTTTCATAATTACATTACCGAATTACATGACTCAAACGGTTGTATACACAGGAACCTCCCAGACCAACTTCGCACCTTTCAGGATCACTATAGGAAGCTGTATTCTTCACACAGGACCGAACCTCTTGACCTTCCGGCATACTTCAGTGATGTTGCACTAGCCCTGCCTGGTCTGTCCCCTTCACTAGTTTGGCTGGGGGCGACGCCCAGCAGAGATTTTTACATTCAGAGCTGGAGTTGGATGAGATAACCGAGGCTATAATGGGAATGAAGTCTGGCAAGGCTCCTGGGTCAGATGGCCTTCCGATAGATTTCTATAAACTCTTTGCTCCGATTTTGGCCCCCATATTGAAACAAGTGTATTACGCAGCGCTTGAGGAGGGGTGTCTCCCTCGTACCATGCGAGAAGCGCTCATTATGTCCCTACTCAAGCCTGGTAAACCCTCCACGAACTGTGACTCCTATCGTCCCCTGTCGCTCTTGAACTGTGACACTAAGATATTGGCTAAGGTATTGGCCACACGCCTTAACCTTCTCATGGAACGAATAGTCCTACCGGATCAATCAGGCTTTGTTCCGAACCGAGCCACCTTGCACAACCTTCGCACGCTTCAGGCGGTGCTACAAGATATTAACCCAAAATGTGAAGCCGTGGCAGTATTCTTGGATGCCACCAAAGCTTTTGATTCACTAGAATGGGACTATCTGCTAGGCACTCTTCAGCATATGGGGATGCCCTTTCGTTTTCTAAATTGGGTCAAACTACTATACTGCCAGCCAACAGCTACTGTATTACTTAATGGTGCCAGATCTGCCTCCTTTGCAGTCCAGAGAGGCACTCGCCAGGGCTGCCCCTTGTCCCCTATTCTTTTTACGATCGCGATAGAGCCCCTAGCTGCGAAGCTACGACAACTTCACAACCATCGCGCCCTCATTTACCCCTCCAGACAACTGCTTGTCTCGCTTTATGCGGACGATATGACACTCTATATTGAAAAGCCTCAGGTTAACTTAAATCCAGTACTCCGCGAAATCACCAAATTCGGAGGCCTAGCTGGCTCAAATTAATTGGGCCAAATCTGCCATTTTCCCGTTAACCAACATCACACTTCCATACCAACTTGAGTACCCCCTTGTATGGGAACAAGAAGAATTGAAATACCTAGGTATCCAAATCTCTAGACAAAAAGATGTCATGATGCGTGCCAATTATGGCACGGCGATAGACAAAATAACAGACAATGTCACCAAATGGATCCACCTTCCGTTATCAATGGCAGGGAGGGTAGCCCTTATCAAGATGGTACTTTTGCCCAAACTCCTCTACCTCTTCGCCAACATTCCGTACAATCCCGGGAGATTTTTCTTTAGTTCCTTGAGGTCCCAACTCATGAGACTAATATGGGGCGGGAAACAAGCTCGCATCAGCGTCGACACACTCATGCTCTCCTTCAACCTCGGCGGCTTTGATGTATCCAATTTTGAAAGATACTATGATTGTGCCCAGGCACACTTTGCAGTATATTGGTACCATCCTCCACCATACATGACACATCTCGCCGTGGAAGATGGCCACATGGCTCCCGCTTCTAGAACCGTATACATCCACATCCCAGTGAAGCCCAAAGAGCGTGACCCCACGACAGTTGTTTGCACTGTGGCTGCATGGGACCGTATTGCACGTGCCCCGTTCCTCTATTCACCAAAGCTGCCACTAGACAGCGATCCCAGGCTCCAGATCACTTGCAAAGAGATTGGCCGCAAACTGCTCAGGGAACTGGGCTATAGCTTATGGGGCGATCTATATGTGAATGGAACTTTCCGGACCAAAGAACAGTTCTTCAAGGAGAGGCCTGCCTCTATTATGGATACTTTCTTATTCGCTCGAATACGTCAAAATGTCCGTGCCATCACTCCTTCGTTTCCTAACGAGCCCGACAAGTTTGGGCCTCTGCACTTCATTGTACACTCAGATCCGCCACGACACGTTATCTCCCAACTCTACAAACATATACAGGACGCGCCACAAACCAATTCATTGAAGGCCCGTATTGAATGGGATAGGGACCTCACAGAGCCATTAACGGATGAACAATGGGAGCTCAGCTGCATGCAAAGGACTACAATCACGAGCAATAATAGGTTGAGGCTTATATACCACAAATTCTTACACCGGATATACCGCAACCCGGCTCAATTACACAAATTCCACCTGCGCGAATCTGATTGCTGCATGCGTTGTGGGTCAGCTGGGGCTGACTTCATACATTTAGCTTGGTCTTGCCCCAGGATTAGTAAACAAACAAAGAGTGTCTAGAGAGGTAGGTTTGCCAAAGAAGGGAGCAACAAACTCAAGTTTATGAGACGACCTCACTGGGACGTTTAAAGAAAGCCCTCACTCACCACCTAGTGATGACATGCTTCATCATCGGGCTTCACCCAAGAGACCGAATGTCTCTTGGGTGTGCAGCAACGCCAGAATTACTGCGGAGCGGGTTAGTGAGTACAGGGCGTGTTGAGTGAATTCTAAATTAGTGAGTGATGAGGGTAATAAAAAAGGTCAGTAGTGTATCACAATGAAAACTTTATTCTATGACCACTAAAGACAATAATTAAAATAATGTGTATGGAAGCAGTCCACCTTAAGTTGAGTGGAGGATTCCTATGCATCAGTCGACATGTTTCTTGCCATTGAAACGGTGTAATTTTACCCGGCAATTCATCAGGACTAAAAAGTGTTCTAAACCCTGGTGGTATGGACGCGCTAAGGCCCACCCTTACCTAGGGGGGTGAAAGTGAAAATTAAACAAAAAGTGAAAAGTGCAAAAAATTAGGAAGAATAAATGGCTTCCTAATAACTCCTGGTTTAGGAGGCTTCGATTATGCGATTTCTGTACCTGGAAAACAAAGGGAGGGACATAGACATACATATAAGACATAACAAACATTTAGTTATGAACCTGAATGTTGCTGTAGGTCTATGGTGCTCCATTCAGTGGCAGAGAGACAGTAGTGGTAGAATAGCATTATTTTTATCACCACCGCTTGTCCCTGGGTACATAACTGTAAACTTTGGGAAGTGCTGTGCACTCTATGTGCTCTCAGTGTAATAAAAACAGAGGGGGAGACTTCAATGACAGCGATCAAATTAATTTGCATCGTTTGATCCCAGCTGAAAAGTAAAAGAAATTAAAATGTCTCACTCTTCTGGCGTTAAATTAAATCACCATGGATCTCAGGAGGGGGGTGGGAGCGTATTCGGCACACCCTATTCAATGTCGAAATTTAAGGGGAGAAAAGGACATGACATAACTATGAGTACGGAGAAACAATTATAGTCGAGTCGGTACTTAGCTTGGTGCTACCGATCATGCTGATCTGGAGAAATTACTCACGCCCTCGACGCTCGGCACCCTCAGTCTACCTGCATCGCCCTCGGACTGGATCCTGAAGATGTCCGGGCGGCGTTCGGTAGCCGTTTTTGTTAGTGAGGCACCGAGGCGGCGATTGCTTCCGGGTAGGCGCGGCCTCCGGGGTTGCCAACTACTGGACACAGATATTTGAAGGACTCCCCAACATACTGGGCATTACAATGGCCCCTTGCCCACTAACGGCGCTGCTTGGCCTGACACAAGCTGTGGTCACTCCACATAAGAAATTCCTGGTGCTTAGCCTCTTACTAGCCAAGCGCCTGGTGGCGTGCAGATGGGGGAGAGGACGGGTCCCAAAGTTTAAATGTTGGATGGGTTCCATGTCCACATGGCAGGAACGTCTACACGACTACGCGGAGCTACTGCCCTTGAATTCTAGACCTAAAGATATCTGGGGTCCTTTCATGGCTTACCTCTTACAGCAGCAGGGGGGTGATGAGGATGGACGGGATGACCCGCCCGCTAGGAACACAAACGCATTGTAGTCTGCAGACTCATGGTAACTCAAGTATTGGAAGATGTACCCATGACCTCCCGGCGACACGATGGTCTAGTTGATCGTCCTTACTGTTTGAAGCGCATATGTCTGTATAATGCAGCACACTTCTACATCGCCATTGACATGTTGGGCCTAGTTGTTTAAGCCTTTGAATTGACTGTTTGAGAGTAACAGGGGTCGTTTATAATCAAGCAATTTGCCTTGAACTCAGGTGTGCTACTTGCGTCAGATATGCTAATTTTACTATCTAATTAAGGTACTGTCGGGGGGTGGGTTTGGGGTTTAACGCCTAGTTCTTTTTGCAAAATGATGATATTGCATATATTACGTTTAGCATGGGAAGATGCCCGCACTTTGTGAAATATGTAATACTCGATTGCCCGACTGCATTGCATTGATGTACCATGCTTTAATTCTACAATAAAGGTTTTTGAAACTTAAGATTGCCAGGTTTAACTCCAGTGTACATTTTATCCAATCGATATCTTGCCTTACATACCCCTTCTTGCACTGGGCTGGCTGGATTACTTTCTAGAAAGCATACATGAAAGCATTCACAATATCAAAATCATTTCAAATTGATTTTTAAACCTAAATATTACATAGCATATCTCTTTCACCAAAACTTCCCCTTGCTCATATTACAGACACTGATTACGTAGAGAAGTCATCTAACTACTATTAATTCCACAAACATATTTAGTATTTGTAGCATCCTATTGTGTGACCCCAGTGAGACCTGTGGCCTCTACTCTTGCATCAACCATTACCTGCTTCTATATATGCTCATTAACTGTCACCCATGTCGAGGCTACACTATCCAACTGAGTGTTACCTAAAGCTTGTTATTCCTATGTATACATATCATATTATTGAAAGCACTAGTGTGATTTGTGTTACTTTCATATAGGTTTACAGCTTTACAGATCTTCTTCTCTTTAAAATATTATCTGTCTTATCTGTCTTGTGTTCATATATGGGTCATCCATTGTACCTCTGTGATTTCCAACAATTGCAAATATAAGAGGCAATCTTCCTCTCACCCTATACCAGGGTAGTGTTTTCAGTATGAGAAGTTGTAATAATGTGTGGCAAAGGTTTATTTGACTGACAGTGTTTTATTATTGGGTATACCTGCTAGGGTTTTTGGAAGAGTTAGCCTGGCCTGAGTATGGGTTTGGTGCAGCACTGGATTAGGATATTGAGGAGTGATGTGGCCCCTGGTGTGGGTTATAGGCTGTCAGTGGAGTGGTGTGCTAAATGATGTGTGGAGTGTAAGAAAAGAAGTGCAGTTTAATGCTTGAAGGTTGGTGGGCAGACAGGAAATCCCTAGAAATCCTGTTACTGACCACCTCAATATGAGATCCATAGAGTGTTGTGAAAAGGTATATCATGTGATGCTGGCCTGCTCTTTGTAATTGTAATATGTGGCGTAGGTATGCAAGCCATTGTTCAATGATGTGGCATGGAGCAGCAGTAGCTGATGCACCATGAATTTTTGTTTTGGAATTCTGTGTAAGCCTTTGGGTATATGATGCTGCTGTTTAATACATTATGTGTGGTATGGTGTGCAGCATTCTTAGGCATTTTGGAACAGAGGAAGGTGATGTATGTTTTTTGTTACAGGGATGTTTGATGTTGTGTTTGGGAATCAGTAAAGGAAGTATTGTGTCAAGTCAGTACATGTTTGATCAAGGTATGTTTGTTGGGATCTCTTGCTGTTGAAATCTCGTGATTCCGATCAGTGTGTTCCCTGCATGGAACATGGAATGTGGTGGTTGCAGCAATTGCTGCTGGGGAGCAGGGAGACGGGACGGAAATAAAGAAGACTGAGAAACGTACCCAGGTGTCATTTTCTTTTCAGTGGCGATGAGTTGACCTTTCCCAGTCTTCCCACTGCGTGTTCCTGGATGCTGTAGTCATCCTGCTTTTTGTGGTGAGGTCTTGATGCCACGTCTGGAGAACTTTGTGCAAATAATCTGTTGTGCGTCACCGGAACCAGCCCTTGGAAACTTCAACGAAGATTATTCACCACCCTGGAAGTTGTATTCTTATCAGAGGTTGTGGTTAGTTTTAGTTTTTTTGTCAACTTTGCCCGCCTTGCGCTTTGCCTCGCGCTTCAAATCTAGAAGCATTGCCTCTTGCGCCTCACTTGCATGCGCGCTTCCATCAACAAAAACTAGAACGCTGTCTGACCCACGCATTAGGAAGCTTATGCGCGCATGCAAGGCACGCAACATAAGCGAAATATTGGATGTATTTCTAGCGCTGCTCAATCAGGCATTTCATATAATTACTTGCCTAGATTTTGAGCTCACTTCGAAAGTTTGCATCATCAAGAAAGTCCTTAATTATACACACAAATTATTCTTACGGTGACACGCACACCAAGTGTGTTAAAGAGTAATTTTAGAATGTGTCCATTTTAGTGACACGCACACTTCTTATACCTACCTACCATCCCACTCCACTGCAACAGTGACACGCACACCTTGTGTGTCAGAGTGTTTTACATTGTTTGTGAAATCTCATCATTTGCACGTTGGTGATGCACACCTTATTCTACATTATTCACATTTGGGCTGTGTCTCCAACACAGCTGGTAGTGGTGATTACAACTTCCTTGTGCAAGCTCACCAGCTGACTTCTGGGTTAGCAACTCACCCACGCAGGACCACCCAATGGATTGTGTAATTGCACCTCCCTCTTTTTTGCAATCCCCTGGTTCTCCTCCTATCAATTGGCAGCAGTGGAAGGAGACTTTCGATGCCTATCTTGAAGTGATTGATGGGGACACTTTCACTTCCAAGAAGAAGAAAGCTTTACTTGTATACAACCTGGGTGCTAAGGGAAGAACTATTTTAAAGCCTTAACCTCTGGAGGATGTGAGCACACACGTGAGTGGGGGTGATAATGGTGATTCCTTAATTGTGGATGACTATGCTTCTCTCATCAAAACTCTAGACAAGAGATTCAATATCAAGGGGAATAAAGTACTAGAGCGTCACAAATTTTTGCAATGTGCTCAGATGTCTGGCGAGTCCATCGACGATTTTATAGCCGCACTCAAAACTATTAGCGTCTGAAGATCTTGATTTAGAAACTGCTCTCACTCTAGCTAAAAGCATCAAACATTCCCAGTTTTGCATGAAGGAGATGAGTGGAACTGCATTATACAACGAAGTCAAGATGGTTAGTGCAAAACATAACAGCAAACCTGTTAAGGGAACCAACGCAAATGTAACTCGTGTTTCTTCACCTTCATCTCGTTCATTTAAAACCAAATCCGAGAAGGCTGATCTCCCTTGTTTCCGTTATGGGAGCAAATCACATCTGGGAAATTTCAAGTTTTGTTATGCTGTGACCCAAACTTGTTTTAAATGTGAAAAAACTGGACATTTGTCGTGTGTATGTAAGTCCACTGGTGTGCATTAGGGATTGTCACAAAGTGCAAAAACCATTGAAGAAGGCTATGCTGATTCTGAGGAAGAAGTTGATGATAATATGTTATTGATATTGTCTTCTTCCTCTTTACAGTCAGATGGGGTAATAGAAATATCCTCCATTGTTGATTCTCATAACAGGAAATCCCCTGTGTGTGCCATAAGTTTGAACTGCAAGAACATAACATCTGTTGCTGATTCTGGTTCTCCTTTTACCCTTGTCAATACCAAGGACTTTGAAAGATTGGGTGACATTCCAGTTGACCAGTCCACCATAAAGATTTTTGCCTATGGTGGGAGAAAGGTGGAGATTCTTGGGGAATTTGTGGGCGATTTTGAGTTCAAAGGGGATTGTGCTCAAAGTACTGTATATATTGTGAAAGATGGTGCAAATTTGTTGGGGTGGGACGAGCAGAGTGAGCCTGGGATCATTCTGGATCCTAATCATCCAGATACGGTTTTGTCAAAAAAGGAAGCCAAACAGTTTTATTGTGATTCTTTACCTGCCACCCCTGTGCCTGCAGTCACCATTGCACGGTTATCTGATGATGATTGGATCGAAAAGTATCCTGAAATTTTTTGTGGTACATTAGGTACACTGAAGGGTTTCCAACACCCCATTGTTCGTAAGGATGACGCCAAGACCGTTGCACATAAGGCGTGCAAGGTGCCATTAAGCCTACGTAATGAAGTCAAGCTGGAACTTGAGCGGTTGTTCACTATGGGGGTGATTGAGCCTATTGAGGGGTCTGAATGGTTGGCTCCTATCGTTTTTGCACGCAAGGCTTACAAGTCTCTCAGAATGTGTGTTGACTTGCGTGACCTAAACGCTTGCATATGGGGGGACCGCCAACCTCTGCCCAATATCAACGAAATGCTGGCAACCTCGGAGGGTGCCAAGTATTTCTCCTCACTTGATATCTCCTCTGCTTACCACCAGGTGGAGTTGTGCAAGAACTCAAGACACCTTACATCCTTTGTGACACCCGAAGGTGCATTTCATTTCATATGCGTGCCTTTTGGATTGGTATTGGCTTCTGCAGTGTTCCAGCGTATCATGGGGAATCTATTTAGGAACACTGCGGGAGTCGTGTTCTTCGGAGACGACATTTTAATTTATGGGAAAACTAAGTTAGAACACAATACCAGAGTCCAGCAAGTGTTGGACATTGTCAGATCGAGTGGATTAACTCTGAGGAAAGATAAGTGCAGATTTTTCCAAGAAGGTATGGGCTATCTGGGACACCACAATTATGGCAGGGAAGTTGAACCCAAGGTAAATCTTTTAGATGCCATCCAGAAAGCACCTGAACCACAAAATAAGGACCCACTTCATTCCTTTTTAGGGCTGGTTGAATTCTACGACAGACATGAGGGTGCGTTTGCGTGAGCTCCTGAAAAAGAATGCTAAGTATGTGTGGTGTATGTGTGGTCTGTTGAGTGTGGCCTTGACTTCGAGCTCTTGAAGGAGGTAATGGTTCAGGCATGTCCCCTAAAGTTGTTTAACATCAACAATCATTGCATTGTTACCACCCATGCCAGCAATGTGGGCTTAGGTGCTGTCCTTATGCAGAAGAGGTGTGACAATAGGAAGAAGACCATCGCTTTTGCCTCTAGAGCACTTCGGGGGGCAGAGAGCATTTACTCCACAATCGAAAAGGAGGTCTTAGCTTTGTGGTGGGGCGTACAACATTTCTGGAACTTATTGTAGGGTAACTAATTTCTTCTGAGAACCGACCATAAACCATTGGTGGATCTTTTTACCACCAAAGGGGGGGGAGGGCCACTCCGCGCATAGCCAAGTGGCAGTACCGGCTGAATAAGTTTAACTATAGTCTGGAGCATAGGGCTGGTGTTAAGAATCATGTGACTGATTGTCGCCCAGGTTACCCCTCACTGAGATTTCTGCTGATTCTGTGGTTGAGGATCTGGAAATTGTTTGTACTGTTGTGCGGTAGCTGACACTGTAGAAGGTGCCCTCTCCGAATTTCATTAGAAGCTTGCTATGTCCGAGGACGTTGAGATCTCTAGACTGATGGACTTCGTGGTTCATGGCTGGCCCAACAATATTAAACTTACTTCTGAACGGATTCCATTCAAGAGGGTATGCAATGAATTGTCTCTTGTGGATGGAATTCTGCGGAGGGGAGGGTTATTGGTTGTGCCTGCAAGCATACCCAAGAGAGTTTGGGATCTGGCTCATAAGGGTCACCTGGGCATTAGTGCCATGAAGCGGAGGGTTAGAGTGGACTTCTGGTGGCCGGGCTTTGACAGGTCCATTGAACATTGTGATTGTGATTGTGGCGCGTGTGTCTTGAGCGACAAAACCCAAGTTACCTATCCTTCTCCTATCAACCCCATTGCTGTAAAGAACACACCTTGGTGAAAGCTGGCTTTTGATGTGTCGGGTCTTTTGGTATGATGGGTAACTCTCCCAAATGTGCCCTGGTGTTAATTGATTACATGTCTAAATGGCCTGAAGTTAGGTTTGTGGATGGTGTCAATTCCACAACCATCATCAACTTTTTTAATGATGTATTTCTTCGGGAGGGATTCCCGGAAGAGTTAATGACTGACAACGGCACCCAGTTGGTGTCCGTAGAGATTCAAGTATTCCTTAAGGAGCATGGCATCACGCATATGCTCACCTCCCTTTATCATCCCCGCTGCAAAAGTCTGGTTGAGGGCTTTAATCGAGTTGTCAAGGGTCAGCTACAGTTGGCTTTCATCAATGGATTCCACTGGAAGGTGGCGATCTCTGACATGTTGTGGGCAATGAGAACCACTCCTCACACGAGTACTGGCATGTCTCCTTTCACCTTGCTAAGGGGTTGAGTGGCAGATTCCAAGCTGAATAAAGACTTGATGTCAGGGAAAGAGATTGGTCAGCAGAAGTTGGGGAGGGTGGCTGATGTCAGGGCTGGTTCTCAATCCAAGTATGCGACTGTTTGTGTCAGGTCTTCCCCGGTGTGTGTTGTAAACAGGGTAAGAGTGAAGAAACCTGTACTGGTTCGAAGGGATCCTCTCGGGTTTTCTCTCCAGCCAGAGTATGGGAGATGAGAGACCATGTGGTTGTGTTGTAGAATGGTAAGATCTGGAACAAATGTGCCCTCTGTGGTTCCGCAGTCGAAGGTTGAGTATGTGAAGGAAAAGTTTGGGGTTCATACTCCTTGCACAGTTGTGCCTCCTGTGGGGGAGGGTCTGAGAGTGCTTGCTCCTGATAGGGTGATTGCTCCCGAGGAATGCTCCTCCAGAACAAGGGCTGCACCCACCAGATTCCAGGATTGTGTCAGGTATTGAATTTTGAATGAATCATATTGTTTTTTTTAAACATTTTTATTTATTAATTTTTTGTGAACTGGTACAATCAATACTGCATAGGTAATTCACTGGTAGAGACCAGATGACTACAGGGAGAAAAGAGGAAGTTGAGGTTATTGCAATAGTGAAGGTTGACAGAGCATCAGGAGAGCATTATACAAACAGTACTCATCGTGCTAGGGTACATACATGAGAGGTCACCACTACCCCGGAAAGACATTTATGCATAAGCGGAAGTTACAGTCAAATCAGCAATATCCAGGCATCAGAGGCGGGTGAGTGGGAATTAGTCAAGTGTCTGCAGTACAAACACCCTGGGCGCCTTGGTGTCATCTATCGGGTGAGTGAGCAGGTATGCCGTAAGAGGCCCCCAGGTATTGCGGGGTTGCGAGTTAGGAGGAGAAGTTCTGCAAATGTATATGTTTGTTTCTGCCAGAATAGCATGTCCTGAATCCAATCCTTGAATTTGGGTGACCTGCCGCGACCCCATCAACATGCTATTCTTCGCTTAGCTAATAGGAGGCTGAAGGAGACAAATTTCCGGAGCGCAACAGCCAATTTCTCAGTGTATCCCAGTAAGGCAAAAAGGGGAGAGAACAGAAGTTGCAATAGTGTCATTTGCTCTAATGCTGAGTGAACTTGCCTGCCAGTAGCCCCGGACAGCGGCACAGCCCCAGGTGAGATGCACGAAATCCACTTCCACAGCCCCGCAACGATCACAATTGTCATTGTCGCGCAACTTATACCTGCACATTTTGGCCAGTGTATAATATGTGTGATGCAGAAATTTAAAGTGTAAGATGCGGAGGCGGCTACTGGATGAGCTCTGCTCTGGAGGCTACTGGACGAGCTCTGCTCTGTCTGCAGCAGTAGGACCATTGTCCATCTGTGATATCATGTACCATCTCGGCAATCCATTTGTCCCTGGATGCATAATGTGCCGGGTGCTGGGCAGTGTAAAGACTATGGTAGAATGAAGAGACTAAACGTGACACAGCAGTGTTACGTAGTATCATGTACAGCGGGACTATCTCTGGAGGTTCTAATGGGTATGTAGGTATGTGTTCTTTGAGGCCCTGCCGCAGACGGACAAAGAGGAAAGTATCCATAGGAGACGGCGGTTGCTTGGAGAAGAGTTGTAGTGATGTGCGGAACTTGCCGTTGAGGTAAAGATCCCCCAGCATGTAATCCCATGTTTAGTTTTAGTCTTTTTGAAGACACCCTCCTGTAGGAAGGGCATTTTTTGATGATAGACCAGAGGGAGTAATGATGAGTATAACATGGGGGTCCAGGAGCTCGTGACAATGTCTTACCATGCTTTCACATCGCAGGCGATCGGTGATGGGTCGACCCCTTTTGGTGTGACGGGGGTCAGTATGGCGCCCTGAAGTGGTATGGGGTCAGAAATCCAGTGTTCAGCAGCTACCTGCGGCATGTATTTAGGAGGTGAAACCAAAAATGAGCATGGTGGGCTTGCGCACATGTGTAGTATAATTCAAAGTCAGGGACGTCAAACCCTCCCTGGGAGTATGGCTTAGTAAGTGTGCCCCATTGCAGTCTAGATTGTTTCCCCCCCCCCAGGTTAGTCGGATCAGCTCCGAGTGGAGTGAGGAGAAGACATGCCTACCCAGGTTATATGGAATATTGAGAAAGAGATAGAGAAACTGGGGAAGATTGACCATTTTTATGAGGGAGGTGCGCCCTGCAAAGGAAAGAGGAAGAGTGATCCATCTCGTAACGTTGTCTTTAAGCGCTACCAGGGCCCTGCCGTAATTGAGCCGCATCAGTTCCTCCTGATCAGTAGTGACAAACACTCCGAGGTATTTTACCTCATCGGAACACCATTCAATGAGGAAGTCTGGTATGAACACTGCTACAGATGAGGTGAGGGGGAAAATTTGGGACTTTGTCCAATTGATGTGGATACCAGAGAGTCCTCCAACATGAACAAACACCCTGAGCAGCAGGTTAAGATTAAGATGTGGCTCTCGAACATATAAGGTGATGTCGTCAGCGTAAACTGAAATAAGAATCGGGCAAAGGAAACAACAGATCGCTTTGTCATGATGATATTGTCTCACCCTAGCAGCAAGAGGCTCAATAGCTAGGGCAAAAAGCAGGAGAGAGTGGGCAGCCCTACCTAGTGCCCCGAGTGATGGGGAAAGGAGGAGAGGAGTGCCCATTAATGAGAACCCTCGCTGCAGGGCCAGTGTATAAGAGGTGGACCCATGCCGAGAACCCCTTAGGTATTCCCATGTTCTGGAGGATAGCGAAGAGGTAATCCCATTCAACAGAATTGAAGGTCTTTGAGGCGTCCAAAAAGACTGCCACCAAAGGCAATTGGGGGTCAACTGACTGTAGAACTGAGAAGAGCATGCGTGGGATATGCGATGTTGCCCGGCCTGGGATAAACCCTGCCTGGTCTGGGAGAACCAGGTACTCCATGAGTAGGCTAAGGTGGTTAGCCAGCATTTTGGCCAGGATTTTTGCATTCGTGTTGATGAGAGAGAAAGGATGGTAAGAGTCACAGCTATCAGCAGGCTTACCTGGTTTAAGAAGAGAGGAAATCAGAGCTTCCCTCAGGGATGGAGGGAGAGACCCCAGCTCCTGCGCTTCATTGAAGACCCGGTTGAGAATGGGAAGTAACTGATCAAGGTAAGTTTTATAAAAGTTGATGGGTAGGCCGTCTGAACCCGGGGCCTTCCCGGATTTCATTTGCATGATTGCCTGACGGAGCTTGTCATTCTCGAAGGGAGCAGCGAGAAACTCCCTCGGTGTGTCACCCAACCAATCAAGAGTTATATTTTGTAGATTGAGAAGTCTGGAGGTGCGGTCCTGCGGGTACTATATAATTCAGTATAGAATTTAGTAAAGGTTTTAAGAATATCCAGGCTGTCCCTGTGGCATGTGCCAGTATTGTCCTGGATTTCTAGAATGTAATTAGAGTACTTGGTGATACAGATTTCCTGCTCTGGCTGGGCGCTCGCCCTCTCCATACTTGCGCTCGATTAAACTTTTCCCACGCAAGCGAGCCTCTCGGTCAGCAGTTTCTTTGTAGTCAGAGAGCTTATTTCTAAAGGTTGCTAGGCGTTGGCCAGAGGAATCTCTCCAAAGATCCTCTTCTAGCTGTTTAAGTTCGCCCTCGATCAAATGTAGGTTGCGACGGAGGTCCCGTAGGACTCCAAAGCTTTTTGCAATGCAGGTACCTCGGATCGTAACTTTAAAAGCCTCCAGACCGTGCCCATCTGTGTGACAGAATCTATGTTGTGCTGCAAGAAGTCTGTGATTTCTGTTCCCAGCTCAGCCCGGAAGACACTGTCCAGCAGGGCCTCTGGCATCAGCCTCCAGAACCTGGGGGGTGGCAATCGAGTTGAGTGGAGCTGTCAGGAAAAGTGGGGCATGATCAGAGTACGTCCTGGCCAGTTGACGGGCTTGGGTAACCCAGGGGACAACTCCTTGGGTGACCACCCAGTAGTCCAGGTGAGACCAAGATGAATGTGCTGCAGTGTAGTGAGTGCCCTCCAAGCCGTCTGGGTGCATGTGTTGCCACACATCTGTGAGCCCATGAGCCGAGAACATGTCTGCTAGTGCTTCTTGTGCCTTAGAATAGTGTGAAGGTAGGGGATTAGACCTATCGAGGGCGAGATGAAGGGCAGCATTGAAGTCTCCTCCCCAGATAAGATGTGTGGAGCCTACTTGGAGTATGGGCCCCCAATGTGTTGTGAAGAAATCGGGGTCGTCAATGTTCGGCCCGTAACAGCAAACCAGTGTGACTGATTGTGTTCCTAGTGTGCCCCAGAGCATGCAGCTCCTCCCCAGGGTATTCTGTTGTGCGCCTCCCAGAATGAAAGGGGTGTTCTTTTTAACCAGGATCATTGTACCTCTGGAGTAAGTAGAGTATGAGGAGAATAGGTGTGTTGCGGCCCATCTGCTGGCAAAAGTGGGAGCCCAGGATGGATTGACTTGAGACTCTTGCAACATTGCAATATGAAACTGATGCCTATCCAGGTATGCAAGTATTTGTCTGCATTTCCGGGGGTCGTGCAGACCTCTGAAGTTCCATGTGAGGAAATGTATTTGTAGTGCCTCAGTATGTGTATGCATAGCTATGTAACATGATAATGTTGGAGTGTACCCTGAGGTAGAGGTGTAGAAGTGTACTTCTGTATGTAAGGTCTCGAGTCTGTGTTGAGAGAAAAGGATATTAAAAACAATCCTGAGAAAAAACCATCCCACCCCCACCCACAATAGCACCCCAATCGTGCTGGCATCATTTTCATCGCACAATACCAAACAAAACTTCATCTTGCAAAGTGAAGACAATGAGAACTAGGGGGAACACCCATGTGGGGGATCCTCGTGCGCAATGAAAGCCTCCCCTCTCCCTCAGCCATGGAGCCAGAACCCCAATGGTAGAGGGAAAAAAAGAGGAAGGGGGAGGTGCTTGGCTTAGTTTAAAGAAGTAGCAAAGAGGAGAGTGGAGAGAAAGTGCTCACCAATAGGGCCAAATAGTATGTGAAAGTTCCATAGCACTTATCTGATAATGCCTAGCAAACTAATAGAAGAGGCATATATGTGGAAGGAGGAGATCTGAACAGGAGAGATAACAGTGAGAAATACTGATGGCCTCCGCCAGACGTTCAGAGTACACCAAGTGTAGGGTGGCGAGCTGGGTTATAGACCATAGACACCTGCAATGCAACATAACAGGAGTAGAAGAAAAGAAGGGGAGGAGCTGGATAGTTCTGAGCATCAACCAGAACCCAGTGATGGCGATCTGGAGAGGCGCTCCTGAGTGTCTCTGTGTGGTGAGTCCTTTCTGATATTCTCAAGGAAATCGTCCACTTGCTGCCCATTGATGAAGAAGTGCTGCTTGCCCTGCTGCGTGACTCTGGGTCGGGCTGGGTACAGGAAGGCATAATCGATTTGCGCCTTGGGAAGCTTCTGCTTAGCTGGTAGAAACTTGTGTCTCGCTTCCTGGACACCGGCTGTGAAGTCCGGACAGATGGTGAATTCTGTGCCTTCAAAGTGTAGATTTATTTTGTCCATGGCCAGTCTCAGCATGGCGTCACGGTCACAATAGTTGAGGAAGCAAGCAACTATTGGGCGCTGGCTACCTCCTGGGTGAGGCCTAGGGCCCAGAGAGCAGTGAGCTCTCTCCACAATCAGTTGGGCTAAAAATACTTCTGCACATAAGGTGGTGCGCAATAGGCGCTCAATGAAGTCCTCCATATGCCCAGTTTTGGTGCCCTCGGGTATCCCAATGACGCGGATGTTGTTGCGTCTACTGCGCGCCTACAATTCTTCATTTGTGGCCGCAATTACTTTGAGAAGTCTGTCCATCTGCACCACCTGTTGCGTCACTTGAGTTGTGGCGTCTTCATTGTTGGAGATCCGTTTCACTGCCACCTTGAACTGCTCATCGTGCTTATCCACTTTTAAAACTATAAAGTCCATGCGGCTGTTCATGGAGTCCATTTTGTTAGAAAGGTCCGTAAGACTTTGT
Organism: Lissotriton helveticus; assembly: GCF_964261635.1. NCBI lineage: Eukaryota > Metazoa > Chordata > Amphibia > Caudata > Salamandridae > Lissotriton > Lissotriton helveticus. Next base: position 869,191,069 of record NC_136069.1, read on the forward strand.
TGTATGGCCAGGAGAAAAGTTTTGACGTCATCTACCTGGGTATGCAGGAGAGTTAGCGCCTGTTCGCCTATGAGTGTCCCTGGATCATCAGCACTCGAGCGTGTGGCCACCTTTTTTACGTCAAAGAAGAGCTTGGATTGGTGGCTATCTGGCTTCCCCAAGGTGGTAAAGGAGTGAGGCATAGATGGCGAAGCACGAGAGGGGGGCAGGAGCTGATGTCTGTGTGAGAGTAAGAGATGTAAGAGCGTCTCCAGGTAGACACCTGGCGATGAATGGCCTCCAGTGGTACGACCCCTAGCAGCTCTCCGAGTGCAGAGGGCACGTGGTGCCTGTGCCTCTGAAATAGTTGCCAGGCCTGGTCCGCAAGAAGGGGCATAGAAGGGGGGGGGGCAGCCACTCCAACAGCAATTGCAAGTTCTGGGAGATATTCAAAAGGTGGCTAATCAAAATAGGGGAGTAGGACCTCAGTATGGCAGAAGTGAACTGGTGTACTGGTTTCCTGCGACACTGCGCCCCCAAGGGCTGTAGTTCAGATGAGGAGCAGAAGAAGAGTAGCACTGGACCTTGCAGGTGTCCAATGACAAGTAGTAATGCCTGTGTTCACCACGCTGCAAACGTGCCTTACACTGACACAGCAAACATTCCCAGAGAGCCAATAGCAGATGATGACCATGGGGTCTTTTGTGGGAGCACGATCAGGTGCGGGCAACGGAAAGCCCTAGAGGCACAGGCACACACTACAGCCAGCCACAGCTGGATCGGTGATATTGAGGTGGCAGCTGAGGCGCAAAGCACATGAAGGGCACAGTATGGCGACAGCGGCTGTCGGGGTTGCTGGCTGCCATTGCAGGCACGGAACTGTGTCAGGGGGCACCACCTGGGCAGTGCAGTTGTCAGGCTCCAGAAATCTTGGCTGTGAGAATCTGCAGGGTCTGGCTCATCATGGGCCAGGGATGGGTTCCGGACGTGATCTGTATTGGCCCGCATAACCCTGAGAGCCGCGGATGCGTGTCAGATACTATAGCTGGCCAGAGTGAGCGCTAAGCAAGTATTTTCTCTCCTCCCTTTTCCAGTTAATTAGGGGGGAATCATGCCTCAGTCTTAAAGAGTGATTTGGGCAGGCAGTGTGGTGTCTTCGCTGCAGTGGCGCGGCCGCCGCGCCAGCATGCAGGGGGCGATATGCAAAGGGAGACCGGGGTCCACATGCCACATGGGATACCCGGTGCTCGCCTACCTGCTGCGGTCGCTAAACTCTTTTGTCAGGCTTCACCCCCATTCCAGGAGGGAATCCCATCACCAGCATCCGACGGCGGCAGCGAGAGCTGATTGTAACACTGGAAGGTATCCCCTCTCCTAGAGATTCATGGCAGGCACTTTCAACAGGAGATCAGCAGGCAGTGAGAGGATGAATGCTGGATTCTGCTGCCAAGCGTCCAGAGCCTCACTGGCGTGTGGCCATCTTGGTCATGCGCCACCAAGCGCCTCTGCATGATACATATTGTTAACCTTACATTTATGTTAGTTTTTTTCTCTTTATTTTTGATAGGTGTGTTTTTGTTTCTTTGTTGTTTTCCCATGTGAAGGAAGAGGGGTGTGTTGGGATGTCATGCTGTTGGGATCTCGTGATTCCGATCGGTGTGTTCCCTGCGTGGAACATGGAAGGTGGTGGTTGCACCAGTTGCTGCCGGGGAGCTGGTAGACAGCACGAAAATAAAGAAGACTGGGAAACTTACTGATCTGTTGTCTTCGTTTCAATGTTGTGTGATGATTTGTGGTGCAGTGTGGGGTTCGGTGCCTTTGATTGTGGTATGGAGGTGTTCAACTGTGCAGTGTAAATTGTTGGTATGGTAGTATTGTAGTTTGTTTACTGATCCTTTATGTTGTAGCATGCTATATGTGTTAGTATGGACTGGTTGGATTTTTGAGTAACAAGCAGCAAGTGGTGTCTACTAGATAATTAGGCCGATTTCCTGAAATAGTGAATAGTGAATGGTGAATGCCCATGCTGTACTTCAATGATTAAAATTGTCATGTGCTAGCTCAGCTAAGATGGCACTATGATAATCCATTGCGTGCAGGGCTTGGCACAAATCTAAATATGTGTCAAGTAATATGTCATTGTGAGATTGATTTGATTTAACTAGAATTCACCAGTGTGCCTTAAATCTGTCTCCATTAAGGTTTTAGGAAAGTGATCTTTTATCAACAAAATTATCTTGCACACAATTTTCAGTAAAAATTGTATTTTGAGCATAGTAATTATGCCCTGCTACCCTCTTCACTTCCACCAATTGAGTCAAAAGCTTTTGAATATATTAGACATAAATACTTGCTATGGAAAAAATATGGTGGAGGGATCACAGAAAAACATCAGGTGCAAACGCACACTAAGCTACCAAAAATTGGAAAAAAGCACAGACAAGACAATATCCGCTTCTTTACATATGTGGCCCATTGATGCTACTGAGACATATACCGCTATGATAACACCCATGGAAGTATCCAAGGGGACTTCTGAAATTTGTCCATAATATTATTAACATCATCTACAAAGAGAGATGTCCTTGTGTCCTTTCTCAGTTAGTCCAGAGTGGAACAGCTCAGGCAGGGGTTCAATAGCCACACCAAATACGGATTGCAAAGATGGGCATCCTCATTGCCCTACATTCTATCATAAAACTCTATGAGGACTCACCATAGACTGATTTTGAACGTATAGTGTACAATTTAGCGACAACATTGCAGAATGGCACTGGAAGTTCATTTTAGCCTGAAATGGACCTACAAAGGGTTACTCACCTTGGTCATATTCCTTTTCTGTGGTTATCACCATCATTGTCCCTGGCTCCCTAACATGTTGAGCTGAGGTTGGCACTGATAGAAGATGCTTTACATTGTCCCGTCTCCTCCTGCCTGGTTTTAATCCTATTAGATCTGTGTGAATCAAAATGAGTAACCACCTGTCTATTCTGGTTACACCAGCTCCATGGAACACCTCACATTCACAATACGCATCACAGCCAACTTCTCGCTTGGTTGAATCCTCTTATACAGACCATCAATTTCACCAGTGACATAACGGGCTTTGCCAGTCACTGGGGATGGCCAAAATCAGCCTGCCTATGGCATGTCCCCTCTACATTTAAATGTATTAAAAATGTTTTTTTTAAAAGGCTGAGCCTTAGGTGATGGGGTCTCTAAAGGCCAAAATCGGCCAGGGGAGGGGGGCTGCTCTGCCCCCCTTTAAGTTAATTAAAAACATTTTTTAAAAGGCCGAGCCCCGGTGGATAGAAACTGGCCCAGGGAAGGGGGCCATGTAACCCCCCTCGTCCCCAGAAAAAATAAATATTTGTAAACAGACTGGCAAGGCACCGGAAGCCATGCCCCTTTCTCCACCACTCTGCCTCCTGGCACAGTGCTGGTTGGGTGATAAAGCACCCTTGGCTCAAGAGGGTCCTTGGGGACCAACAAGCCCTCCCGTTACCTCCAGTAAGTCCCACATAGCAGGATTGCTGAGAGGTTTTCAAAGGCCATCCCGCTTCATCTACCACTTTGCAAATGCACCTCCTGGTGCACTGCTGGTGGGAGGATGTAGTCCCCTTGGATGCTGAGGGTACTTGGGGGCCACACAAGCCCTCCTGGTACTGCTAGTAAGTCCCACAGAGCACGATTGTTAAGTGGACTACGGAGGCCATGTCTCCTTTTTTCACCACTCAACAAATGCGCCTCCTGGTGTATCGCTGGCTGGGAGATGAAGTCCTCCTGTTACCTCGAGTACGTCCGACACAGCAGGATTCCTGAGAACTGGTCTGAGAACCCTGCTCCCTTTCTCCACCACTCTGCAAATGCAACTACTAATTAAAAAAACATAGAAATGTACTTAAAACAACAAAGGTTACAGAGACATTATAGATAGGAAATAGATTTTGAAAAACCTTAGAAATTCACTTTAAAAAAAAACAAAGGTTACAGGGTCATATTAGTTAGCAGATAGAATTTAAAAACAAACTTAGAAATTTGCTGAAAAAAACTAAAGGTTACAGGAACGTTATATTTAGGCTCAGATTTCACTTGTACGAAACCTGTGAAATTCAACAGAACCGTTCACACACCTACTCATAACCCCATACAACCTCTCATACATTCACTCACACACCACACAACCAATCACATACCCATTCACAGATCTAAACCAGTACCCGCGGGGGGAGGAGCCAAGATGGCGATCGGAACAGTCGCATAAACGCCTCGCTCCGAGATCCCTTCCTCCCCGCCGCCTATCCTGTCTTTAATCCTGATCGGGGTGTTCCGAATTTGGTTACCTGGGAAGAGCCTTCACTTACCGTCTTTTTCCGGGGCTCTGGCGTGCAGTGGTTTCTGCGTTCTGCCCTTGTAACCTTGCTGGCCTTCCCGGCCCTGACGCCGGGGCCTCGAGTGCTGTGTCTGCCCGGAGGTGTTCGGAGTGCCGGCGGCCCGGAACCGCTGAAGAGACCCGATGGTGGGAGCCTGAGAGCCGCGAGCCGGAAGCGCCGGAGCGGACCCACCCCCGATGGTGGGCCACCCCGCATGCCTGATTGCCTGCCGGCCCGAAGAAGAGAAGCCGCGTTGTCCGGCACCCCTCGGGTGAGAAGCCCACTCCTGTTGATTGTCCCGCCTGGGACCCGGTGCAGGGCTCCCCCGAGTGTTGTGGGGAGCGCGCCCGTTCTTCTGGTGACTCTCCTTTCTCCGCCGAGCGCCATCCGCCGCGGATCGGCTGTGTGTCCTGGGGCCTCCGGCACTCCTGGTGGGCTTGGCGGCGGATGCGACAATGGCGGCGGGCGATATGCACAAGATGGCGGATGGCCCCTCGGAGTGTCTTCCTCCTGGAGACAGGGACGTTGCTGCATTTGCTCTCCCAGACCTCGTTTGATTCGGGCGGCCCCTACAAGGAGTACTGTCTTGTTCGCCCTGGGTGCTCTGCGGATCGACCTGTCCTTGCACTGCCGGGACTTGGAGTTGCGGATCGCCGCCATGGTTGTTCAGCCATTTTGTGACGCGGTGTCGTCTCCCCGAGTTGGTATTGTTGAGACTTCTCCAGCTGCTGTGCTGGGATATCCGGCTGGGTGTTCGATTCCATGGGATCAAGTGGACCCGGTGCCGATGCAGCAGTATTTCCTACATCCTGATTTCTTTGCTTTGTGCTGGACAGCCCGGACTTTGTGCTTGGCCACGTGGATCTTTGGGTTACTTTTGCATTCTGACTGCTGCCGAGTTTTCCTGGCTGCTTTTTGTTCGCCGAGACGGTGTTCCGTGAAGATCCCACTTGCTTTCCCTGACTGGTATGGACCCACTGTATCATGCTGTTTCCTGGCCGTGGCGGGGTCTGGCAGCTCTGCTTTTCATAGAAGTGGACAGGGGTGATCGTGCCTGGGTGCCTGCGGGACTTTTGTTTTGTTAATTGGCATCTCCGTGCCTCATCATTTGGACAGTTCCTGTCTTCATCCTTTATGTAGGCTTTTCTCAGTATCCTTTTTTGACCTCGACTAGTGATCCGTTATTGCGGGTGGGGTGGTGTTCTGTATTTCGATCGCTGGCTCCCCTCCTCTCTTCTCTCCTCTCCTTCTTTTCCCTCTTTTTCCTCTCCTTTTATCCCTTTCTCTTTTTTCCCTTCATTATTATTCCCTTTCTCTTTCTTCTATATTTCGGGTGACTCTGGGCGACAGGCACGCTGTTTAGTGGGATAGGCCATAGCCATTACAGTGATGTAGGGTGGGGGGGGTGTTTGTTATTTTAGTTTGTTTTCTTCTATGGTCCCTTTTTTGCTTTCTTTCTAGGGGGTGGGCTATGTCCCTTTGTTCTTTCTCCTTCGTTTCGTAAGTGTCTGCACTTTCTCCTTTTTCGGGGCGGGAGGGCGGTCTATGCGGTGACCCATTTACTTGTTTGCTACGATTTGTCCTTTATTTTTGAACCTTTGATGGGCATTGGATGTATCTGGGCTTTGCTCTACTGTGGTTATTTGATTGCGTAGGGGGCTGCATCCCTCTCGCCCCCCCCCTCTTTTTCTGAGTATGTTGCATGACACATGGGTAGATATGGCTTCTGCCTCCTCTATACATCATAAAATGAAACCTTTCTTATCCTTGCGCTTACTGTGTAACGATCTCACTACTCGTCTATCCTGTATTCATCCTGCCGTACACATTGATGTTGCTCCCTTTTGACTCTCCTGATTTTGCGGCCGGCCCTTGTGGTTGTAGGCCTGCGCTTGTACTTATACCTGTTTCTCAATAAAGGTTTAAAAAAAAAAAAATAATAATAAAAAATAAAAATAAACCAGTACCCGCACACCTACTCACTTACTCATACAGCCACTCACATAACCATTCACTCACCCATATAGCCATTCATACAACCAGTTACTCACCCATACAGCCAGTCATATAACTACACACTCACACATACAGCTATTAACACATCAACTTATTTACCTACAGTCACTCACATACCAACTCACTCACCCAATCAGCCTGTGAACACAGCCACTCACTCAACCATACAAGCCCTCACACACTCATTCAAACAACCACTTACATACCAGTTCACACATCCATACAAGGACTCACACATCTGCATATTCACACAGCCAGCCATTCACACAGATACTCACTCTCTGATCCAGCTACTCACTTAACAACTGACTTATCCAAACACTCACTAAAACAGTAACCAATCACCCATACAGCCACTTACACACACAGTCACTCACTCATACAGCCATTCAGCCACCTACTCACTCACCCACACAGTCACTACACACCCACTAACACACTCATAGAACCACTCACACCACCACTTACTTCCCCATAGAATGACTCAAACACCACTCACCCACCCATACTGCAACTGATACCCACTCACTCATCAATACAGCCACTCACATAGCATCTCACTCACCCACACAGCTACTCACTCACCCACTTATACACCCATACTGCCACTCGTATACCCATACACACAAGAATACATACAGTCATACAGCTACTCAAATAATACATATTAGAAGTAGTATCACTCATTAGTAGTACACCTAGTATGCCACTTTAACCTTTGTAGTGCCTTAGTATATATGTTTAAAAATCACAAACTATTACAAAATATTTACACACACTGGATGATGTCATCATTGATGTCATTTGAGATGTAATCAGTAATGTCATGAGGGATGTCGCTGACCATGTCATGAGGGATGCAATATGTGAGGTCATAAGTAGTGCATTGCAGGGCATGAGTTATAGTTAACTCAGGTAACTATAGCAGCTGAATTTGGTGAAATTGGACCCTAACTACCCTAACTATAACGTCCCTGTAACCTTTGTTTTGCCTACTGGCAGTCGCCAGTAGGTAGATTACCTAGGCAGGTATAATTAGGACCATAGTTTCCATTGGAAAGGGATTTTTGAGTTTGCCAGAACTTTGGTGCCACTTTACAAAATTTACAAAAAAAGATCCCCTTTTTGGTGCAGCTGCTATGTTTAAATTTTTAGGGTTAAACGATCAAGAGGGGGTCGAGAAAAAAGGGGGGTCCCAATGTTAAGTCCATGGGGAATGACACCATATTTGGCAGAAAGCTAGATGTTTGTCCGGAAAGTGTGCTTTTTGTGATTTGGTGTAAATCCGTTCAATAGATTTGAGATATTCAAGTTTATAAAATATAGATATCTGGTAGCCCAAAAACCTACTGAAATGCTACTGAAATATGAATGGCTGCCAACACTTCAATCAGAAAGTGTTGGCAGCCATCTAGGGACCAATATACATGCTAGCACCCCATTTAAAAGAATTGTAGTGAATGGCAGGGTATGGATGTCACAAAAAAGGAGAACATATAAAAGGTGATAACAGATTTTAGTTACAAAATATTTTATTTGTTGATGGTGCCATACTAATTTTAAGAATTGTAGTGTGTTCTAAGATGATTTTACATTTTGAAAAACCCTAATTCTTGGATTTCATGAATCATGTTTGAGAGAAAACTGTTTTCTCATGGTTTTCCCTTAGAGCTTATGGAAGGTGTTCCACAAGCTAAAATGCAGAGCATATTTTCAGTAAGTTCACACTATCTTTTAAACTATATGAAAATGAAGTCTGATATACTCAGTAAATCATGTGCTTCCAACAGGAGCAGCCTGTCAGTGTTCTAACAAAAAACTAGAGCGCTAACAGTGTTATTCATGAAAACATTATGGCACACTTGAAGGAATGTTGATTGACTCAAACTGGTAGATCATGAAACATTTAAGTTAGTAGGACACAAAGTGAGGGGAATCCTCTGTTCTGACCAGTTGCGCCGTGCCTTGCCTGACCACGCCCCTCCAGACCAAACGCAGAGAGCACAGAGGTGACGGATCGCTGACCGCTGACCGCTGACCGCTGTAGCACCGGAGCACGGTGTAGCGGTGCGGAGTAAGGAGCGTGGGAAACCGGCGCGGGAGCCACAGTCCAGCCCGTGTTAACGGACACCCGCCGCAGCAGGATAACGGGTAACAGACCTCCTCCCCAGCCGCGGATGGTTGTGAGGCCGGCGGAGAGGAGCGGTATGTGACGTGGGGAGCGGGAGCAGGAGCCGCGCGGGAGCCGCTGCGTGCAGGGAGACTCGGCGTGTGCGAGCTGCCCTTCAGTAAGCAAACACAGTAAGAATCCAAGCGGACTGTGTGCATCCAAACAGCCCCCCCCCCGGTTAAAAAGCAGAACAAACCCAGAACAAACCCCACAAGCTGAACAAGTAGAATAAGCTGAACCTGAACCTGCCATATCCTAAAGGCAGTCCATAAGTCTGCACACAGCGAAGCTTTGGAGCCGGAAGCAGGCAAGAAAGGGAGTGGAATACATGCTCCGGACAGTAAAAGAAAGTATAAACAACTCCAGAAAATACCTTTAGAGAATTACTCTTGGTAGAAATATAAGCGGGGCAAGGCAATAAGGCAGTAGGCGGAAGGCAACCAAGGCAGAACAGAGGTAAGTGAATAATTCTTTATATTTTTCTTTACTAAAAGTAAAAGTTAAAATAAAATCTTAAGCACATTACCTTAGTATAGCAGCAGCTGCTTAGAAATGGCACCCAAAAGAGGCCAAAAATTACCGGATGAACATGGAAGGAGTAAATCATTAGAAGGCTCAAAATCCCTCAATGAAAGCCTGGAAAGCCTTGCTTCTTCTATGGAAAACAATAAAGGGGCACGAAAGAAAAAGAAAGTTAAAAGAGCGACGAAGACGGCCCAGAAGGGAAAAAAAGGTGGTATCCAAACGACCATCAAACAGAAAGAGAACATAGCAGCGCTAAAATCTATAAAGGAATTCGTAGGCAAACACTATAGAACTTTAAACCCAGCAATAGCGTCTGTCTTAGATGAAGAAATTGTGGAAATTGGCGGAGAAATCGGGGAAAAATTAGGCTTGCCAGATGAAAACCAGAGTCGGTCCAACCAAGGAGATCCCCAGGAAGGAGCCAACCCTGAAAACGAGGAAGGGGGTGTGAGCCATAGATCCTTAAACCTGACACTACAGAGCCAAAATCACCAAATCTCGGCCCCTCGCCTTTCATCCTCACCGAAAATGTTCTCTATGATGTCAGTAGGGACTGACGGACACAGGGGAAACGACGACCAGATCCAGAGTACTATCTGGGGAGGAGCACCGGACCAATTTCTACAACAGAAACAACGACAAAAATCCCCAATACGACAAGAGTGCTTAAGGACAAGCTACCCAGCAAACCCAAGCAGAAATATCTCACAGGATTCAATGCTCGCGGAAACTCCAACATCCTCCCTGATGGAGTTAATCTTGTTAATGCAGAGAGCGCTCCAAGGAATCTTGGAAGTAACCCTTTCAAACAACGGAGTAATGAAGGCACAGAAACAACACTTAAAGAAAATAGAAGAAGAACTTGGAGAAATAAAGTGCCAATTGCCAAGTAGGGCAATGCCAACAGATACAGTCCGACTAAACAAGGAAAGTGACAGGACAGTATCGGAAGACGAAAGCTTGGTTTTACTCGAAAGGATGCCCAAATCTGCAGAACAAGCAGAAAAGGAGGTATTAGAACCCGTGAATAATGTGTATATATCAAGAAGACCCATGCTGATAAAAAGGCGAGGAGGGTATGTCTCTCTTGGGACTAGGAACAGGAAGGAAAAAACCAGGAAAACGAACCATGCCGGAACAAGAAAAGAGAAGGAACCAAGGAAAGGGAGGGTGGCTCTAGGATTAAATGCCTTAGCCCCAATATTTATAACACAAAGACCGGCACAGGTGGCGGCAAAAACTCCAATGCCCCCTAAATCTGTGAGAGTACCAAAGAAAAAACAATCACATAGGGAGGCAACAGAGACTCTCCCCTCCACCCGTAAGAAGAGTCAAAGCGTAAGGCTATTGGATGATCCGGCCACTGAACAAAGGTGTATAAGACCACAGATACACGAAGAATCCAATATAAGAACCAAAAACCGGAGAGAAGGAAGAACACTCACCAGCCATCAGCAGAATGAATCAAACATGAACCCATACGAGAGAGATGATAACAAATGGGTATTCCTGGACCAGTTACCAGCAGGGAGGAAAGGAAAGCCTGGAAGAAACATTAACCCCCCGAATAGGGCACAGGTCCTGTCGGTATTTTCAAAATGCGCTAGTCTGAGGGGGATCGGCACTAAAGACCTGCAGCAAGTTGGCTTTGTAGAAAACAAGCAAGGAAAGGAAATAACAAAAATCTCATTATACTCAGCCTTGGTAAAAAGGGCAATCCTGAATGCCACAAAGGAAATAACGCATCAAGGATTAAAAATTATCCCAGAGAGAGATATAAAACCGGTGAAAGATAATAATTTCTTAAAACAACATGCCGGGCTCCAGAAGAGACAAGTATTCCTAAACAAAGAAACAAAAAGTGACCGAAACTCTCTGAACATTATAATTGAAAACACAGGTAATGATTCCTCATGGGGGAACTGGTTGTCGAACAGCACCCACGCGGAAGAAAGTATCGAAAGGAATACAGTGGCTACAGATGAGGAAGGAGAGCTGAGTGACGTCGAATAGGATGAAGGGGGTCCGCATGACTTAGGTCTCTTGTCTTGGAACGTAAACGGCCTAGGAAATGAACAAAAATGGGAAGGCATAAAGGAATTTATAAACAAAGTAGACATTGCCTGCTTGCAAGAGACCTGGTTATGCGACGATACCCCAACCTTTGACGGTTATGCCCAGATACATCAGCCGGCCTTAAAGAAAAATCGTGGGAGGCCCTCTGGGGGCCTCATGACCTTGGTATCAACAAGAGTAATGAGGGAAATAAAACCGTTGAACACAAAATGTAAATGGGTACAATCAAGCAGAATCGAACTCTTGACGGCGGATCTAAATTATAAAATGATGATTTTATTGAATGTATATATGCAGTGGGAAAATGGGGAGGAGTATGAAAGGGAAAGGAGGTTTTTTAAGGATGATGTTGATAGTATTTTAGAAAAATACTCCGCAGATACAATAGTGATACTGGGGGACTTTAACCATAAACTAAACCCAAGAAAAGCAGATCTCTACAATATGGAACAGCTAGAGGCATTCGGTATAAACCCGGCAAGGTTTCCTGTAGGGGAAACCTCGAAACAAGACCAGGATTTAATACATATCTTAGGAGGCAGGGGTTTTCACTGTGTTAATGGAAGAATAGAATCAGATATACCAGCAGGAAAAACATTTACTCAAGGGCAGCAGAACTGTCCAATTGACTATATATTCCTGCAGGCCTGGAAGTTTTACCAGATAAGTTCCTTTAAGTTAATTCAAAATGTGATGAGTGATCACAAACTCCTCCATATAGTAATAACGGGGGGTAGGAAATTACAGAGAGAAACAGTGATAAACCAAGCGGTTGAGTACCCCAAACGTGTGACGACACGTCTAACTGAGGAATATCTGGAAAAAGTGAAGGCCATGCAAATAAAAATGGCACCCGCCAATTTTGAAAATAAAAATCTGGAATGGTTCATTTTAAAATTAGAAGAACTGGTTCAATGCCTCAAGTTAAACCTAAAAAGAGAAGTTCCCAATAGGGTAAAACAAAGAAACTATGGTAAAGGCTTCTCAGCAGAATGTCAAAACAAGAAAAGGGACATAAGAGCAATACAGAGGAAACAAAAAAAGACCTTCTCACAAGAGAGACAGGATCGCCTGGTAAAACAGAAAAAAGAATTCAAACAAATGGTATGCGCGACTAAAAGGTTACATAAAGAAAAATGCTGGTTAGAACTTCTAGAAGCCATAGAGAACAAAAATCTAAGGAAATTCTGGCAACTAGTAAAGACAGCATCTGGCACCTCAGAGGGCGAATTAAACTGTGTGGTGAGTGAGGCAGCATGGGATACATATATAAGGGAACTGTACGGGGCAAGGACTCCCAGTCAGGAGACGGAGATTAAATCATGGCAAGATATCTCTGAAGAGTTTCTTGCCAAATTTAACGAAGAACAAGTAGAGCTCACATTAAAAGAACTCAAGTTAACCCGGGCAGCAGGCCCAGACAATCTGCCTGCAATAATCCTGAAGACCGAGGTAACATGGTGGGCAAGTTTCCTGGCCAATATGTTTCAGGTAGTGCTAAAAGATGGCGCAATGCCTCCAACTTGGAAGGGGGCTATAATCAGGCCGATACATAAGAAAGGGAGCAAAGAGGAGCCAAGAAACTATCGGCTGATTAACCTCCTAGATATTGGAGAGAAAGTGTTCTCAAAAATCGTTTTAAAACAACTGAATACATGGGTAGAAGAGGGCCAAATAATCCCCATAGAACAGGGTGGATTCAGAGCAGGCCACTCGACAATAGACCACGGGTTTGCACTATGGGCGTTGGCGAGGAAGTCAACGGAACAGAACGGCAAACTATGCTGTTGTTTCGTTGATTTCAAAGCAGCCTTTGATTCTGTAGATCGGGCCTGCCTATGGGAGACACTAAAGAGACTAAATATCCCGACAGAGCTCTTGACCATAATAAAAGAACTACACAGGGAAAACTGGGGGCAAGTAATTAAAGATACGAGGGGCTCCCTAACTCCCAAAATACCCATAGCCAACGGGCTAAGACAGGGCTGTGTGCTGGCCCCCCAGCTTTTTTCTGTTTACTTGTCAGATCTCCCGGCCTATTTAGAGGTGGAGGGCAGCGCCAGCCCAAAAATGGATGGGAATAAAATCCCATGCCTATTATATGCGGATGATCTGGTGATAGTAGATCAGACCGAGAGAGGCCTCCAAAGGAAGCTTAATGCTTTTAATACCTACTGTGCTGGAAAATTTTTGACCATCAACTTGGATAAAACAAAAACCCTATGTTTCGGGAAAAAACCAAGCAGATTTAGCTGGTACATAGGGGACCTTAAATTAGAGACAGTAAATGAGTACCGTTACTTGGGTATCTGGTTTGATAGGGCACTAAATTGGAGCACCCACCTAGAAACGCAAAAAGCAAAGGCTCTCTCCTCCATATGCGGACTTAAAAGGTTCAATAGGGAATATGGTGAGATGTCACACCGGCCAATGCTCAGAGCTTTTGAGGCAATGATCCCCCCCCAAGTTCTCTATGGCGCAGAGATCCTCTATTTGAGCGGTAGGGGATCCTGGGACGTCATAGAGGGAAATTGCATAAAAAGGCTCCTATCACTTCCTAAATCTGCTATGATTCAAGCCATCAGAACAGAAATAGATACAAAGTCCTGGGCAATATTAACCCAGATGGCTGTGATCAGATTCTGGAAGAGATTAGAAGACCCTGATACAAAAAAAGTGGCTTACTGGTGTCGCAAAGAAATCCAGAAAAGCGAGCTAAAATGGGCGAAGTCCAGTAGGGATAAAGTGAAGGGAATCTGTAACACTCTTGAGCTCGACTGGGATCAGAGCTCATTGCAAATCACCAGTTCCAAAGGTGAATTGAAGCAAAGAGGGAAAGAAGTCTCGAAATTGCTTGATAGAGGCTATCTAAGAAAGAAAAAATCAGTGGTACATATGCTAAATGCATGGTCCCTTGAGAATTGGTTCCCCTACCTCGACAGATTACCCAATTGTGGATACAGACAAGAGATCCTCAGAATCAGAATCGGGATCAACCCATGGGTAATAAACAGAGACCTGAATGCAAAAATGTTAGATAAGGAAGGTCACTGCAAGTGTTACTTAAGGACAAAGGGAGACCCGCTGCATATCTTGTTAGACTGTTTTACACTCCTAGATCTTAGGAAACTTTGGTTGCGTCCTGTCTTCATAAAATATGAGGTAAAAACAAGAGCACAGGCAGCAAGGCTCTTAACAGAAATCCCTTACATTGATATTGCAATTGCCCTCGGGAAATTTTTAAAGGTGTCGTTGATGGCACTGAGAGATACAGAATAACATGTAGTACTGTATGAGATTTTAGCAGATTGTATTTGTATGGAGTAATAAGAATAGGATTAGGTATTTTAGATAAATTAAGTTTTAAGATAACTGTAAATTTTACTGATTTGGTTGTATTTTTGATAATGGTGTGTACAAACCTCGCATATGGACAAAGTTTTAAAAATAATAAGTCATACTCCATTCTGTGCTATTCTAATTGCATTGTTTAAAGACTACGGTCACAATAAACATATTTTTGACTTTGACTTTTGAGGGGGTTCAGTTTGTCATAGAAATTAGGGTTAGTGCTGTAGAAAGAAACATTAGAACACATTTTCAGTGAGTTCCCAAATATCTATCTCTTTTATTTCATTAACATTTCTGACTTGCACACTGAAACATGCAATTTCAACACCAGCAGTTCCTTTTCAAAAATCATTATTTTCTTCCTATTAAAAAAGTGGAAAATCTGAATTTAATGGCAAGGTCCGGAGGCCAATATTATGCATGTACAAAGTGAATCTAAAATCTGTGCAACATTTCCCACAGGTTTATAATAAAGCTTTTTGAAAGTTGTATCACTAGATCAATCCACAGCTTTCAAATTACCATTCAAACTGCAGAATGTCCACCAAATACACTTATATCAATACCTGCCATTTTCATCACTTCCTCAACCCACCTCGCTAAAGTAGGATCTTACACAGGCTTAATAGGCTTTCTAAAATATATCAGAAGTTGTCAACATCCATTCTCCCTCATACTTTCAGTTATTTTGTCATATTCCTTCAAACAACATACCACACACCAATTATTATGTCCTTCCATTCTAGGATAAAAAGTTGTTTTGGACATAGTCTTGGTCCTCTTTTGTAACTCAAAGCACACACCCCCAGGTTGATAACTTCTAGAAGTGACCTAATATCAGACAATCTTCTGAAAGAAACTAACCAAATTAAAATTGCCTTCTTGCAAGACAGCAACTTCAGAGTCAATCCATTATTTGCTCCCCAACTCTCTATCCTCCTGAGAACCTGAGAAACATCCCAAAGAAAAATGTACTTTGACCTAGGAGGTAAATTCATACGTGCACTTTTAATCATTCTTTCCAGCAAAGCATGTTGACCACCTGGTACTCCATCCACCAACTCATGTTCTGCTGAGATTGCAGACCTACACAAATTCACTGAATTATATGCCAGACCCTTACTAAACAAACTCGTCAAATGATTCACTACCTCCTCTGCAGAAGCTGATATGGGATCCACGTCCCTCTCAGCACACCAACTACACCATCTTCGTCTTACCGATCTGTACGCCATAATAGTACCTGCCACACAGGACACCTGGATAAGCTGTGAAACTTGCTTTGATAATCCAGACACCTGCCATACTCTGCTGTCATCAGGAAACGTATCAACTGCAATTGTCCTGCCATTCCCATCTCATGATACATCCCTTGGACATCCAACAGAATTTGTGGAAAGCATGGCATTAATAAATTCATCACATCTGGGAACCACACCGGAGACTGCCAACATGGAGTGATCAACACTAACTCAACTCTCTCCCTTTCTACTATTCATTAACAATCTCTGTATCATTGAGAAAGGAGGGAAAGCATACTTCCTTCCTCACCCCCAGTTGTGTAGAAATGCATCTATTCCAATTGCTTTTGGATCTGGCCTCCAACTGTAAAACATTCAGCCTGTCTGCAAATAAACCTCCTCCAGTGGTCCCCATCTCTCCTCTAACTTCAAGAATACCTCCCTGTCCAGCCTCTTATTGCACGCATCTCTCAGGAACCTTGAGTTCCAATTTGTTTCTAAATTGCTGTTTCCCAGAATAAGTTGAGCATGTACTATTATTTCCCTGCCCAAACAAAATCTCCAAAAGTCTTTTGCCATCTTGCTAAACCCCTTGAACGAGGTCCCCCAACTTGTTGACATAACGCACTGCTGACACATTGTCCATCTTCAGCGGTACACAACATCTGGCCTGATCCCTCAGGAAACTTCCTACTGCAAAGGCAGTAGCGGCTCGTGGAGGGTGTGCTGCGGGGTGGTGGGGTGGGGTGGGGGAGGAGCAGGGTGGGGGGTGGTAAACTATGGCATATGGCCGAACAGAGGTAAGTAAATAAATAAAACTAATTTCATTGCGCACGGCTCTTTGCCAAATGCGATGCAGCGCGTGCAACAAAATGTGTTTTATTTATTTATTTGTTTACGTACCTCCGTTCAGCCATATTCCATAGTTTACTACCCCCACCCTGCTTCTCTCCCACCCAGCCCCACCCCACCCCACCGCCCCGTATCACTTCCTCTACGAGCCGCTACTCTGCAAAGGAACCCTCTGGAAGCTCCAGACAATTGATAGGCAACCTCTTCTCCTCTTTTGACCACAGTCCAACAGTTGTTAATGATCCACACCTTGCTCCCCAACCATACGGACTTACATTGGACTCGATTATCACTTATGGTACCTCCCCGAATGTTGCTCTCCCATTCCATGTGTCCAAAGTCATCAACCACCACTTCAACTCTTCCAAAGTTCCTGTGTGCAACTGTTGCAGCATTATACAATCTGTATTCTTAACTCTCTTTATCTCCCTGCAAATCCTCTTCACTTTCTCCATTGGCAACTTTAATACACAATCCAAAGTCTGTTTCTGGAAACCCGAAAACTTCATTTCATGGGCTGGTTTCAAACAAGACTTGTCTCTGTTCACAACAAACCCCAAGTCCTCCAGTACTCTCACAGTCAACTTTGTCTGTTCTAACACCATAACTTCCTCTTCTGCCATTACCAAAATATTGTCCAGATACACATTCAGCCAATTACCCCTGGATTAAAACCATACCACCATTGGCCTCATCTCTTTTGGAAAGCACCATGGAGCCGACGTCGATACGAACGGGACACTTTTGAATCTCCACCATGTGGTATATAAATAAATAATACCGGATCTATTTTTTAATGAATGAATGAATAACAGATAGCTCAATAAAATAAGAGTCAAGATTCGAGGTAGTAGGAGTTTCTGCAGGTTTATTACAGCATAAGGACAGGATCAGGACAACCTGCATAGGATGACCCAGCAGGGGAAAAAGAGGCCCAGCAGCTGCTGGGGCTAGGTCTGGGATGAGCGCGCTAACTTTTAATAACAATACATTGACTTATATACATAGCGCAAACACATAGCATTACATTGCAGTAGGCGTAGCAGTGGGTGGAGCAGAAGGCGTGACGCGTAGCAGTCGCGAAAGATAACAGTAAAAGTGGGTGTAACTGGGAGTATACATAGACATGTGATGCAAACGTAACAGAATATGTCATGAATGGGCGGAAACATAGGAGGGGGCTACCTAAGGAGCCGGGACCTCTAACCTAATGGTGCGCGAAAACTGGCAATGACGTGTTACTAGGAGAAGCTGGGGGCTACGAACTCTGTGCTAGGAGCAGAGACTAGAGTCTGGAGGGTCGGAGCGACATGTACCTAAACCCTATCTGGTATCTAATGTTTAGGGAACATGTTGATATAAACTAGAAGTCATGAGGGGAAAAGCTAACTTGACTCTAAGACTGGACCATGCATTATTCTACATGTAGTGCGTGATGAAGAATACTAAATGACCATTAAATACAGTATTTCTCTAACATGGAGACGAGAAGGCTAGACAATGACGGAAACTATTGATGCAGTTCAGTAGCTTAGGAATGCAGAGAAGGAGGACTGAACTGATAACTGGAACTATAACATACTTTTGGCAGACTCAGAGGCAGAGCCGGGCTGCACCGGGCACTGCGAGGCAGGAAGTAAGTGAAAGGTCGAGGATACAGGTGGGGGCTGTATCGCTCCTCAGCGAGGCTTTTTCAGGAGACAGGAGCTGAATCTGATGTCCGGGCCCTTTTGAGGCCTGGAAACGGGGACTTTATAATGGAATAACGTGCACACTAAGAAACGTGGCAACATAACTTTACCTAGGCCTGATATTCGTAGTATTCACGAGGACTGGAAACTAGCATACTAGAGGTGGACACAACTGTAATTGCGTCATTAATCGGACATGGGGAATAACATATGCATATTGGTCATGCACACATAACATATGATGGATGAGGCGTAGGGACACAGAACATGGCAAAATTTACTTTTCCACATTCCCTCCTTGTCACTACGTTTCCATCAGGAAACATCAATTTTCATGATACCATCTATCATTTCATACAGTACCATTTGCTCGTCTCGAATTGTCTTGGAACGAGATTTAGAACGGGGCTTGGGACTAGGAATACAAGAGGTAGCACACATGCTGCAAATCGCAGGGCCACATTGTATACAGAGGCAGCAGCTAAATATGATCGCTACTGCAATACCTAGAAAGGACAGGAATTTCCATCCCCATGCGGAAATTATATTCCAGAACCAACCGGACCATGTCCAGGTGCCTGGATCTTGATGTAACAGATGGGCAATATTATGGAGTCTGGTTATAGCTGAATAAACAGACGGTGCGTTATTTGGAATGAAAATGCAGCAACTAGATCCGAGAACTCTACAGGCCCCGCCCCTATCGGCCAGTATGACGTCAAGGACGAGACGATTCTGTAAAACGACAATTCTCATAAAGGATTGCTCTTCAGTTAAGTTACCTAGAGCGGAGGCAGTCTCATCTACTACAGCTTCAAGGGTTCTTGTTAACCTACGGATTAGCTTACTATTTACAACTGTACCTAAATAAGGGAAAACACCTTTATCTATATCAATGAATTGCTCTGCGGCAGTTTCAGTATAATCGACAATCGGGAGATTTCTCTTGTGTCTAGTGTGTACTAGGAAGGAATTCCTATGATAGTCAGGTGGGGCTAGAAAAACAGGTGGCAGTAGGAAGGCAATGTAACAGGTTCCCTCCCAATCGAGGGGCAGACGAACATATGCAGTTTGACCACAAACAAAATAAGAATGACGTGAGGCTTTAAAAATAGATTTCCCACTGTCACTATACTGGATAACAGTAGTACATTCACTATGTCCTACGTGTACGGAACCATAACTACGGACACATAATTCGCCTTTGACTGGTAGTACTGAAATAGCAGGTAAGTCTGGAGTAGTATCAGACTGAACATTCAGGACCATGAAATTCGACGAATAATTACCTAAATTATATACTTCATTTTCTAGATCTAAACCTGTTCTGTGGGGGAAACCTTGCTTGTCTGGAAAACATGTACTGTTAAGAAAAGACATATCTGTTGAGGATGACGTTAACGTGGACCATGCTCCACACGAACCATTATGTGAGAATGGATAAGGAAACAGTGGCAGAACTCCCTTCGGCGTCTGGAAAGGGGGGAGTCGACCACACACCCAACAATTAGTGGCATTGCTGGTCTGGTGTGAGTAATGTAACATACGGATAAATGTGTTGTTACGCATAGCGAGACGGTAAGAATATTCGTGAGGAGGCAGATCACTAAACGTGTGCTCTACTATAGCATTAGCAGACTTATTTACATGAGGAACTGGAAAATACAGGAAAAATGCGTAGCTGGTGCAGGAAATCATAATGCTGATGAATAATATGAAACTTAGAAAAACGATACATCTGATTGAACTTTGACTGACTCTCTCACTATGGGGGTCTATTTTATACATGTCAGAAACAATCTAACCGTTTCACCTAGGGGAGGACTTATACAATCAAACTGACTGACTTATTTTACTAGACCTGAGCTTTAACTTATACTCCTGTTGCGGAGTTTTCTCTAACAAGGGAGGGGTTGTAATAATGTCTTTTGCGGGACAGTCCTTTAAAACAATGTCTTGACAGTTTTTAAAATCCTGGGAATCCTGGGAAATGTTTAATATGAGAAAGGTGGATCCATCCTTTTCTGCCTTCCAGCTTGACGGCGGTACGGGTGGTCAAGAGGACCTGACGTGGCTCCTTCCAACGAGGCTCCAGCGGACTTGATCTGTCAAAATTTCGGACCATCACAAGGGAACCTGGAACGATTTCATGCGGTGCCACCTCGGTATTGTCTGGAAAGGCGGCAGCAACCTGTGAACGACATGAGTTGAGGGCAGACATCAAGGAAGCTAGGTAATCTGTCAGCATATTACATGAAACATCGGTAATACTTCGGGGTCTAGGAGTACCCCACATGTTAGGGGGGCGGCCGAATACGACCTCATACGGGGACAGACCTGATCTGGAATGTGCGACCATGCGCATATAAAACAAAGCGACTGGCAGAGCTACTAGCCAGTCCACACCTTTTTCTTTACAGACTTTGGCAATACGGATTTTCAGGGTCTGATTATGTCTTTCGACTAGACCGGCTGCTTCAGGATGGCGTACACAATGGAACTTCCACTGGTACCCTAACAAAAGGGAAACGTGCTTCATTAACTCTGAGGAGAATGGCTGACCGTTATCAGAATATACGACTCTAGGGAGTCCATATCTAGGGAAGAATTCACGAACCAACTGCTTGGCAGTGGTCGCGGCTGTGTAATCTGGGACTGGATATGCTTCTGTCCACCTGGACAAAGCGCATACAACTACAAGGACATACTTGAAACCTCGACATCGCTCCATCTGAATATAATCCATCTGGAGGACCTCAAAAGGGTGGTCAGGGGGCTGGAAACCACCTTGTTCCACCGGGACACTTTTACCTGGGTTAAACTGACAACATATCATACAGGTACGGACTTTCTGCTTGGCTGCAGCTCGTAAATGCTTGTTGAACCAAATGTTCTGGATACTGTCTAACATAGCTTTTTCTCCTAAATGTGCTGGACTATGTGCGGTATTGATAATGACTTGAACCATAGAATCGGGGAGAAACCATGTGGCTCTACCCTTCGTTAACCATCCTTGATCTGTCTGGACCCCTCCTTGTTCGGACCATTTCTTGATTTCTTCGGGAGTAGCATGTAACTGGATATCTATGACATCTTGAGTAGGGTCCTTAACTGTCATGCATGTAATCAGGTCTGGGGTGTGTGTCTGATTGACTGGAATGTCTAGAGTCTGTGCTGTAAGCTTGGCTGTGCGATCGGCTAGATCATTACCCTGGGAAATAATGTCAGTAACTTTCGTATGTGCTTTACACTTCATGATAGCAATGGATGTCGGTAAATGTATGGCATCTAACAGGGCTTGAATAAGGAGACCATGCTGAATCTTGGTTCCATGAGAAGTCATGAAACCTCTCTCCTGCCAGAGCACTCCGAAGTCGTGTACAACTCCGAATGCGTAACGTGAATCTGTGTAAACATTAACTTTCAGGTTCTTGGCGTGTATACAGGCTTGTGTCAGAGCGACTAGCTCTGCTGCTTGAGCGGACAGGGTATCAATACGGTGTGTTTCAATAACTTCGGTGTCAGTAGTCACTGCATACGCGGCGACTAGTTCTCCTGTACTAGTTCTCATACATGAACCATCCACATAAAGTGTCAGGTCAGGATCTGGTAACGGAATGTCTGTCAGGTCTTGTCTTGGCTTTGTCGTAATGTTAACTACTTCCACACAGTCATGTGGGTCAGGGTTCAAACTGACTGATGGTAACAGTGTAGCAGGATTCAGGACGTTGCAGCGTCTAATTTCTATGTGTGGCTGGAACAGTGTCAATTCATAACCTGTTAAACGTGCAATTGTCAAGTGCTGAGTTTGTGTTCGGTTTAAAAGAACTTCCACGGAATGTGGAACTTGTACTGTCAGGGAATGTCCTAAAACTATGGAATCACTTTGTCTGATAGCTAGTGCTGTGGCTGCAACTGACTTAAGGCACGCAGGCAACGCCTGGGCGACTGGATCTAGTGTGCTAGAAAAGTAAGCACAGGGCTTGGATTGTCCTGCTTGATCTTGTGTAAGAACAGATAATGCTGTACCTTCACGTTCAGTAACGAAAAGTGTAAAAGGCTTACTGTAGTTCGGTGTAGCTAGAACTGGAGCTCGACATAGGGCTTTCTTTAACTCGTTGAAACTAAGTGTATGTTCAGATGTCCAAGGGAGGACAGTCGATACGGCTGCCTCCTGTGTCGTTAACTGTATCAGTGGCTTGGCTAGAAATGCATACTGAGGAATCCATTGTCTACAATAAGAAGTAAGGCCGATAAAGGCACGTACCTCCTTCTGGGTTCTGGGCTGGGGAAGACTCGCTATTAACTGGATACGGTCGGGTGTCAACTGCCTACCCCTCTTGGACAGCAAGTGTCCTAAGTATACCACTTGCTGGACACAGAATTGAAGCTTCGAAGGGGACACCTTGTGCCCCATCTCGGCTAGAAAATACAAGACTGTAAGTGATGCTCGCTCGCATGCACGTTCAGAACGGGCTGTGATCAGTAGATCATCGACATACTGGAGCAGGGCAGTGTCCGTTGGCATGTGAATGTTGTCTAGTTGTCTCTTGAGTGCTTGACTGTAAATACTAGGACTTTCTGTGAAACCTTGAGGAGCGCGTGTGAACATATAGCTCCTTCCATTTAAACAAAATCCGAAAAGAAACTGGCTGTCTGGATGAATTGGAACACTAAAAAATGCATTCTTGAGGTCAATGACAGTGAAAAACATGGCTTCGGAATCAATAGCAGTTAACAGGGAAGAGATGTCTGGAACAACTGGGTACTGAGGAATAATACATTTATTAAGCTCTCGTAAATCAATCACTAATCGATATACTGGGGGTGCATTTGGATCAGTACGTTTCATGACTGGAATGATCGGAGAATTACATACATTGGAGTCAGTTTCTACAACTACTCCTTGAGCCATGAGCTCGTCAATAATTTTGGATAAGGCTGCTACAGCCTCAGGTGGCAATCTGTACTGTCTGATTCGGGGTAACACTACACCTGGTTTGAGAGTCACACGATGGGGTGTGATTTGCATGTAACCTACATCAGTTGGACCTTGCGCCCATAAATGCTGTGGAACATTAGACAATCTTGAATCAAAATCTCGTAATACATAGTGACCCTTAAAGTCACGTAGGAACAGACGTATTCCTTCTGGGGAACAGCAAATAACTGCACCTAACTCTTTCAGTGTCTTAATGCCTAACAGATTTTCTGGACATGACTTAGTAAGTAACAGATCAGTAGTACGGGACAATGGACCTACTTCTAGAGTAACTGGCTTGGAAATCTCATTAACTATTGGTTTTCCTGAAAATCCAAGGGAAACATTTCTTGAGCCTGAGAGCGGAGCCCCTGGAACTTCGGCATGACTAATTGTGGTCCTACTTGCCCCTGTATCGATCAAAAACTTTCTGTCTTTCCCTAATACTTGACTGTGAACATAGGGACCTTCTTGATCTACAGGTATCTCGATGAGAGGCAAGCCTACCTCCCTCTCTAGGCTGTTTCATGAATATGGCTGATACTCTGGATACTCAGACTGTGCATACTGGTACATCTGCGATGTGACATGCTGTGTTGCAGCAATAGGCTGCGGTGCTGTAACTGTCTGTTGTGCATTCTGTGACTGAGGAGTCTGTAAAACTTGTTCTTGTCTAGGCGGTCGTGGTCTTTCTTTAGTCTTACCAGTAGCTATGTTATGTTTCAGAACTGCACACTCGTTTATAAAATGACCTGGCTGTTTACAATAATTGCAGTTCCCTTTAACGGGAGCTGTGGGATGACTGGCTTGATTCGGACCCCTCTTCTGACTGTCTTGAGGAACAGATTGTGCAACTAGCACTTTCATTTTCGTGTCTTTCATACGTTTTCTTTCGTGTTCTTGCTCTTCCCTGATTCTATTCTGGTGATACTGGAGCATCTGGAGCATCTGGGACGGAGTATTTGCTTGCCAGGTGCTTTCGACTTTCAAAACTCGATTTTTAATTTGTGGACTTGAATTCTCGACTAATTTGGTAACGAAAAGGTGAGGGTATGACTCACTACTTGTCTTGAGACCACTGTTAATACTAAAACATTTTTCAAATCTAGAATAAAAATCACTAATATCTTCATCTTGTTTCTGTTTACAGGCTGAGATTGCATCCCAGTCTTCTTTTCTCGTTGTCAATAATCTGGGTAAAACTTGAATCAATAATTCTGGTAATTCTTTACATTTATCTCCAAGACCGGTACCTGGTACTCGTGCCTTGTCTTCAGCTTCTAGAGCTGCCCAATCGATCTTTTTCTCTCCCACCTCCCATTCTTTTTCCTTTAACTTTTCATACACCCCTGCGGGTAACAGGACTTTTAACATTTTAATGATATCTGGGTAAGTGTATTCTCCCATACGGAGCATGTCTTTTAATTCTCTATGGAACCCTGCTGGATCTTTGTCATGACAGGGAATTAATTTCTTCATTTCAAGAAGTTCCATCTTTGAAATCGGAGTGTATACAAACACTCGTTGCATTTCGCCACCCGTCCCTTGGACTGGGTGGACTTCTCGTAACGGATTCTGTCTGTCTATGTAGAATGATTTACTTTCTGGGGGTGAGACATGAACAAAATGCGGGTTCAGGAACGTTCTATATTTGTGGCGTTGTTCTAGAATGACACTAATTAAATCGGTACCTAGACCTCTCCATCTATACTGGAGTAACTCGTTCAGGATATCGTGTAACGGGCCTGGATCAGAGTGTTGACCCTCATACAATGTAATGAGGTGCTGGATCATATACATACCCACCAGTCGCTGCTCGGCTGGGGGCAATTTTAGGAACGTTTGTGCCACTATTTCGTCTGGAAAAGTGGTAGAATCAGTAATCCATCGGACTGCTGATCGGGCTAGTTCTTGTTCGTGCATGGTACTTAACTCACTATAACCGATTCGTGATTTCAGGATATGATCGGTAGCTTGGAATACTTGTTCTAGAGAACCTTGTTCTGGTGCTGAATGATGAAAAATAGACTTGTGTTCTAGGCGTAAATGGCGATCTGGAAATCTAGATTTTCCTACATACGCTATTCTGGCGGGATTCTCGTCTTCCTCTTCAGGATCAGAGATACTTTCTTTCTCGCTTACTTGTGCTGCTTTACGTTGTTCGTGTATCTTTATTATCTCTTTACGGATTTTCTTGTACATACTCTCCATAGCACCGACGGTCTTGTGCTTACCCTCGGCTATATTATCACTCCACCTTGTCAGGATTCTCATTTCGGCGGAATCTTTAGACGGGTAATCTTGTTCTCTTATTAGACAATTGATCAGGAACTTTAATATCATGAGCTGGATCTCGGCTTTCCTTTGAGACATAATCTCGCTAATACTTTCTGGATCATCCCCTGTACGGATGAAACGATATATTCTGTCTAGATCTTCTTTCATATTCGGTAAGGTGACTAGATACTCGGCCACCTTTCTTACGCGGAATGAATATAAAACCATATTATCCTCGCCTGGGACTGGATCATAGCAACATTCGGCAAGGGATTTTCTTATTTCTGCAACAGACTGATACCTAGGCGTACGCTGTAATGCTTGTGCATGTAATTCGGCTAACGTTAAACGCTTGTGTGGCGGCGGGGTTTGAGGAGGACCTCCTCCTGCGGCCCCTAAACTGGAGTCGTCTACTGAGGCTCTACGTCCTGGCAGAGTGGGAAATGGAAATGTAGGCTGGACTTGTATGACGGGCTGGACCGGGGGTACCGTAACAGGTACTCCGGTGTCTGGAGAAGCGGGAAGTGCCTGATTTACAGGGACTGGCGGAGCGCGAACAGGATTTGCATATTCTGGGACTGTGTCGTCCAAATAGGACGAAATAAAAATATCAGCTGCGGTCGGTTTGTGACGTAGCTTGGTCGGAACTAATGGTGGCGGGAAATTACTGGATGCCTCTGGGGTCGCTTTTGGCAAGCCCTCGGCAAGAAGAGGATACATACCCTTAATGAGGGCATGCCTCTGTCTGTCTGACTGTTCGGCTTTGACTCGTTCACCTATCTCGATTAATTCTCTTTCTTGGGCTCGTTCTTGGGATTCTCTACTTAACTCTGACTTTCTGACTTCTTTCTCGGTTCTTCTATGAGCTTCCTTACGCCATAACTCGATGGCATCTTTCTGTGACTGTCTGGCTTTCTTTTTCCATAATGCTTCTTCTACTCGCATGATACATTCGGCATCCCATGTACCCGATACGGGCCATCTATACTTTTCTTCTAACTGTTTGGTATACTCTACCCATAAATCTAGATACAATATGGCGCTTATGCCATGTTTCTGATACATAAAGTGACCTGGACTGTCCCTAGGCGGGACAGGAACCGCTTCCTCTAACAGACCCTTTCTAGATTTTATCTGACGTAACTTGGAAAATAGCGGCATGACTGAACTGTAATCTGGACACAATACAATATACAATAAAAACACGAAATCACATCGCACTCATACCACAATAGTAAAATACATGAAGAACATTATAAATAACAGTTCGAACAGAATATTACCTGAAATACTGAGAACAGAAATACAAGAATTTTCTCGAGAACGGAACAGACTAGAGTTACTGGATGCACTGCTGTAACAGTACGGAACATACCGGTCCCATAAAGGGACACATCAAGACCCGTATCCACCTAGGTGAACACTTCGTTTGTGAGTCTGGGCACCACCAACCCACGGACCAGGAGTCAATTCAGATTGGTCCTGTCTAGATACTACCCCAGCAATGGTACTCACCGGGCAGCACGGAACGGAAAGCCTCGGACTGGACTGGACGACGGACGACGAACTTCGGACTTCAGTTACAGGTGGGCCTCCGGATACCTCGGACCTTGGACTCTCGGCTTGGGCTCTGGTCGGGACTCGCCGCGTTCCTCCACCGTCTCGTTTGGATGCTGGACCGCCTCCTCCGTCTCCTCCGTGGGCCTGAGGGATACTTGGAGCAGAAATATCTGCCAGTGCACGGTATGGTTCCGTCACGACTGCAGAGGGTCAGGGGGTCGGCGTGGCTTCACCGACGCGTGGGGAAAGGGCAAGTCCCTATTCGGGCGCCATTATGTGGTATATAAATAAATAATACCGGATCTATTTTTTAATGAATGAATGAATAACAGATAGCTCAATAAAATAAGAGTCAAGATTCGAGGTAGTAGGAGTTTCTGCAGGTTTATTACAGCATAAGGACAGGATCAGGACAACCTGCATAGGATGACCCAGCAGGGGAAAAAGAGGCCCAGCAGCTGCTGGGGCTAGGTCTGGGATGAGCGCGCTAACTTTTAATAACAATACATTGACTTATATACATAGCGCAAACACATAGCATTACATTGCAGTAGGCGTAGCAGTGGGTGGAGCAGAAGGCGTGACGCGTAGCAGTCGCGAAAGATAACAGTAAAAGTGGGTGTAACTGGGAGTATACATAGACATGTGATGCAAACGTAACAGAATATGTCATGAATGGGCGGAAACATAGGAGGGGGCTACCTAAGGAGCCGGGACCTCTAACCTAATGGTGCGCGAAAACTGGCAATGACGTGTTACTAGGAGAAGCTGGGGGCTACGAACTCTGTGCTAGGAGCAGAGACTAGAGTCTGGAGGGTCGGAGCGACATGTACCTAAACCCTATCTGGTATCTAATGTTTAGGGAACATGTTGATATAAACTAGAAGTCATGAGGGGAAAAGCTAACTTGACTCTAAGACTGGACCATGCATTATTCTACATGTAGTGCGTGATGAAGAATACTAAATGACCATTAAATACAGTATTTCTCTAACATGGAGACGAGAAGGCTAGACAATGACGGAAACTATTGATGCAGTTCAGTAGCTTAGGAATGCAGAGAAGGAGGACTGAACTGATAACTGGAACTATAACATACTTTTGGCAGACTCAGAGGCAGAGCCGGGCTGCACCGGGCACTGCGAGGCAGGAAGTAAGTGAAAGGTCGAGGATACAGGTGGGGGCTGTATCGCTCCTCAGCGAGGCTTTTTCAGGAGACAGGAGCTGAATCTGATGTCCGGGCCCTTTTGAGGCCTGGAAACGGGGACTTTATAATGGAATAACGTGCACACTAAGAAACGTGGCAACATAACTTTACCTAGGCCTGATATTCGTAGTATTCACGAGGACTGGAAACTAGCATACTAGAGGTGGACACAACTGTAATTGCGTCATTAATCGGACATGGGGAATAACATATGCATATTGGTCATGCACACATAACATATGATGGATGAGGCGTAGGGACACAGAACATGGCAAAATTTACTTTTCCACAACCATCTGCCATTCCACCTGAATTGGAGATAATCTCTGTGCTTCACACACACTGGAATCACCAAATGCATGTCCTTCAAGTCTGACATTGTCACCCAGTCTCCTTTCCTCAAGAAATCTCTTAACATGTGAATCCTTCCATTTTGAAATGGTTCTAACACAACCAATCATTCAACTCTTTTAGATTTATAGTCGGTCTCATCCCTTCGTCCTTCTTCTCAACCAAAAAGATGCTGCTCACAAAGCTTCCTGGAGCCTCTTCCACCATTTCTATTGCCCCTTTTTCCACAAGTGCTTTCACTTCTAGAGTCACTATACCCTCTTGTTCCTTTGAAAACCTCAACAAATTTGGGCACGCCTTTTGCTTTGGAATCCCTAAAAAACCTATATGATAACACTGAATTTAATATTCAAAACCCAAATATCCTGAATGATTTCTCTACACCTTGCAACAAACTGAGTTGGTATACCACCCATTTTCACTTGGGTAGATATAGGGTATTTTTTAATCTCACCTGAAGATCCTCTTCCTCTTCTCTCATTATGTGCACCACATGATCTCGCCCTCAGCCTCTGTGGATAAAATCCACGCTGCTCCATTTTGTATCCATAACCATATCCATACCCATAGGCTCTGAACCCTCATGAAAAGATCCGCAAGTGATTCCCTGTTCTTGGCCCGGGGAATCGACCCCACAATCTTGGCCGTACCAAATACCTTTCTCATGTCTTTCTGCACTGTCTGTAATGAATTGAAGGTGCCTACATACCTTGACATGTGAATGATACTAAATATATAGGGGGTTTGCATAAAGGCACCTCCACTTTCTGGGCTGTATATATGTTCAAAAAACAAAATGATGTGGAGGAACAAATATCCTAAACAGTCAAGATAGGGTACAATGAATTACTCCTATACACTGGTTCCATGTCCCATCAGCTTCATATGTTTTTCAATAAGTCACATTCATTATTCATTCCAGGTCAAAACCACAATTGATTTCTTAATTCAATTTCAATTATTTCAATTATCTTTATTGCATGATTAATTAAAATGTTTGCAGTACAAAACTACATTCAGAATCAGCCTGTGCAAAATACGCATGAATTACAGTAAGATTAATTTAAAAATCATTTAAAATTACATGTATTCTTACTTTGGTGGAAAAAGTAAAACATGAAATTTCATTACTGTGCAGGGTTTAAGATACGATAAACAAACCTAAAAAGTTCTGAATTAGCAGTTGTTAAACAAGATCGATTTGCTGCTCTCTGTACCCCGAAACTCATAACAGATCTACAGTAGTGGCACGGGTTGTCCTCGTATGAAAAATTTGGAACAGTACTTAATAGTTAGGCTAGTTCTACGTTGTGGCCTTCTGTAATCGATTTGTCAATTAGCGGTTAGATTTAACATGATTTTCGCTATTCTCATAAATCGGACCAGTCTGCATGCTAACTGAATATCATTTCCTTCAAGACTGACTTTTAATGCTTGCCTGGTTGTTCAAATGCATCTTTGGTTCCAGAGTGGTTTTAGTAATAGCCTACGCTCTTTGTCTAGACCCTTGCAGCTACACAGTGTATGCAAGATGTCTTCTTATTTCTTAATTCATATCTGGTTAAGACCAATAGTCTTTTTTCTTTTTTTCTGTCAACTTTGATCAACAAAATCCAACAAAAAATATGTACACCATACATATAAAACACATAAAAAATTACAAAAAATCTGAAATAATAATTTTCATAGACTCCAAATATTTCCACAAAAAGTGTCTGTTCCTAAAGTACAATGTGATCCACTGTGAGGTAATCCTTTGCACATTAGAGGTATCCTATCCACCTCAAAGAAAAATTTTTTGTGTGCTAGTCCATTATTAAGTTTTAATTAAATATTCAATGGATTCCTCCTTCTCCGGTTGTCGACGCGTTTCAGCCCTATTACTTGGGGGTCATCAGGACTGTGGTACGAGGAACAACTGAATTTTTTTCGCAGAGTTGTCCATATTTAAGAGAAAGGCAAATCCTAGCGTCAAATGATGACGTCACAGTTGTTCAAATCCTGCTCTACTTCTGTAACAATCCTCCACTGCAAAGTGTCTCTGATAGTGGATTATTCTCGAGCCACAAAAGTGCCTGAAAAATTCAGTTAGTGTAGTCCTACTCGTAAGTATCTCTCTCTCACCAAAATCTTCGCGTGAGCATGGCACACTTCACCGCAGGCTCCATCTGCTGTGTATGAGGCAATACAACATGAAGGCATACAATTGGTTTCCGGGCCTTGCCATAAAATTGCCATTCAACTCAGCAGCTTCACAATAGTGTTTTATTGAGCAACTAGACTGCTAACATTCTGAATTTATGCCAAAAGTGTGGCACATCTGAACGCCATCTTGAATTAATGGAAGTAGAAAACTGAAAGCATTTTCTACTGTGGTACTACAGTAAATGAGGAAATGAGGGTACTACATAGCAGACAAGTCTCCCAAGATGGCCACTAGAGAATAAAAGAGCCCAGGTATAGCACAAATCTCACCCAAACATAGCCCAATGTCACAAGTGTGCAACACACTTAATTAGCTTTTTTTTGTTGCAATATTATATAGCTCAGATGTGGCCCAGAAGTATTGGAGTGCATCACAAGCATCATTACTCGTGGACACATTGATTTTGTTTGTAGGCATGGGGAGATTGAGTGATTTGCCAGAATCGCAGGATGTTGAGCTGATGCAGAAACCTGAACCTGGTTCCCCAGTTGCAAAGTCCACAGCTCTGGTCATAACGCCACATCCTCTCTCTTAAGTGGAACAAATAATCAAGTGATCAACTATATAAAAAAACATAAAGATAGAAATCTATTTAAAAGTGCATTGTCGCTATTTGAGAACTCAGAAAATATATCCTCATTTTAGTTGTTTAGAGCACTAACTATAATTTCTCTGGGAATAACAACCTATCATGGAGGACGGTGCTGAGGCAATAAGTTGACCACGCTGGGCAGGCGGGAAGGGCAGTGGAAGCACAACGGACCATGGAGGGCAGAGGAAAGGGGGCAAGGGCAGCAAACCAACCATGCAGTGCAGGCAAAAGAGGCTGTGGCAACATGAAAAATCATTGAGGGCAGAAGGAATATGTAGTGGCAGTGCAACCATACATGCCAAAAGACCCTAGTCAGGCAGGAGACTCCCGATGTTTTAAGCCCAAAAGGGCTTTATTTATTCTGTCTCCTGCCTAAAAGCTCCACTTTTTCAATGTGAGTCATTGGGGAAAATCAATTCCCCAGGATTTCTTTTTCAAGATGTCACTCTTAACAAGTTCAAAATGTTGGTAAATAAGGTAGATTGGATCACGGAGGGTAAGAGGAATGGGGTAAGGACTTGGACTCAGATAAAAGAGTACAGGAGTAAGATGAGCAGGGCCACTAAACTGACCTTATAGAGCAATCATCAGGGGTTGTAGCAGCAGTTTACACTACACAGGGCACGTGGGAAGTCAGTGCAGCAAACGGACCATGGAAAGCAATAGGGAGAGGACAAGGCCATGCACATTGACAACAGAGAGGAGAGGGGAAAAGCCAAGGGCAGCAAATTGACCATACCACGCAGACAGGAGGGACAGTTACAGCATAACAGATCATGAAGGGCTGGAGGGTGGGGCAGGGGCACGACAAAGGACCAGACAAGGCAGGAGGTAGGGAATATGGGATGCAAATGGAAAACAGAGGCAGGGTGCAAAGTGGCAGGGCAGGAGCAACAAGCAGACCATTGAGGGCAGGAGGGATGGGCACTGGAAGCACAACACACCATGGAGAGCAACAGTGAGACTCTATTGGCATACACACAGACATTGGAGGAAAGGTAGGAGAGGGGTCAGTGTCAGCAAACTGACTACATAGGGCAGGTGGGAGGGGATGTGGCAGCACAGAAAACCATGCATGGCAAGCAGGAAGGTTAGTGGCAGCACAAGGGCCATAGTGGGCAAGAGGGCTGGGACAGGGGCATGCACAAAGGACCATGCAGGGCAGAAGGGAGAGGTGGGAACTGGACACACACAAAAGAGAGCAGAAAAGGGGCTATACAACAGACCATGCAGGGCAGGCAAGAGGAGAGGTTGCAGCAAAACAGATCATGGAGAGCAGAAGGGAGTGGCAGCAAAATGGACCATGGAGGACAGGAGAGTGGCGATGGGGCATGGACTTGGACAGGCATGGTGAAGGTGCCAGGGACAGGCAGCAGTCATCTGACTGTGCTAGGCAGGTAGAAGGGGCAGTGGCAGCTCAACAGAACACTAATAGCAGATGGGAGTGTGGCATGTCCATGGAATATGGAGGTCAAAAAGGAGGGAGCAGGGGCATGCACACACACATCGGAGGGCAAGTGGTAGGAGAGTAGAGGCAGCAAGCTAAGCCAGAGTCAAAGCAGGAGAGTAATGGTGAGGCATAGAGTTGGGGACTGGAGGTCAGGAGATGTGGGCAGGGACCGCAACTTAATGGAGAGCAGTGTTAGCAAATTAGACCAAGGAGGTCTGGAGGGAGGGGTTTGTGCTTGGACTTGGTCAACAGAGGGTAAGGAGGAGGTGGATGGGGCAGCAAGCTAACTGTTTAGGGCAGGTAGGAAGGGCAGTGGCAGAACAATAGCCACAAATGGGCTTGAACAATGGATAGCAAGGAGGAAGAGGGAATCAGCAGCAAGCTTGAGTGGGGGCAGCACAATGAAAGGTCCTTTATTTACCCCCCTCCATGTGCATTGCAATGGACATCTTACTAAACATTAAAACATCTTAGAAATTCACTGACAAAAGTTGCAGGGTTGTTATAGTTAGAAAGTAGAATTTAAAGAACCTTAGAAATTAAGTGAAAAAAGGTTACAGGAACATTATAGTTAGGCTCAGAGTTCAGCTGTACAAAATCAGTGAAATTCAGCAGTTATAGTTACCTGAGCAAATTATAATTTAAGCCCCCACAATGCCCTGCTTATGACCTCAAATATTATATCACTCATGACATGGCCAGTAACATTAATCATGAGATCACTGATGACAACTCAAATGTCATCACTGAATACATCATCCAGTGATTGTTAGTGTTTTATGAAAGTTGAGTTTTAAGCAAATATACTATGTTACTACAAAAGGGCATATGCCCAGATATCCAAATTTAGTTTCCTATAATATACTACTACTGAACTGATTTGCACCAAAAAAGAAAAAGATTATATCCACCCTAAACCCTAATAATTCCCTTGCCGTCTAAAAACCCATACCCACCATAAACCCTAATAATTCCCTTGTCAACTAAAAACCCATACCCACACTAAACCCTTAAAGATCTCTTACCCGCAAATTTGGTGTAATTCTGTCTAGCGATTCGGGCTGCAGGAGTGTCTAAATACTTTAGCTAATTAACATAGGAAATGCATTTTTTTTACCTCCGCCTTTTTCTATGCCCCCAAAACTTTCCAAGCACAGCTAGATTTATCTGCACACTTTTTGGGGGGAAATTATGTGAAGATTAGTCAACCAGCACATAAGATATAGGCAAGTCAAACATAAATAATTCCCTTGCCATGCAATAACTCATACTAACACTAACCGCTAAAAATGCCTGTGTTGATCAGAACACCATACCCACCCTAATTCCCTTGCCACCCTAAACCCTAGCAAATTCCTTGCAACCCAAAGATCCATACACACCCTAAAACATATAAATGACCTTGCCACCCATACCCATGCTAATTCCTAAAAATACCTTTGCCACCCTAACCTCAAAGAGATCCCTTACCACCCAAAAACATATACCCTCCCTAAACCTAAAAAAATTCCCTTGGCATGCAAAAACCCATACTCACTGTAAACCCCACTGAATCCCTTGACACAGAAAATCCCACACCCACCCTAAATGCTATAAATTCCCTTGCAACCTGTACCACCCATAAAAAATCCATTACCACTCAAAAATCCATACCCACTGTAAATCCCCAAAATTGGCTTGCCACCCAAAAACCCATACCCACCCTAAACGCTAACAAATCCCTAATCACCCAAATACCCACACCCACCCTAAACCTAAAAAAATCTATTGCCTCCCAAAAACCCTTACCCACCCTAAACCCTAAAAAATCCCTTGCCACCCAAAAACCCATACTCACCGTAAACTCTATTAAATCCCTTGCCATCGAAAGTCCCATGCCCATCCTAAATGCTGAAGATTCCATTCCCCCACAAAAAACCGAAACCCACCCTAAACCCTAAAAAATCCCTTACCACTCAAAAACGTATATCCACCCTAAACCCTAAAAATTCCATTACCACCTAAAAACCCATACCCACCATAAACCCTAATAATTCCCTTGTCAACTAAAAACCCATACCCACACTAAACCCTAAAAGAGCCCTTACCACTCGAATACCCACAACCGCCCTAAAACCCAAGAAAAGTCCCTACCACCCAAAACCCCATACCCACCCTAATCCCTAAAAATCCCTTACCATTTGCAAATGCTAAAACCTAAAAATGAATTACCACCCAAAAACCCATACCCACCCTAAACCCTAAAAGTTCCTTAGCCACCCAAAATCCATACCCACGTTAAACTAGAAACAATCCCTTAACACCCCAAAAAAACATATTCACCCCAAACCCCCAAAAAATCCCTTGCCACCCAAAAACCCATACCCACCGTAAACCCTAATAATACCTTACCACACATAAATACATACCCACCCTAAAAACTCCTTACCACCTAAAATCCTATACCCACACTAAACCCTAAAATTCTCTTGCCACTTAAATACCCATACCCACCCTAAACCCTAAAAATTCCCTTGCCACCCAAAAACCTATACCCAACCAAAAATCCATACCCAACCTAAAACCGAGAAAATACTTTATCACCCAGAAAAACCCAACCTAAACCATAATATTGCCTTTGCCCCCGAAAAATCTACACCCACCCAAAACCTTAAATATTCCCTTGCCACCCGAAAATCCATACTCACTCAAAACCCTAAAAATCCCAGGAACAGCAAAACCTACACCCATCCTAAATGCTGACATTTCCAATGCCACCCAAAAAATTATATCCACCCTATACCCTTACCATATAAAAACCTATACCCACACTAAACCCTAAAATTCCCTTGCCACTTAAAACCCCATACCCAACCAAACGCTAAAAATTCCCTTGCCACCGAAAAACCCATACCCACCCTAACCCCTAAAACTCCCTTACCACCCAAATACACCGACACTAAACCCTAAAATTCCCTTGCCACTTAAAAACCCATACCCACAATAAACCCTAAATATTTCCTTTCCATCCAAAAACCCACACCCACCCTAAACCCTAAGAAAACACTTGCCACCAAAACCCCATGCAAATGCTAAACCCTATAAAATTCATTACCACCCATAAACCAATATCTACCCTAAAACCTTGTTTTTTGTGTCCTAGCTGTCCAAACCCCATTTCTACCTTAAAGCCTAAAAATCCCCTACCACCCAAAAACCCATACCCACCCTAAACCCTAAAAAATCCCTAACCACCCAAAAACCCATACCCACCCTAAACCTTAAGAATCCCTTGCCACTCAAAAACCCAAACAAACGCTAAAACCTAAAAGATTCATTACCACCCAAAAACCTATATTTACCCTAAACCCTAGAAATTTCCTTGCCACACAAAAACCCATACCCACTCTAAGCCCTAACATTTCCTTTGCCACCCAATAACCCATACCCACCCTAAAACCCCCAAAAACCCTTGCAACTCAAAAACCAAACCCCACCCTACAACCTAAAAAATACCTTCCATCCCAAAAACCCATACCCACACAAACCCAAAGAACTCCCTTGCCACCCAAAAACCCATACCCCCCTAAACCCTAAAAAATTCATTACCATCCAAAAACCTATTCCCACCCTAAACCCTAAAGGTTCCCTGCTAACCAAAGCCCATACCTACCCTAAAACCTAAAAAATCCCCTTCCATCCCAAAAACCCATACCCACACAAACCCAAAGAATTCCCTTGCCACCCAAAAACCCATACCCCCTGAACCTTAAAAAATTCATTACCATCCAAAAACCTATCCCCACCCTAAACCCTAAATGTTCCCCTGCCAATCAAAGCCCATACCTACCCTAAAACCTAAAGAATCCCCTAACACCCACAAACCCATACCCACCGTAAACCATAAAAATTCCCTTGCCACCCAAAAACCCATACCCACTAAAAACCCAAATAATTCCCTTGCCACCTAGAAACCCATACACTAAGCCCTAAAAATATCTTACCACCCAAAAACCCATACCCACCCAAAACCTTAGCAATTCCCTTGCCAACCAAAATCCCATACCCCCTAAACCCTAAAAAATTCATTACCATCCAAAAACCTATCCCCACCCTAAACCCTAAATGTTCCCCTGCCAACCAAAGCCCATACCTACCCTAAAACCTAAAGAATCCCCTACCACCCACAAACCCATACCCACCGTAAACCCTAAAAATTCCCTTCCCACCCAAAAACCCATACCCACTAGAAACCCAAATAATTCCCTTGCCACCTAGAAACCCATACACTAAGCCCTAAAAATAGCTTACCACCCAAAAACCCATACCCACCCTAAACCTTAGCAATTCCCTTGCCAACCAAAAACCCATACCCACCTAAACCCTAAGAAATACCTTACAACCCAAAAATACATACCCACCCTAAACGCTAAAAATCTCTTATCAACCATGAAACCATACCCACCCTAAACCATAAAATTTCCCTTGACCCCCAAAAACCCACACCCACCCTAAATCTCAAAAATTCCCTTGGCAAGCAAAAAGCCATAATCACTGTAAACCCTACTTAATCCCTTGCCACCGAAAAACCCACACCCACACTAAATGATATAAATTCCCTTGGAACCCGTAAAACCCATACCCACTATAAACCCTAGAAAATCCATTACCTCTCAAAAACCCATACCCACCATAAATCCTAAAAACGAAGTATGGGCGAATTTTGCGGATCTGCAGTCCGCGAATTCGCGTGAAATCGAGAAAATATCCACAAATTTGTGAATTTTTTTGCGATTTGCACTCTACTCAACTGGAGTACTTTCTACTGGCTAATCAGTAAGTGCTACCTCATTGGGTAAATGTATAGTGCTTTTCCTACACTGCAGCTGCGTAAAGGGCCAGAAGATTTGTTTCCACTGACCATGTGTGCCTGTAACTTTGCCACCGCGCCAAACAGCGCCGAGGTCCCTTGAGTGAGCTGTCCATCATAGTTTGGAAAGGGCGGGAAGACGTTTGATACCGCTAGTGTGCGGTGCGGGGACAAACGGGCGGGGCTTCCATGCGTGTTAAGTAACATGCCTCTTGTGTATAAAGGGTCAGAGAGCGACCAGGGCAGCAGGTGAGGAGAAAGCAGCCTCCTGGTCACAGGAACTACACGGGGGTTGCACTCGAGAAACTCATGGATGCAAAGAGTGACCTGGGGCTTCTATGCGTGGTCACATGCCTCTTGTAAGGGTCAGAGAGTGAGCAGGGCAGCAGATGAGGAGAAAGCAGCTCCTGGTCACAGGAACTACACGGGTGTTGCGCCCGAGAAACTCATGGATGCAAAGAGTGACCCGGGGTTTCTATGCGTGTTCACATGCCTCTTGTAAGGGTCAGAGAGCGAGCAGGGCAGCAGATGAGGAGAAAGCAGCCTCCTGGTCACAGGAACTACACGGGGGGGTTGCGCTCGAGAAACTCATCGATGCAAAGAGTGACCCGGGTCTTCTATGCGTGTTCACATGCCTCTTGTAAGGGTCAGAGAGCGAGCAGGGCAGCAGATGAGGAGAAAGCAGCCTCCTGGTCACAGGAACTACACGGGGGTTGCGCTCGAGAAACTCATGGATGAAAAGACCTCCCTCAAGTATTACAGCAAATTTTTGACTGCAGATATGGGGTTAAACGACACTTGCCCAGTCTTGAACGTGCTC
Source organism: Lissotriton helveticus (assembly GCF_964261635.1). Lineage (NCBI taxonomy): Eukaryota > Metazoa > Chordata > Amphibia > Caudata > Salamandridae > Lissotriton > Lissotriton helveticus. Next base: position 869,229,636 of record NC_136069.1, read on the forward strand.
ACTAATGTTTTGGGCTGATTAAAACGTTACTTAATTTGAGCTTCAACTCGGGCACCTGCTTTATTTATATCTGTAAGTGCTTCCTGTTGAGGTTTAATTTTCGTGACAGGAGCCTTGTGCCAGAATGAATCCTGCCCTTCATAGTTATCCACGAAGATGCCACCGTTTTGTGCAATACCTCTACTCAACTGGAGTACGTTCTGGCTAATCGGTAAGTGCTACCTCATTGGGTAAATGTATGGTGCTTTTCCTACACTGCAGCTGCGTAAAGGGCCAGAAGATTTGCCTCCAGTGACCGTGTGTGCCTGTAACTTTGGTCCCTTGAGTGAGCTGGCCATCAAAAAAAAAAAAATCCTCCCGCGAGCGAATTTGCAAATTGTGCGGCAATTTCAAGAGATTCGCAGATTGAGAAATTGCCAAAAATCTGCAAATTTCGGGGGCAGAACAGATTTGTGGCCCATACTTACTAAAAACATGCTTGCCACCCAAAAACCCCATACCCACCCTAAACCGTTAAAAATCCCTTATCCCCCAAAAACTCACACCGACCCTAACCCAAAAAAATATCTTGCCACCCAAAAACCCATACTCATCCTAAACCCTAAAGCATCCCTTGCCACCCAAAAATCCATACTAATGCTAAACCCTAAAAGGTGCATTACCACCCAAAAACCCATAATCACGCTAAACCTTAAAAATTCCATTGCCACCCAAATAACCCATGTCCACCCTAAACCCTGAAAATACCCTTGCCACACAAAAATGCATACACATCCTATTCCCTGAGAAATTCATTACCTCTCAATAACCCATACCCACCCTAAACCCCCCAAAAACCCCTTACCACCAGAAAACCCATTCCCACCCTAAATATCTATCTATCAACAAATATATATATTATCTACTGGCGGTACCAGTAAGGTAGTTATAGTAAGGGCTAAAGTTTCCATAGGAGAAGCTTTTTATGTTTTGCCAATAACTTTAGCACTGCTTGACAAATCTTCATGAATTTTTCAAAAATGGCCTGTTTTTGGTTTAGCTGCTGTATTGAAAGACATGGGGTGATCTGTCAAGTGAGGGCTGAGAAAAAAGCACATTTTCCCCACATTAGGTCTATGGGGAATTTTCATTTTTTGAAGACGACTCCACCAGAACCAATAAATGGAATTACACCAAATTTGCCAGAAAGCTGAATGGTGGTCCAGAAAGCATGCTTTCTGTGATTGGTGTAAATCCATCAGTAGTTGAAGAGATATTTAAGTTTAGAAAATATAGATATCTGGTAGCCCAAAAACCATCTCCCCGGGGCTTACATTTTTATAAATGGGGGGCTCTTAAACCCCGCTAAGCCCTGGGAACTGCCACCTCCCTGGGGATTCATCTATAAACAAAGTGGGGGCCATGCAGACACCCCCATCAGCCCCGGGGGGTCACCACTTCCCCGGGGCTTCAAATTTACATAATGCTGGTGGCTACGCAGACCCCCCCCAAACCCCTGGGACTGCCACGCCCCAGGGCTTCATCTATAAACAAAGCAGAGGGCCATGCGGACCCCCCCAGCAGCCCCGGGGATCGCCATCTTCCTAGGGTCTTTCAATTTACATAATACAGGGGGGGTGGCAAGGACCCCCCCACAGTCCAGACCGTCACCTCCTCAGGCCTCCGTGATCCTAAATCACACAAAGGAAGGGGCATGGCCTCCAAAGACCTCTAAGCAATCGCGCTGTCTAGGACTTACTGGAGGTAACAGGAGGAGTTGCTGGCCCCAAGAACGTCCTTGTGGGCCAACTAGTCCTCCTGTTACCTTCAGTAAGTCCCACACTGCAGGATTGCTGAGAGGTCTTCGTGGCTCGCCTCCTTTCTCTACCACTTTGCAAACATGCCTCCTGGTGCACTACTAGTTGGGGCATGAAGTCCCCTTGGCTGCTGAGTATCCTTGGTGTGCAAATAACCCCTCCAGTTACCTCCAGTAACTCCCGCACAGCGGGATTGCTAAGAGGTCTTCAGAGGCCACATCACTTTTCTGCACCACTCTGCAAATGAGTCTCCTGGTGCACTACTGGTTGGGGGATGAAGTCCTCTTGTATGCTGGGACCGTGGGGGCTAAGAAGCCCTCTGGCACTTTCTGCAAATCCTACACAGTGGGATTCCTGAGAGCTGTTCAGAGGCCCTACCCCCTTTCTCCACCACTCTGCAAATGCCTTTACTACTTAAAAAACCATAGTAATTCACTGAAAAATCCAAAGGTTGTAGCGATACTATTGTGAAGAATTAACATTTAAAAAACCTTATAAATTCACTCAGTCAGTCAGTCAAAATACTTTTATTCGAATAATAAAAATCAAAAAAAGAGACATAGATATAAATACATCACAGGGAGTAGACAACAGCAATTCATTAGGGATACAGACAGTATGTGTATAAAAAAACACATAGATTAAAACACAGTTAAATTATTTCTCAATGAGACAGATAAAAACAGCCAATATACAATTAATTCATACACTGGGAGGAAATACACTGTGACCTACGGCGACCTTTGTTAATACGGACACACGCTGCCAGGTAACTAGCTACATGGAAAGTGACTTGTGCGCTAGATAAAAGTTGCAAAAACAGGAGAGCGGGCCTCACCTGGAGAAAACCCGCCTCCCTCAGAATCAGGAATAAATATTTTTTCCTCATTTCTGCGTAATTGTCACAAAACATCATAAAATGTAGTGTGTCCTGTCTTGAGAAATTGTCAGAGTCACAGGGTTTAGCCTCTTCTTGTGTGTCCCAGGTAGAAAAAGAACCAAGCATAAAATGTATTAGATTAAAACGAAATCTGATTAAAACAAATCGATGAAACGGTCTTGTTACCACAAGAAGATAAGGTTCAAGTCCGGGGGCAGTTATCAGTCCATAGTTCCTTCTTACAAGTGGTTTCTCCATCTCCTTTGCCTCCCGCTCAACAGTAAATAGGTTTAACAAGGCAGCTTTAATCTCCCTCACATCTTCTCTTTTTATACAACCGGGAGAATGGAAAAGCTCAGGTCTTCCTAATTTCGTAAACATGGCTTTAATATAGACCAGCCATGGGATCTTGTGGGCTTTATCCACAGCTTAGCAATCCTTTAGAATCAAATGGTTCAAGGAGATTTCCTGGTTAAGCCAGGTTTTGATCCAACAAATTACAGGGGCGGATTTCAGTAAGTCTGTAACGAATACCAACCCCAACTTCGAGTGGGTTGAAAAGGTCGGGGTTGACTGTGGTACAGAGAGAAGGGATCTAATAAATTTATTCTCCACCTTCTGGATGTCATCCTGATTTGTATATCCCCAAATGGCGGAGCCATAGGTGGCTATTGCCAGGCATTTTGCTTTATATACTTTAAGTATAGCCTCCATTGGTCTGGCTCCCAACCGTTTGGCGAATCCCAGCAGACGACCTGGCAACTGCGTTACATTTGAACTTCTGTTGGGGGCCCCAAGTTCCTTTCTCATCAAAGATGACACCCAAGTAAGAAAAGATGGGAACCCTTTTAACCTCTTCCCCCGTACAAAAGAAAGAACTACATTTACTTTTCATTTTCCTACCACAGGGCCCCACCACCATAACCTGGGATTTAGAGGTGTTAATTTTCAAATCTAGTGACATCATAAAGTCACCAAAGGATGGTAATAGTCTATTTAGAGCAACGCCTGATCGGGCTAGAAGAACCGCATCGTCCGCGTATAGGAGGACCGGGATGTTGGTGTCTCCTACACGCGGTACGTCTACAGTTGCCTCTGCTAATGCAGGCTCTAAGGCATTTATATAAAGTGTAAAGAGAAGGGGGGCCAAGATACAGCCTTGCCTGACCCCCCTCTCTGACCTAAAGTGGCTTGTGCACCTCCCCGCTTGAGTGACTCTGACTGAGGCTAGGAGACCGCAGTGGAGATCAGCTAAAAATCCGACCAAAGGGGGATCAATGCCTATTCCTAAAAGGGCCTTCCACAGCTTCGACCTATTAACTAGGTCGAAGGCTGAGGAGAGGTCCATAAAAGCCATGTATAGGGACCCCTCCTTAGCGACCGTATATTTGCTGATTAAACGTTGAAGATTAAGACACTGATCCAGAGTGCTTCTCCTGGCTCTTAAGCTGTACTCGGCATTCGACATAATTCCACTATCCTCTAGCCAGTATGTAAGCCTACCTAGTATGACTCTGCCTAAGATTTTAACGGCGGAGTCAATTAGGGAGATGGGCCTGTAACAGACCGGGTCTCCACGTTGACCCTTTTTGAAGATAGGTATAATAATGGACTTAGCCCAGGACTCCGGGAAGTTGTTTCCTCTAGTAGCATTGAAAACATTGGTGAGGATCTTGGCCCAAAATTTCGGGGCACTCTTGTACAGGTCCACTGGGACCCCGTCTGGACCCGGTGCCTTGTTAATTTGTGTTTTGTTTATTGCTTTTTCCACATCTGCCTCCACAAAAGCTGTTATAGACCCAAATTGGCTCGAAACTTGGGCTCTTGAGGGGGCTCGTGGCTCAGCTGTGAATAAATACTTCCAAAATGTGCGAGCCACAACTCATCTGGGATGGAACATTCCAAAGTAGGGTTCTCCCCCCCCCCCCCAATATTAGAGGCTAGTTGGTCCAAGCATATTCCCACCTCCATTTCAACCTTGTTCAAAACATCATGTAAGAAATTTTCCGGGACCAAATTTGCCCATTTCAATCTTCTGCCCTGATCTTTAGGTAACAGGTCCGTAGCAGTAGGGGAATGTGTGTCTTTAAAACTCAAAATCCTCCCTGTAACCACATCAAAATTCACTCAAAAGGAAGGTTATAGGGACATTATAGTTAAGAAATGGAATAAACAAAACTTAGAAATACAGTGAAAAAAACAAAGGCTATAGGTACGTTTTAGTTAGGCTTAGATTCCACTTATAAAAAAACAGTGACATTTAGTAGCTAACTATAAATTGTGCCCCCAAAATGAACTCCTTATGACTTCAGATATTACTTCACTCATAATATGGTCAGTGACATCACTGATGAGATCATTCACAAAATCACTAGCAAATTGACTCACACCTCCATAGAACTTTTCATACACCCACTGCCACACAACCATTCACAAACCAATTCAGACCCATGCCAGTACTCACTCACTGATTCACAGATCTACATGCACAAACACATCCACTCACTCACCCATACAGTCACTTATACACCCACTCACTCACTAATAAAGTCACTAACATATCCACTCATATACCTATACAGTCACTCACACACTGTCAGTCACCCAAGAGCTACTCACACACCTACTCACTCATACAGTCAGTCATACAGCCACTTACTCACCCATACAGCTACACACACACTCACTTACTTACTCATACAGATACTAACATGTACTCCCTCACCTACACAGTCACTGACGCAAGCACACACTCACCAATACTGCCACTCTCACATTCCCTCACTCACCCATACAGTCACTCATATAACCATCACCCATCTACACTGCCTCCACATACCCAGTTACTCACCCATATACCACTGTGACATTTACTCACCTACACAGCCATGTACACACTCGCTCACCCATATAGCTCCTCACACACACACACACACACGCACTCACTAATCCATATAGCCAATGACTCATGAATACTGTCAGTCATGCATCAACTGAATCATCCCACTGATTCACCAACTAACCTTGGTATATATATTTAACACTCACAGTCACTGGATGATGCCATCAGTGGTGTCATCAGTGATATCATTTGTGATGTCATCAGTGATGTCACTGACCATGCCAACAATCGATCATTCCTCCAAACACAAGACAGCAACACTCAAAGTTCCCTTAATTTTTATTCTTGTTGTCAATTAGGTGTCTCTGCTTAGTGAAACCGTGGTCAAATCATGGGAGATGCCATTTCATTTTCATTTTTACAAGCTTGTCATAGCCATACATTACAATGCGAGCGATAAACATAGCAAAAAAACTGCAATCAACGTTTAAACCTTCTTGTGCACATGATTGCTGAGAATACAGAACATACTAATAATGCATTGCTGGGTTTAAAATAAAAGAAAGGAAAAAGAAAACCAGGGAAAACAATGTACTTATGGTTCAACATGTCACAATCAAGCCCTAGTTGCCAAATGCTACTCATGCGAAATTAATTTGAACAAAAATGCCTAGGTGCAAATATTTAGCAAAAAGGACAATATACTTATATTGCAGCATCATCTTCGTCAAGTGCTTGTGGACAAATGTTACTCATGTGGAATTCAGTTTCATTTTGGATGTAAATCTCAAATAGGAACCGAATCATATTCAGTCCATATAACTGCCTTGGACTCAGGACCGACCGAATTGGGGTTGGCGGTTCCGACTGCCGGATTACGAGGCGACTGAACAGTGTTCAGTTAGAGTCCCATTGTTTCCTATGGGAGCTCGTGTTATGCCCGAGAACCAGCCGTAAAACAGGCTGCTATGGGGAACTGGGGTGTGTTCCATAGGTACCCCCCTCGGCCACCAACCGTAGTCATGGGGGGCTAGCGGGCCCTGCCAGATGCCCCCAAGTCACTTCCTGCCAGTTTTTCCATGTCAGAAAGGCCCGAGTGGAAAGGCTGTTGGAAACCGTCATCATAATCCCAACAACAGAAACACTGTCCATAGGGGTTAACAATGCAGTTCTGACCGACAGGAATATTCCGTGAGTCGGATGGAACTGAGTCGGAATGACCAGCTGGTTTAATTCCGACCACGAACATCGGGCTGTAAACCAACCTAGTTGGTCAGAAGGGCTCCGAGGCGGTCGGAAAAGCTTCAGAATGTCAGGCGGAGGATTTCCACCTTACATCGTAATGAGCTTCAAAATTTACAGCATCACTCTTGACGAGAAAGGCTTTTCATGCCGAAACGCGTCTAAAGCTCTACATTTTGTATCTGCCATTCTAAAATAAAATAAATAAGATTCATGGTACTACAATGAGTGCCGTTCTGTTCCTAAATGTAACTGAAGAGTGTGTTCTTTAGGCAAACACGACCAGGAGCGGGTGTTCAACGAGCACCTAGGGCACTTTGGCTGAACAACTCTTTTCGCACACATTGAAGGAGCTATATATATATATATAAATATATATATATATATATATATATATATATATATATATATATATATATATATATATAATATACATATACTTTATATTTATATATATATTATTTATATGCACACACAGACATATAGATGAGTGTGTGCATATATATATATCTATATATAAATGCATACACTCCCAAATATACATAGAAACACTGAAATTCACCAGTTAATCCTCATGTAACTATAATTTATGTCCTAAAGTAAGTATAAATGCTGCCCCTAACATGCACAGTGTCATTTTTAATGTTGCAGTGATGTTATCAATTATATCATAGAACATATCATGGGTGGGTGCATGGGATTGGGCGCAGTGCTAGGCCACACAGTCGACTGTCATTAAACAATGTAAACGGTGTCAATAACCAATAAACAAATACATACCAAATATAAAACATAAAAAGAAAGAAGTCACAATAAATCTGATTGGTTGGTCTTAGTAGCTGGGCCACAAACATAGCCCAATAATACTAAACATCATCTCCAACCATAGCCACCATGGTGACTGCTGGAAAGCAAAACAGCTCTATTTGTTCTGACAAATTATACAAAAACTACTACAGATTACACATCATTAACTACAAATT